>NC_134316.1:38804053-39427639 GCF_964195595.1 Calonectris borealis
CCCACGCTGGTGGCTCCCGCTGCTCTGCCAGGCAGAGGGCAGAGCTGCCTGCATCCTTCCTCGACAGTGAATGCAGGACAGTCACGCTCGCTGTTAAGTACCCCCAGAAAGAATCAGACAGAAAAGTATCTTTTTGTGGCATCCCAGATAATTTAATAACAGAAGAACTGTCAGCACTGAGTCCTTTCCACAGCAGGTTTGTATCAGAGGTGAAAAGGTCCTTCAAAACCACACTGAGCGAGGCAGTGGAACTAACCTCTGTACCATTAACCGCAGATAACGATGCCTGGAAACAGCACAAACTTCCCTCCCCCACAAAGACAGGTAAGGAGCTCCCCTCCAGCATTTAAAACATCCAATTTACAAAGCAAATCTCTCCTTCTTGGAAATCCCTACAGTCAAATATGAGGGTGATCTTGCATCTTGCCTTTTCTTTTCCCCAGCCAGGATACAGACCTCGACCTCTCTAGTCTCTGCACGGAAAGGCCACGACTGCCTGTGTCAGGAAATAAAATTACTTCTTTGGCAAGTGGCCTTATAACTGTAAGGACTGTCATCTCAACTCCTTTCCACTACATGCAATGATCTCTTACACAGTGGTATGTATTTTAAATGTTTATAATGAGGCAGACAGAGGGAAGCAGCCTAGCTCTGAGGTAAGAGCAAGCAAATCTCTGATAGAAATGAGTCTTAGGGCAAACGCCAGCTCCTGACTGGAACAAAGCTGGAAGATTTGGAAAAGCACTTTCTTGACCTTATTTATTTGAAAGAGTTGCATTAAGTGCAGTCATGTCCTTCTTGATAGCCTGCCTGTAACTATGCTTACAGCTTACTTTTACTAACACTAACCCAACACACAGAGTAAGCAAATTAAAGCTTGGACAGACAAGTGGACTTTTCAAAGGAATCTCTGCTAGAAATATAATTAGACGGGACATCAGGAACCACCTGTACGTGACACACAACACCAAAAAATGAGCAGAACAGCCCCTTTCAGATCACAAGTTCCAGAATACAAAAAAGACCTAAACAAAATGCAAGCAGGTTGTGCACTTTGAAAAAAAAGTTATGAGATAATTAAAAAGAGATCAAATGGGCAAGTCTAGGCAAGTAATTACTCACCTGACCTATTCAGTTCCCAAAGTCTCCTGCTGTATCTTGAACCTGAATATTTAAGTCAATGCGAGCTGACTCAAAACCTTTACTTGAGGCTTAAGAGTGAGAAAGAAAAGTACTTTTTAAAGAACTCTTTTTCATACTAAAACTGGATGGCTTATTTCCTAACAAAGGAGTGAGGAAAAGCTAAAAGGGAGAAAAATAAATTATCTCCATAGCCATGCCCTACAAAGAAAAAAAGTCTGGAAATAAAAATCCTTTAAAAGTGTTTCAGAGATTACTGTAGGCTGGTGTCATTAGCTCTCAAGCTTAAGGATAAAACCAGATTCACTTTCAAAATGAAACACTGATGTCTGACAATTTAAGTAAAAAGATGTATTTATGGTACTACCTCCACCCTAGGATTAAAAAAATCTCTTTTGCTTTAATGGAGCCTTGTCATGGTACGTTGCTTTCTTTTTCCATTTGAATAATGCTAGTCATTCTAAATAAAAGTGGAAGCATTTTTTGTGACAGTTTCACAATGACATTTTTACATGTAGTTTCACAATAGACTTAAGTAGACTTATGCTGCCAAATGTCAACAAATGGGTTGAGCCAGCTAAAAAATAACCATTTTCTTCAGCTGATGTGACTGTAAACTAGCCTTGCAAAAAAGAAAAATAAAGACAAGAGATTAGGTTTCAGCTGGAACAGCAAGCCGATCCAATTCACCTTGTGGCTGCATGATGTGCATTGCCCACACAAGGGAGAGCATCTGAACTCCTCTCCCTGGGGCTGGGGAGAGCAGGATTGTTCCCTCCGACAGCAGTGCAATCCTCGAGCAGTTGATGGTGATTGCAAAACTGCACTCTCCCTCTCTCAAATACCACAATAGGATATTTGTTTTAGAATCATTTTTTTTGGAACTTAAAAAGTCCCAAAACCCGAGGGCTATTTCCTTCAGACTTGGACTTTATTACAAATTCAGATTTCCAAAGAAAAGCTTCATCTGGTTCCATGCCATACATTATTAATGATGTAGACTGTTAAAAGGGAAGCCTGCTAGAAATATGTTCTACTTTCAGCTATTTGCATCATTGCTTTATTTCTCAGTACTTCTCCCAGCTGAGACAATGAGAATGGTCTACTCGCTTCCACTCTGATTCTCATGTACTAGCCCAAGGCTCTACTTTAAAAGCCAAACAATGCAAGGAAGTGTTGGCATAGGAGTTGTTTACAGCAAATTTGTTTAGGAAAAATTTCAATTAGTCATTCCTTCTGCTTGGGGGGAAAAAAAAAAAAGCCTTACAACTCTATTTTAAAAGTACTGAATGTGAGCTTAGCCTTTTTCAGTCTTGTAGTATTATTTTTAAAATGGCTTTATCAGGGGAAGGAAACACATGCGGTGAAAAATGAAAGTGTATCTCTTGGGGCAATTTCTAGGGGGGAGGCCAACTGTTACTTCCCACCATGGAGGCCAACGGGAGAGGACTCGCAATGAGGAAGTCCCAAGACTGTCCGCGGAGCTTCCCCCGCCACACAGTGGCTGGGGGACCCCGGGGCTCTGGCCGGGCTGGGAGGGGACCCGTCCGCAGCACAGCTCACCACCAGAAGGTACCGGGCTGAGTAAAACTGAGGCGCTCTCCTCTTGCAGAACATCACTGCTTCCCATACTTTGGGAAGTCGCGTCGGATGGGAAAACTGCTTCCTACCTGCCCTAGCTGCCCGGCAGCAATGTGTCCCCAAGAAGACACGGGAGGGTCTGCCCTGAAACAGGTCTCCCACAGCCCCAGTGGCACAGTCCCTCTCCCACCCTAGGGTCTCCAGCAGCTTCCCTGATGCAGCTGCCCCTCCACAGGGGCAGAGGGAGAAGGCGCTCCCTCACTCCCACACACTCCGGCCGGGCAGCTCGGCTCCACAGGGCTCTCGGCCAGCCCAGCCCAGCGCTCTCATGGCTGAAGGCTCTTACGGCCATCACCCTCTGGGTTAGAGGAAAAGATCAGCCTGCCACAGAGCAACCCTGCCCACGCCAAATTCCCGTCAGCAGCTCTGCAGTCCCCCAAAATACGGGAAGAGGAAGATGTGGAGTGAGCCAAGAGCTGAAAGGAAAGGCCAGAAGCTGGAACCGGAGGGCTAAGAGCCATCCGGAGACTCACCCTTTTGGCAGGCGATCAGTGGGAACCGTGGCAGGAACATACAGGCAAGCCCTTGCCAACCAGCAGGAGACTCCTTGCCCCCATGCTGCTCCCCAGCTGGGCTGCTGCTTCCCCAACTATGGGCCAAAGGGGCTACTAGCGGGGCCGGCAGCTGGCGGGAGGGGAGCAGCGGGGCTCACAACCGAAAAGGGAGCCACCAATGATGGAAATGAAATGGGAAAAAAACAACTGTGCTAAGTTTCTCCTCTTTTGCCACTGTACCTAAGAGAACTGCGCTTCTAGCTTCTGCTGCCTCTAAGGAAAGGATGCTCAGTTCTTAGTGTGTGAAGGACCATGGCCTCTGGTGGGATGCAGCCCACAGCTGCTCCCCATGTCTTTGCCCGCTGGTCATCTATCGGCAGGCTGAGGGCACAGAGCCCCTCTGCAGCGGATGGGGAAATGCCGCGCCCACACCACCAGTGGGCTCAGAAGCCGTTAGCTTCTTCCCAGACTGAGGGGGGGGCCAACAGGCCCTGCCGGTGGGCTCCCAAAGGGACAACAGGAGAGGAAGAGTGGGACATGAGGCAAGGAAATTAAGCAGTGTGAGATATGAGACCTCCTGCTTTAGCACCGAGCTTCATCTGCCCTTCCCTGTTCATGCTTCTCTCCCCTATCTTCCAGTTCAGTGATTAGAAACTAAGCCATCAAGGCCCATCTGCCCCAACTTCCAGGCTGCAGCCCCTCCTCTGCAAGGGAACATAAATACAGGAAATGAATTAACAGGACTCTGCTACCTCGTTTCTTACCGGCACTGCAGAAGCAATGTGCGTGCTGCAAAGCTCTGATAATATTTTGAACTCTGATCCCTCCAAACCACCAGCATGGGCAAAACCCGAGGTTTTATCCTATATTCATAAATTCTGGAAAACACATATATTGACAGCATCTTTGCAGAGGCTGGCAAAGAGGAAGGGAAGGAAAGGAAAGGAGGGGCAGAGGGAAGGCAGCCTGAGTGCTTCTATCATGGCAATTTTATTGGAAAACGTACCAAGAAGGTCAGGAGTGCAAGTCACTGGGTTGCTATTACTGGCTTAAAAGCCATCAAAAGAAAGTCTGTGAGCACACAATCCCAGTTTCATACATACAGTCTTATCCTCCCTCGATGCCTCCCACAACACTTTGCTAACGTATTTATTTCATCAGCGCATCAATAGGGATTACTGCTTATATGAAATAATCCCCAGGACATACCTGTCAAGTAGTGGGACATTTGTGATAGGGAGGGAAAACAAATCTGACTTATCTTGTTCATGCCACTGTTTTTATTTCAGACTGGGTTTTCTGGGATTTTGTTTTTCTTTGGGATTTTTTTTTCCCTGAAGGCTCGAGCACTGAGCTCAGATTGAAACTAGAATGGAAAAACTTCAGTCACAGCTGAAACTGAACGACACAGAAGATTTACTGGTTTGACTCCTCTCTTCCAATAACTTCTATCCTATTCCCACTGTCATGTGGCTTTGGTATGATTTGCCAGTGCAGCATTCCCACACTCTTCCCAGAGCTGCTTTGTCAGCCCTGCCAAGCAGTAAGAGCCGTTGCCTGAGCCTTCACAGGAGGCTGTGCATTCCTGATGGGCAGAGGAAAGCAGAGAGGCAGGAGCAGGAATGCAATGGGCGGCCTGCAGAGGCCATGAGGCTTGGAGTACATTCCAAAAGCACGTTAATGGTCACTGCTGGAGACAAGATATTCGTTAGGGAGAATTTTTTTCTGAATCAGAAAGCAGCTGTTCTTGTATTCCAGCAAAATCTGCAGCATTACAGCCCTTGCTGTCCCTATTCTGTGAAAAAGGGGGAGGACAGATTTCAGAACGGAGATACTCAGGACACTTGAGAGCACCACCCAGAACCTCTCTCACCTGAAATGACTTCCAGAAGTAACATGAGTTTAAGACCATCCCTGAAATCTTCCTCTATGTTCTCAATCTGTGTCCCAGCCTTGCGGAGGTGAGAATTACACCATGCCGTAAACGTCTAAAACACAAGAAAGAAAGAAAGAAAAAAAAAAAAGCGGTCAGTAATCTTCCCAGAAGCGAAACAACAGTTCAGAACCAAAGCAGTGCTGCTAGGTACCATGACACAGATTCAAATGCTGGTTATCTTTCCACCCGCTGTCCTTGTGGAGCACAAGCATTAGTAGCTAAATATCCAAAGAAGTTGCAGGGTGTTCCCATGACAGAGGGAGTCTGAGAGAGACAGTCACTTCACTGCTCCAGCATGTCTGATTTTCTGGAGAAGCCCCTACATTTTCTGTTTGGTTTAGAGTACCTTGAAACTGATTTTAAGGCACGCTAAGTGCTCCAATTGCTAGGGGCTCCAGTGGTGTCAGGTGACACAATATAATATGAAGGAGAATGGAAAACAGCATTCCAGATCTTCTCATCTCTAGACAGGTGCTTAAGAAAAAAAGGACCATTCTTCTATGCTTCTGGTCTACTCCATCCCCAGCCCTTAGACAGACACTGAGAGACAGCGTGCCGAGCTCCTCAGCCACATAAACTACATGCCAGTAGTGTCTGTCCTGCTGCCTCCGTTCTCACTGACTTGCTGCTAAGCAGACCTCTCTCCCCTGTGTGACTGTCCCACCTTCCTTCCCTCCCCACGTGGAGGAGTAAATGCTTTCTGCACGTGTCTCAGCAGAAGTGCAGGTCCTAGAAAGGATAAAAGTAAGCATTACTTAGCAGCACTACTGTCCAGCACAGGCTCAAACTCCCACTATTTGAGAGCTTCTGGCAGAAGGATCATTGCAGCCACCTCAATGATAGAAATCACAGCCACTCTGTAATTAGTGATATTATGCACCACCACTGGAGTAATAATATGAGTTTGAAGTGCGGGAGGGACTGAGGTCCAAACTACAACACAGCCAAGCGGCATTCAGGCTAAACAAAACTCTTTTTGGAAACGCCTTCTGACCTCAAGTGGTCAGGATAAGAGGATCTCTCATATGAGAAAAATGAATTTCACCACAACTGATGACAAGACACATTTTCTGTGGTTGCAATCTGCCAGCCCATGTTCTGAACAATGGGCATGTGGGGCACTGATGAGGAAGAGACCATCTCATCCGAGAGATGTGATAGTAGGGATTATCTCAGAAGAGCACCATGTGAACAGGTCTGAAAGAGGAAAGTGCTACCATTCAACGGTCAAAACACAAGAAGCAAATATAAAACACCTCAGACACCTCAGTGTGGCATGGCCTTAAATAGGTAAATCAAAGAGCCCAACTTGGAGATGCAGAAGATGTTTAACACAAAAGTAGTGTTTGAAGAGTAAATGGTAGCAACTAGTTGTTTTAAGGCAGACAAGTTTGTCCAAGTGCTAATGAATGCGTTTCACAGTGTTTGAATAGGACACCAAGTAAACCCTTCCCTTTGTACAAACTGATAACCCCTCAATCACTCTTTAAATAGAAGGATGAGGTTACTCAAAAAATGAGCAGCTCCAAAAGCTCAGTGCTGCCACAAGGAAAGGAGGTCTTTCTTCCCTCCCTCTCCCAGATGTGCTCCCAGAGCCAATTCAACTCACTGACCCAGCAAAGAACTGTTTACTTTCTTTGGTAAGGCTAGTCTTCTGCTCAGTTAGTGCATGGAGGCAGTTCAGCAGAGTCTAACAAGCCTCTGCGAGAGAAAATTGGGCATACATGGGCCAAGCAGGAGGGTGGAGTGGACCACAGCAGTCAGGCCATCTTAGGCTGTTGGGGAACCGCAGCAGAAAGGACTCAGCCAATACTGAAGCACAACATGCTGAAAATTTAGAAATGCTTCACTACTGCTTACACCATCCACAGGATTTCAAAAGAAAGATTACCCCAAATGGCAAAGAGCATCGGGGCTTGTTCTTATTTGTCTGGAAGCTGGGCTTCCTCAACTAACCTGCTCGCGTTCGTGCTTACACGACTACAAATAGCCTAACAGAATCTTTGCTTGGAAAAAGCATTGCTCAACAGCTGCCGAGCTTCCCACTACTGTCTTCTGGCCTTGCTCTGCACCGGGGCTGTGGGATGGAGCAGGATAACAGCTGTAAATACTTTCATGGCAGCAGCCCTTTGGACGGATGCATGTATTGTGAAAGTCTGGATCTCTTTTTTCAAGATGGCCTGGTTTCCTTCTAGATTTGGAAGCTTTAAAAAAAGAGTAAGTCATTAAGCACCTTTTATTGCTTTTTATTGTTATTCCCCTGAGAAATAAAAGTGGGTTTTTTTCAAGTAAGAGCGCTTTTATTTGAAAATGGGCCCTGTATCCTGAAGTACATCCTTTTGGCACTACTTTCTTCATTCCACTGCCTGTGCTGTATTATGTGAGAAGAGGCTCATTTATTTGGCTCCCTTTTGCCGCCAGGCTCCTTCACTCCTCCAGAGGGGCAAATGAGAGCAGAGATGCTTTCAAATGCTACGTCATCATCACATATCAAAGTATGAGAGCAAGTTATGTCAGGAAGGTTGTGGATGCCCATGAACCACCTCCTCACATTTGGAAAGCAGACAAAGCAAGATACCTAGCGTTAGTGACTAGCCCTGGGTCACATTACAAAATCCGTGTTGAATTGAGGAGGAAGCCTGATTTCTAACTCACAGGGCACCAGACTGCACTTTTATTTCTTGTATGACTTCTCTGAAGCCATTTCAGTTTTGTTTTCCATCAGTCCAAAGGAGATCAGAAAGTTCTGCTTTAAATCATGGATAATCCTGATATAGCTCAACTGGGCATCTCTTCGCACGTCTTGAGGATGGAAGAGGGCAATCGGGTCTACATTTCTAAGAAACACAGAAGAAATTAAAAGCAAACCACAAGTCTTCTAAACTCTGCATCATTATAAAGCCTGGTAGGATGACCAGATCAGTGAGAGTATTATTATTGCTGCAAGAGTCAGCTAGGGCTTGGTGGAAAAGTAAGTCCCAGAGCCAGCACTCCAACTTCTCTGCTGGAGCCATCTTCACCACGTCACGGCCTCAGACATGGTGAAGTGAGATGACTCTGCAAAATGTTGCCATTAGCCATCAGTGGCAGAGCTGACACCTCAGCTTCTCAAGGACATGGACCATGAAGGGTTAACAGACAGAGCACACGTAGTTCCCACTAGACAACTCCCAGATGTGCAGGCATTTTCTCAAGGCACCCTTCAGGTCCTACATGAACTCCAATAAGCATAGTACCATAAGCAGCACAACAGTGTATGGGAACAGCAACAACCAGTAGCCCAGTGTGGATGCATTACGCCATTTTACAAGAAAGCAGGATTATGAATGCTTTTAATAATTGCAATGGGATTCACAAACTATATTCTTCACAGCCCAACCCAGAGCAGCATCCATCAAAACATAATAATCAGAAAACAGCTTTATGTTGCATTTGCTGCATATACTGCACAGGAGTAAAATATCTTTTTATTTCAAAGTAGTAAATTGGAAGGAGATTTGACAGATAGGAGAATGCTGGAGAAATGTGGCAGAAAAGTCGGGGGGAGTAAGAGAAGAAGGGAGAGCTGAAATTTTTGCTGTCCACTGGATCTTGCAATCCTGGCAGTCTTGTTTGGAGCCATTTTTACTGACTTGGCTTCACGCATCTGCACAGGATCCTTTTTGTTATTCTAGGAAACCTACTGAATCCACCCACTCACCCCATCCACCTTCTGGGCAACGCAGCCGCTTCTCCCCACGCCCTGAGTCACAGCTAGCGGTGGCAATCAGCTCGGGGCAGCCGGGAAGCCCCGCTATGCTGCCTGTCACCAGCAAACAAGCTTTTGAAAGTGGAAAGGGCTGCTGAGAGCAGCCAGCTATCTTTCTGGCACAGGCCCGGCCCTGGGAACAGGCAGACAAAAAAAAACCACACCCACCTGTGTTTGCTGGGGTGAGGTGAGGCGCACCCCAGTTTGGAGGGCAGAAATGCACTGCCAGGTAGGAAGCACCGTCTGCTCAGTTGTGAGCTCAAACCACTGCTCTGAGGCAGCAGATGTGCTTCCTCGCTGCCTGCAGACGCAGAAGCCTGGAGATTATTCTCCCGCTTACCTCTAACTCCCTGTCCCAAAGATGAGGAAACAAATACTCTGTTAATCTTGAGGCTTACGGACATTTCACAGAGCTGGAAAACTACTTACTGTTAAATAATAGCACAAAAACATACCATCAACTGGATTTTCTTCATACAAGTCTCACACCATAAATTTTCTATGGTAACTGCACAAGAGGTGCAAACAGAACTGTGTTTCTTGGCCCTTGGATCTTTCCATATACCGTACTCTTAATTTCATTTTTGGACACAACAGATCGCCAGGACCCCCCTGCAGGTCTGCCTCTTGTTCAGTGTTCACAATGGAGGATGCCCGATGAAGGAGCGCATGTGCGTTTGCGTGTACATGCATGCATTTCTCATCATTGCTCCCTGCGCCCCCCACTCCCATCTAGCTATGATTTGTAGCTTCGTTTTTTTACACCCTAGCTTCATCTGCAAGATCCCCGACACTGAGATCAACTCTTGCTATTTGTGTGCTGGGTGCTGTACGAACAATAGGACCTTCACATTCTACCACAATATAACCTGTCAGATAATAAAAAGAATAACAAATGTTACTGAAAGCAAGCAAATGTAATTAACTGTCCTGCTGCCTCAACATACGAGGCAGGTTTACTGCTGGGGTAACCTCTACAAGCCTACCTCCATACCTATTTTAACAGGCACGCGCACCCTTTTTCTAACTTGACATGAAAAGTCCCTGCTTCTTCAGAGTTCACTGCGTTACCCCTTGCCCAGGCATGAGTTAACTAAAAACAACAGCCAGGTGATTGCTGGAGGTCCTGCAGCCAAAGCTTTAACAAGATACCATCTTCAGCTAGCTCCTTCCAGCCCTGCCAACTGCAAACCTACCTTTGGTTCTCCCTGTAACACACGTGCATGCACACACTCGCTCTCTGGTACTCTTTGCGCTTCCCAAACTTTTGCTTTTGTTCCTGAAAGCCAATAACCTTTCCTCCTCACACTGTCCTTTGCAAATTCAGTACCAAAGTGGCTCAGGCAACGTTCCTGAAACCTGGGGAAGCAGGACAGTAAGTCAACATTTTTAAGTTTAAAGAATGCTTCTGCCTGGAAAGCAGCAGCACCGTGACACCACTGAGAGCGGATGTAGAGAGCTCTTTGCTGCAAGAAAACAGTCATAAGGCACTCCAGCCGCTGAGCAATTTTAGCAATGTAAATGTCGAAGCTACCACAATCACATAAATGACGGATATTAAAAAAAACAAATGGGCAGTTTTATCTCTTTGTGGCTGTGACAGTGACATTCCAGCTTTATCTGACCTTTCCAGATGCTCTTTAGTTCTCTCCTTGCTAAATCACTCTTCCATACAGCCCTGCTTTCCATGGGCGAGCGTAAACTTTCTGACACAGCCAAGAGACTGCCATATTTGCGTAACAGCCCTGGAGAAGCTGTAACTGAGCCAGAGCAGTGCTGCTTGCCTCCCTTCTGACAGGAGAAGGGTCTGGCTTAAGCAACCAAAGAAAGAATTCGCTGGAGCACTGCCTCTCCAGAACACCACCACCGTGCTCAAAGGGAGGCAGTGTTCACGGCCACCAAGGCACCCTCCTTCCTTGTGTTTATGCTGGGGGATGAATTTTAAGCACATATTTCAACACAGCTCTGCTGTTGAGATGTGTCCACAAAGGTTTGGCTCTTGTTAAGAAGGGGATGGAGCTGCTAGCACACAAATCTCAGCCTAGTAGCACAGTTTTATGCTGTCTGCACATCTGCTCTGCAAAGAGAGGTCTTGAACAGGCTGAAAGCTATGGGTGCTAGCCCAGGCTTTCTTCTAGTGTTGCAGGGGAAATGACAGGAAGACTCCCTTTCCAGTCGCCAGAAAAGAAAGCAGGATATTCAAACAATACATCACACACAGCTGGAAAACAAAATCAATTTACGCAGCTGCAAGTGCTGCTCTTCTGCTAGTCATGTGTTCAGAGGAGTGCACCTGGGCTTCTGACTGCACAACCAGGCTGCATTCCCTGCCTGGCCTGAAAGCAAACTCTCCGCTACAACACCATACATTACAGGACTGCTGAGACAGATCTGCTAATTCTTGCAACAAATTCTACAGCCGATTCCACGCTGCAAGGAATTTTATTGAAATGAAATTATCTGGAACAACAACTGAGGCACTCAGCTAATAACAACTAACTAACTCAGTTTATTAAGAGCAGGCACAAAACTGCTGCACACACGGCTCTTTTAAGCAATAGAATTACTAATAAAGCAGTTCCAGCTGCCCCAAAATGGGATCCTTTCCACCTTGGTAGTCTGGGAGCTGAATACACTGTATCAAGTAGGGAGGATGCTAACCCACAGTCACCAAAAATCTCTTGCTCCTTGAACAGACTAGGCCATCATTAGCTTATTAATCAGAAGTTTTTGGACTGAAAGGCTGGGCAGGCCATGAAACAAATCTCAACCATCCAGTTCAAGTTTCCCTGCACTCAGCACTAATTCACTACCAACATTAACCCCCAGAGAGTCTCCTGTGATTTTCCTCTTCCTGATGTTATGGCTCTCTGACAGTTTCTGTGGCACCCCCTTCTCCGAATCCTCCTGTCACACCTTAAAGCACTTGGAAGAATTGCTGGGGTCTCGTGGGTGGCTGCTTGTCACCCTCCCCACACTCAACACAGACTCAAAAGACAGGCTTGGTTGCAGCTTCTCTTCCTGCCCAAGGCTGTGGTATAAGCTGACATGGAGGTGCTCAGTTAATTAGGGAGTAATTACAAAGTAATCCTGGATCCTGTCAACACCTTGGCACAAGAAAGGCCATGGCTGGACAGGACAGATCACACCAACAACCCTAGTGAAGAAAGCTGGGCGTTGAAAGGGCCCTTCATGAAGTACGACTGTGATCAGATAAGCCAAAACACAGTCTCCTGGCCCACTGAATAGTTTCTGTGCTCACAGGCTGCAAGTGACAGCAGCTTTATACACACATATATTAGTGGTTTTCAGCTGCGATGGAGGAAGTGCAGCCCTACAGCTCTCACCTCTGCATACTACACCTCTTGGTTTACTTCTTGGTGTGCTTGGATGTCTGCTAGGATGCCCAAAAACACTCACAAATGGCTGTCCCCTCCCTGCAGAGGAGCTTTAGGGATTGGAGATCCTCTACACAAACCTCATCGCAAATTCAGGGAGCCACCCAAAGCGCCTTTTGTTTGAACTTGAATTAAGAGATCAGCCACTATTTGCCATACCCTCCAATTTCATCTTCTAACCTGAAATACCTCCACTGCATGTTGCTTTGCATTTGAAACCACCTAACAATTTTGAAAAGAAGAAAAGCATTTGATAAACCCTTTCAGCACTTACTCTCCAAGCCCATTCTCCAGGACACAGGGGTGGTTCAAAGAGCTTGGTTTGTGTTAAAGAATTACACTATCAGCAGCTGACCTCTAAAGAATTACAGGTATGATGGTCAGTAAGACCAACATGGCACAATGAAGACCTTTGCTTTCCAATGGAGTTGGCCAATTCTCTTAGAAAGGCCGAAGGAATTAAATGGATATTCAGAAGGAATCATTACAGACACTCACAGCACTATTTTGCCACCTCCACAAAAGGAGTTTAGTACCACTGGCATCAGTGGTAATGCCCTGTTCTGGTTTAATTGCAGCCACTGACTTCCAAGCGTGGCTGAAAGACAAAATATAGCCCATGCTGCTTCTGAAGTACTACGTCCTGAAAACGGGAGGTATCATTACATTGTACTGTGTGTTACCAGCATCCACCTAAAGAACCATTTGGTGGCTGTGTAAGAATTTACTGAGGGTGAAAAGGAAAATTGTAAGTTTATTTGCATTTCCCAACCCCAGGGCACAGCCCCTGCAACTTGGAAACACAGAGCTCAGTCACTGCTTCTTAGCCACTTCCCAAAACCTGTCTCTGCAGCTCAGGATGAGAACAACACTACAGCAGTAAGAGCCCCAGCCCTAACTGCAACTGCACAAGCCAGGCTAGATCCTACTGGGAACATGAAGTTCACGACCAAAGCCTCTCCCTGTCCAGAGGAGCTAGGAACCATTGCATAGGGAAAATAAACCCTCCTGACAATCAATTAATCCTTCTGGACAATGGCAACAAATCAGCGCATCACTTGCAAGAAGCGCAAGTAAATTCAGTGTAGGAGTTTTCATTTTTGCTCAGTGGAATACAGTTCTCAGTGTCTTGCACAATTTTTAATTCTCCTCTCCTGGAAGACAGGACAAAAAAAAAAAAAAAAGCCAGAGTCCCTTCCACACTGGTTTTCCACTGGCGTGGTATTAACTGCTTTGGAGTCAGAACAATCCCTTTTATTAGCTAACGATGGACTAAAGCGGCAAGGGCAGAAATCTCAATCAGCGCACTTCCCATCCAACACAGGGTAAATATTTGTTCTTCTCCACCTTTGTGCCTCTGGAGCCTTTAACTCCATTTCTGCTACAGAGCTGCACCATTTCAGGAAGAATCTGCTTCTGGCATTTGAAAGCTACTGACCATTAAATCAATGAGTCGGCTGGCATTTCAGATCAGTAAAGTACAAGCTCTCTTTATCCCGGAGTTACCAGGGAGCACTAATAGCTAGGAACTTACAAGAAGTCTTCAGACATGCAAAAAAACTGTACAAGGAGATCAACTAGCTAGAAGTATGGACTTTTAGAGTTTATTGTGAAGCTCAGACTAGCAAGACTCTTCCTTTTGCTCTTCTCTCTCCTATGAAATCAGCTCGTAAATGTCAACTTGCTTCAAGTTCTCTCATATCAAAAATTAAACAGAGCTTATCTCTGCACTTTATATGCTGAGCTTCCCAAATGCTTTATAGCATTTGAAGACATCTGGAAGAAATCATGTGACTGAGCACTAGGATGCAACTATTCATGGACTGAAGAGTGGCAACAAACCACTGAAAGCAAGACTGTTCGATTCATGGAGGCTGAACTCCCAACTGTCCAGCGCAGGATTGGGCCAGGACACCAGGGTGAAAACCTTCACGAGCAGCCTTATGTCCCTGATGGCAGGCCTGCACTTTACATGTCACCACCCAGTCAAACTCTCCTGGAGGGTTTATCCAGACCCAGTACTGATTTCATGGTGAGGTGTCACCCACTCAGTCCCAGGAAAAGGCTGGGTGGGGGAAGACAGGGAACGCCTGGCACTGTAACACAGATCAGGACATGCAGATCTGCTCCAGCCATGGCACGAGAGAAGGGTATGGGACTTCTTTCAACTGGAAGCAGGGCAGGGAAGCGCACTCCCTCCGGTGGATTCACATTGCTCCGTAGGCAGACGTAAATGCATCTGCTGTGCTAAAGCTTTGCCTTGTGCTTCTGCTCCTATGGTGCGGGGGGCTATCAGTTTATACTAAGTCCACAAAGGCAGCAGCGCAGAAGCTGACCTGGCTGAAAGCCCTTCTGCAGTGTAGGTTCAGAGACATTTGGGACTACCCAGAGCCCTCGTGTCCATCTCGCATGCTGCTGCCCTAAAGGGCTGCTTCCTCCAGCTTCCTGCGAGGATTCACAGGTGTTGCTTTTTCTGTGCCTCTTCTTCGGCTGTTTACTTTGCTAATGAAGGGGAAAGGAGGAAGAGGAAGTTACAGCTTCATTTATACAGGCTTTCTAAATACAGAGCTAAGTAAACAGGTTGAATAATTAAAACAACTTAATGTATTTGCCCACTGCTCTGTACGGCTGCTGCAAAATTAGCACAAAACATTGCTCTGGGCTTTTCAGGCTGCAGAAGTTTAGTGACTCTGCAGCTCTGGAAGGCAGAAAAAACTTGAAATAATCTGGTTTTCTAAGGGATGATGGCAAGTGTCCTGGCTAAAAGAACATATAGCTGCATTTCTAGTGAGAAAGGGACTCCAAAGCAGTGTTTGGCATGAACCTTGAGAGCTCCCTGACAAACAGCAAGAAATCAGAAAGGATACCTGTATCCAACAGAGTTTCTGAAGGCTACATGGCATGGATGTACTATGTATTTGGGCTTCACTCCCATCACTGGTGACACAAACTCTTAGCTAAAATGTACAGGAAGAAAATAGACTTTTGGATACACTTGTCCCCTTGGCCATCATCACTGTCCCTGACCTGATGTGCTGTCAACACTCAGAGTTCTCATGCTCGTTTGCAGCTGTGAAATGCATCACTCTCAGCTCAAGAGGATTCTCCTTTTGAACAAAGTCTGCAATTGTTAAGATCATTCACTTGATATGGGATTTTCCAAAATTAAGAAAATAGCTCCTGCGACAAGACGACTGTGATGCACACGTACTACCAAAGAACTAAGGGCCATGAAGATCGGTAGGGACCTTACTGTGCTAGGGATTACACAGAGACAGGGTGGAAAGCTGCTCTGTGCTCCAAAGCACTTTCAATAGGAGACTCAGAGATGAGGGTGGAGACAGGGCATTTCAGAACAACGAGGCAGCGTAAGTCAGGGTGCTTGGCAGTGGTCTCAGCGCACCCACAACCTACCTCTTGTCATGTTCTTTACCAAGATCATAGTAAACTAAAGAGCGATTTAATCCAAAAAAAGACTGACCCTATCTGAAAAAAGCTACAAACGGTTCACAATCCCGACAAGCTACATGACAGCATCTGAAAAGCAGCCTCCTATGCAAGATTGCAGGGGTGATTCCCTCACGCTCCAATGTTTGGTGCCACCACCTTGTTCTCAAAAGCTACATCCTGCTGCCACGGTGCCATTTGCTCTAGCTTGGTCCATGCAGTTGGCAGCCTAATTGGAGGGGAAACAACAAAGCTGTGGTTGTCTATAGCAGATTACTCCTAAGCGAGAGAAGCAGCACAAACAAGAGGAAGAAAGCATTTGCTTAAAAACGTAAGCAGCAGACATTTGGCATCAGGGGCTGATAGAGGTGAGAGCTGACATCTCACAGCAGAGAGATAAGAAGAATGGGAGAGGCGACATGAGGCCTTGAAAACAAAGACAGGTACCTCATATTTAACAAGGTGAAGAAAGGGGTGCTACTGGAGAGACATGAACTGAAAGGCATGTTTATAAGTGATGGGTGGCAAAAATTATCGCTGCAGCTGTTTGGGTGTGTGTGATTGGATTGCTTCATGGAGGTCAGAAAAAAAGGATGTTGCAGTTACTCAGACATAAGATAATTGAGAGCCCGTGTGGGAGCTGTATGGGAGATCCATCAGCCATTCTGGAGGGAATTGAAATGTCAGGTCAGAGTAGGGAATGTCACATCTATTGTTGGATGAAAGGATTTAACCGATCTGGGTGTAGGCAAGATATTGAGTGTTTACAAAAAGGCACGATGAAAAAAGCCCCACCACTAGCCCACGTGAGTAGTAAATGTCTTCTAAAATGCAAAATATGGAACTGAGCCTCGGGAACTCTGAACAGGGACCACCCTGGCACCCCCTCTCCCTGCCACCTCCACCCCTGTGACACAGACCAACAGAGAGACCGTGAAAGGTGGAGCTGCTCCTCTATCCATCCCTAAGTAGATGTTCTCCTTTCATTCACACACACAGAGCAGCAGAAGTTGTCACTTTTTACTGCTGTTATCTTTGTGAAGCCAGCACAGATAATCAGGATGGTGCTGAGATCTGCACCTTCTCATGTATAAAGAGAAGTAGGTCCTTACTGTGGTATAAGCTTGCCAGTGTGTCCACTACATGTCTCATGGAACCTGCAGGCCTTCAACAGTGCACAGACAGGCAGTGTCAGGGTGATCAGATCCTCAGTGAATTACTGGGAGTTGACCACAGACATCTCTCCTCCCAGGCTGTAACTCTTAGGTGGGCACGCATGTTTGCACCAGCTGTAGGTTCAACAGTGTTTTCACTTATAGTTTAAATACCCAGCACATGAAACAGCTAAGAACACCACAAATTCATATATATCAGTGTCTGTGTGTCCTGTGGTTGTGGGGAAGGGTATTTATTAAGGTAACGGTCATATTTAAAATTGAATTGCATCGTGACTTATTTTTAAGTGGATACTGAAAGTACTAAAACTCCTGTGGGTGGTGAGATTATGAAGATGGTCTTTTCTGGGATCTTAAGACATATTCCTTGCTGAGGCATGAATGTGTCATCTAAGAGCCAGGATAAAACAGGATTTAAGCTGACTACACTAGCACTAAGTAGCAAGCTCTTTCTCAGTGTGCATCACAGCCCAAGGAGTAGTCTAATTAGTGAGCATCCTCATGGGCCCTAAGGCATCTCCATGCCACTACAAGTTTCTAACACCACCTTAGCACCACATGCACTGCAAGTGATGGGATCTCGTATCTTCACCCAGTATATATAGCCCTGACTGGTACTGAGGTGTGCTTTGAGGGATCCATGACAAGTACACCTGGACAGCACAGTGAAAACCAGTGTAGAGGTGTCCGAGTACCTGAGCTAAGATACCAGAAACAGCGGTGGTAGGAAAACACAGCTTGGCAAAGGCTATCTGATGTAGGAGCCATACCAGGGGTCCACGGCACAGCCCTACATAGCAAGCATAGGAACTGAGGCTCAGTACTGCAGTGGAGCAAAGAAACAGGGGAGGTCAGGTCAGGTCTCCCCAGCATGTGTCTTCCCAGAATGGAGATCTTAAAGCAAAGTAAGAAAAAAAGGCAGTGGAAGATTAAAAATTATGATAGGGGATAATTACAGCAGGAGCTTTGTTCCAGACTGCTGTGGTTCAACGTTTCAGACACCCCAAGAGAACAGCAACTGCATTAAGAGAGATGGCGGCAATGCTGGCTCACCCAACATAACACCTGGCTGGGGACGGCACAGCACTTCCCCTTTGCTTCCCCCAATCTGCTGTCTTTGCTCCAACCTCATGCTCCTTTGCCCTGCCCATGGCCACCAAGACTCCAGACTGGGATACTAAGCAGAATATGGCCTAACTTTAAGGGGATGTAGTCTTTAAAGACTTTCTTATCTCATGACCAAAACCTCATCTTTGTATCTATTTTGACCTTAATTATTTTGTTTGTCTTGAAACTGTTTATGCAGTTTATCAAAGAAACTCTCTCTAAAAGAAGTCAGATGTGGGACTGATATCAAGGATTAAAAGGGAAAGAGAAACATTCGAGTTTTTTTTTTTCTTTGATCTTTTGTTCAACCCGAACCATTTGCAAAGGCAGTTTCAGTTCTAGGTAGCACAGTAGCTCTGAGCTAGTATCTACTGGTATCATTTAGTCTTTAAAAACCTTGTGCTATGGTTTTACAGTCTAATTTTCCAAAACTTTTATGAAAAGGAAAAAAGGAAGTGAGGCTTAAAGACACATGCACCAGGAATCTGCAAAACTTTGGGAGGGCGTTGAGCCTGTTAGAATAGATGCCCTAGGTAAAGCCTGGGAAACACAGTTAGCAAACTTTCTGGACTTGACCCAAAGGCTACCAAGGAGAATGTTTCCACTGACTGCAGGGGGTTGGGATCAGGCCCTGCACTGCGAGGGACAGTGGCAGAATGACAGAAAAAGTCTGGTGACTCCAACCAAGTCCAAAGGAGCCGTAAGGAGCTGCTGCATTATTTAAAAGCAGACATGCAGAACACTTTGCCAGATACTAATGGGAAAAATTTGTTCTCCTTTTAAACCTAGCAGCAAGATTTTCACCGTCCTGATGACAGGAAAACCTATGGGAACATAGGGGGAAACACACTGCAGAAAGAACTGGGAGGAAAACACTGCTGCCAGCCAGTTCAGCCCATCAGGAAACATTTGCTGTTTCTACTTTTCCACCTCAAAGAGCTGGAGGCTTCAAACAACGTTCTCCGAGAGACAGAGCTTAAGGGGATGGCGGGGAGGCAAGTCCCAGCATCGATGCCCTGGGCAAACAGACATCCCCATTGACTGGTGAGGACCTGGGGACCAGCCCAGGACCACCGTCTGTAAAAGTCACACGCTGCTCCTCAGTCACCCTCTGGAAAGATGCGACAAGTCCAAATGCAACCGGGATTAGTAACACCACACTACTATATCTGGCTGGGGAAATTAACTTGGCACACGGGGCAGTCAGGAAAGCGTATGAATAATTTGAAGGCAGGAGCTGGAGCTGTAGCAACTCCAATGGCTGAGGACAGAGAGTGATTTAAGCCATAGCCACAGACACGTTCACATTCTTGCATTTGCTCATTTCTAGGAGATGAGGTCAAAGAGCTCACCACAAGAGAGGTTGGATGATGTAAACTGGACCTGAGTGCCAGCACTAGGGGTTTTTTTTCCACTGCGCTCTGCACATACCCAGAGCCTTTCCATTTATAGGAAAGGCCATTGGTATAAAAGGTGCATTCTTCAGTGAGCCAGAGGAGGAGGCATCATACTGGGTATAAAAATGTTAGCACTATTGCCAAAGCTCAGCACTCCCAGTTAACGGATGAGAGGAAAAAAACCCAATGTTTTCCCTCTCTAAGGGGGAGCTTTCAGGTGGGCAGAGGACTGGAAGAGAGATTCGAGGAGAAAAATCAGGTATTTTCATCAAGGAAAATGAATACACCTCCGAGTTACAGCTGGTGTCTTAGCTATTTTCAATAAAAAGAGCTAGATATCCATTTTTTTGACCAGCTTTAGGCTGGAAGAAAAGAGGATTGGGACAATTCTTATTTGCCGTGCCAAATGTCCCAAGACGCTGTGCATTAATGCAAATATTATCTTGGGAAAGAGAGAAGATGGAAGAAGAGTAAAATCCCACCAGAAACAAAGTTAAAACTAGATTTTTTTAGACATTTCTACATTACTTAACAATTTGTTAGGATTTTCCCTTCCTTTCCATAGCTCCATTTCAACCCTAACCACAGTCCCAGCTATATTCTTACTAAACAGTGAGTGTTCCCAATCGATAGCTGCAATTTCACCCTTTTTAGAAAAATGAGCGAGTTTCATGATAGCTCTGACAATTTGAAATATTGGCTAGAGTGAATCAGAGACATCTTTTTCCTGCTCTATAGAAAAGGGCCTGTTTTTTCAGCAAGGGCGCATATAAGAGAAATACTCTGTTATGAGTTGCAGGATTTTCCTTCGGCACTGGAGTTGTAGTTCAGATGCCTCATGCTCCCATTTTCTTGTACTGCACAGGAACTTGTTTAAAGGCATCTTCCACAATAAGCTCCCAAGTAGGATGGTAGTTTACAGGAGTATGACAAGCACAAATCATGGGAGATGCAATTCCCTTTGGAAACCACCCCACAGATACAATTGAACTATTAGCTGCATACCCAAATGTATTTTGCAGAAGGGAAAGGAAACTGACCAAAATATTGGGATTTTGGTTTAAAAAACAAAAACAAAACAAAAAGAGAACAACAACAACAAAAACCCAAAACAAAACACATGCCAATATTGCTTTTCCCCCATGGAAAACACACACTTCACTTAAAAAAAAACCCACAAAAAACTGTAATACTACAGTTAAGAGTATACGCATTCATTTTTGGTCAAAGAACATTTCTAACAGTTTGAAAAGGACTGGCCCTTTGCAGTAATTGCTGAACATCCCCCTAAGTACCAGTGTTTCCCAAAGCATCAGGAGAACAGGGCACACATACAGTGCTGCGAGTTGTGCCATCAACCGCGCAGTTCCTACGTGTGGAAAAGGTGGTTTCTCCCCCCCGCTCACAGGCTGCCCCTAGGACGACACTCACCGGGAAATGAACAGGGCAGTTTGAAAGACGGCGGTCGGCTGGAAGAGGATGGCAGAGAGGCAAGGGTAGGGTTTAACTTTTGATTCATTCCGTAGGGAGATGTATTCAGTTATAAAGGACGACTGGTAGTTGAGGGGAATTGATTTGAATGGCGTCAGGCAAAGATTAATTTTTATTTGCTTTTGCTGTTGTTTAAAGAGAAGGGATGATGAAAATTGCAAGATGAGAACTGCTTCTGACTCGTCCTGGGACAGGAGGAGGAAAAAGGGGAGGTGGGGATTAATTTTGTGTTTTCTTGGATGAGGGAAATTGCAAAAATAGCTGGAGGAAGAGTTTATTTGTGTTACGAGCTTTAATCTCAGTCTGGCGGTGGTGGCAACAGGCTTTGGTCCAGCAGCAGCTGGAGAGAATGACCATATGAAAAATCTGTATTATACATGAACATAAATCCAGAATTTTCCATTCTTCTTCCTTCTGCCTGGAAGTATCCCAAAAGTTTCAAATAGCAGACACTGAAATGATCACTAGCCTGTGGGCTAGGAATTATTTTTTCACAGCTCTAGGTCTAAAAAATTTGTATTTTATCCTTGAACATGATGAAATCTTGCAATACAATTATATTATTACTGAACTCAGGAGAATTTTTAACCTCCCTGCTTGCCAAACAGAGCACAGAAGCTTGCTGCCGAGTCCGACAACTGTACTTTTACAGCATACGTGGCCCGAGGTGCAGTCAGTCCTCAAGGAGATACACTACAGGATGCACGAGCTACTGGTGGAAGGGAGCATTTGCACAGGTTACCACAGACCTGTGCAAAGCTCTACTACTTTCTGACGAGTAGCTCGCTCCACTAATGCTACTATGTTCAGGTTTCCTTTTGGCGTTAGGCTCTGTTGAAACTGCTCAGAGACCACAAACCACGCTTTAATAAAGGAAACACACACACACAGAGAGAAGAGAAATTCCACTACAACTAAAACCCAGCCATCCTTCTGCTCTTTCCACCTCCCACGCTGAGCTTCAACCTTGTATTTAGAACAAGTCAGAAGTGACCGGCTCTGTTCAAAGCATTAACGCAGCCAGGACACAGATGCATCAGCAGTTTTATAGTCTTTGTAGCCACTCGTCATATGTCCGCATAAACTCATAATCAGGGGACTATTTGCCTCCATTTCTAGACTGAGCAAAATAGGAAGCAGCCAGGACAGCGAGCGTTGTTGGAGAGCCCTGGAGGACAGAGTGCTGTGCTCAGACACCTCGGACCCAACAGGGCACCCCTCCGCTCTGCTCAACAGCCAAGATGGGATTAGTTAAGGAGGCCAAAGGGAAGACATGGGGGTAGCTGCAAGGCATACCCTGAACTCAGAGTCCCCCAGAAACAAACAGCTTGAGCACCCCCCTTGCTACGCACCAGAGAGCTTCACTGTAAACACACCCTCTACTGAGGCAGAGAGCAGTAATATAAACCAGATGCTGTAGGGAATTTTTTCCCTCTTCGTCTGCACTAAATTTAAATACTGAGCTCTTCTTTTGCCAATTTGTTCTTAAAGGGCCTGTGTGCCGCTCTTCATCTCTATCCCACTTGTCTGAATTTAACAGAGGACTCGGCAGCCCTCCACGCACTGCGACCACCCCGGGAAGCACGTGTTCTTTATGAAGTCTTGAAGGATGAGACCTGGCTTTCTAACTACTGCACCAGGAGCCCACACAGCTCCTCTGCCCGTTCACCTGGGCACGAAGGGAATCTTGCAGGTGAAAACATGGCATGAAAGCACTGCTTGTTGCTCTGGCCATATAAATGCTAATGGATTAATGCAGTGCCATCCATTCACTCGGGTTCTTCCAAGCTGACAAAAGGAAGGAAAGGAGAGATGCCATGCACGATACACTTAGGAAGCTGGGTGTCGTGTCGTAGCGCACACTGCCTATTTAATCAACAGGACACATCACCACATTTCAGCATTGTGCCGTGGCTACATCTAATTTTAGGAGAGGATTCCTGGGCTCAAGACTTGCAAATCTGTAAGTTAAAGGCAGCCTGACATGCAATGGGAAGTTGAACATTGCAGTACGCGGGGCTAATTGCACACCATCCAGCGCAGCAGAAGCACACAAGCAGCAATGTAATTGCACACTGGGTAACAATGTTTCCCAAAAGCTGTTTTTCCAGCTTTAACAAGAGGGTAGGCTTAAAAAAACCTCACCCATAGTTTTTGAGACAACTCTACACGGCCCCACTGCCGAACATTGCTACTCCACTAAGAGGTGCAGCAAGGAGGAGTGTGCTCCTGAATCGCAGCTGCTCCACCTCTAGGTCCAAAGTCTTCTTTCAAGCCAGGTGTGACCCCTAGAAAAGTTTACCCATCCTTGAGGTATATCCTACTCCAGGTCTTTATCTTCTGAAGAGAGATGTGGTGGAGTCAACACAGGAGCTTGGAGTCAACACAGGAGCTTAATTCTCACCTCATGTATGACAAAGAATTGCACTTAGCTTTCAAAAATTGTACCAGACCTCATCAACACAAAGAAAATCCCACCAAGAAGGTAGTTTAATTGTGGTGCCAAGAGCAATCCACTAGCCTTCATGCCAGGTGACTAAAATGAGTATCCCACCACAGGCCTCACCTCCTAGGCAGAGTAATGGAAATCCATTACTTAAGGACATATAGGTCTCATCACAGAGGACAACAGCCCAGGAGTACTGCCCCTCCAGACAACGGGCTCCACCTGCATTACCACCATCACACTCAAATGGGTCGGCTACCACAGTACAGCTGAACTGACTGCACCTGCCACAGGCATTAAGTCAACACCATCTTCCTAGTGATCATGGCTAATCATTAAAATGGCATCAAATTTAAACATCGTTGAGCCTGTGTCCCTGTCCCCCCTCCCCTTTGTTGGGCTATCAAAGTCCACAGCTGCTTTGGTTATCAGCAGGGCTTTTTTTCCAGGAAGGTGCCTTAGCCTCCTAGCACCGCTAAGCATCGGCTGTCCTTGGCAACTCAAACAAATCACCAGTAACGTAACAGGCAACGTGCCATTCCTGAAAGATGCAAAATAACGCTAGTGCACCCTTTCCTACGTACTGTTGTATTGAATTTCTACTTGGTTTCGGCTTTTCTTGAAAATTAATGCCTCACCCCCAAAGTCAAATATTAACCTATTTATTCTTCGATAACAAGCCATTCAGTAAGCAGTAGAACTAACGAAGTCTGGCTTCTTACGCTGCTCCGGTGCGCATTTGCTGGTGTCTAATAAGGAACAAGTCTATTTGCCTTGTCCCATCCCGCCACACCTCCAGAAACGAGCATGCAGTTTGCACCTTTCTTCTTTGTTGCCCAACTTCTGACTTATTTTCCCTAACTTTGCTGTTATCATAACATTATTGACCCTTTGAAGGCAAATAGTCATAGGGCAAGAGTGATATTCTCTCCTGGAATATAAACTAGTTATAAGATAGAAAATGAAAGCATAAAGTGGCCAGTCTCCATCACGGAGAGAACTAAGTGGGGGGGTTACACAATGTTTCATACAAGCACAAATATCACCTGATGCAATTGTCAGTGATAGAGAAAAATAAGATGATCAGTAAGGTGAAAACATATTTTGGTTTATAAAGCCTAGCTGTGAAGAACTACATTTAATCAAAGGCAGGTGAGTAACACAATGACAAATAGAAATCACTGGTGATAAATCCTCAAGGATTCACTTGTATTGGAACTACTCAAACACCTTACTGGATCCTAAATTAATTAAAAATAAACTGGGACAAAACAGGGAAGAGCCCTGAACAGCTCACCAACTCATCTGCTTAATGCACAGCAATACCCTAGAAGTGAGACCGCAAGTACAGGTGAGGAAGGAATGGGATGAACTACCATTATGGACAGCACACCGCTCCGTGCTGCACCTGCACGCAGAGCACAGCAGGGTCCTCAATCTGCACAATGAGAGAGCAGGAACAAAACATTTTTGTAAGCAAGCTCCTTAAATCATCTGAGATGTTCAATTTACTTCTGCTTTACAGTTCAGTAGGAAAGAGCAGAATATAATTACGCAGCAATTGTTCCATACATCTACGGCAGATTTTATGTAGAGTTTGACTTAGGTGAAGGTCAGATCAATACTATGTGGCTTACAGTTGGTTTGTTTAGCTTTTTTAAGGCAATACAAAGTAAACCTCCCCCTTCCTGCCCCTCCCTTGCCACTCTTGAAAAAGACATTGTCAAGGTACAGAAATAATTGTTGAAACCTAGACTTTCTGTGGACATTGTGGTTGCATATTAACTACCAGTGAGAAATGCCACCAACAATAGCAGCTCTCAGGGTAGCATGGGGAGGTGCCCTTCTCTCATACACAGAAGTGAAACCATTCAAAGGATGGGCTGCTTTTTACCTTGTGTACCGCAAGTTTTGAAATAGTCTTACAAAGATAGTAATTTTGGGTGGATAACAGAACTGGGCTGCTTCAAAAAGCAGTGCTTCAGCACCCCTATAAAACAGGGCATCAGAAACACTGTGAACCATCACAAGACATTATTTGCCTAAACTGAGTATGCATGCAATCATATCTCTAACTCATATCCTTCCTTGTTTTTTTTCTTTCTAGCAAGCTCTGATCTCATCCGAAATGTACTTTAGCTACAAGGTCCCCAACTTGCACGCGTTGCTGTCAAAACTCTCAGATGTGGCTCCTGACCACAGGAAACGATCTGTGGTCCAGCCTGTCAGGAAGAACAAAGTACAAGGATGCCCGCTGCTTTATACTCGCACACAGGTAGCTGGAACCACTAGTTTTACCTAGAAACTCTCCAGGGCACGGGCTCATCTTGTTTTCTGTGATGCATGAAACACTCTGCTGCACAAATTAACAGCCAGTAAACCTGTGCATGTAATGGTTTTCAAAACAGGGAGCAACCATTAAAAAATGCAGAGGTGCTCTACAGCAGTGATCCCAAGCTACCACAGAAGTCCATCACCCTGGGGCCCTGGCACAGCGGAACGGGGCTTTTTCCCCAGGGACAAGAGAAACCTCTAATCCCATATAATTCCTGAATGGCATTTGACCTAAGCAATGTGCTGGCAGTAGACTGAAGCTGAACTCATTGAGATGCTCCCCATGACCAGCAATAGCAAAGGGGTTCCCACAGGACCGGAGCACCATCCTGGGTTTCCATCATCCCACAACCTTTTAAGTCCTTTACCAGTACCTCAATTTAGGCTACATAGGATTTTTTTCAATCCTGGAAAAATCACTTTGAGGACCTTCAGAGTGTAATTTGCTGGCACAAAGTTGTCCTTTCCATATCAGCCATTGTCTCTGTTTCTGAGCAGGCTCTTTCGGCTGCGCCCACTCAGTACACCCTGAAGCACGTACGGATGGATGCCTGCTCAGCAGCCTTAGTTACCAGAGATGGTCTCTCAACTCTTACCCCTGCTTCCTGACACAAGTCAGCTGATTTCTTCTGTTAGCAGATACACCTGCCAAGTTCCCCGCTTAGTGAACAGAGACAAAGCCACAGAGGAAGCCCATAAATTCACAGGGTGCAGGCATGGCCGCCTTGCTCGCAGAGCAGAGCGCGCTCTCGCTGACAGGGGAAGGCAGCGGGGTGGCAATCCCCTCGTCCTCCGGACAGGCCAGCACCCAGTGCTGCCCCCCCAGAGCGGCGGGGCCGAGATGGACAGGCAGCACATGCCATCCTGAGGAGAATGGCAGAGACGCGTCACCGCTGCGGACGGACGTGGGAGGCAGCAGAGCCACCAGCGCAGGGGGGACCCTCGTTTAGGGACGGGGCACCAAGCCACGAGGGGGGAGAGGGGCAGCCTGTGCTGGGCTGACGGGCTGCTCTGCGGAGCACACAGGCCGGAGCTGGAAGAGAGAGAGGAGACTGCTGCTGAAGAGGCACAAGCCACAGGGAGAAGCCAGCGCGGCACCGCTGGTATCCAGGGGACGGAGACAGCCCGGGTCTCACACGCACCACGAAGGCCCTGGCAGCCAGGCCTGCGTCCAGGGACGGGCCCTGCAGCAGGCCTGCGTCCATCCTCCCATCACTTCTTGTGAGGCACCCTCTGCTTTCCACCAACTGCACAGCCTTTGGAAAAGCCGGTGCATCCAAGGAGCACTTTTTTTTTAAAAAACAGGTTTTTTTATTAATTGCAAGTCAATTAATTAATAACTAATTAATAAGCGAGTCAGTAACAACAGCACAGGCTTCCCCGATATCTGCCAGCAGCACCTGCCTCCTCCTCAGCACGGCGATGAAGGAGACGCAGGAGGGATTGAGTACCACAGCTACAGCATTACGTCTGTAACACAGCAACACGCACCCCTTGCTACCATGTCTGAAACCCCGCCGGTTCAGCAGGGCAATGAGGTTGGAGAGGCTCCCACTCCTGATGTGAAGGATAAAATGAGGTCTCTGCCCAGGGAAAGGCAAATGACTTACACAAGACATTTCACTTGAGGGTAGGATGAGATAGCAGGGACTCTACCTTTATTTGGGAGCTACCATGGCTTGCAACAAAGAGGATTCCTGCTAAAGAAGGACACAAAACCCATATGGGGCAGCCAGAATGATAGAACTGCAAGTTCAAAGCACAGCAAGTGGCACCAATGCTCATACCAGAGCTGCCATGACCCATCACAGTGAGGGACGTCCTCTCCGGTGTCCTTCTGCTGTAAGGGACAGGACTTGCAGAAATATCTCGGACTCAGGTGGAAAGAAAATTTCAGAAAAATCTTTCAGAAAAAGATAACGCCTTGCTGAAAACATTTTCTTGCCAGGCCCTTCTGGTTCAGATGTGGAAACTCTCATTTTGGAGAACTTCCACTTGAGCTATGTTGTCACCCTAGCAAAACACTGGTTCCCCCCTGCCACATGCTCTACATTGGGGACAGGCAAGGAAGAAAGGGGAGTACTTAGGAGACAGTGCCCTGGTTCCAGCTGACCCCTGGCCTGGAAGGGCAATGAAAACACTATAAAACCTCACTGCAACGCTGGGATACGGGGAAAAACAAAACCTTCACTCCAGGACTGGCCAAGTAGCCTGGGCAGACCACTACTAAGCTGTACCCTGACTCTTCCTTACATAACTTTTTAATCTATTTTTGCATAGAATTTAATAATCCACTACAAAGGAGTCCGTAAGACATATGTCAAGCAGCCTCTCACAGATAACCCAGTAGAAAGGCTCCCGCACACTCTGAGGCACATCTCATATGCCAGTTCAAGGTAGGTTTCTTTTGCCTTTAATAATTTCTCCCATGAATAAGTAACACCTAATGAAAGTGCTTTTACCCTGCCAGTATTTGTATTCTGATACCCAACTGCTACTCACATGCCTCTCCTAAGAGAGTCCCTTGTTAAGGTTACAGCAGCAAGGGCAGGAGACGTGTGGAAGCAGACATTGCCTAACATAAGTGCTTAAAGCAGCCATTTAGCTTAGTACCAATTTCTTATTTCAGACTTTAGGCCTAAAGACTGCTGGATTAGCCCCCCTCATGCAGTTTTTTTAAACACAGGGGGTTAAACCACGACACACGTGCATACCTATACATGACAAAATTAAAGCCTTCTTCACTGTAGACTCATCCTCCATTCAGGTGGCTCCACAGCCGATAGTGCTTGAGCAAGCACTTCTGCAGACAGCATATGCTGTGTCACTCGTCATTTTGCCCTGTCCTGCTATGTACTTAGGATTGGACAGACGAGTACCTCATTCACACTTGTGCTTACACCACCATCAACCTTGGTGCAGTTCCACAGGAGGGAAATCTCAAACGTGGTACTGCTTACAGTCCTCCTGGGTACATCATTTATTTTAGTGGAATGGTTTCACTATGGAGAATGACTAAGCCAACCACCATTCTTCAGTTACCATGGTTGGATGTCCACTTAAATTCATCACTGTTGCCCAAGGATTGGCCGTAGAAGTTACTACCATCCTCAAGCTCTTCGAGGCTGCTGCCTTGTGTTGGGAAGCTGCCTAGAAATACCTACTACACACAGAAAGCCAGCAAGAGCATTTATGCAGCGAGGGGATTAGACTGAACTTGCTTTGATGCATATTCATAAATGCTCATATTCTTACATGTTTGTGTAAGAAAATGCCAAATCATTTAGTCACAGATAATACGCCAGAGTACAGCTCATCTCTTAAAAAGAGTGCCTTCCGTACTCACCATTGCTAATTTTGCTGTTGCCTGACAATTTTCCTTTGCAACAGTTGCTAAGCAAAACATTTGCAATTCAGCTTACTATCACAACCGATACATTGTGATTGTTCCTAATGGTTACACAGTAAAATGCATGGCTGTTGAGTCTTGTTCATTTTTTGACCTACCCTGTTTTTTTCAGATCTGTGACACTCAGGATGTTGTATTCTTTACCTAGGGAATGCCTAAATCATTTCTACTGCAATATATGCATGCGTGGATACAGTAGGAATAATAAAACTAGCAGATCCTGGATCCTGCATCATAATACATTAGGGAAAACAAAACAAAAAAAACCCCAACAAAAAACCCAAACAAATCACCAACAAGAAATAGATAACCCAAACGGCAGGACATGCAGTTTGCGTGCAATCTACAAGTCATCATTGCCATGATGTTTGTCATCGGTTTTTTCAACTAATGAATCATCTGAGTGAGGCAAGGCACATGCAGATGACAGATAGCACTGTTAGTTACCACATGGAAGTCAAATTACCCCAGTACAAACAGACAAGGAACATTTATTGTCACTTGTTTCAGCAGACCTAAAAACCTCATTCCAGCAATATCCATACAAGGTCTGTCAATATCTACTGAAAACAGGTATCTTGCTAGCACCAAGACATCCACCACAAGTCTTCTAATTAGAGGAATTTGGGATTATTTCTGGAAGTTCAAGTAGGTTTCTGTTTCTCCTACAATAATCCAGTTCAGTGTAAGACCAATATAGAAAAGTTAATTCAAGACAGACTCAAACTGCTGTATTTTTAATATTTGTGGCTAAGAAACTGTACCATAGATTAGCAGTCACAGCTAGCACTCAACAGAATAGGAAGCAGGAACTCATCTCCTTTCCTGCTGAAGTACAAAAGAGTAAACAAAAGTCAACTTTGTTGAGAAAAAAAGGAGGGTCCTTCTGACTTTACTGACAGACACACGGACAGGTTTACTTCAAGCTTGTGCTTAGACCAGGAAACCTCTTATACTCCCCTTCAGCCCAAGAGTTTCCTAAGGAGGTAGACCCCAATAACAAACTGGCTGGCCAAGAGAAGTTCTTTTTCCATTAGCTTTGGCTTCATCACACGGGGGGGGGAAGAAAAGTACACCTCTCCATCCTTCCTTTTCCATGTCTAATTCATATAAACTTCATCCATGGATGATGATCAGACTTTTCAGATAAGACAGAAAGAGGGTGGTGGAAAAAGACCTTTGGAAGCACGGGGGGAAAAGAGACTTCTGCAATTCCAAATTGATGATAGGAGTCTTCAGAAACAGCTTTGGAAATCAGCAGCAATGCAGTTGCTGCCATGTGTTGAAGCTCTAAGGAAGACAAGGCAGGTCTTCACAAGTGAACCGGTGCTAGACTAAAGAAGGGAAAAGCCCCATGCTGTGTATGTGTATGGGCAGAGACGAGTTTGCTAGGAGAGAGAAAGAAGCAGAGGGATCTGCCTTGTGCAGGAGGAGTAGTAGGAAGGTAAAATCACACCCTGGCTTGGGCCCCATGGAAGTTTGCTACAGTTATGCCCACGCTGATAGCAAGGGTAAGCTATAGATGGTGCTGCAAAAACACACCTCAAAAACTAATTTGAATTTTATACTTGGTTCTCCACCACCACAACTCCTTGTATTCAGTACTGGACAAATTGCTGAGTGACACCCATGCAAACCTTTACATCAAGGGGCACTGTCCCATTTCCCAGACTGGTCACTGTCGAGCCTGGATAGCTTCATGCACTAATCTTAGACCAGGGTCCAGCCAGAACCTCCTTTGGTAGAGATCAACTTATTATGGAATAAGTTAATTCCTGACAAAACTCCCCTGTCTTCAAGCTTACACCAATGATAAATGCGGTTCAGTCCAATCCAATCTTTGTTCCCAAAACTGTCCATTTTCTGCTCTCCCCATAGCTCCCTCTGAGGGCTGCAGGGATGAGCAGGTTTCTGCAAGAGAGCTGATGGCAGACTGCATAGCTTCACAGGAATACCAACATGAAACACATTGTTTCAGGGGCTCTGGTTAAGTGCTAATCTTCTTCCGGATTTGGATGCCAGCCCCGATTATGAGAAGTATGCAGTAAACAGAACCGTGCCATGTGATATGTGCGCTTAACCCTCTTCCTGCTGGCAGCTGCACATCAGCACAAAGCTGCAGTGGGAACAGCTAAACAGTGTCTCCACAGACTGATCGGCCTTTTGTCCTCAGCGTGGTGCTTGCTGCTGTCTCCTCTGAAAAACCACGTCCACACAATGGAAGGCTGCAGAAGGATGAATGCAATTTCCACCATAACTAGTCCCCTGGAAGTCTGTTTTATTCAGTGATCTACCCCGCTCTGACCAAAGCATATGGCTGGGCACCAGCAGCAACCATGTCCAACAACAACACCAGTCTACGTGCAGCTTCACAGGGAAAAGGGTATGGGTAATTAGGATCCCGCAGCAGGAAGCTCAAGCTGATCTTGTCTGTGGGCCAGGAAGAAATAATCCCACTCCCAACATGCTGAATAGCCAGCGGGTGGGCTTGAAGAGCATGGGCACAGTTGTCCCAACCCTTTCCTCAGCAAGCAATCACACGATTGTTACACACTACAGTAGATATTGGCCATCGCCCAGGGGCACCGCGGCCACTATACAAGCATCCGGAGCAGTGCATCGCACGCTGTGCTCCCACTCCAGCTGCTGCCACACGTCTTGTGCGGTTATGACCACACAACCCTACACCAGCACCCACCACAGCTTGGGAAAAGAAAGTGACCTGAACCAGCAGGCTGGAAGCCAGGTAAGTAATGAATTTTAGCCCCTCTCTCCCATCGGATCCTCTTCCTTCCCATGGGATCACATATCCTATCATCAAGGCACATCGGATCTAACCTTTGCAGGACTCTTCCTTCCTCTTATGCAGTCAGATGGCCACTGAACATTGTGCTTGTAAGGGAAACATCTTCTTCCTGCACAAATTAGGCAATCCAACTCAGAAAGCAGAGTTTTCACAGCATTAAGTTCAACTTGGTACTTAGCAAGTGTAGCTACACTTATTAGTGGCCCAGGACCTCCTCAGATCCTACCTCCTACATCCTATGCACTGTACCGGCAACTGCCAGAGGAAGTTAGTCACTTCCACGTTACACTGTCTCCCATGCCATGAGCCAGCCAGCCCATTTCTGCACGCAGGTAAGGTATTGTTAAGTGAATTAGAATTTATTTCTTCCCTTCTCAGCTGCCAAAACAGCTAAGCCTCTCATACTGCTTAGCAGGCTACCCTCTAGCACTTTTTTTCCTGACTTCCTGATGCTTAAGAACCCAACCCTGATAATTTAGAGCCTGTCTCCAGCTCTCTGTGTGGTTTCTCTGTATTCAGGACTGCTGTAGGCTGAGCTCTACCCAGGAAGACTCAGCACAGAGCCCTGACATGTTCATGCTGCAAACTTTGAACTACTCATGAAGCAACAGTTGGCAGAGCAATACAGGTCCACATGAACAGCAACCAGGCAGCAAAAGCAGATCAGAGCACTATGCATTTGCTAGGGAATAAAGCATCAGGCACCCATCAGTGGAGCAGCTGCAGCAGAGCATCTTCCCTCTGACATGGGATTCCTGCTCAGCTCACTGTAGCAACAGCCAGCCCTGTTGCATTATCCCAACAGGGAAGCACCAGCTCCCAGGCACGAGAAGCCAACCCATAGCACAGCCCTTTGCTCCCCAAACTCCCTACAGCAACCTTGCCACTCTTTCAAGATGGGGATCAGACTACTGGTACCTGTTCATGGAAGAAGTCTGGTATTCTGCAAAGCAGCACAGCAAAGTCTTCAGATTTTGAGTTTTCAGACTTGAGGGCTAAAGACTGCACTTGCTGAGCAGCTTTGTTTCCTCAAAGCTTCAGCAACTGGGTTTGTGTGAACTGGTCTGAGCTCTGGCAATCTCTGCAGGGCCTAAAGGAGGCGGCTAATGTTCCTGCATAGGCAACAGAAGCAGCTTCTTTCTCAACTCAGCAGCTGCTGCGCAGCGGTTCTTTGACCAGCTATTAAGCACTCGCTTCCAGAAAGCGGGAGACTGCATTGGACTTGAGAATGAGACAGATGCCAAATCCCAGTCCAGGGCCAGTGCTTGGGGAACCAGGCAATGTGATGTTCAAAACACAGATCCACTAATATTTATTTCCACAGCAAAACAGTTAAAAGGTTTTTTTTCCTCAGACTCTCTCCAGCTCTTTCTCATTCTCTTGCTGGTCCCTCATTGTGGGGAGCTATCTAAGTTTAACGCTTCTCCCTCTTACTGTTTTGGTAAATTAATTTTAACACCGATTAAGCTCTTTCACCTGGCTCATAGTTCATGTCCACAAGCAGTTATGCTGGAGCAATGCAGAGGCTGCACCTCGCAAGGAAGGGAAGGAGCAGCTGGGGACACACATTTCTCATTTGCTAGTGCAGCCCCTTTACTCTATCAAACAATAAGCACAGTCTCACTGCTTCCAACATTACTTACTTGTGTCAGGCAGATTTCCATTCCTCCATTCCAAAACCCTTCCCCCATAATCTCAGATATCTTGCATGGCTAGAGGTAGTTTTAAGGTGCATTCCTACCTATGGAGAGTTGGCAGACAGTTTATTCTTTTCACATGCAGACTAAACTATCACCTGGTCCAAGCTGCAAAAATTCAAGGAATTTGGGCAGGGCTTAAAGAAAGTGAGAAAGCATTGCTTTGCTTTCCAACCTAGTAAAAGGTATTCAGAAGCCTGGAACAGGGCAGAAACCTCAAGCTCCTTTGGCTGCTGGAGCCAGGTCCCCTCTGCCTTTGCTGCAGCTCCAAATACCATATTGCTTAGGAATTGGTTTCATAGCTGGCGTCGACCACTTCATTGACAAGCTGCCATTACAGTGGCCAGTCCCACTCTGCACTCAACCCTTCATTTCCCCCACCCTGCCACCTCTTTCTCTTAACCTTAGGCTCGCAGGATCAACTCTGCTATCTGGCTGAAAACTCACTTTTTCATAGCATACGCAAGTACTGATCATGGGTACATCCAAGCGAGAACGAGTGACAGACAAGCACAGTCAGACTGGACTGAAGATTGTGAAACTACATCTGGAGTGAGCCTTGCCCCAAGTAAATGGATGAAGAGAGAACACTCAGCACCCACATATGCAAAAGTTAAACAAATTAGGTGCAAACCATAAGATTTTGGCAGGTCTTTGGAATCATCAGGGACTGCCAATTTGAATATACCTTATGTCACCCTCTGGCAAACTATCTAGAATACACTTTACAGACTGCAATTACACGATACATTTATTCACCCCTTTTGTAAGGCTGCAGAAATACTCAAGTTCACTAGCCAAAAAGCAGATACGCACTACATAAACTACATTAAGAGCTCTGGAGTATGTTATCCCCAATATACATATTTAAAATATCTCGCCCACCAATATCTTCTTGGGAAGACAAAGCAAGTAGCGAATGGGGGGTAAATTAAGACCCAGTTAGTTTGATAGAAACAGGCATGTCTAGCTAATATTTCTGTTCTCTTCTACTAAGGTTGGAAGGGTGGTGGTTGTGCTGGTGCACTGCAATTTCACGACAAATAAGTACCCTTACAATACCTTATTAAGAGTTCACATGAGAAGTCATCATAGGAGAATGTGACTTGCCAATCCACCATACAGGAAGGTCAGAGGGGAACAGAAACCCAAGTGAGGTTTGCCAATGCCTCACTCTTTGCTATAGCATCAGGACAGCACTCGCACCTAGAGGCACGCTTATCCAAAGGACATCTCTTACTGCCTATTGCACCCCTTCTTTGATGAAGAGCTTTGCACTTTGCCTGGAGAGCTGTTCCTTTGGATGGGCTGTGCAGACTGAATCCACACCTTCGATTCCCACAGCCTGACGGTGCTCAGTACAAGCACTCCCCCACCTCAAGCCTGCCTGCTGCTGCCCTGCTCAGAAGCAGAGCAAGGCTTACTCCGTTAGCGGCTGCCCGAGCCCACCGCCAGCGGGGGACTTCCAAATAAGCTCTGAAGGAAAGCGACACCACCAAAATAACCTCTACGTGAAAGAGATGAAGATAATTATTAAAAACTTATTAACAAAGTTTCAAAAGCTCTTTCCAGCACCACATCATTTTGTTAATGTATCAGACCATGAAAGCCAGCAACCCACCTAAGCAGAAGAGCAATCTTCAATCCAAAGCATATGAGATCACTGAACACAATTGCAGAGTAAGATGGGAACACAGATTTGCCTTCCCAGCTCCTGTTAATGAAGGTGGGGCAAGGAAGGGAAGGGAGAAGAGGAGGAGGGAGAATTTGGGATAGAGAAATATAGGTAGAAAAAGAGATATCAAGGAGTACCATCAGAGGCTTTAAACTCAAAGCAAAATTTAACAAAAAATAGTATGCTGCTGATTTTGTTCTCTTTGGCTATGCCCATAGCAGAAACTCGCTACAAAAACCCGCTGTACTACACTAGCAGAGTTGGAAGAGTGCGGAGAAAGGGACACCCATACTTGCAATTTTGTAGCGGCATGCTGAAAGCAGACATCTGAAGCTAAAGATGACAGAAATACATAAGCACCACTCCAAAGTGGTCTATTACTAGACTTCATCCTGAAGAGAGACTTGGAAGCACTCAAGCAGGGTGTGCTGATAGTGGCTGCACCAGCACCTAAAACCAACAGCAAGTCAAACACATGGTGCTAGTGCAGAAGAACATGGAATTGAAAATAATTTCTTTGAGTCAAGTGGATTATAAGTGAGTACCACAAACAGGGAAGCAACTTTTATGTGCTGTAATCAGTCTTAAGATAACACTTAGAAGTGGGGGGGGGGGAAAGGAGGGGGTCCATTTAAAATTAGTTACCATTGCTTCAGTGCTCGTGGCCTTGAAGCATCTGGGAACTACGCTCACAGATCAGAGCTCTGTGCAGGGCACTATACAAACACAGGGCAGAAACACTGTCGCTTTCCCCAAGTACCCTGCAGGCTATGAGCATGGCAAGAGGTGGCAGGAAGATGCAGACAGATGCAAAGAGGGAGTGCAAGGCAACAGGCAGACACTGCTCAGGCCAGCAGGAAGAGATCTTGGCACATCATGGGGCCCAGAACATGTGCCACTGGCACTCTAGAACTTGCTCCTCACTTTACTGACCACTCTGACCTACATGGCAACAAGTACATTTTCAATTTTTCACGCAACTTAGTGACAACAGCAAATTTCTGGGGCAATAAGGTAAGTATAGACAGCAGTGGCAGATGCTGACAGCACACACAAGATCCAGAGGGGTGAGAACATCTCTCCCCTCCTAAGCTAAACCCAGAGCACATGAAACAAACTCATTCTCATCAGAGGTTGTTCCTCTAACCATTTCGCCTGCCGGGGGCCATGATGCAGACTGCGCATCTCATAGCACCTCTACTGCCCAGCACCACCCAGGAATGAAGCCTGGAAAAGCAGCATGGTAATTGCTCAAGAGCAAATGAAAAGCCTGTGATGGGAGTGGGTTTTGGGGTGGGGGTGGGTTTTGGATGGGGTTTTTTTTTTTGCAGGGTGGTGGTGTTTGGTTGTTTGTTTGTTGTATTGTTTTGGGGTTTTGGGGGGTTTGTTTTGGTTTTTTGGTTGTGTTTAGTTTTGTTTTTTTGTTTGGTTGTAGTTTTGTTTTTTTTTTAACCCCTCATTCTTAGGTCAGAAAGGCTTTTCATTTTTCTGACCCCATCACAGGCCAAATTCTGCAAATGAATACCCTACTCAGCTGCTGAGTACAGCATGCCTGCCAACTGATGGCTGGCAGCTGGGCAGCTAGGTATCTTACCACTGCAGTTGCGTGCTGCAGTTGTGTGTACTCACTCATCCTCACCCCTTCTCATCCAGCAGGACTCTCCACTTTAAAAGTTGCCCACACTTGTTCCTCACCACGGTCCTCCTCCTCCCCAAGAAGGAAGAGCCTGAGTTACAGCAAGCTTCACCTCAGGAGGTAAAAATGAGGAAGCAGAACAAAGGTTGGAGACAAGTGCGCTAGTACTGCCCTCCTGTGAGGGTATGAAGGAGAGGGCAGGAGAAGCCTTCAGGAAAGCCGGCTCATTGCTCCCAAAAGGAGAAGTGGCTGAAGAACGCAGCAGAGGGATGCGTCTGCTTGGAAACCCCAAGTCCTGTAGAATGAATCTGCAGGGTCAGGAGCTGAAGTCTCTTGGCCTTGCCTACGAAGTTAGTAATTTGGTGGGTGGGGGGAGAGCACAGACACTGTATTTAGGAACAAGAGGGTATTCTGACAGCAAGAGGAGACATTGAGCCTGCTGCAATGTAGGCATTTTCTACCATGTAATAAACCAAATGTTAAGTACTACATCATCACACCTTCAACACCACCAGCTGCCCTGCAAGTTCCACCCAACACCAGCTTGCAAAGAGAAGGCTCCTTTCTGACAAAGAGGCAGCAAGAGATCACCATGAGCTGGGCACACTGGCTCACCTCCATGGGGCTCCTGAGCTTCTCCCTGCTGTGGGAAGCCCACGTGGCGCCATCCGGGGCTTGGGGCGAGAGGCAGCGTGGCCTGTGCCAGGTTTGCCCTGTGTCCCCTGCACCCGCCCCTGGACCATCAGCAGTAATTGCCTCTCACCGGACTACAGGCAAAAGTTGTTCCAAGCTCTGCAAACACAGAGGATATTACGCTTCAAGTGTTTTAGTTACTGTAAGCAGTTCACTAATTACAGTAGTAATGATTGGATTATGGCCAGTTAACAGCTTTAAAGAAACAAGCCATTATAGGAGGGGGAGGCAAATACTCCTTTGGGTCTAGGATGGAAACAGCTTTCAGCGGTCCACCCTGTAGGAGGCTGTCAGTAGCTGGCTGGGTCAGACCATTTGCAACAGGCTGCAACAGCAAGGAGCAGTGTAATGTGTCACTAAATGATACGCTGGCACATGAAAATTATCAGTGTTGGAGGAGGTGCGCTTGCAGGAACAGAAGGTCTCCTGTTCATGCGCTGGCCTCGTCAGCTCCAACACCTCTGCGTGACTGGACCCAGAAGACATGCTGCAGACAGGTGTGTGCACGCTAAGCTACCGACAGAGTATCATGCTTGTGATGCTTTGTTTCAGCATGCAAGGAATTGTGACTACAAGCATTTTCCAAACTCTTTAACAGAGACCTGCTAGCTCCAACCAAAGAGCTCAATGCAAACACCCGCAGTATCAGGAGCCAAAGGCACTCACCAGAAAGAGCAGCTAGAAATTTCCTTTCACTAGCAATTGTTGCCAGCACTGGAAGGACCACAATATCAGGCATTAATCCCTTAGTCCCTCCAGTTGCTAAAAATCCGTACAAGGAACGTGCAGGGAGACTCCCTGCACACCTGACTCTCACACCTCCCCTTGTTCTTCCACAGCACTGGACTGCAGAGCAGTCTTTGTGGAAAAGCAGCTGGACCAATGGATCCCTGCAAGAAGTCCTATTCCAATGCACAAAGACTGCGACAAGAAGGACTGCCAGCTCTGGAAGATGAAGTTTTTTGTGGCCTTGTCTTTTCTGTGGAGGGCAAGAGGTCCCAGATGCACAGCCTCCCCCTTGAAGGGCACCTTCAGCCCTGCAGCACTTCCACAAAAGGGGAAAGGAATATCCTGTTTTACAGAAGTCCCCAGTGGGCTGAAACCACGATGACAGGAACAATACTCATTCCCAGATGACTACCCTGATGGTACTGCCAGCAGTATGTCCCCGCGGGTTGGGTAGTTCTGCCTAACCACCCTCGCACTCCCACCACCCACTTTTTCCTCTCCACTCGTCCTAGGAAAAGCAGGTCCCTACACCCCTCGCCAGCCCTCACCCACAACAGCCATCCCTCGGTGGTGACACCCCAGCATCGTGCCCCCTGCGCAAGCTCTTCAGTGCCCCCCTTCACCCCCTCCTCAGCAGTATCTTGCTCTGCCTGGTCTCCTTGTTCTCCTCTCCCTTCAGAGGTCTTCAGCTGAGGACTGGCAGAAACTGAGTTTGGTATCGCTGGCTGGAGGGTGAGGATTTCTGGCAGGAGAAAACCAGTGGAGCTGGGCATCTTGCCCAGAGTGAGTTCACACTTGGCTCACCACAGCTGGAAATAGTCTCATCCCTGGCCAGAGTTCCCCAACGGCCCAACAAAACCCTCGGGAAACGGCAAGTTTCCACGCGTTAGCCATTTTGAAACAGACTGGTTCATGTTCGTGAATGTACTCCCCCGCTGCCCCCACCCAGCCTCTTCTGTGCAGCGCAGCCGCCTGCAAGTGCCGCTGCCAAAAGGTGCTTAATGAGCAAGCACTGATGAAGCGCAAGGTCTCGCTTTGTGCATGGAGCCAGGTGTGGCCAAGACCGATGCTTCCTCTGGAGATGCTCCTCCTGTTGTACAGCAACACTGCAAGCAGAGCTAGAGGGAAGGCAAAGGCTTGAACAAACGTAGCCCCACACTCCTCTTCCCACCACGCCCTTGCATCTGAGCTACTGCTCTCCCCTCCCTCATCAGTGGGAGATCTCCACATCTCCCAAACCAGATAAGACATGTAGGAAACTCACCTGGAAGCATAAATACGCTTAAAAAGCTGGAACTGCTTTTGGCTGCAATCAAAGTTTTCCTTAGGAAATTAAGTATTTTCCATTGTGATAAACCCTGGCATAGACATGGTCTAAACAACTTTAAACAAAGTGTCCTTTCTTTGGCATTGTTTAGCAGTTAAGAAATTAACTTGCTTTTTTTTCACCCGTGGAGCCAAATTTTAAAGTTTTCTGGAGGATGATACATTTAAGTAGCATAACCAACTCATCATCTACTGAAGGGTAGATTTAAATAAACTGAGGGGGATCACAGGTAAGTACACTGAGTAGCAAGAGAAACTCAGCTGCTATAGAGCCAAGGAACCTTGCCAGGGAACAGGGCTCTGGGATGCACACATCACTTTCCATGATGAAGAAAAGAGCACTCAGCTGGGATGCAGAGACCATACATGGTTCTCTCGCTCTCCCTCATCTCTCAGAGGCCTTTATGGGCTAGCTCCTGGAGCGAAGATGTAACAGCACAACTTCCATTTACAGCAGCAGTGAAGTTCGAGTGCTTAGCATGATATGCTGCAGCGAGGAGTAGCAAGTGCCCTGGCTGCCTGATCCAAAGGCCATGGAAAGCAGAAGTCCTTCCTCCGCTGCCAACTAGCCTTGGTGCAGCCCCTCTGTAGGACGGCAGAGTTGTCCTCAGCGTTGTAAAAGGCAGCATGAGTATTCTGTGTGAAACTTCTCCAGCCATACAGCACTCTGTTCATGGAAGGAGCAGAGCCAACAGGCTTCCCATCCACACTGTGCTCTGTCGCACAGAGATACAAGATTTCACAAGGGTTCCTCTGAAAATGAAGGCCAAGCGTAGGACGCGTGAGCAGCGCCCACCTGCGCTACCCTGAAGGGCAGGCCCTACACCACAGTAATGCACAGTCACTGCAAAGTCAAGCAGACTGCCAAAGCAGCAACCAGCTGATACATCCAGTCATCCCTACCTTCCCACTGACCACGTAAGCCATCTAAGAGGATGTGGAACAAGTTGCTGCTTACGGAGTCTGCCCTGCAGCCTCACCTGCCTATCAACTATCCGCACTGGTGTGTTTCTCTAAGATTGCCCAGGAGCCCTGGATTGCTGGCATTCAGAGACCTACTTGAAAGCACCCCAATCTGCGTGACAGACAGGTGATATATGGAGACTCACATCAGTGGTGTCCACTGTAGTGAGTGTTAATAGCCAAGACATGGCCTTTTCACCTGCCAGCACTTCCCATCTTGGCTCTAATACAATGGGAAGGCCAGTTTTGCTGTCATTTCCCACACCACAGGGATGAACACGTTTCCAGGAGGCTTTCAGTCTACATACATAGAACGTCAAATCAAAGATTCATCTGGATGAGAGACCAAAATCCCCTCTGTTTATTCATGCATACCCCAGCCCTGTCAATGGGAGCTGTTTCAGCGCACTGAGGATGGAGCAGGTATTTGCAGAGCCTTGTTCATGTTGTAGTTCTTCAAAGCAACAGATTTGGAAGAAGAAGAGCAGACAACTGCAGGTAAAAGCCTGAGGTCAGCCAGCTGCAGTATTGGTACAAGGGTTGGCTTGCAAAGGCCTGACCCAGCCCTTACCAATAGGATACACATATTGCCAGCTGAGCAGGGAAGACAACTGCAGGAAACCAGCATGGGGAAAAAACGGTTCTGCTTTACTGCCTAATAGGGAGGCAAGAGGTTAAACCGGCACCAGGCCACACCACAAACATCCTATGACCAAGTTCTGCTCTCATACAGTGCGGGAATGAGAGCAGGGAAGGCAATGGTGGGAGGGGAACAGGAAGCAAGCTTTTTTTGCTAATCATATTAATGCTAGTGGTTTTGCTCACTTAAGCATCTTTTGGGTTGGCCCAAGAAGCTCCCAGTTCTGTCTCAGGGATCTGGGTGACTCTATTGAGAACCTGTACGTCAGTCTCATGCACCAGTGTCAAAATAAAGTGGTGGGTGGCTCCACAGACTGCAATAAAACAGACTTTTCTGACATGACTAGCACCAGGCAGAAGGTCCTGCTGCTGACAAGCCTATCTCACCACTCTACATCCAACAGATCCAAGCTCTGTGTAACATGCTTCAGCCCCAAAATCCCGGAGTTAGAAAAAAACTTATGCCTCTATGAAGAAAAGATGACTCTGCCTTTCTTGCTAAGGTCAGGTTTTTCTCACATAGCAGTTGCCAAGCATACTACATGTTTTCCCCCCTGTTTTACACACACAGTTCACCTATGGCTTTGAGGGGATGAGAGGGTTTTACATTGCTATAGTCATGCTAAGCATGTTCCTTATGGTAACCATCATGTTTCCAATGGTCACACACGGCAAGAAATCAGTTTTATGTTCTTATATAAAAGAAAAGTACTCTGTTGCACTCTGTCCCCCACCCTCCTCAAAAACCATTGCTTAGACCGTACAAAATACCTCTAAAAATCCAAGCAATATATCCAGCAAGCCCCTGGGGCAGACACATCACATTAAAGTGAGACCAGTCCACGGTATGTGTTATATTTTAGCAGCTTCCCATCTCCCCAGACAGCTCTCTAGCCTCTTTTCTACAGTGACTGCTTTCTGCACCTCATCGTCAGAAAGAGCATAGCCATCCTCTGCTAGCTTAAGTGCACCCCGGAGAACGGCCTAAGTGTCAGGCACAACAGTGATAATCCACAGGCAACTGGAAAACGCTCTCAGTCCTTCCCCAGCACAGCCGTGCAAGTTTTCACCATCTCTGTCACTGCTGCTTGTGCCAGCCTTAAGAACTCCAGGCCAAAGTCTTAAGTGGATCCCAGTGAGGCGGCACAGAAAAGCACACAGGCTCATAACCTGGCCGGGGAGGCCAACAGAACCCTGCTCCTCCTCCAGTTAAAAATGCATGAGACATGTTAGGCTGTAGAACTGCACCTCTGACACAGCACACATGAGAAGAGCAAGGTGCTGACAGCAGGGGCAGCTGGGGAGCATATTACTATCACTCATGGTGGCCACCTCAGTGCTGGGAAGAACAGGCACCATTCACTGGGTCACCACTGTAACACACATGGCTTCTAAAAATGTGATCCCAGTGTTCATGAACACTTTTACTGAACAGATTTACCGGCCCACATTCTCACAGTTACCATCCAGTTACACTTGAATTTCATAGCCAGACAACACCACCTCATACAAAAGCACCCGCTTCCTTCTAAGGGGACAAGTTCTCACCAGACAGCCAAGAAAACTGAAGTTTCCAAACAGCTTCTGCTTAAAGATGCCCTATGTGGCACACCAGATGCCCCAAGCTATATCACCGAGCACTGTAAGCGGTCAGGGAGGAAAAATCTCTAGCCTTTGCACTTATGCACAGCAAAAACGTCATTACCAAATCACATGCACAAGAATTTAAACTGGTTGCCTGAAGCAGTCAGCAAGAAATTCCCCAGACAGACACACTTTACATCACTGGGCTGGTAGCTGGATGCCTTTGAGGTGTTTCACCCTTCCCTAGAGGATTAGGAGAAGGAACAGTTCAATCCAGTTTGGTGAGTATCGTCTTCTCATGAGTTGATCCTTGGGATCTGTTATAGAGCCCCCCAAAGAACATGCAGTCTCCTTTTTAATCCATGCCTGCTTTCTCTTTAGTTTTCCCCCTTAATAGGATGCTGAATAGGCAGGTAAGTCACTGCAAAGTGCACATGCTTCATTCATCACGCACCAAGAGGTTACGATGAATAATAATGTTCTTGTTAAAAAACCCGCAAGTGCACATCCTGACAAAACCTGATCACAGAAACTATGAGGCAGCTCCCACACTCAAGGACAAATAACTGATCTACAAAGCCAGATATTTTCAGAGCCCCCTACAGCAACTTTTGAGTTTAATGCTTTGAAGAGCAAGTATCTGGCAATAAGCTACTTATGTTAAACAACAAAAGTTTGATCTGAAAGATAAAAAAGATAAAAGATAGCTGGTGACCTATATTGCCTGCTGTTTGACTGTAAAAGAGCAGCTGAGCAAGCAGCCTAACAAATTTCACCATTCTGCTTCTGTATCTGGTCAGTGCAAAATAAGGCACAGAGGATCCTCAGGTGCATCAGGGCCACCTTTCCTACAGCATACCCACACTGCAAAGACCACGCAAGGACATCCCTCGCTATGGCCCATCGAGTACTACGCAGTGTCACTCACAGCAGGAGCAAAGGGACCCAGTGCTGTACATTCACCAACAACGCACATTTATTTACCTCACTGCTGAATCTATGATGGTACTGAAAGAAATATTAGCGAACTACAGATTGGGTGTGGTATCACACCTCTGGGTGGGTCCACAGCAGCTACCAAAACTGTAGCTTTCTGAAAATCTAGATAAACTTGTCAAAATAGACCCTGTCTGGACAAGAGGACACTCAGTCCAAGAGAAGAGGAAGCTGTGATTGTGACTTTTACATTTTGTCGGAGATGTTAGTCACACTCACACCACCTGATCTGAGCATGCTACCAGCAAGCTTGGAGGTGGGGTGTTTCCATGAGGGACCTGGGCTCCATTTAACAGGTACTTTCTACCATTAACAACCCCACCTCAAACAGAGAGTTGATTAGCTCAGCAAAATTCAAATCACAACAAGAGCAGTAAGACCTGTTGGATGCAGACACAGCAGGGCTGCAAGACCCATGGCTTTTTAGGTTATGGGATCACCCTATTTATGTGTAGTACACGCAGTGCAAGGCTGTCGTGGTTTAACCCCAGCCAGCGACTGAGCACCACACAGCCACTCGCTCACTCCCCCGCCGGTAGGATGGGGGAGAGAATTGGAAGAGTAAAAGTGAGAAAACTCGTGGGTTGAGATAAGAACAGTTTGAAATAAAATAAAATAGTAATAATAATAATAATAATAGAATATACAAAGCAAGTGACACACGAAGCAATTGCTCACCACCCGCCGACCGATGCCCAGCCAGACCCTGAGCAGCAGCCCCCCCGGCCAGCTTTCCCCTAGTTTATATACTGAGGATGACATCATATGGTATGGAATATCCCTTTGGCCAGTTGGGGTCAGCTGTCCCAGCTGTGTCCCCTCCCAGCTTCTTGTCCATCTCCAGCGTTCTCAGTCGGTAGAGCACAAGAAGCTGAAAAGTCCTTGATTTACTGTAAGGACTACGTAGCAGCAACTAAAACATCAGTGTATTATCAACATTATTCTCATACTAAATCCAAAACACAGCAATACACCAGCTATTAGGAAGAAAATTAACTCTATCCCAGCCAAAACCAGGATAATGGCACAGAGTGGCAAGAGGGGTTCTGGGAGACTGCCATTTCTAACAGGGAATTTCTGTAAGTTCATGAATAACTATACTTAGTACTTCTTTAGGGCAGAAAAGGTGCTCCTGAAGTCTGTGCTATCACTGCTTCAGCAGCACCATAAATCTGAGCAGTGCAGTTCTCTCAGCCAGAGATAGCATTTACTGCCACATTGCCACTGAAATGCCAACCTAGTGAGACAGAGCAGCACTGGATAAAGACAAGGCACATTTATTTCAGTTTTTGGTTTTTTTTTTAAAGAAAAGCATTACTATCGTTCCTTACAGCATTTAAGTTGTATATGGCTGTCTTCTACATGCAGCAAATGAACACTGCTTCCTACTCACATTGTCAAGACGGCAGCTGTCAGTTCAGAAAGCAATTTGGCATTTAAAGTCCCCCAGCTCTACAGTTTGGACAAGTTGCTTCAGTCTAGGTTTTAAAATAAATCCTGAACAAGGTGCACCTTAAGCAACCAGTTCATGAACAGGAGAGCCTGCTGCACGCAGGGCCCGAGGGCTGACCCCTACCAGCACCCCAAAGCAGCGCCAGCTTCACCCCAGTGTTGTTCCTGACCTGGCTGGGACACTCAGGTGGCAGGAGGTTGTCCTTCCCACCACTACCCTTCGCTTCACCTGTGAAGATGAGCCAGGCGTGCTGAGTACCAAGTGGCTCACCCAGTCCCTCAAGGCCCAAACCAGCTCCCTCACCAAAAGCCCCCAGGTGACTCAGGACAAGTTTGAACACTGCAGCTGGCCATTTGTCATCAGGAGGGAGAAATGTCCTTGTGGGCACAAGTGACAATCTCTTGGCCAGTAAACACCCACGTACGTACTTTTTACATGGCAAGCTTGTCTACCTCGACAGCTAGGCGAGACCGTGGCAATGGCTTTCAGCAAGTTTTGCTTTGTAACACTGGGAAACAGCAGGATCAATCTTGTTATGCCTTGGCTCGCGCTACTTTGAGGCCTGACTCCAGATAGGAAAGAAGAGAGAAGGGAGAAGAAAGAAAAGGCTATTAGAAGAAACTACTGAGATGAGTTCAACAGTGCAAAGGAGAAAGTATTTTAATCCCCAGAAGAGACCCCCTGCTCCTGCACAAAAGGCTGTGCAAAGGCTTTTATCAAGTGAGAAATAGCTGAATTTGTTCTGCACATTTTCTTTTTTGCCGCTTATGAATAGCAATGCTGCAACAAGCTCTTTAAAACCTCTTAGACTCTTTCTGACAGACATGAAAAATAGGCTTTGCGTGGAAAGCTGCTCTCCTCCCAGGAACTGTCACTCTATCCCTACATTGTAAAACAGTAAATTCGCAGGAAGGGGCAGGTGGGAAGAGGTGTGAGACCAGCCTCTCTTCTCTGTATCATGTTCAAGAGGCCAAACTTCACCCCCCAAATATGAAATTCACTCTGCAGCTCATCTATTTATCCATCTCAAAGCAGCTCATGAGATCGTATCTCAAGCACCACCCCAGACAGCGAAGGCTGTGGTATCTGTCTCTCAGCGCAGGTAGGAAAGCCCCGAACCAGCTCCCAAAAACTCAGCAAACCTGCCGTCCTTACATGAGGCTGTTACTAAAACTCAGCAGATCTTCCCACTTCTGATGCCTGCCGTGAGCCCTGCTGAGCCCGTGCAGCCGGGAGAAGGGGAGCTAGATTCAATTCATCTGTGAGCAACGTCTCTAGACTGTTGGCTTCCCAAGTCTCAATTAGTCCCAGCTGCGCAAAGCCACGCAGGACAGCACTGTGGCACAGCTATCCCCAGCCCGCAGAGCCTTACTGAGCCGGGACATGAGGGGCTGGGTTGGAAACGGCCAGCAAGACACGGCCACTTCTCGCACAGACATTTGCTGACTGAATTACTAGCCGTGCCACCACTTTAGACATGCTGTCCCTCCTCTCAGAGAGGGCCCGAGCACAAAAGTTTCAAGTCTGCCTCACTGGCTGGCCTCAGTGCTATAAATAATAACGACAATAATTCAGTAGTACTTAAATCAGATTTAGTACTGTCTGATTTAGTACTTAAATTGGACAGATTTCCTCTGTCAGAAATTCTCTAGCTATTCCTTAGGTGACAGAAAACCTAAAACACGTGAGTCAACCAGAAAAGACTGAGCCTGAAGAGAGCCTACAGGAATATTTGGGAGGCATGAATCTCTCCTGTTCACCTCAGTAAGCTATTAACTAACGTGTACAGTAATGAACATTTAACTTTAATTACTGCAATGATTTCATTTCACAGGTAAGAAGGGGTGACAGTTTTACCACACCGTATATCCCAGGCTTACACTTGGTGGATACCGTTATCTCCCCATCTCTGAAGGAAGCAAGCCCCAAGACCCCAACAGGGATTTCGGTCACATGCAGACCCCGGGGAGGGGAACAAGATTGTTCCTCAATATCTGCACAGCCTGCTCAGGCTGGGGTCCAGTCATCGACCCCTCTGAGGGGGTTAGCCTGATGGGCAGCAACTGGGAAGAGCCATCACTCCCAGACCTGATCTTCCTACCTAGAGACACCAGAGGGGTGAGTCACGATAAAACTATGAGCTTGCACCCACTGCAGAAGGGAACAGCTTCAGCTGTCCATCGGCAGGAAGAGAAACAACTGACTCCACCACCAGAAAAGGACACCTAACTATACAGAGCCCTCCCGTTCAGCAAGCTGGAGAGTAATACCCAGCACATCAAATCAACTGGTAGCGGTTGACCATCAAAAGAAATTGGCTTGTATTATTTTGAAGCAGATGCGTTAATTCCTTAAAACTCCCTCTTGGCTTCTCCACTCCTCTGCACAAGTAACCCAAGTTAACAGAGTAGCTCTCTGTCCCCCTCTTGTGATAGGACCAAGAGGACTTAAAAACTCCTGGAGGGAGGTAATATTAAAAGAGCATGGCCTTTATGGCACGTACCACAGCTTGGCTTTTGGGACTTCTTTTTAAGCCAAAGGTTCAACCCCTGCTTCTGACAACCAAGTCAGCGTCCCACTACATATAAAATACTTCCCCTCACCCCACACCATGAAAGGCAAAAAACCCCACAGTATGACAATCATTTCCCCTCACAGCCTGTGAGCAATACTGCCCATCTCACCCCGGGCCCCACTGACTGTTCCTAGGTGTGTTAGCCAGATACTGGCGTACGACTGGAAATACTGATCACAGCCAGGAGATCTTTTGAAAAGGATGAAACTTCCCTCCTGAAAGAAGCAGAGCCTGGTCTTCAGATAAGCTATCCAGCACTCACACCCCAGACCAAGATTACATTTCCCTCTTTCTCCTTTGTTGAAATGTAAGCTCACATGCCATCAACTTTCTCCATTAAATGCCCTTGTTTGTGTACTTTAATTTCATGCTGTCTACTCTCACCACCCAAGTCCCTCCAAGTGAGGAAACCGCTGACAGCAGCTGTATAGCTATCACCTTCAATTAACTCATCAGGCTCCAGGGGAAAGACTTCTCAGTGGCACCATTTCAGGCAGCTATGAACAGGAGAACCTGGAAACCCTTCATCTGGAAGCGTTGAAAGGCGAAAGGAGAGGGGTTGAAGAGGAAGAAGAGTCTTCTCACTGGTGTGCCCTCCTTCCCAGTTGCTCCCAGCTCCTTACAGGAAGCCCCGCACCCCGGGCTACGTTATATATATTAATACATCATCTATGCAAAAATAAGCAGTATCCTCTCCTCTAGTACAGAAGATTTGGGGCTTCTCCTGCCTGCTCGCGGCTCGGGCAGAGCAAGGCGCGATCCCACACGCGAGCCCAGAGCGAACAAGGGACTGGCTGGGACGAGCGGCGGGAGCCTGCTGCACCCCGAGGTGCCCCTGCCACGGCAGCACGAGCTTTGTTTCAAATTCTGCTTTATTGTTGCCTGATGAAGTGACTAAAACGGAAATGTTTCGGGGATTAGGATTCCAGAGTGATCTAATACAGGATGCTTTTGGTTTAAAGAAGGAGGGAAAAACCCCATGTAACTAAAGAGCGGCGAGGCTGGAGCTCCTCCTGAGCTCCCCTCCCCACCGCCACCCTTTCGGTTTAAAAAAAAAGGGCTGAATGTTACCATTTTTGGACATGAGCTCCGCGCAAGCCCTGCCCTAAACCACACCATTCAAACGAGAAGCCAGTTACCGTCCCGCCGCCGGGCCGGCGGGGCCGGGGCGCGGGCAGCGGGGCGGGCTGCGGGGGGGCCCGCCGCCGCCCCCCGGGGTCCCCGCTATGCCCGGGCGCACCTGCGGGCCGGGCCCGCCGCAGCGGGCCGGATGCCGGTGACAGGACGGACATCTGTTGCTGTGCGGGGACCCGCCGCGGCACCTCCCTCCCTGCCCCGCCATCACCTGCCCGCTCCGCCCGCCCCCGCCGCCGCGGCCCCCGCCGGCTCGCCACGCCGCGCCAGCCCCCGGCCAGGCGCGCACCGGCCCCGCTGAGGCCAGTGGGGCCGGGTCCCGGCGGCCCCGCGGCGTGTGTGTGTGTGAGGGGAGGGGAGGCGGCTGCGCCCACCTTCCTCTGCTGCTTCTCCCAGGCCGGGTCGAGGAGCAGGTCCCGGTCCCAGTCCTCCTCCGGCTGCATGTAGTCGTTGGTCTGCTGCGGGTCGTAGTGATCCATGGCGGCGGCTGCTGCTGCTGCGGTGGCGGCGGCCCGTGCCCGTCCCGTCCGTCCCGGTGGGCTGCCCGCTGTGCCCGGCCCCGCGGCCGCTCAGCCCGAGCAGGCGGCGGCGGCGCCCGCTCCCACCTCTCCGCCTCGGCCGCGCGCAGCACCGCGGGGGCGGGACGCACCGCCCCGCCCCCGCCCGCGGCCCGCCCCCGCGTCTCTCATTGGTCGGGACCCGCGGCGGAGCCTGCATTTCCCAGCAACAGCACCTCGCTCATTGCGCGCCCTGCACGTCCGTCAGGCTACTCGGCCGCCGCGATAGGCGGTCTGCGGCCGATTCGCCCCGCCCCCGGCACCTCCCCCGCGGCGGCGGCTGAGGCTGAGGGCGGGCGAGCCGGGGCGCGGCGGGGCTGTAGCGCGGCGGGCCGGGCCGGGCCGGGCCGAGGCGGGGAAGCTCAGTGCCGCTTTCGGGGCATTTTTCTCTCAACGGCTCCGCGGCAGGACGGGGCGCGGGTGCGTGGGAGGCCGTACCGGTAGCGGGCCCCTCAGAGATCCGCCCTCACGGGCGGGACGGCCGAGCCGTGCGGGAGTGGCCGAGCAGCGCGGGTCAGGGCAGCATTTTGTCACTGGGAGGATGTTTTCTTGTCACACAGCTGGTGGCCTGTGATCCCGGCCCTGACGTGAGGGTGTTCGGTCACAGCTCTGCAGTCCTGCCGCCACCCCACTCGAGATACAGCTTCCTCGTGGGGTCACGCAGGTGTGCCGGCACCTAGGATGCCCAAAAATAACTATTTTTTCTTGCTCCTGACTGGTAACCGCTCGTCAAGGTTAGGATTGCCAGCACTGGCAGCCGAGGCTTCGCACCCGGAGTCGCTGCAGTCGTGTGGTGCCGCAGCCGCCCCGCGTGACGCCCCGTGCACCGTGCTGCGCCAGGCCTCCCAGACACATCTGCCGCTTTCTGCCCACAAATATCCTGTTTAACAAGAAAACACTAAACTACAGTACATTTGGCTCATCAAGCAGCTTCCTAGGAGAGAAAGACAAACTGTTAAAGAGTGTACTAATACACAAATGCTTGACAGGGGATTCTGTCTGTTAAACAAGTAGAGGGGAAAAAATGACACTAGCATTATTAGTTTCCCCTGGTAGTCTCACTGAGAAGCAGGATGGTATCTCTCACAAAAGTGAGAGAAAGCCCAGAGAAATGCTGTTCCACAACACCATCGAGGGCAGAGCAAGCCCGTGTCCCAACTCATCCAGATTCAGAGGAGACACAAGAGTTTGTGGCCCATGAACGTGGGAGAGAGGGATGCTGAGAATGGACTGGAAGGACGCTGCAAAGCATCAGGATGAATTGAGCAGAAATGCTCAACATCAGGCAGGATTTAGGCCTGAATTACACTAGTGAGCTCCTCTTCCAAAAGAGAGGAATTTGTTTTCTGCTTCTTACAAACATTGGAGGTGAAATTGGATATCTTCTTTCACTTCTTGGCATAAATAATGGACAGATGTTCTGTATGGTCCTCTGTCTTCACGTGTCATATGATGCTCCTTGTGACACTTTCAGACTTCATAAACACAAAAATAACAATCAAAGCTGTTCTGCACTGCTCAGATACTGTTGTATTTACCCTGCCATGAGTCTCTCAGGGTAGAAAGATTATTTAAATATATAGGAACAGTAATATCCATGATTTTCAAAAGCAATGCAAGAGGTTTCCATTTTGAGACTGTTTGGGAAACCAGGCCACTCGGAGCATCCCAGCTCAAGGGAGCCAGATCTGAGGAATCTGGGCCTACCAGACACTTCGGAAATCCTCCTGGATGTGCTTCATGAGGAAAAATGTTGGGGAATGCAAAATAGTCCTATCACTCCGGAGAGATGGTAATGGACTTGAAGGAAACTTCACTATTCAGCACTGCAGAGAGGTGCAGATGATGATGGCTATTTTTTTGACAAGCAGAGTGGAGGAATTTACATTGGGGAAACGTGTTCATCAGGGTTTGAAGAGAAAAGGCCAATTTTTATTTCTTATAACAATTTGATGAACACCCAGCAACAGAAGTTATGAACCAACAGCCTGATCACTTATAGTTTAGAGACAACAAACATGATGTCCAAAAATTTTCCTACCTTCCAGCTTTTCTTATCTATCAGGACACTTACAACCTGGAAGGAGGAATCTGGAAGAATATGGGAATTGGCAAGATCTGGGGAAAGAAAAGGAGGAGGGAAGCAAACACATTCCTTCAGAGAAGTCTTGAGCTTTGTGTTTTAAGGCAGGGGGTCCTATTGTATTACTTCCCCAGCCTTGTAGTTTAAGAGCCCATTATTGAAAGCCACTTTTCACACCTTCCCAAATGCGGTGGGAGCTCTCAGCTGCCATTCAGTGAGTGAGGATTTTCAGCATTTTCCAGGAGATGCTCAGCACCATGGAGATCCAAGCCCTAAGACATGTGATGGGTTTCTGTGAGGCTGAATCTTCTGGATGCTGCCTCTTTGGTTCCTTGAAGTTGAGTTACAAAGCAACTATCCCCATAATCATAGGTTGTTATTCTTCTTACCTGTATAAAATACACCTAGTGATCCCTCTTACAGAGGTTAGTGGTACTATAAATAGAAAAATGTTATTAACTGCCAATATCAGCAATCCCATTCATTTACCCATCTCTTCTTGCACAGGGCAGAGGATAGATTAGATGATTTAAGGTACAACATCGATGCAGTAAAATACAACGAAATCAAGAACAACTGTGAGGTGTATTAAAGCCGCTCTCCTAATTGTCCCTCCCATTTGAATTTCTAACTTCATGATCCTCACTTCTGAAAATTCTTGCCTGGATTTCTGGGAAATACCTTAATTTTTCACTCCTCACCCCATACCGATTCTTAGCTTTTCATGGACTCCTTAAAAGTGAGAGAGTGTTCTTGGCCAGAGTTTTGTGAACTTACGGGCAGTAGTGAGGAAGGAGAAGAAAAAAATTGTTTCTAAATTTGGGATAGTTCCCAGATCCACTTGACCCTTGCCCTTGCAAAGAATTGTACCAGCACCACGAAGGGGAAGAGACGAGCTCTGGCAATGGGAGAGGGAGGCACAGCAGCAACAGGAGCTACAGAAGCCAGTGCTGCTAACGAGAGAGGTGCCCGTAACCACAGCAGTACTCTGGTTTTCCTTATTTAGTCTCCTAGAGTTCTCCTCTCCTCCGTACAAGATTGCTGCTGATTTCCTTGGGCGTTATTCAAACCTTGCTGGACCAAGTGGGTCTCCAACAAGGTCTTTCCGATCCAATGAAGGGAGAGTGGGTTTTTTGTGGGGCAGCGGCAGAGCCACCGTGGGAACGGTTGGACATACATCCCACTTCTTCAACCTGCATGAAAAGAGGAAGGAGCCCAAGGGCATTGGGGTATTTCTGGTTACTGTTTGCTGCTCTTTCTCTTTGTGCTTAGCTTATTAGCTACAGGTCACGAGCTTCCCTGGGGACATATCTGTTTTCTTGCCAAGAACATCCATAAGCTTCTGTAATGAGGCCCGGCAGGTGAGCTCGGTCACTGTACAACAATGACAATGAACAAGGCTGTGTTGAAGTGGCCCTTGACTTTTGTTTTGGGAAGTCTCACAGCCAAGTTTCAGCACTTATATTCTGCAGATACACAAAAACTTTGTAGCTCTGGCATTTAGCACTTAAATTTGAACTGTGTGTTGGGCTCTTATGGTAAAGAATTCAACAAGTTACACTCTATTTCATCATTTCCACTTCCCCAGTCCAGGACACATTACCAGTAAAAACTCAGCACCTCTGAAATGCAGACATTAATTTGGTGGAGTTCAGTGGGGTATACTGTGCTTCATGGGAGACTAGGGAGGGGGGTGTCTTGTGCCCAGGGATTGGGTAAAACCTGTGCTTTTAAGAAGTGCCATGGAATAAGTGCCATGGTCATCCAGGCTGCAAGCAAGGCAAAAAAAGGAAGAACCAAGGCAGGGATGCTGTGTTTGGAGGAGAGAAAAAAGGGGCCTGAATAAAGCTCCCAAGTACAAAACATCTCTCTCCTTCAGGGTCTCTTCACCTGAGTTCTGTTCCTCTTCTACCCTGCCCTCACCATGCTAAGTCGTCTTTCCCTTTACTTCACTTCCCATTTACCTGAACTTCCAAAATTGGCTCCCCAGCCCTGCACCCTGGAACTAATGTGACTTCTGGGACTGCACAAGTACCTGGAGAAGATGTTATCTCCTCCTTGTGCTGACTGGGGGTCAGCTGTGCTTGTTCAGAGCACGAGCTTTAAGCCCGAAGTGACTTACAGAACTGTATTCACACAGTAAGCATTTGCTAATGTTTTTTGAAGGGTGTCATTTTGTGAAAATGATTTTCTTTTCCTCCTGTAAAAACATTGATTTTACTTTTCTAGCAGAATGTACCCTAGATTTCTCCCTTTGCTTTCACAGTGTCACTTGAACGACAATAGGATCAAGAATTATACATCCAGCCCCATATCCCTGTTACCATGTACCCACTGTATCTACTTTCATCCTGCAAGGCAAATTGAGTACTTGACCAACATCATTGCCCTTATGCTTCCCTTTGCCTCCTCCCTTCGCCCCTGAAGAGGAAGGTGTTTGCTGCTCAGAAGTGCACAGGAGCATCATGCGCAAAGGAAGCAGGCTCAACTCGGGCTGCTGAGCTGGTTCTGCAGAGGGACATAGAGGGTAAAATCATCCAATGGTACCTGACCTACAGAGTCACGTTAGATGCCCCTGAAACACACTGTACAGTGAAATGACCACCTCCGTGGGGTTAGCATCCTTAGTCTATGGTATGGGCACGGGGACCTTCAGTCACCCATGGTTAGGGCTTCTCGTTTTCATGTTTGACCTGCTAGTTGCCCTGTACTGAGGGACAGGTCTTTGTGGGCTTGTTTGCTCAGCCCTTTTGGTTTTCTGTGTCAGTCTTTAAAGGACATCCCATTTCACAGCCCTGGCACGGTACCTGTCTGGCCCAAACAATAAGGAGGCTCGGGGACCAGAGATGCTAAAGACAATAGCATTTTCCATGTTCCTATGAGAGACAGGGAATGGATTAAAGTGTAGAAGAGAGCACGCTTTAAATTGGAGACCATAAGCACACAAATCCCTGACAACGTGTACTAACCAAAGGCTTGATCCAGGCCATGCTCAGCGCAGTCTCTTCTGGTGGAGGCAGCCGAAGGAGAGAGGCTGCCCCGAGGCACAGGGGAAGCCGTGGTGCAGCAGGTACCCACCTCCACGAGCAGACCCCTGAAGGGCAGATTCAGCCTGTGCCTTCCACATGGCCAAGGTAGCAAGAAAGCAGGAGAGCCTGCTTACTTCTGGAGATTGCGGATGAAATCCAGGCTGGCTCATTCCTGGTGCTGCCAAGGGGGAGGCTCAGGTTTGAGTCTCCTATTCTCACTCTCTGGCTGAGCGCAGCCTGCCAGATGATGTGCCCATGGCGTGCAGATGCAAAAGGCAGTATTTGTGCTCTTCTCGCTTCACAGGCACTAAAACTGGCCACGGAGCAACTGTGACAAGCTTTGGAGGCAAATGTTGTGAAGTCTTTCCGGAAAGGGAATAGCGGCAAGATAGTAGCGGGAAGGCAAGCACAGGGATTAGCCTCTTTCCAGCTCCGCCCTTGCCCTCACGGAAAATCTTTTCTTATGAGAGAGTCACTGGACTCTCAGACCTGTGATTATTTAGCCCCAGCTTAAAAACTTCACTTAAACTCCCTTCTCTTCACTTTGATGTTCTCCATAATTGCAAGTCTGCGATTTTCTAGCGCAATGCTTAAAAAAAACATCCCTCCCCCATCTCCAAGTATCACTGGTACAGTGGTATCCTCAGGCTGTTTTCAAGCAGAACCCCTTTCTGGCCACTGCTTGGAATGACTTTCCCGAGAGTGAGCCAACAAACGTTTCATTTCTTCTGAGCGGGGCAGCTTCCTCATCGTACTTCAGCAAGAGCACGCTGCACCAGCTTCCTTCCCGCGTGGCTCTGCCACTAACCTGCGAGCCTAACGTTGGCCAGAGCAGCCATAGCCATTGCTATGCCATCTGTCACTGCTCTGGGACGTGCTGGGTCCGTTACGGTTACAGCTAGTACAGTTAGGGCATGCAACAGTAGGTTACAGTTGTTGCAATAGTGTGTCAGCAATCCATGCCTGACCAAAACCACCACTACGCTCAGGTATGTTTAGAGCGAGGTGCTTTGGGGATGCTTGCTCGAGTTTTCACGTGCTCTCAGTGGTCTGTACCCAGCTGGAGACCCCAGGCTCCATCCATGGTGCAGTTTTGCAATAGAGGAGCATCCCTGGGGTGGATCTGCAAGGTATGTGAAGCAGCCATGGGTCTGCTCCGGCGTACACTGGGCTGCCAAGGATAATGCCTCAGAAACGGATTACCAGAGAGCTCAGTGCTCGGGTCACGCGGCCCCTCCATCCCCGACAGGCTGCTTATGCAGCAGCTGCAGAGAGCTGGTGTAAGACCTGGTCATGCATGAATTTCATTTGCTCACAATTTTTGCTCCCTGCACGATGCAGGCCCGGGATGATCCCACGGGGGGGAACCATGGAGGGTGATGGATGGTAGAAATCCCATACAATGCAAACTCCGATACAAGCAGGCCAGGCGGCTACTGCAGTCTTTGATTCTAGGTGGAGGAGTTCATGGTGTAAGGTGGCGTAACTTTGCATTGCATTGCTTTTGAGCCTATGTTAGTTACATACGCAGAGCAAACACAGACGAACAGATACCAACAGATCTGGAGCAAGCTGTACTCTGAGCGGCCAGGGAACGCTGTGCAATTGCAGCATCATGGCAAGGTATGTGCACGCCAATGTAACGCCAGAGCTGCAGCTCTCTCAGGCCTTCCCCAGGAAATCCATGCCCAGAAGTGCACATACACAGCAGTGTTATTTGTAGGACATGAGAACAAAACCTTCTGTTCCCCTTGGCATTTGTAAGGCTGTGGATGGAATGCTCTGCCTGGCTCTGGGTGCCAGTTTTTAAGAAAGATACACATCAGTTGGAGAGAGTCCAAAGGAGAAGTAACAAGAAGGCTCAGAAGGCTAGAAAACCTGACCTTTGAGGGGAGACTGAAAGAACCAGGCTTGTTTAGTCTAGGGAAGAAAAAACTGAAGTGAGACACAGTAGCAGGCCTCAAATACGTAAAGGTTTACTGCAAAGCGGAAGACAGTAAACCTTTGCCATAGCTGCTGGAGAATCTGTGAACGGTCAGGATAGCAAAGCACTTGTGTAGGCCACCAAACGAAGCTGCTGAATTTCCACTGCTGGAGGCTTTAAAGAACAGGTAGGACAGCTATAAGAAAGGCTAAACTTGCCGCCACGAGCCTGGAGGATGAACCCTGTGTTGTCTTTTGGGATCTCCTCCAGCTCTGTTTCATAGCCCTGCAACACAGTCAGCTTCAGAGTAAGACAGTACCATGAAGCAACATGACATGGTTGTAAAGAGACTAACGATGGAAGAAAAGCATTTACAGCTGCAGGGAAAATGTAAGGATGGAAAATGTAAAATCAGACATATGGAACCTGACCTAGACAGTCCCATCAGATGCCCACGTGTAAAGCATATTGCAGCAGAACTGCAGCAGGAACTTGACTCAACTGAGAGAGGTGACTGAGGTGAAAAGGGCTGCGGGAAAAAATACAACCACACATTTATGTACACTCATATGGACAAAACCTGCTTTAAATCCACTTGCAGCTCTCTCATAAAGGAAGTGGCAGTTCTCTTTAGTGTTACAGCCACCAGCAAAATTCACCATCACTACTCCAAATGCTGAGAGGAGATGCTTCACTCCTAGTTTTGACTTTCAAATGCACCTTTCATGGCCTCTCCATCTCCTCATGCTTTTAGCATCAATTTTTTATTTCAGTAGCGAGACAGGTCACAGACCTCAGACTGCAAGCACAATCAGTGCTTGGGTATGAGGCCATGACAACAGATAGTTCATAAAGGGCTGAGAAAATGCAGATGCATATGACTGAAGGGAGGCCCACCCTCATCATCAATGCAGCCACAGGACATGAGCGCTCTTAAAATTGGAGGAGGTGGGTGATGGGTGTGGGTTAATTCTTACCTGTTAGCTGTGGTCTTCAGGACGCTAATCAAGGCTCCTGTAATATCATCTAATGCTCCAAAGGCTGCCCTGGGAGATCAGGGAGAAACAGCTGAGCTCCAGGATTTTGGTGTTTTCCGTACCATGCCAAGCCACCCACCTTCACCAGCAGCAGAGGTGGCAGAGCTTAGCACAGCGCAGTGTGGAAGAGGAGCTCACTCCTTTCAGAAAAATAGTCGGTACAGCTGAAAAACACACCAACAGCCTTCCAGGCGTGCCAGCTTTTTCTCAGCACGTAGCAGCCCAGCAGTGAGTGGGGAACACAATGCTGAGTCAGTGAGGCTGGGATCCAAATTCAGACTTTTCCCCAAAGTGGAGCAGGATGCGTACACTGAGCCTAAAGCCACGACTCCATTAATTTGCCTTCCCAAAGTACACTTGCTGGAGCCTAAAGTTGTCCATTGTACAAGGAGGGACAACTAAGGGCTTTGCTTGAAGAAGCTCCTTCATTCCCCTTTTCTGGCTGGTGCAGGGAGCACCTGGGTGGTCAGCAGCCTGCCTGCCTCCACAGAGCAGGTGAAGCTTTTGTGCTCCACAAGCAAAAACGGCTGCATAGCAGCAGCTATGGGTTATGCATGCTTTCGCACAGAAAATAATTTTGTGTTTGTTACGCTTTTCTCCTAACTGGCTCGTTTCCCTTGCTGTTTCTTCTCTGTACAGTGGGAGCAACTGTGCACAGCTACCTCAAATCAAACTGCGCAGTGCAAAGTTACCTCCTACATCAGAAAGCTTCTTATTTGGGAAGCAGCAGCAAACCTTATACCCTTATATTTGCAGTAGCTCCACTGCCAGAAAGGTGACACTTGTGGAGTAATATATTCAGTGCTGTAAAATGTTGCGTGGAGAAGACACACAACAAGCGAGGAAGCACTGGTGGGCAGCACAAACAGCACACAGCAGGGGCAGCCACTCAGCAAGCAAACTAGGTAAGCTGCTCTCCCCAGCTCCCTTTAATCTCTTCTCTAGTAGGATTTCTCACTCCTCGCCATCTTCTCACATAACATACACCTGTGATCTTGCTCGTAAGAGAAGGCTGCAAACCAGCAGTGCAAGCCCTGGGTGCTCCTGTAGTGCTTTGCCTCTATTGTTTTTTTTTCTGAGCAATGACTACCTGCTTATGCCTTCCCCCCATGCCTACCATAAAACTAGCTTTGAAACACAGCAAGTAAAGAGGGATATGAGAAATGCAGACAGTGGCACTTTCAGACCGAGGGAGGGAGGCTCTCGGGGCAGCCCAGCCACCACCACATTCAGGCTGGGCTGCTGACTGTGTGCACGCCTCACCTGTGCAGCCAGGGCCAGGGCTCAGAAGTCATCTTCACTGTTTAGAGAGAGTTTGTCCCATAAGCAGGTCCTCCCTCATGCCCAAGAGCTCTTCCCAGGGCATCCTGCTCTCCGTTTATATATTCTGCTTTTTAATTTTTTTTTTTCCTGAGAAAGCCTCAGCTATTTCCTCAATAGTGGAGAGGAAGGGCCTGAGTAATAATAAATAATATGAAGTGGTGGAGCAGACCTCACGTTAAGCCTGAAGTCCACCTGTCAAGACAGCACTCTCTCATGTCTTTTGTTGGACCATCCAATTAACCCCTGTGGGTACATGTTCCTTTCCCGACCTTTAGGAGATCAGTAAGAAATCTAGAAAATGCTGCTTTTGTGGTTTTTTTGAGCAGGGCAGGCATCAAGCAGAGGCCTGCCCTGCAGTGTTGCTCCTGTCATGGGAAGGACAGATGCGCTTCCCTGAGGGATGCCTGGGAATCAAACCGTAGGCTTTTACATGACATCTGAAGCTTTCAACAGGGGTTTAGTGCAATTGCTGTCCAGCCCAGCAGGTGCACCTGGGTGACCTGACCGGGTCCCCCTGCATAAGCGATGCACACAAGCCGGATCACCGCAGCGCTTGTGGACCAGGCTCACTGTTACCTGCTCGGTCTCTCCCCAACTCCAGCAGTGGCTGGCATCTGGTACAGGGACAAGAGCTGAGCACCCCCCAGTCTCCCTGACGGGCCCTGCTTCCCCCCTGCCCTGGCTTTCCCTTGCCCCTGCCCAGGGCTGCGCCTGGCCCCAGGGCGCCTGGCCGAAGGTTTTCGCAGCCATCTACGGTCAGGCTGGCCCCCGCGGGCCGGCTCGCCCCCCTGCAGCGTGGCGGCGGGGAAGGAAAGGTGGAAACCTTCCAGCCTTGTTTGGAGCGCGGCTGTTAGGACTGAAGCTGAGAAATGGAGGGCCAAACTCTAGCTGGGGGCAAGAGGAAGAAATACTGAGAGGGGAGTTTGAGGGTGGTCTGACTGCTCCAGGCATCTGTGCTGTTTAAATAAGTGTCTGTGTAAAGATGTGCTGCTTTATATTGCCCTCCAGCTCGCAGGCAGAAAGCGGTGGGGCTTTCCTCTCTGGAAAGCGAAAGCTGCCCTTACGGCTCCCCTGGGTCTTCCCCTGCTGAAAAAGGAGAGCCACTTGTTAATAAAAAGGAAGATGCGGTTTTCTCTTGTGTTATGGCCAACAGCAAACTCACCGTCAGTATTCCTGGCCAAAAATACCCCAAACATCCCTACCCCACCCTCTTCACAGGGCAGAAGTGGACGGGGTTTCAGCACTCGCACTTTCAGCTGACCGGGAGGCAGCCTGTGGGGGCAACAGGCTCTGGGAAGCACAGAGCATGTGCATTCGAGAGGGAGAACAACCCTGCCATGGCCATCAGCAAACTCATAGCCATTCATGCTGCTATAGCTACGAATTGGAGGTTTTTAAGCATAAGAACTGCTGCACCTCGGGTTTCTATTGCCAAAGGCCCAGGACAGCAGGTCTCTGACCTTATCTATTCAGTGAGAGCGGTGCTGTAGGAGAGGTTGGCAGCTTTGGGGGTGTGGTGGGAACCCCATCACAGGTAGAAGGGTTTTGGCCTTGGGGCTGACGCAGTGGGACCCACTCCCCCCTCACCCTGGGCAAGGGAGGGCTTTGGGAAGAGGCTGTTGCAGCCTTGGCACATGCCTAGCGCAGCTCCTCTGTCACTGAATCACTGGCCTCATCTCACCTACCCTGCACAAGCCTTGGCCCAAAACTGGATGGCAAACATCTGCTTTTCTTCCGTTTGCAGGGACAAGTTGGAAACCATCTCCATGAAAAGTGTCTGGGAAAGGCTACAGGTATGAAGCCCAGGCTCTCCCTCCTGGGAGTCATAGCTTCCAGATGAACAAACCTTACGAAGACAGAATGGCAGAGCAAAAGGCCTTGTTTTCCTTCAGTCTCATGGTGGCAGCTGCTGCCTGCCCTTTGGAAGAAGAGAGCCAGCCTCACCTGCAGAGGTGGCCCTGTGGCTGTTGTGTATCCTGATGCCTGACTACAGCATTTTTCCACTCAGTCGAGGTCAGTTCTCCAGCCAAGATGCTTGTTACTATGGTATCCTCCTCCATCTCAGAATTTTGGTGATGTGCAGCCTGACCCCAAGCAGGCATCGCTGCCTTAAAGTCGTTGGACAAGAAGTGAGGACGTCCCCAACTGGGGAAAAGAGAGATGACGAGAATGAACCACAAGGTCAGTATGCTGGCCTCTTTCTCCTAATCACTCATCTCTAGCTTTAAAAAAAAAAAATGACCTCATCTCACAGGGTATTTTTACTGCAGTAATTCCTGTGATAACTGAGCTTGCGGGTATTTGGAAACAGAGTTGTAGTCAGGGCCAGCAGAAAGTCTCCCATGGTTGATAGCAGTGCACACACCCCAGGAGCATCAAGGATTTTTCTCTTGCAGTAATCATTGCACAGGTTACGTACATTGTACCCGAAGGGTTATAGCTGGAGAAGCTGAGCTAACAAAGCACAAGCCTCGTACTGTTGTGGTAAAGAGCCACGGGCACTCTCTACCCTCCCTCGTAAGGTTGAGCTAAAAAGAGCATCCTTCAGGTACTGCATCAGCCAGGATTTTGAAAAGTACTGATGAAAATAGAAGCCTGGGAAGAAAAACAAAGTGACCTAGTCTCACTGTAAGACTCAGCAGCTCTGGGGCTGAGTTTGTGGCACTATCCTGTTCTGAACACCCCCCTGACACCCAGCGTCTCTGGGACACACTGTTCACAGTACTGCAGTCTGTCGGAGGGGAATTAGAAATGCCAAGATACTGAGATTTTGTGAAATATCCTGATTATGAGGTCCCGTACCAGGTCCTCTGCTGTCATAGATGAACTTAGATGGTTCTCAAGATACCCCACGGGTGACAACCCTAGATTATAATCTGTCTTTCTCTGTAGTAACACCCACATAAAAGAAAAACCCTTGTGGCATAGTCTGCCTGTCTGTTTATAAAGGCAGTTTGTTCCTGTTTGAATGGTAAGTAGTTTCTGAAGGGGAAAATGTGAAAAAATTAAGAGGGCTGCCAATTGTGTAAAATGAATTGACAATATTTGTTTGTGAAATACAGTGAAATATATTCTTTTCTACTGCAAATCATTACATCTACTAATATGCACAGTTCTGTGTTTCCTAATGCTCATGGCCATCTCAGGTCCAGAGCCAGAAATATGCTCTCAGAGAAACAATTCTAGTTCTCCGCTGATAGACTTCCACCCACAGTCAACGAAGCATATTTTAACCCCTCTCTCTGTTTCTTTCAGATCCAAGTGTACCTAAGTGCACCTAAAGTACCTCAAGTACCTGGTACTCTGAAGAATAATGGAAATCGAAAACAAAAAAGTGTGAATATTTGACTAAGAACCTAAGGGAACTTACATGCAAATTATCCATTTGCAAACCACTGCCAAGCCAGTGCCAAATTCAGCCCTAGCACTACACAAATACGAACTTGGTTGATGAAGGGTTTTTACTGGGAAGTTCTGGTTAAGTTCTGTCACCTCGTTGGGGCGCCCGGTGATTCTTAGCAGGCGAAACTGGGAAACAATTTCCATCATAGGTCTGTGCATAGACTCTGTTCCACATACTCATAATTTCTGAAACATACAGCTTTGGGATTAATCATGTTTCCAGGCTCTTTTTTCAAGGATGATTTTCTGCTAAGGCAAAAAAGTAACCAAACACCCCCTTGGATCCCCCTGGATTCCTGAGTTGCCATTCTTTGAATGACAGGCAATGCAAAAAGTACACAATTGACATGGTAGAAAATAAACATAAATACTTCTCTATCACTTGACTCAAGCAAGGCTCCATTTTGGATTTTGAAAGGTACCCAGGTCTCCCTTGTGCTGAGTTCAGTTTAGCACCATTGCTTGACTGGAGTGAGAGGAAGGCGGAGAATATACGAGCTTAAGGTTATTGGAATATCACTTTACAACATGCTCAAATAGCATCTGCTAATAGTAGAGCTGAGTGCAGCTCCCAGCGTGGTGGCATCTACATGCACATTCCCCCTGCCCAGGGGCTTAGGCTGGGGCTGCAGAGCTGCTGGAACAGGCTGTGTGGGTCTTGCTGAAACACATAAATAACCTCACTCCTCTCTGATTCTGTTTTCTTAAACCAGCAAATTACCCACAAGTTACATTGCTTTAGCTAAAAATAAAATGTAAATATCACGGGGTTGTCTGCAGATGTCTGGTCTCTTTGTGCAGGACACCTGAGATCCCTAGAAGTGAAAAACAAAGCGGAGGGCACAAGGCTCCCCATTTTCTCCATGCTTTTGCCGTTTGTTGTCTCTGGACATTTGTCTGCACCGTGCAATTGCTGGGTTTCCTCTCCAGGGCCAGTTTCCTTGTTTGCCCAGACCTTTCAAATAGCTCTGGGGAGAGAAAGCCCAACCTCTCCTGTACGACCACCACAGAGGACAGGCGAGTCCCCAGCCCAACTACGTAGGTTCTTCTGGGGCACGACCAAGCCTGACGGCGCTGGCACTTCTTTTGCAGCACAGCGGTGGCACAACATCTTCGCCGATGCCGGCTGGTCTGAAAGGGGTCCCCTGACCCTTCTTATTTTGCAGTACGACCCGTCTCAGCGCAGTTGCACCCCAGCCCTTGGGCACTCTCTGGGAGTGACTCCCATTTGCATCATAGCTTTTGCACTCAAGTAATGAAAACTTTCACAAGGGAAAAAAAAACTACACACAACAATAGTGGTAATTATGGAAAGAGCAATTAAAAAAAGAGAGAGGGAGAAAGAGGGTCTGGGCCTAGTCCAAACTGTATGTGCCTAATAGCAAAACTACCATTACCTTGAACGGGACTGAGTGCTGGCGTCTTCCTGATTCCCAAATAAAGCTACAGAAGAGGCACACCTTGGATTTACAGTAGCGTTTTCTCTTGTACCTGCTTATCTCCTTTGTTCATTTATCTGTGACTTAGCATTTATATTTATAAAATGCAGCCCATCCAACAGGTTTCTGGGAGCATCGTCACAGCGTATTGCATACATCTAGAACACCCTGAGAGAAGAAACCAGCTCCAAGAGCTTCTCAAACATCAATAGACTTCAGCTCTACCAGAGCGTTGGTGGGAGAAAATTAGAGATGGGTGCAAACGGCTGAAAAATTCCTGCCACCGTTCTCCAGCCTGGTTTGGCAGAAGTACCAACCTCCTTGCACCAAACTCGTCCCTGCTGACAGCAGGTCTGTTTCCCTCCGTGCTCTGCTCACGCAATCAGCCCAGAGATCCCCAGCTCTCCATGGCCACCGTTGATGCGGATGTTTCAAAGCAAGGACCGCCGTATCCCCTGAGCACAGCCCCACGCTACATGTGCTAGCACCCTCTCACATTTGCACCATCCCCTTTTATTAGGCACAAGATGACATTCAGACCAGCCCGGAACCAGCGTGGGTCTCTATTTTCAGATAAGCCTGGGATGGATGCCCTGAAGAAGGAACACGGCCAGTATCTGCCTTCCACCTCCCCTGGAAGAGCAGAAGGAGCATTTGCTCGACACGCGGCCCTGCTGAGAAACATTCAGGTGTCGGCGTTTCACTCACTAGCTACAGACACGTCTCTTGCTCCTCCCGGCTCCAACGGGGAGGCTTGGAAGGAGCTGCCACTGCAGGGCGGTGCCCTCAGGGAGGACGTGCACATGCATGGGCCGCCGGGTGGGAGGAACTGGCTGAGCCGCAGGGCCGGGAGGGCTGGCTGCTGGGGAGCTCTGGGGAGGCCCTGGGTTCGCTTGTTCCACATGGTTTGCTTAAAAACAAAACCAGAAAACCACATCAAGTCCCAGGTTTGTAATGTAAAAAGGCATTAGGAGCTTGAATCTCGTTCTGTTTTAATGTCTGTGAAAGTGCAGGACAAATTTTTCTGCAGACCAGTAGGAGTCTGTCATTCTTGAGTGCCATCGGATAATTCAGGTTGGAAAGGACACCCGGAGGACATCTGGTCTAACCGCCAGCTCAGAGCAGGGCCAGTTTTGATCAGGTTACTCAGGCCAAAAAAGCATGATTCCACTAACACTTTCTTATTCATCCTATCTGCTGGCTTGAGAGACTGGATTGCGTTTTTACCGCATTTTAGTCACACTAGCAATGCAGAAACCACTGCAGCTCTGCCCAGCTAAGGAGTCAGGTTCTGTTTTATTTTTTCCCCTGGTTTATATAAAAGTGGCAATTGGTAAGAGCCCAAACTGTCCTCAGCTCCACCAGAACAATGGCCATTGTTCTGGAAAAAAGCAAGTCACGCTGAGCCCCATTATGCTACGTCTAGCGGCCACATTGTCTTTGATAAAAATAACCCAGGGCTATTCTTTAAAAACCATGCTCTGAGCTCCTCATGAAGGACAAGGTCTTTTGATAAAAAACCATGTCTGAAAGACAGTATCTGCCATAGCCTGGCCTCATAGCACCACAACTAAAATACTGCTGGTGACCTCTTCTTGCGGTACCTGGGTTTTGCCTTGGAGATCTCTTGGCCAAACAGAGTGTGCTGGCTCTGCGCTGCCCGGAGAGCAGGTGAGCTTGTGGTCCTTCCCTCGCAGCCCTCTGGTTTTCACAAGCCCACAGGAGTCCTGTGCCTTGTAACCGCTTTTGCTGGAATCGATGGTTCAGGCAAGGGAGGATGTGACGCCTGGCTCTCCACCCTGCCGTGCGGCGTGGGGTAGGCAGCGTTCCGGCCCAGCACTGAGACCAGGCAAAAGGAAGCATGTGGAGAAGGAGAGGCTGTAAAGAACCAGAGAAGGGGGAGGAGGAAGGACGTATTGGGGCCATCAGGTCACGTGCTCCCAACGGGAAAATTAGCGGTGTTTGGGTCTGTCTGGTATGAGGAATCAAGTCCTGCCTCTTCCATGGAAACTTTTTTCCCGTGGAAAACCTCGTCTGTCTTCGAAAGGAAGTTTCTTGCCCTCAGTGTCATAAGTAGGATCTGGGTCTCTCCCCTGAATGCCTAAAAGGTGGACAACAACTCCTGCCCGTGCGAGACTGGTGGCAGATCAGGCAGGGAAAGGGGCTGGTGGCAGATGGGGGTGCCCACTGTCCTTGCCCCACACCACAGCAAAGAGGTAAAATGGGAAATACGGAGAAGCAGTGCCATGCGGGATGGAAGCAGGAGGGTTTTGATGGGAAGAATAACCAGGAAGCACATGGAGAGACACTGTCTAAAGTGACGTGTTGAGAGAAGCTGAGGACCACACAGACTCCTTGCAACTCCGCAAGAAGTTCCTAGCCAGGCTTCGGAAAGGGTATGGAGGAAATAGCTGGAATTTAACACTTGGCATGCCTATGTTTTATACCAAGAAGTAGCATTTTCCTCTTTGCTTGTAAAGGAAACAAGCCATCTTAAAACAAAGGTTTAAATGATTGAAAAATCTCTTCAGGGCAAACTTTGTGGGTGTCTGGTAAGAGGCAAATGAATCGTTTTGGTATCACAGCTTCTTCCCCCACTGTATTTTAAGAGGCATAGAGGCTGCTACTTTCAGGAAAATGCCTGAAGAAAATGACAAATAACTGATAGATTGAAAGGCTTACGTCAAAATCCTCCCTCGCTTTCTCCCAGTTCAGTGTCAAAAAGAGGTCAAAACTAGGGCTGGCACAATTTGAGGGTCCCTAAAGATTTTGGATTTTGTCGCTTTGCCCTACGGTCAGCAGATTCAAGATTCCTGTCAAGTGTTTCTAAAATTGATGTTGTATTGATGTCAATACAATCCTCCAAAGCACAAAATAGGACACACTTGAGCAAGCAGGCAGATTTCCAAACCGTCTGGCCCCTTTACATCATTTCCTTCTCATAACTCATCCTGCGCGTTGTACCTCTGACTTGCACATCTCTGGCTTTCTTTAGATAAGGGAGAAATTCCTCTCGTATCACGTGAACGTCTTCAATTTTATCGCCAATCTCTCAGATAAGGGGCTCATGTGAAGCAATCCTTGCCGTGCTCGCATTCCAGTCTTCTAACAGCAGAACATGGAGCTTTTCCACCTTATAAGGACGAGTTTCACTGCTCGTTCGAAAGGTGCTGCAACCGCTTTAAAAGATTTCTCAGCCTGACTATTGCAGAAGCAAATGTACCTGGTACTGGCCCTTCTGGATTAGCAACCTGGCATTCCTGGGATGCTGTTTTGTGCGCCTGAGCAAAAAGCATTTGGGAGGCTATATCATAACTTTTATTTTTTGTAGATAGGCTGGGAGAGGGACAAAAATCTAAGCCAGTGCCGGCTGCAGTTAATGCAACAAGTCAGAAAATTTCTGCAGTGAATCAGAAATTCGTTTCGTAGATGGGAATTCACTTTCCCCAAAATCCCCCAAATCCGCTCTCCTCGCTGATGGTTGAACTCCAGGCTCTCAGCTCATGTCTGCTACCTCTGCCTGAAAAACAACCAAGCTAACGTGCTTGTATCTAGAAGAACCCCAAAGCGTTCCTTTTTTGCTACGTGTGAGGAAAATTGGAATGTAAATGTATTAGCAAAATAAGCATTGGCGTTCAAAATGAAGCAGAGAAACCAGATGCTCTGTCTCCCTCTTTATGCAAAGCAAGAAGCAAGTGTCCCAAGAAACACCGAATGGTCCCTGTATGGAGGCCAGGCTGCCTGTTCAGACTTTTATGCAATAAAATGGACACTTTAAAATATACCAAATATGCAGTTCAGCCTTTTAATTTCTTTCTTTTTTGTTTTGTTTCCAGTTTTCAGGTTAGAAGTCCTTGCTCCACTCCAAAAAAATATGTTTTGGAAACCAAGGACTGGGGAGGATGGGAAAGGCTCCTTTTTGGCAGCTTGTTTGAACATCCAGGCTGCAACGATGAGTGATGCAGTATAGACCATTTCATCACGGGCCATGCTGTTCTCATGAGGCTTCCCATGTCTCACAAGCCTCCCTGCTCACGGCAAGGAAAGCCCAAGGGCAGAGCCGCAGAGGGCCTCCAGCTCCTCTTCCAGTGCCGGATGGACGTCGGGCTGGGCGGTGCTGTCCCGCGAGAGCTCAGCCGGTTCCTCCTCTCCGCGTTTTCCTTCCAGACCCGCCTGTGTGAGGTTTCTCCGTAGGACAGGTCAGGAAGGGCCAAGGACAGACCTCAGGGGTTACACCGAGCGGCGGAGAGGCAGGAGGGTTGTCTCTGGGTGGGAGCGAGGGCGGATCGGAGAGGTTGGAGGCTAGTGTCCAACCCCAACTGCTTCAGCCAAGACTGACGCCACAAGAAGAGTAGGTTATTTTTAATTAAGCCAACAACAGAGAAGGACACATGATATTGTTCTTGAATAAGAACTATTTAAAGCAATAAATCATCACCATGGAAACGGGGAGCTTTGCCAGAGCGAGGCAGGAAATTAAGTTCGATGAGAGATACCCGCGGAATTTTCAGCCATGATAACAGCAGTAACTGCTCATAGTGGGGTTGCGCCTTCGGGCCAGGGGACCCCAACTTGCCTTCCTGCGCCCGTGGAGCACAGGGGAGTTGATGGACCCAGGCGCTTGTGGTGGGATGCAGCACCTCTGCAAGGTTACCCACCAGCACCACGAACGCCTGAGGTGGGACGCGAGTAAGAACAGAGCCTGCAAAAGGGCTTTGGGAAGTAAAATTAACTACGCAGGGATTAGACCAAAATGAATCCAGAGGGGTTGAAGGCCTTGAAACGTGTTATCAGCCTGGCTGCTTCTCTAAGTCCTGATTAGATCCAAAGGCCTGTTCTTTATCTTGAAGTCCTAAGAGGCAAGGACAAGAGCTTAGCTGAAAGGCAACAATCCCTTCACCCCATTTAGCAGTTCCTTACGTCCCCCACACTCATCCTACCGCTATAGGGAAGTTATGGACTCTCCATTCTTGACTGTTGCAATTGTTCATCAAAAAGAAGTCTCCTAATTGCTAGGGTGGCTTACACAGCCATCACAAACCTACTGGCATCTAGCCTTCCTCCCTGCGCTGTCAGGGAGGCTGACTCCTGAGCAGATATCTTTTCACTCAATAAGTTCTTGGCCTTTTGTGGCCTATTTCCATGCCCAGGAGTTCAACCTGGGCAGCTGTCATCTCCTCCGCTGCACTCAAAGCCAAGCAGGATATATGGGCAGCTGCTCCGTGTTGTTCTTTGTTGGGTGCCTTTTTGTTGCAATTCCAGCCATGGTTGAGTGGGCAGGCAGAACCAAAGTTGAAGGCACAGAAAACCCAGAAAAGAAAATCCAATTGCATAAAACAAGCTGGAGAAGTGACAGCAGCAGTACTGCAGGCAACGATACGGTGGCAAGAAGGCTTAGGGAAGCCTGAAGGAGCAGCACCACCAACATGAGAGGAACCAGCAGCCCCCATCCTCACTTGAGAGCGAGTGCATTACTTATCTGCCTCCCTGACACTTATCCTAATATTTCATTTTGTGACAAGAAACTCCATCACTCCTGCATGAGAGGCAGCCCGCGGCGAGGGCGCTGGTGACTTTGAAGTGGTCTCTGATTAAGTAGCAGTCATCTGCCTGCGAGTCAGCCTGGGGGCTTGCTGTCATGAACGTGTGTCTGTAGGTGCTTTGAAATCCATCCTGAGCAGCAGCTCTTGGGTGGGATGGAAAACGTTCTCCGTGGTCAACACTTTCATGGGATCAGTCGCAGATCCCAGGATTAGTCCTGGGTAGATTACTCCTCCAGGTGGATTGAAGCAGAGCTGGGGAACGTGCTGCACCTGAGACGCAGCAGGTTTGTTAGGTGCCTAAATGCAGGGGGGGGGTCCTCGACTTCAGCAATCTCATTGTGCATCTCCTCTCCTATTATGGGAGCAGCCGCCCCCCACGCCCCCCGCAGACATGCCGCACCGCGGCGCCTGCGCTGGTCCTCGGGCAGCTGGGCTGCAGTCGCCAGACCCAAGCCAAGAAGGCAGCAGACCAGACGGAGGCTAATATTACTCTTCCCAGAGGTTCAGTAGGTCACCGCTTCATCCTGTGAGCAGCTCCAAATTTCAGGGCAGTGAGAGAATTGTTTATATTGGCTACTTGTATGAATACTTAAAAAAAAAGGGGTATTATGGGACTTCTGTTCTTTAATTCCAAAAAGAAATCAAACATGTCTAGACTGTTGCACGCATGTGGCTTTCTTCCAGGCTTCTCCCACCTGGAGCAATAAGCAGGCTGGAAATGCTCCACAAAAGAGTTTTCAACACCCATTTAAAAATGCTCTCACCCCATGCACACTAGCCGGTATCAACCAGCCAAATCCTATTAGGAGGCAACGTCAGATAGGGAAAGAGCTTTCAGGCGCGGGTCGCAGAAAGCCTCTGCGGTTTCCTCGCTCCCTTTCCACAGGGGGAGACTGAGGAACTGGCTGGCAGCTCGCCCACGGCCCGGGCAGAGGCAGCGCAGGGGGATGCGGCTGCGGGAGCAGCAGCCACGCACCCCCCGGGGGGCCCAGGCTGCCCTGCTCCAGCCCAGGTCCCTCCCCAGGGACTCGCCCCTGCATCAGGCCGCATGAAAGAGGGCTGCATTCAGCATGGTTTTGGGTTTTGTTGTTATCTGGTGAACTTGAAATTGCTGCTGACAAGAGATGTCAGAGCTGGCTGCGGAGAAAGACATTTTCCCTTTAGCTAGGGAGCGTCCCAAGTTCAGACTTCATTCCCGTCAGCTCACCGAGGAGCCACGATGGCAGAGGTGGGGGACGACCAGCAGCCGGGGAACGGGTGCCCTGCCCTTGCAGCCTGTCCTCTTTGATAAGGCTGACGCCGGGGAGGTAGGAGGGTTGTGGGAAACAGCTGAAGGGACAAGGGAGCTGCCGTGCTGACTGAAGCCTGAGGTCTACCTCGTCTGGCAGCGGCTCCAGCGAGGTGGTTCAGAGGGAAGTGGAGAACCGTGTGGTCAGGCAGACATCAGACTGTCACGTACCTTAAGTCAATCTTGGCCTTTTGTGAGGTTTCCTGAATCTCATAAACACTGAAGCTCAAGCTACCATGACCTATGTTGTGTTCAATCTTCTTCCAAGGTTGCCAGTCCCAGACTTTTCATTCTTTCCCCCCATATAGAAAGGAAAGTCCTTCCTAACCCGGCACTGCAGACGTTTCTCCAGCAGAGGTTGAGGTGAGACACCAAAGTACCTGCAAAGCCAGTCAGAGATGGGAACAACTGTAGGAGCTGGCTCCTGAAATCCCCAGAGCCCCGTTCCCTCCCTTTTCTTAGCAGATCTACAGCCCTACCTTTAACTGGTTTCCCTGCTGCACGTCCTCCCTCACAAACCCTCAACGCTTCGCCATCACCCCCATCACCAAGGCTTCCAGAGCTGCCAGGGACATGGATAGAGGGTTTAGCCCCATGTGGAGAAGAGGGCCAGGGGAAAGGGCCATGGCTTTCACACTTCTCTAGTCCAAAAAAGTCCAGATCTTGTAATTTTCTGGACATGATGCAAAAGACAAATATTTGATAGAGGTTTTGAGAGATCCGCTCCCACAAGGGTGAAGAGCTTCTGAACTCAGACAGCAAGTTTGGTCCCTGTTTGAAATATTGCTTAGCGCTGGTGGAATTTTACTGCACAGCAGTGGGGTGTAAGTAGGTCTAGATCAGCAGATAGGAATCTTTCTAAAGCTGTAAAACTTCAAATAAACCGAGAGCTGAGGTCAGACTGGGTCAGTTCCCCGGGGCTGGGGACTACGAAAGAAGAGCCCCCTGCTCGGGAGCGGGGTGCTGAGCCCGTCTGCTGGCGCGTGCCCTGCCTGGCCCCACGTGGAGCTGGGGTCGGTCTGCACGGCGGAGGACACTGGCCCCGCAGGTAGGTCGGGCAGCCCTCGTCCTGCACGTACACTTTACAGACCTGCCAGCAGCTTTTCACAAGGAACGAAGGGAGAGGAGAGCTCTCTTTGCTATTTTTTGGATCTCTATTCTTGACTGCATCCACTGCAGACAGCTGAGGAGAGGGGCTTGGACCGTACCCATGTTCTGTGCCCAGGGTCCACCCCATGAGATGAGGGCCACCCCTGCCTTGCTTCACCACAAAGCCGCTTTTAAAGTCCCCAGGCTCAACCTTTGGCCAGCGACGTTTTATTTCCCAAGAGAGTCTGAGCGCTCCAGCCTGAGAGCGGAGCCCTCCCCCCCGCAGCGGGTGCAGCGGATGGCGCCGGGGGGTGCCCGCTGCAAAGTGCCTGGGGTGAAGGGGGCTGCCCGCGCACGGCTCAGCACCTGCCCGAATGCCGACGCAGTTGTCGGGGGACGAGAGCCCCCATCCGCTGCCCGCCCGCCCGTGGGAAGGAGAGGACCGACACCATTCACCCACATTGGCACACGCTGGCTCTGCCCACCCTGCCACCCATCTGCCGCACTGGTGGTCCGCATCGCTCCCCCCTTTAACTACCGGAGCTGCGCAAAAGCGCAAGCAGCCGCCTCACAGCCCGCCCCAGCCAGGCCCCTGCGACGGAGGGAGCCAGGAGCCGTCCCCCCCAGCTACCCGTGACCGCAGTGGTCCAAGACCCACCGTGCCGCAGCTCCCTGCTGCTCTGGGGGTGCCGCCGGCCCCCAGGACCAGCATGTTGCTGAACACTGGGGGAGGCTGGCCAGGGAAGGAGGGAGGAACGGGAGCCCTTTCTCCCCCGTGGGACACTCGTACCTGAGCTTTTTCTCCTCCTACAGCAGGGCCAGCTCCTCTGCTGGGACAGAGGCCACACCAGTTTGGCAGTAATTGGGATCTCTGACACAGACCGCAGATGGGCTGTGCGGGAGCAGACGTTTCCCATCTGGCGGAGCCGACAGCTCTTAGGCGGATGGATAACACTGTGGTTACACACATACGCCATGTCCGATCAGCTAGTCATGTATAATTCAAGGTGTATGTGGTGACGTGCTTTAAGCCCTATAGAAGAATCCAAGATTCGTATGAGATTACCAAGTACTTACTTTGACGGGACATCCCAGCCCGCTGCCTCGTGCCCAGCACCAGCCATATCCCCCCGTCCAGCATCGCTCCTCCACCACTGTCATTCTCCATCGCTCGGAACAACCTGGACAGAACAAGGCAAGGAGCGGGTAATTATCATCATCATCTACAAATTATTTCTTTGGGAAGCTGAGTAATTTGATCAGATACTTTCATCTTCTTCTACCGGCTGCCCAGGGCCAAGCACACTGCTTTCCTCACCAGCAGGACATGGTCTTGTTAATATTACATGAGTTATAAAAGGATGAATGAGTGATACCTATAATTTGATTCCATTTCCTGCATGGAAAACAAAAATAATTAAATTCATTTAAGAGAAGAAGAACAACTGAGTTATTATTCATCACGGAGCACTCCACTGGGAAATGTTACAGAGCTAAGGAGAAAAAGCCAGGCCCCAGGGTCACCGCTTTGCATTTAAAGTAATAAAATTTCTCCAGGAACATTCATAGATCTCTCACTAATGCTAATTCAGCCTCTTCCTCTGTTTATGCAATGATGAATTCTCTGACGGATTAAATCAGCTCCCCCATCATACTTTTCATGAGAAGGGAACTTAAATCAGTTCAGTTTGTTGAAGGTAGTCAAGTACCACCTTAAATGAAATCCAAGTTTTTGGAGAAAGATCCTCAAGCTGCTACTTTTCAGAGAGGAACCAATAACGAAGTGTGTAATAAACTTAGCAAACGTCACCACGACTGTTTAGTGAATTCTGTGTCTCAAAGACTTCGAATACCGCCGTGCAAGTATAACACAGAAGAGATTCTGGAGTCAAAATATCTGTATATCCCGTCTTTCCTCAGTCCGTCGCCATGCAGAACCGGGTGGCCCGTGGGTTATTCTCCAGAGAGCTGTCAGCGTTGATAGGTTTGAAAACATCAGTTAGAGACTGGAGTAACAAGAAATGGCCTCAGTGCAGCGCTCCGAGGGGCCCCTCAGAGACAGGGTTCAATGATGTTACGATCAAATTTGCACTATTATCTGTCTCTTCCCCATCTCCTCATCTGCTCATCGTTTAGCCCCGGTGGAACTCCTGTTGCCATCTGGCAGGGTGCTGCCGGCACGGCTGGCTCCAGCTCCCCCTCGGCAGAGCACGGGCTGAGCAGCACACGGGGTGGGGGGGACAGTGGAAAGAAACTGCAAAAGGGAAGAATCACAACCTGCCTTCGTAAGAAAATGGGCTGAAAGGGGCTTTTGTCTTTGTACACAAGGCAAACGTGGCTTCTACATTCACCTAAAAGGCAGGCGACGGGACCAGCCAGCTGCAGTACCTTAGGAATGGCTCACGTAGGCTTAACGTAGCTTCTGATGGACGCACACAGCCTCGTCACCTGAAATGACATTTGAAATGCTTTTTCAGATTCCTCCCTCCGCTTGCCTCTCCAGTACCTCAGGCAGGTGAAGGTTCACCTCCGCACAGCGTTATGCATCGCTCCATTAACTTCCAGCGGGAAATTGGCTGTTTAATACAAGATTTACCGGGACTAACATCTGTACCTCTAACATCTCTGTGGTACAGCCGCAGAGGATGCAGCAGGGCCAGCACCACGCAGCCACCCAGCCGCAGCGCTGCCTGCAAACTTTCCGCTTTGTGAGAAGGAGGTTTGACGTGTGCTGCAGCAGCCAAGGTGATCAACAGCGCGGCAATTAAACGCACAAACCGTTGAAACTGCTTGGAGTCTGGTTTCATTTAATTTTCCTAAAAGATGTTAGGAAAAGGTAACATCGAGTTGCCTGTTTTATATCCCTCAACCATGCAAATTCCTGCTTTTCTGGCTGTGTCCCTCCCATGGCCAAGTCCCCCAGGTCTGTTTCCCTTTCCCATGCTTATTCCAGCCAGGACACAAGACCCACGTTTTAGGTCTCCTCTCCCTTGCCAGCTTCCTGCACCAGCTCATCCCCAGCCCTGCCACGGGGAGGAGGTACCTGTGGCCTGTCCGCACGGCGAGGCGGGTGCGCCTTCCCCCAGAGTCGGAAGATGGGGTGAAGCGAGGCGTAGCGTTCCCAAAACCAGCTCCAGCAGCCGGGGCCGTCTCGGGACAAACACCTTTCTTCTCGCAGAAGCCTGTTGAGAAGCCAGCACAAGCAGTAAGTGAGCGCAAAGAGAAGAACCCTTGTGGTTTATCTTTGGTCTAACTGCTATTCTTTCTCTCAATAGGTCCAGGTTTAGCCTAAGTGGGCGCGTATTTGGTCCCTGGTAACAAGCAACATCCAGGTTCTTCAGCATCAAAGATGCTTTCCTTTGCCAGCATCGGCCCTATTTTCCCTCCGTCGGTCCTGCCCGACCCACCAAGAGGCTGCTCCCAATCGAGCTGCCTCCGCTCTCACTGCTGTGTTGTACAAATCCGCTATTTAATCCTCGACAGGCCAAGCCTTCCAAATACCGGATCCTTTCATCACGTCTAGGATGTAAAAGACAGGGGTTCCTGCACCCTGCGAGACAGCCCGCGAGCGCAGCAGTAAAGCTTTTCCATACGCTTCGGTTCAGCGCGTGAGGACGGCTCTGCTCTCGTCGCTGGAAGCAGGCAGCGGCTTCGGGGTTCAACCGATGCTGCTGCAGCAAGCGTGTTTAAACGTGTAGCTATACATTTTCATAGAATATAAACATATACAGGCAAATAAAAACAATCCGAGTCAGTTGAATACATAAAACATTTTTTCCACTTTTGCCTTTTCTCTGGAAGGCTGAAGGCTGTGCTGCGCCCAGTTCCCTCCCATTAGGCACAGTCCCGGGGGGCCTCAGCAAGGACGCAACCCCCGGCGCGATGCCTCAAGCGCGGTCAGTCCCGCCACCCTGCTCTCGGCATCCAGCCCTGCGCCCTGGCAGCGACCTGAAACCCAGCCTGGCCGGGAGGGCAACGGCCGGAGGAGCCACCTGGGCAGCCTTGTGAGATATCGTGGGACCTACGTGTGGTGGTGGCCGTCACCTGAGGGTCAGGACGAATGAGACCAAACCTTTGCAAGGCTGAGCCTGGCTGATGATGGCACCTCTGGGCATTCAGCGCTGGTTCGCCGCCCCAGTGCCGTTTTCTTGGGTGATGCTCTTGGGTTGTTAAACATCTGCGTCCAAGTACTACATAGAAATGCCCAAGTCTTTTGCTCAGTTCTTGTACGGACCCATGGGTGCCGAGATAGTCTGGGGTGCCTCAGGCGACAGAGCCTGATCCAGGGTGGGCTGCTGGGCACGGCAGGCTGAAGAGCCCCATCCTTCCCACTGCGTACCTTTCCTGCTTGTAATACAGGCCGCAAAGGACATAGTTACGCTTCTGTGTGTTGCCCAATTATTAGTAAAGGGTCCAATAAAGATATCGGTAGCAAAGATATCAGAACCCATTTCAGGCCCTGCTGTCAACTGAAAGCGTCTCTAATGATTCCCTGCTTGGGGTTAATGTTGGAAACTCATCACTGAGCCAACGCTGAGCGCACTGAACGTACGTTGTTCCATTTAATAGACAATGCTTGGACCATTCAACACTGAAAACCCCTCTCCAGGAGCCCAAGCATTATTGCAACGTCTACATTTATCCGCCGAAGCTGAAGGCTTATAAAAGATGCTTAGCTCAACACAATCCATTTTCTATGCCATTCCCTATCAGTTTACACTATTAATTAGCCACGATGATATTTTCTTGCTTCTTTTTTAGCTCTTGTCCCATATCAAGCCTTCCATCGTTCTGCCGGTGCTGAAAGCAAGCCGACGGGACTGGAATTAGGTCATCCCGTTTCCACGGCTGCTTCCCAGTCCCCCAGAGCTCCCCTGAGCTCCAAGGCTTATTAATAAAATCCCCTGCTACATTAGCGGTTCAGAGACCTCTCCATGTGATTAGCTGAAAACTCCCGAGTGCAAATTATCTGCTCCTGGTGATTTGCAGATACCCAGCAAGAGCCGCAGCTGCTGACCCGCTCTCCTGCGGCGGGGCATCGCAGCTCACCTAGGGAGAGATGCCCACCCTGTCTTACTGCAGACAAACCACACTTTCGGCTAATCCTGGGCAAATTACAGGTTCCTTCTGATCTGGATTTAATTGAACACTCCTCCTTGCCCTTTATTCCATTTTTATCCTTAGGACTTTTGTTCCCCTCATGACTTGCCCACATTTCCTCATTTCTAATTCATATTTATTGCAGTGAACTTCCCCTTTTCACTCTTTGCTAATTATAAATACATATTTTATTACTGCATTTACTGCCCCTGAACCCAAGCTCATTTGCAAACCAGCAGTACCCAGCTCTCCTGGTGTGGCTTTTGGACTTTCTAGGAAAATGTCCTAAAAATCGTTTTAAGTCAGGGCTGGAGGGAAAGAAGCCACAGCTACGTTACATCTGCTACCGGCAGCAGTGAAATGGGGATTTTGCATCCTGAAACGAATATCGAGGTACCAGTGAGGCAGGGAAATGGAGTCCTACTGACTCCCCAGTAAATCACTCCTCAACAGGGCAACACCCCAGCTCCCACTGATGGGAAGAGCACCCCGCTTCCAGCCTGGCTCCCACCAGCCACTCCTGCTGCTCCTTCTGGGGTTTTCCTTGCGAGTGAACAAACACGGTAACCCCGGAGAAACCTATCCGCCTTCCACCAGCTTCGGAAGTTGAACCGGTTCCCACGGGAAGCCCGAGTGCAGGACTGCCTGCCTCCATCCCGGAGAAGAGGATTCCCTTCTGCAGCAGCTTCTGCTAACAGATCTCAGCTGCTCATGAAACCATCAGTCGTCTCCTCACTCAGGGTTTGCAGTTTAAAGGTTTGGGGTTTTTTGTTTTTTTGTTTGTTTTTTTCTCTCCCAGCTGTATACAATGAAATCCTTTCTTTTAGGCAGTATAATTGTTGTATAGTATGATCAGCTGAGGATTTCATTTGGTTTAAACTTCACAAATGTAATCAGCTAAGCAATACACTCACTTTAAATTCTGTAATAATTTTCATCTGGCAAGAGTAAGACTGAAGTAGACTTGCCCTTGGGCTGGAAACAAACACTGCCTTTGGAAACTACAGGATAAAATTGTAGAACATCAAAGGTATTTCAGGCCCGGCAGCAGGAGACCTCAAGATGTGTCACTCAGACTGAAACCTTCCGATGTTTGTGCAGATTTTCAATTTACGAGCATAGCGAAGTGATTAATGAGCCATTACTCCTGCTGTCTGCTGCAATTTGTGCATCTCTAGCAAGGCGATCTACTGTCCCAACATGTTCATTAACTGCTGCGAAGTTGGGCCACAACAGATCTGTATCTTTTGCATCTATATCATTAGTGGAGGGAATGAGAAAATTCCTGGCCAAATACACGGGAGATGAAAGGTGAAAAGCCTTGTGTTGGGTGACAAACTGGAAAAGTTTTGACTTTAAAAGTACGCGTAAGTAAATAGAAATCTCCATCTAAGGCTGTAAATTGCTCCCACCGTTGCTCAGACAGATTATCCTAGTCGGTCAGCCATTTAGGAATTCAAAACATTGCTACAGACTTTCCCAGCTTAAAAATAAGTCTTCCACATCATCAGAAACATGTACGAGCTAAAAAAAGCTTCTTGATGGAAAGAGCAGAGATCTGCCCCGTAAGACATACTGAATCAACCCTCAGTTCTCGTGCCGCATTGAAAGGAAAGACAGGGCTGCGGCTGCTGTCGTCCCCCCGTGCAGGCAAGTGCATCGCAGGGCAGAGTCGGCGTGGTGAAAGACAAACCTTGGGAATACTGGGAGTTTAGAGAGGGCTTATATATAGCTCGAAGCACGTACTTTCTTTCACTCCAAGCCTGTTAAAGCCTAGATCATCTTTCCTTTCTCTCCCTCCAAAGCTTAGATAGGTGGGAAGCAGACATTTCTCATGCTTCGGAGAAAATTGTATTCGAGGATACAATCCAAGCCAGGAAATGCCAGATCTGCCGTAATATACTGGAAATGTCATTGAAGCAGAGCATTGAACATCCTGAACTGGGGACAGTTTCCTTTTTGCTTTCTAGGCACCCAACACTGCAAGTCTCTCTAGATCCTAGAGAGAAGAAAAATGTGCAGGGCTTCTCGAGGAGACATAGAAACCTCAGGAAGGGGAAGAGCGAGTTAGAGGAGGCTCCTGCCTTGGACTTCTCTGTTCCTCCTGCAAGGATGCGTTCATTTTCTTTCCTCATTTTAATAGGCTGCATAAAGATCACCCTGAAACGTAGCCCCAGAACTTCCCTCCAAGGTCCAAAGGCAAACGTGAACTAAACCCAAAGTGCTTTCCTCTGGGGATCTTTCTTCAGCACGTCCCAGGCAGTATGAAGCTAAACCAGACAGCTGTACGAAAGAAGAGACGGAATCAGCCGGTCAGAGTCAGGGGCAACCTTGCTGCCAACAACCATTTGTTTCCGTCCCCACAGACAGAAGAACTGGTCCCCACTGGGTCACACGCCCGCGGGCGGCCCGTTCACGTGTGCCGTGAGGCACGGCTGTGGCTTCTCAGCTTCTACAGCTCAGTGATCTACAGCTGTCCAAGCACTTCTGTTAACATACTAATTAGGCTTTTAGGAGCCAGATTTAGAAGCAGGTGATGAACTTTTATTCAGAACCGAATTGGTATTTAGGGTATGGAGGGTTTTTTGTTTGCTTGTTTTTAAATACATTTCAACTCCTTTCCCTTTCCCTGACAGAATTCAGTTCTGAGGCTCATGCTGTTTCTCTTTCTGCCGTACGTCCACATTTTAAAGAGTTCAAAATGTATCTCATGAGTATTTAACCTTAAATGCTGAGCTAAAGCCAAAGCACTTTAAAAAGGTGCATCAGGATTTCCTTGAAGCAAGTTTTGTTTCAGAAAAGCAGAACTTGACCCTCTTAGTCTTTGTTCTGGAAGCAGGACACTTAGGCACAAGACTTTCCCAAGGAGCATATAGTTTGACCATTCTGATGTGACCAGAATGCAAACCCTAGGAGTACGTAGGAGCTGGTGGCTTCAGCTGTTAATGCTGCTATAAGCAGCCGTGGTTTGTGAAGTAAAATGCTGCAGACCACTGGCTCATAGTAATGGGGTCCCAGGGGTAGATTCTACCTAGAAATGAACAGCTCCCGTAGCATCCGATCACAAAAGTGCTAGGCAGATAGCCAGAGGCATCGTCTGGCTGTGAAGGACCTGGTCCCCCATAAAAAGTTCAAATTCAGGCAGTTTTTGCCTATTTATAGGAATATACAGAATATTTTTACTCATTCGCACCACCTACTTCCAAACAGCCAGTGTGCAAACGGCAGCTTCAGCAAAGGGGCAACTCCGATCGGCTCTAAAAGCAGCAACAATGCCAACCTTCATCCGTGCAGCAGGTCCAGCGCTGCGTAGGTGTTGGCCAATACTTGAGACTAGAACTGAACAGAAAAATACTCATGAGACAGAAAAGCTGAGCTTGCCAGCCATATCCCAGAACAAACAGCTCGCTGGCTTGGGCACTCATTTAGGAAGTTGGTAGTACGTGTCTACAGGAAAATAATAATAATAAAAAAAAAAATTATACACACTTTGCCCAATTTGGAAAGGACAATTCTCCCATGTTCAAGACAAACGGGATACATACAAGTCTGGGTCAGCATCTCCCTCTTGCTCTCTGGACCAAAGATCACACGAGGTGCAGAAGGGAGGAAGACTCCTCCAGCATTTTCTCAGCAAACTATAAACCGACAGAGCTGGGCTCAAGGCCCTGCTCCAGTATTTGTGGAACTGTTTCCATTTCCTTTCCCTTTGCCTTTGCAGACAACAGAAGAACAAAGCCCACTCCCGAATAATGCAATAGGCTGATGCTTAGGATGCCTAGGACTCCCAAGTGAAAGGCAGGAGACCCAAGTTCAAGTCCTTGACTTGAATCAGGCAGAGTACAAACATCAAATTCATTCAAAGATTGCTTATTTCCGACGACACCACCACACACCGACATCTCTTCTGAGATTTCACTGCTTTTGACCTCCACAACCACTGAAGAAAACTTTGGCAAACCTACCACCTGCCATAACCAGTGGGGTTTTTTGTTGCAGTTTTTGGTGGTTTTTTTCTCCCCTAAAGAATTGCCATTTTCTCAGTAGGTGTTTGAAACAGAGTTCTTGTTCATACTGGTATAGCATCAGCTGGGCTCGTTAGTGCACCCCAACACAGCTGCAGGAGTGCGCCAATGCGTTTTATAAATTATGTATGTGCTAGAATTAGCTTATTAGAGAATTCCCGAGGAACTATGTGCATATGCATATAGTCATTCAGTTGTTGCAGCTATTTGCATTACTCTCTGGTACTCTGCGGACCCTGCAGCAGAGCACTGAGCTTCCCGGGTCGGGCAAAGACATTCAGAGAATCCAACTGGGTGAAAATGAGAGAACGCATCAGGTGTAAAGAGTACCCCTCTCCATAGCACTGCCTGTAAAAAGAGATGAAAACTCACTAACATGGAGCACTTTAACTCAATGAAGTAATAACAAAAATCCTGTCTTGCTCTTGTCCACGAACAGCTAAATAAATTATAACTGCAAATGAAAGCATCCCATGACCTTAGTAATATCAAGCCACATCAGCTTCTGATGGCCACAGCGAGCAAGAGACCTCTATCCATTCACTAGGATGTGACAATGCAGGAAAGTACAAGACCTCAGAAGTAGACCTAACTGCGTTTATCATCTTTACATATTTGAGGAAGAGTGATTTTCTAACTACCAAGTGACACGGCTTATAAACAGAGATTAGGCCAGGTTTCAATCACTTACTCTATTACGAAACTTAGGGGAAAAAATTCACTGCAATTTTTGGAGAAGAAAAGGTTCTGAAGTAAGTTGTCCTTCCCAATTATTACTCTGAGACAGGCTGGATTTCAGAACGTACTGCAATCAACTGGTATGCCCATGGTCAAAACCCTGTGCTCTTCCCTTCCCAAGGCAGCTGTATCTTTCTGCACGCGCTTTGTCTGTGAGAGCGCTGCTCCTCAACAGCAGAGCGTGATCTCCATTGAGCCACTCACCTTGGAGCAGACTTGCCAGCTTTGGTAAGGGGATCCCTTGAGAGCTGGAAAAACCCCAGTAGAACCTTGGTTGATAGATCTCATATCCTCCTGCATCTTTGAAAGCAGTGAATACCCTGCTTCAGAGGAAGTCAGCTTTGACTCTCTCACAAACAGGTTGGTTTGACATTAATGCTTTTGAACAGAGAAAGCTGAAATAAGCAGCTACATAGTTTGTGAGCTTGTAGGAATATCAAAAAGAATTTCTTTAAAGATCAATCTTTCTCTGTCCAAAGTGTTGTGAAGAGACGTAAGAGAAGAGGTTTTCTTTCCCACTGATAAGGTTTTCTGGAGATGAACTGTACAACCTGGCCTAGCAAATTTCCTGCCGTAACAAGTTGCATGATAAGTAGTGACTAACTAACAAGGTAGTTCAATATTTACACAACCTTTCCGTTTCTAAGTACATGGCACAGATTATTAGAAAAGGTGAAATCTCTTCAGATAAACTCGTAAGATTTTCCACTGAACAGCTTACCCTCTTTCCCCACAAACGGGGAGTGACAATCCCAAGCACACAGCAACACTCGGATCTAGCAGCCGAGGAAACGGCCGGCACATAGCAGGGTTAGCGACCCGGCGTAGCAGGGAGAGAGCAGAGGCACGGGATCAATGACAAAGCAAAGCAACCTACAAGGAGCGGCTCTTTTCATTGTTGGCTACTTGCAGCAGACATGCTGCTGCTTGCTTGCTTGGTTTTTTTTGGTCTTTTCCAGATAATGCAGCTGCCTAGTGCTGATAACATTTATTTATGTGAGAAGGTGAACCCACTGATTCGGAAGCTACAGTTCTTGTGTGCACTGAAATTTCCTGTGAACAAAAGGTTAAGATCGCAGCCTACCTTCCTCCTCTTGCTTGACAGAAACGAGAAATAACAAGCATGCAGATAGCATGGGAGGCTGTCTTTGGGGAAACCACAGCAAACCTTTATGCCCAGAGCCTGTAGAGGAGCATTAACAGCAAACCCGGGAGCTTTTATTCTGCTTTTGAAAACAAACAAAAGATCCAGAAAGTAAGACCATGAGGCTTTTGAGAAAACACTGAGAAAAGATGACCATGTCAAAGGAGAGTGGAGATGCTCATTCACCAGCAATCTGGGCATTCTTCAGAGCAGGGCAGAAGAAGTGACAGCTGAGAAAATTTTCCAACGTAAAGAACTTCTAAAAAATAATAATAAAAGTTTTGACTCAGCAACCTCAAGATTTTGGCTAAAAACCAGCACTTACAATAAGGTTTATACAACCAAGGAGAACACTCCTATAGTGATCTTGATTGCAGTGATCTAAAATATAATCAGTACAGAACAATTTTTTCCATAAGGTAACAACGCTTGTTCTTGTTGCCACTTTCACTCGTGTTTGAAAACATCCCTTTCCCTTGCAGCCATCTTACGTGCTTCTTAAATACTACATCATATGCTTATTCCAAATCCTCACTTAGCAAAGCTGACCAAGCGTGGGCAAACAGCCTATGGCACACAGTAGTTGTCAGAAAATTTTTCAGCTCGTGTTCTTCACTCTCCCTCCCACATCTTTCCCTGCCAGCACCCCTTCTGAAGCACTCCTTTACTTTCATGATGTTTTAACAGGGCATCTTCCTTCATTCCCCAGGTACCAGGTAGCTGTGCATATGAAATAATTATTCTGAGACCAGTGTTCTACAGCAGTGTTCTGCTAGAGTCGTATCGAAAGCAAAAATCTTCTATTCCTTAAAATAACAGCCCTTCCTCAGTACTGGGCTTGAAAGCCTGTGACAATTACTGGGGTCAAAAGAAGCCTCCCTTTCTTTTGTCTGCAAGGCACAAACACATAGTCTTCGTGTCCTTTATAGGTGGTTTCTCTTCCCTTTACACACTGACTCCTCTTACCTTGTTGCTAGGGAAGCAAGTGCAATTCCGCCAATTCCAGCATGCCAGAACTGAGAGGACTCACTAGATACTCCTTTAAAAACAGAGCCCAGGCAAGAAAGGACTCCGTCCACCGGAACAGTACGCCAGTTCATGGCAGCCGGCAGCCAGAGCTACGCTCTTGCTCAAGTTCTGATTGCCAGACTTGGAGTCCCAGCATCCTCACACATGGGGACGTTTCTCTGAAGCTCTCCCATACACACACAACTCTGTTGAATCCATCTACACATCTGCAGTTCTAAATATTTGCAGCACAGTGGTGGAAAACCAACCCTGCTCTCCAATGCCAACCAATTTTGAGCTGTGGGCTAAGAAAACTGCTAAAAAAGCAATTTTCAGACTTTACCAGGTGTTGCTGTTCATGTGTATCAGTTACATTATCCATCCTTCTGCTACTTTCTCTTTGGCCTACTGCCTCCCAAAAGTAAGCACATGGGGGAAGGGGCGGAGGGCACAGTCAAGATACATCCCAACACTCAGAGCCATATTCTTAATAAATAATAACAATAATAATGAATCTCTATGTGTTAAGCTCACAGAAAGGCATGTTTCTATGCCTGATTTTTAATAGCCCTTGGTTAGAGCGAGGCTACAGCATAATACCTTCCTCTTGCCAAACAATCACATTTTAGTATAGTGATGATGCTGTGTTATTCAGTTCTTTTCTTTAAAAAAAACCCACAAAATTCAGTGTCACCATGGGAACAGTCTAAAGTTGATTTTGGAAAGAGGCTCATTTCCTACAGCTTTTCTGTTAATAATGTCACTGAACTGTATCAGAAGCAAGTGCTTTATCAAGTATCATCTCTAAAGATACCATTCAGTTCTGAAAATATCCTCCCTAATGGTTGCATTTCTTTAGCTTCTGAAGCAGAATAAAGGACCCAGAAAGGTTTCTTCTCTGTTTTTCTCAACAAGAAACACATCCCAAGCTACCACCAGTGTGATCTAATTCAATCATTCTTCAGCCTGTAATGTGTAATAAGTGTCAGTATGGAAAAATTCCTTCTTAGAAGAACAATTAAAACTTAAAGCAGTCATCCTGGTTGGCTGGCTGAACAAACGACACATGTTCACACAAGAATAATTCAGTCAACCGTCTTAATAAGGATTTACTTTAAACAGAACCTTGTATGGGTACACTAGACTCAGTCTCATTAAGGAGTAAGTTGGATTTTTATACAGCATGAACCACTGGCAATCTAAAACAGACTCACTGAAGAATGGAATGGAGAACCAAACGCAACGTTTCAGACCCAAGCTCTATGTGCCTTTAATACTTTCTTTTTCCTTTTCTTTTTTTTTTTTGAGAGAGTGCACGCTACGACAGACATTTGCATTTATCATGTTTTTAACTTCTTTTCTAAGGATGAACTCTCTGAATCTGCATCTTCCAACTCCGCTCTGTGTCTTTTCAGTCCTCCAAGAGATTGAGTACTCTCACTGCCCGTAGGATGCAAGTCAGCAGTATCCTCTCTTGTGCTCACATTGTAGCTGTTGGAGTCCATTTCAGACAGGCAGCAGTCTTTGTGCAAGGTCACACCCATCTGTACAAGGCTGCCATTATCAGCATTTGAGTGCACCTGTAGTCCTTGTGTCACAGTCTCCTGCTCTCCAAAACTCTGTCCATTGTTGAAGCATGAAGGGCGAAGATGCAAGTGGCCGTTATTGTGGTTAACACAGGAGGTATCAAGGCTCCTCTCCTCACTGTCATCAGTCTGGTTTCTGGAGCAGTGACCTGACATGCTACAGATGGCAACAGTGGAGAAGGGAGGGACCAGTGAGTGATGGCTTGATGCTGGTTGACAGTTCTGACTATTTTTCTGTTCCACAAGTCCTGCAGTCTGAATGCATTGTTCTTCAGTACAACTATTTAGCCCTTTGCAGTTAGCTTTTCCATTGAGCTTTTTAGACTCAAAAGAATGCTCTATACCTCCACTGCTAGTGTCTTCAGATGTGTTTTCTTGACTCTCCATCCGCCGCTGATTGTCACATTCATGAGCTTGACCATTACTAGAATTTTCTATCAAGCCACATTCTTTTAAAGTTTCTTTGTTGTGGCTTTCGGTAGAAAGAGCTGGGGAACCTTGAAGAACTACTGAACTTAGGTTCCTAGCATCTTCCTTATTTAGCGAGTGTGCTGAACTGTTCCTTCCACTAGTTCCTGGTTTCCCTTCATCATTCTCCCCATCTCCTCTGGAGGACTCACCATCTTTACTAGCTGAATATGATATGTAAGAATAATGAAGCCATTTGTACGCTTTGTAAATCTTCCTCTCCACTGATTCGCTGTCTGAACAAGGAGAGGTCCTTCCTTTGATAACTTCTTTGCTGGCTGAACTCCTTTCTGGTGAAGAAGCTGGAGAAGAAGATAGATCATCTACTTTGATCTGGGGGTAATCATAGATATCCTCACCTACATAGGGGGTCACATTCTCCGTGTTAGTACTAGTCCTTTCCTCCTTTTGCACCTTCTGTCGGCGCCTCAGTGCATTGCGCTGCCTCATAGATGTGCGTCGTTCATTCAGTTCCTCTTCATCTTCTGTACTGCTGCTGCTGCTGGAACTGCTGGATTCGTTCTCCTCAGGACTTGGGGACCGTGGCCGTGGGAAAAGGTCTGTATCTAGTTCTGCCTCACAGGTATTGTCATCAGAATCAGACTCATTGGAAAGGGCCAGGAGACGTTTATCCTGATACTTTCTCAGTGCAGAGAGTCTCTGCTGACGGGAAGCCACGTCTTCTCTGGCTGAGGGGGATTCAGTTGATCTTAAGGCCCGTAAGTTATAGGCAGTTTCATCAGACTCTTCAGCCACATGGGGTGGGGAGTGATGCAAAGAGGCGGAGGACTCTGACTCGCTGTAAGCAGAGCGTTCACTTACTCCTGCATGGAGCTGCAGGATTGTGCTCTCACTGAGGTCGCTGTCCGAGTCAGAACTCCAGCCCTCGATCTCCCGGCGCACCAAGGAGTCAAAAAAGGCCATCATCCTTGGATCCTCCTGGACTGATTGGTTGGCATAATCATGGGACAAACCACTACCACTGTTCAACACAAGACTGATGTACTCTTCATGAGTGTAGAGGCAACGCGAATCATCCTCAATTCTACCATCCAGATCCCCTGTGCAGTCAGGCTGTTTGTAAGGACTCCAGATCTGTAACAGAAATAAAAAAAATACATGTCTTTGAATTCATAAACTATTACAACCATTTGAAATAGAACAGTACCGCAAATACGCAGAACATTTGCAAGTTGCAGATTGTTTTTATTCATTTTTACCCCTCAGACCCATACTTACAAGTATTCCAGAGATGTGGTTTTTTTTCCTCTCCCTTTACAAATGTGTTTTTCCTGCATCTACTTCACCCATCCAGAACTTAAAAGCTCTCACACTGCAGATTATCCATCATTTCAATATTTCAGTGTGTATAATTTCTCCCAAATTGCAGGGCTCTATTTTTATGTAATAGGGGATGCTTACTCACTAACGGTAAGAATAGTTTGTTGCCTACAATACAATCTTAGTACTAATGAAGGCACTTGTTTCCCAGGAAACTGGAGTTGCTTGTGCCAGTCATGTAGAGTAACATTTCATCCAGCTGCACAGTCAGTCACACTTGATCAGCAGGCAGGGAGCTGAATGTATGGAGGTGAAAAGCAGGCCTGCACTACTCCCTTTAGGGAACAGTCGTGAAGGAAAGAAAGCATCCAACATCCCCTCAAGACACAGCAGCAGTTTTAGTTAGCGGGGAAAGGTGAAGAAGAAGAGTTTTACTGGAAGCTACTTTTGAAGTGGAGAGAGGTATTAACATTGCGAAGTGTAATGATTTAATCAATAGTAACAGCCTGGACTGTCCTGTCCATCTAGTCTTCCCTCAATTTTCCTGGTGTGGAGGGGAAAAGAGAACTAAAAAAAAAAAGCCCCAAAGAAGGTCCACCAATATCCCTAAGAAACTGGTAATCTCATAGCAAACGTAGTGGTTGGGTCTCCTCACCTTTCTCAGTTTTACTCACAGATTCGGGGGCAATATGATCAAGGCACTCATTGGACAACCACTATCACTTTATTCTAGATCGATGGTTAACATGATGCTCAACACTTACTGTAAGCAGAGCTAGTATGTAGCCTATCCACAATACTGCCTTAACATTCTGCTTATAAAATATCTGATTTCAGTCATGCTTTGGTTTTACCGCGCTAACAAGCTCAGGGAAAAAAATTCTATGCCAGCTGTCTATACCAGATTGGCCTTTTAGGATAGACTTTGGCAAAACCATCTAACTCTTTTCCCAATAGAAATTAGTCAAGTTTTGTTCCAAGTAGACAAAACCGGTAATAAAAAGTGTGTTTTGCCTGTGTAAATGGGATAATCAGCAATCACCTCACAGATGCATAGTTAACACATGCAACATAATCTGATACTACCATGACAAGCACTATAAAAAAAAGCCCACGAGAATGCCAGTAATTCTGTATTCACAGAGATTTTCAACGGTGTACACTAAGACCTTACACCTTTAATATTGGAAGTAAGACTAAATTATTATTGGAAGTAAAACAAAATAAATTACTTGTTTATTACTTGTTTAGTACAGCCAAATTTAAAACATACAGGTAACCTTTATTCTGGAATTCTCCCAAACTTCGCCTTTGCTTTGCATCCTCTGTAATTTATGGTTAACTGATCATATGGTTAACATATGATCTGGCTATGTAGATAAAAAAAGTCACTATTCCAAAATTGGAATTGGGCTGCAGATATACCTTTTTCTGTATGGCAATCATCAAGCTGCCTTTCAGAGCAAAGGAATTTTACATTGTATTATATTAGCCTGCTCCTAGGAACACGTCTCAGTATCAAGGTGTATTCACTATTTGTACTTAATTGCTATTTTTATTATTTGCAGTACTTCAGCAGATTCTCTTCCAGTACAGTTCATTAATATAATACTTGAAACCAGAATGAAGACAGCCTCCATTGCTTGGTTCAAGCACTGCAATTACTAGACATATAGCTCAAGGGACAAGCATCAGGTTTGGATAAAGACAACAAAACCCAACCTAAGCCCAACCATTCTTAAACATTCTTAACCTTTTTGAATTATTCAAGAGAACAGAAAGAATCTCTCTTCATCCTCCAATTATTTCCCATGCTCCACTTCCTAAAGACAAGGTAGGAAAGAGTCTTCTCTCAGTGGATGCATGACAGAGATTGTTGATTTGGGAATACACCAAGTTTTTTAATAGAAAAATAGAACTCTATTTGCTCAAAGGACTATTCTGAGTTGGTGCCTTCTTGATGATTTAACTAGCACATGTTCAGTACCTTCTCTCATAATTTATCAGATCTTTTCCCCTCTGTCCCATTTAGTGAGCGTTTCAGCAAGTAGATCAGATCTTTTTGTGTTTAAGAAGCATATACCTTCTTGTAAACGTTTCATACTGAATGCCTGGGCAAGGAGGCTGGCATGCCCCTTCCTCAAATAGTCTTAGCAGTGTTAGACTGATCACCAGGTTTTATAAATTTTTTTTTTTTTAAGCAAGAGAATTAGAAAACTCTTAGATTCTGTATGAAGCAATACAAATGGAGAAGAGGTAGTCTGCTCTGAAGTCCCTCTGGGAAAAGTCTGTTTTATAATGAAAAGTCATCTAAAAAGGTACATAGAGTGTGCACAGAGAGATTCCACATCCTTGTTAGTGCTACCACATCTTTCTGCTCACTCTGCAAGCATCAGAGAAAATACAGCAGTGTTAAATGTTGAAAAGATAGCTACAAAGAGTCCATACTGAGGCTTTTCCCTTCCAAGACAGATTTGTTCAGAGAGAAGGAGTAAATAATAAAGAGAAATCAAGGGAATTCAGGATGAATACCTGTTTGTACAGGATCAGATGTCTCTGGAGATCGATATCCCTACTGTTTAGACATTTTGCCATGAGGGAGTGCGAGTGCCTGCCAGAGTCCCAGAAAGAAATCAGACTAAAAATCTATCCTTGGCAGAACCGAGAAGTCTTTAAACTGGCAGCAACTGGTCCAGTGCTCTCTGCGGCATCTGAATTGGGCTTCTTTGTAAACGGAATGCCTTTGCCTTTTTCTCATCCTCCGACTGATGCCATGTCGAGGAAGAATGTGAGCAAATTAAGAAGAAAATAAGTTGGCAAACCATCCCACTGAAGCAACAATCTATCAAGAAGTTCTTTCTCTGTCAGAGGATTAAGGAGCTGAATATTACTCACTTGATGCCCCGAGTACAGATATAAAAATAGGAACAATAACAGAAAAAGGGAGTACAAAACTGGTTCTCAAATTCAGCAGAGATGCTTGAGAGGGCATCTTTGAATTGCTTGTATTCCACGGTGGCAAACCCTCAAATTTTAAAACAAAAAAGTAGTTATGCCCATAGCATGAGAATAATTAAAACCAGCTATATTAGATTATCTGATTAGGCAGAGGCAGCTAGCCACAATTACATTAATCTGTCACCATAGCAACATGGGCAAATAGACTTTGCTATCTTTGATATACTGATGATTTTTAAACAAATGGGCCCTACAACAGTTGTGCTCAGAACCAGAGTTACAGAGTATTCCATTTCCAATATAAAACAGTATTTCTTTCTGAGAATCCTTACGCACTTTATCTATTCTAACTTTTCTGGAACCGTCTTCTAACTGCATCATTCTCCGTGGCCCTCCTCTAAGCCCCACACATCAGCGGGAATGTCTCATTTATTTCTCCTGCGATGCAATTCATTTTCCTGCCAGCACATCCCAATGTCTCACACACTTAACTGAGGAGAAAGTGGTATTTTTCTATTTTACATTGCTTTAGCCCTGATGGTGAATGCTTGCTGCAAATGGTAATTTTAGTTCACAGCTGTGCTTTTCCACACAATTTTACTGAGGTTCAGGTTTCTGAAATGGAGGGCAATGAGCAGTTCATCTGGGCTGACGTGTCCAGCACACACTGTCTGGAGTCAAGGCTTCTAGTATCCTTTATTAATGAGCTTGTTGAGTCTTATTTTAGGTTTCTGAAACCTCCTCACTTGAATATTCACACCCTCCCCCCCATCTTATCTATTGTATTCTCAGTCCTAGCAGAAATCAAACCCTAAACCACTGAGTTACTGAATTACATTCTTGCAGGTGCTTTACAACAAAATAAAACTAAAGCAAAAAAACCATAACCGCAAAGGTCAAAATCATTCTTGTGAATACTATTCATTTCAGCAGGGCTAGGTCTGAGATGAATTTGTATCTCATTTGCCATCAGCATTAAAATAGCAAGCGTGTTGGCAGAAGCAGGTGGAATTATTGAATGGCTTGTCTGTATCATGCCTTGATGCTGGTGCTATCAGTTCCTCACTTCTAGGAGTACTAAATTTAGGCCAGCTAGTCTAAAAATCAAGGGCTCAGACAACTACTTGCATCCACATTTTTAATTCACCACAGAGTTTCTACAACTGAGGAAACGGCATACCAGCCAACCACAGTGAAGTTATCTTCTGTGATTTAATTCCAGAAAGATTTTTAGTAGAAGACACTTGAAGGACAGTAAAAGGAAGGACACTTCTTAAGGAACTGATTAAAACAAACAAACAAAACCCAACAAAACAAGAAAACATAAAAAACCTAACTACAATTTTTATTTATGGCTCTTCCTCTTGTCATCTCAACTTCTCCGAGCAAGCAGATCAAGCATTTATATGGGGGAAAGATAGTCATGCAAGGGAAGGACTTGCCTTCCCAGCTGTTTTTAATGCAGTAAATAGCCCCTCAGAACTGCTGGTGTTTTTCCTGTTTTGCCCTTCTGCTAGCGGCAGTTACTAGCCTCCAACCTATCTGCAGAAGTAGATGGAGTGAAGAAGAAACCACCATTGTACGGTCACCCGCAAACCGCTGTTCACTAAGACAGTACCTCTAAAGAGTTAAGTCATGCAGATCAGACAAGATATGAGCCTTAAAACAACCTGATCCCCAAACAAGGCACATTACAAGCTGAGACAAAATGACATACAACAAAAGGGTAAGAAGTTCTGGCTCGCTAATAAACTTAATACATTAAACACCTTTCCCTTAATTTGTTTCTAGCTTGCAATGTTTGGGGAATTCAGTTCCTTCAAAAGCAGCTACACGAGTTCCATTGTGCATACTGCGACACAACAGGCGTTCTCTTCTAAGGAAGCATTCAAGCAGAGGTGTCTTTGAAAGAGTTACACAACCTGTGACTGGGGCCTTAATCGAACTAACCTTTTAATCACTAGGCAAAAAAAGCCTCGCCAAAACCCTAGCAGAAGTACACAAAAGCGACACAGGGGATGTTTATACCAATGCTAATCCAACAGTCTAAGCACACTCATGCAGGAAGGATTCATAGGGTGAAGGGTCAGCAGATCTAAAATCCAAAAGGGAGAATTCAGGCTGCGTGAATCAAGTTCCCAAAGCAAAAAAAAAGCCTGTAGCAAAACTGCTGTTAAACAGCGGCAGTTTGATTGCTTGGAAATTGAAAAATCGGTGAGCTGCTAAGACTGTTCAATGCTCTTTTGTTCAAAGCCTGCATTTGATAGATTTGTGATCAAACCTGTCAGAGGGACACAGATAAAGAAAAAAGTAGAAAAGCAAACTAAAGTACGAGTGGAAGACGTAAAAGAAGGAAAGCTGAACTACAATCAGAACCCAAATGCTGATAGTAGCTGTAATGCAAGTGATGCAGCTGGGCATTGGGCCACGGTCCCAAGGATTTGGGCCAGTTCTGGTCCATAAGTTGCAGACCACTAACACATTCCTTTGCAGACAAGTTCATGCAGTCAACTTGTAGCTGACTAAAGCATTTACTAATACTCAAATGACCTCATTTATAGCCACATGCAGGTAAGACTTTTATGAAGTCATTCAACAAATAGTTAGAAGCAGCATCAGTTCTCTTTATCCTACTTAAAAATAAAATTCTTCTGGCTTCTTTCATCTTGTTGATAGACCTAAAGTACAGCAAAATTTCTACGGCAGCAGAATGCAAAGTGCATTAGTGTAGCATAATTCTCCGCCTCCCCACCCTCAACCTCTGCTATTAGAAATGACAAAAAAGTTTCTGCCTTGCTCCCACAGGATTGGCTGTCTTTCCTTAAGGAAAGAAAGTTTCAGAACCTAACAAAGTTTGTTATCTCTTTCCATTCCACACAAAAAGGCACAAACTTTCTAAAAATACTGTACATTGTTAAGAGGATTCAGAAAAGACATATTGTGGAACGTATTAAGAGTCCTGTTCCCTCTGGAAGCAACAGAAAGGTATGTTGAACTGATTCAATGCAGAAGTGTGTACAAAAATTATAGAAGGGCTCCTGAGGCAGTATTTGGGCCAAATTCAGCTAGGTTACAGCTGTGACCAAACTCTCCTGAGAAAGACTGTTTGCATGATACTTCAGTTATATATGGAATGATACTGGAAAAAAATTCCTTTTTCGAGGTACAAATCCAGGAAATTCTGATCTTATTTGTTACCTCTAAAATCTTTAAAATTGAAACAGAGTTTAAAGTTGCAGTGCCCAATTAAAAATTTGCATCAGTTTAGCCAGCAAACGAGACATACCACTTTACAAAAGAATAAGATGAGGAGACAGGATGGGTGTGGAAAAGAACGACGCTGAGCAAAACAAAGAATTTCTTCCTGAAATTTTGAAAGAACACATTTTCTGATAATTAGTCTTACCTTTATAATCTTTTCAACACCAGAAGAACAGATCATGTAAGTGTGAGGATTAAACCGGACTTGGTTTACAATTGACCGATGACCTTTCAATACCATAAAAGCACCATTGACGACCCTGCCAATGCCACCTAGAGGAAAAACAAGCACACAATGAAATGAATAATTAAATCTTCATATTGCTTTCATTCATAGTCATTTAAACTCGTATTATATTTGACAATGCGCTTCAGCTTTATTTTGCAATATTTTAAGGCCTGCATTGGCTGCAGAATTCCAATTTTATGAGCAATGTCCCTATGAAAATCTACAAGTTTGATGAAAAGCATCCTTCCTGCAAATTAGGACTTGGAAGCTAGCTTTAGTTCAACTATCTAAACAAACAATGAAGGTTTTTGACCTAATATGACAAGTATGTGAATAAGAACAACATACATACTTAATGAAATCACCAGTCAAACCATAGTGCCTAAGGCATGACACTACTTACAGTTTGTAAATTTGAAGCAGAGACAAATAAAGAGGTTGACTTTTTTAATAGCTACACTCTTTTTAAAATTTATTTATTTTTTAAATCAGCAATTCATTACTGTCACAGTTGACTCTAGTCTGATAGGCAGGAATCTAACAGAGGCAAATCTTCAAGGCTACTAACCTGAGTTACTACATTACAGCTGAACTTGGTATAACCTTCCCTAGACTGGGATCTGTTACAACTTGTATTTCTGTGAATCAAGCTTAAAGAGGTACCTTAAATAACACATCTGACCAGTGGGTTATATCATTCTTCGTCACAAGGCAGGGAATTAGCTGAAGTGGAATGCTTTTGTGCTAATGGTAAAACTCAAAACAGAAGCCAGACAACTTTTCTGCTTGGTCATTGACTCTTACTAGGTCTATATACCAAAGCAAGAAACTGTCACACAGTAATTTTTTATATTCATAGATTCACACAATTAAAACCATAAATTTGTTAGAAAGCACACCTGTGTATCTGAATAAACAAATGTCAATCAACATGCTATGATGAACATCTTCAGTGAAAGAAACCAAAATTTTTAAAAGAGGGGAAGTAAAAACTGAAAACCACTTCAGAGAAGAACAATCTTGCTATTTACAACTTCAAAGGACATAGCACACCTTACAGAAAGTTAAAATAATTTCATTAGCTTCTGTGCTACTTATAGTCATCTTAACACTAAACAAGTAAACTTTATGTTCTTTTCGCTGGAGATGTTTGCTATCCTCCTTTGTCCTCAGCTGAAACAGCTGCTGGTTTGAGCCCTAAGCCCAATGTTGAACAACTTATCATCTAAAATGGAGTCAGAGTTCTCCTGCAATACACATTTCCTAATGAAAAACTTGCATTAACAGTGAAGAGTAGGAAGATAGAAGGGTCAACCCCCCCCCCCCAAGGAAAAAAAAAAAGGAATTCCTGTACCACCTTCCATTTGTTAGGTTACATAAATGATAAAGAACTGCAGCTAGTGAGCTTATGTTTAGCCCCTCTCCTCTTCAAAAAAGTACTCTATCCCTTCCATTCATTATAACTACACTGTGAAGACCAGACTGATGTGTACATGGCGTACAAACCATGATAAGGATTCAGAAATGAGAAGTCACCCAACCCTAAAAATCTGCAGGTAGATCTTTTTACTGCTTCTGGAAAGTGTTCAGTTTGCACAAATCAATTTTTGCAGACCAAACTGCAGTCTCATGGCACTTTGGGATAGAAAGATAACATGTCTGAAGAAGGGGAAAGAGATGGCGAGTAACTTCAAGGACCAAAAGGCATGGCCATTTTAAAGACTTTGTATATAAAATGAAGGCTCATTTAAAATTAAACTTGAAAGGCAGACTATCAGTCCAGTTAACCTCCACATATATTCACTGAAACTGCACTGAGACTGAGCTACCTGGAACAGTTCCTTTATTTGGGTACACTTGTATTTTCTGTAAAGGTTCGGAAAGAAGTTCTGCCTTTAGCCATTGCAGCAAGATTTCACTAGGGTAAGCAAAATTGACTGAGAAGTAACTGATTGGAGAGCAAGTTCATTAAATGCCAAATTGGGCTTTCTTGATTTTCTTTTCCATTTTATGAGATTCCCCACGTCCTTTCATTCTGCTCACCATGCTAAACATTCATGACCACATCTATGGCTGACGGCAAGTTGCCCTACTCCCACAGCATTCCTTCCAGCCAAATCACAGTTGTCAATCCAATTGCATCTATCAAGCCAACAGTAGATGACGACATCAAGTCCAGTTCTCAATGCATTTATCTTGACCTAGCAGACGAATATTCCAGGAAAGAAGGCCTCAGGAATGAAGAGACAATTTGCTTAGGAAACGTTTCCAAATCTGTAAGTAATACCTATTACAAGTTTTAACTATCCACGGACTCTAAGCTGCCTGAATTCAGTACAAAACAAGAAATATGCCCTACAAACACTCACAAAAGAATCAGAAGTTACAGAGACAATGAGCAAAGGAAGAATTGTAATGGAGATGAAATACAAATTTAGGGCACCAATATCTTGGGCCGCATTTCCAACTCAGTCATTGGCCTCTTGTGGGACTGTCAGCAGTATGAGTTAACCCATGATTATATTTCTAGTAGAACAGTGATAATAGTTATTTAATTAAATTTAATTTAAATTATTTAATTAAACTTAAGATGCTTATCAATACACTAAGAGCACTAGATGACATGTCTAGAACACAGCTCTCCCTAGGCTGTAGTCAAATTCAGAGAGTCTGAATCCCAGAAAGGCAATCATACCCTAGGCTGCATAAAAAGCAGCATGGCCAGCAGGTTGAACGAGTGATTCTCCCCCTCTGCTCCACTCTGGCGAGACCCCACCTGGAGTACTGTGTTCAGCTCTGAGGTCCCCAGCACAGGAAAGACATGGACCTGTTGGAGCGGGTCCAGAGGAGGGCCACAAAAATCAGAGGGATGGAACACCTCTCCTCTAAGGAAAGGCTGAGAGAGTTGAGGTTGTTCAGCCTGGAGAAGAGAAGGCTCTGGGGAGACCCTATTTCAGCCATTCAATAAAGGGGGCTTAGAAGAAAGACAGAGAGAGACTTTTTACCGAGGTTTGTAGTGACAGGAGAAGGGGCAACAGTTTTAAACTGAAAGAGCATAGATTTAGATTGGCTGTTTACAATGAGGAAGAAAGACATTGTTTATGATGAGGGTGGTGAGACACTGGAACAGGTCCACCAACAGAGAAGTTGTGGATGGCCCATCTTTGGAGTGTTCAAGGTCATGTTGGATGGGGCTTTGAGTAACCTGATCTAGTGAAAGATGTCCCTGCCCTTGTCAGGGGGGGTTGAACTAGATGATCTTTAAAGGTCCCTTCCAACCCAAACCATTCTGTGGTTCTATGATTCTATGAAGGAATTCCAAAGCCTTCTGCTTTAATATTGAAGTTCCTTAAATTTCAATGGTAAAAATCAGAGGAAATATAGTACTAGAACATGCTTCATTCCTCTTAGAGTGAAGGTGAACCTCCCTAAAAAGCCCCGTAAAACAACTAACTGCTCAATTACAGGAAAAGTCCCCCAAGAGCAGATTACTGCAATCATAAAGCTTAGCAGTCAGCTTTCTCCAGTAGTACGAGAGGTTTTAATCATTTAAACCAAAAAGTATTGACTCCAGCAATACTCTGATAATCTTTGTGTCAAATATAATAGACTGCCCCAGATTGTCATTTTTGGGCAACCCCTTGCCTGATGCAATTTTAGTCTATCACCTCCTATGCACTTAAGCGACGTCTCTAATTAAGTGCTGAATGCAGAGCCGCCTTCTACATCCTTATCCTGACAATAGTCCCTTCACTTTATAGTAGCCCAGTAAAGTTGGTATCAAATTAATAAGTATCTGCGTGGTACACGGTTTGCTTGTGTCCAGACTTGTCTGGAATCCCCCTGGTCTCTCAGCAGAGCCTTAGCTGCAGCCATACAGCTTCTAGCCATCTCACAGTGTGAGTTAAGTTTGCTCATGTCTGCTGGCAAAAAAAAAGTGCATCTGTACATTAAGTGGAGGTTGGCCACAAACTGCTCGAATTCCTGAGGCCATCTTCCTTTTTTACATGTAATAAATTCTATATCTTTTTGCTGTCTTCACTTGAACTGGTATTTTTATTTGCATTGTTTCACCAGAATTGACCTCTGCTATCCCAACAAAACTCAAATTTTGCTTTTGAGGTTTGGGGGTGTTTTTGAGGGGATGGGGGTGTTGTTTGTTTGCTTTTGAATTTAGTGGCATGCACAGGTCCTGCAATTGGTTTAGCATGGCAGCTTTTATATTCTTAGATAGTTACCATGTGTATAAGCAGTGTTTATGCAGAAGCCATTAGCTTACATATATGTTATTAATAATATATAAAAAAAAAAGTCTTAAAGTCTTTGGCGGCTGATTATGCCAATTTTGGAAGGTTTCTAACTTTCTAACCTCTAACAACTGGAGGGAGGGGATGGAGATATACTAGCTGGTTTTGCAATACTTTCCAAAAATTGCTATGCTTAAAGACAGTTCTGAATAGTGGTTTAGTGTTCTAGCTCTGATGGTCAATGTTTTTTTTGGTCTGCTTTTATTTGATATACAAAGTGAAAATGTCAAGAAAATCCCCCTTCCTCTACACCCTGCAAATAAGTGCTCCAAAGAGGAGCAATACAAAGTCTTAAAAAATTCTTTCAATAATATCCTACTATATCTGACCAGCTGAAAGAAATAACCTATAAAAGGCTAAATCTGAAGTGTACATTTTAAAACAGATTTCCTCTACACGCGTTTGACAAGGCATATCTACAGGCTCCAATACAGACAGAAGGAAGGAAAAATACAATGCTTTGAAGTAGTAGATGTCTATTAAGTTGCCAAAGTGATTACTTCTTGGTTTGCCTTATTATTGTATGTTTTAAATATTATGCTAATGAAATCCTTGTTAATTATGTGTTTTTGTAAATATTTATGCAAATGAGTTGACATGTCACGTATTAAGAACATGCGGGACGGTATATACCAACACATTTTAAAAAACACTAATAAATCATAATGAAGGAGAGTGAGATATTTGGACAGCAATCTGACTTGCCATGCACAAGTTCCACAACACATAGCAGCATTTAAAAAAAAAAAAACAACAAAAGAATGAATTATTTGAAGGATAAGGAAAAAAGGGAAGTGATAGATTATTAGGGAAAGTGCCCTAGTGCAGAAATCCTGTACGAATGTAGAACAGTCTCTAAACTAACGGAAGCTGCGCTGTTCCAAACATTTAAAAAACTGTCAAAGCGCCAGAGAACTTGCTGGGGTAAGGAACAATCCTCCACTGGCTCTGTAACAGAGGAATTAAATGACCTCATTAAGAGTAAGTCCTTTATATCTAGGACACTGAAAAAGAAGTCCCACTGGTTGTTCATATAAGGTAGAAAGACGTTCCACAGACTAAAGCATAACTTCATACAAGCCTTGTGAATTACTCAAAGTGCTGAAAACTCCTGAGAAGAACCAGATATTTGCAGCTGCTGCCAGTGTGCCATAGCATACCATTCCGCTGTAGTACTTGGCACTACAGTAGAAAGCTCTTTTAAATTAATTTAGTTTTCATTAATAATAATCTGGGACACATTTAGACTGTGGGCCACTGCCCTGCATTTGAAACCTATGAAGTCATGATGCGCTAACGGAAGAGAGATACCATAGATTGGAAAGCAAATGCACATCACAATGCAAGTAAACATGCATAGCATATAGGGCCTCTGCCTTCAGTGCAGCAGATTATGTTTAGACTCCTTAAAAAGTGTCTCTCTGGTCACTAACACACCTGTACTTGTTTCGTACAGTGCATGCCAGCAGATGGCTTTGCTCCTCAGAGATCTGTCTGTAGAGAAACTAGATTTAAACATAAGCACTCTTGTCCTGAGAGCACAGGGCCTGGCAGCATCCCTTCTAGTGGGACCAGGAATCTGACGCCAGGTCTGGCAGCAGCCAGAGCAACTTCAAGGTTTCTCAGCACCACAGGCAAAACTGACTTTGGCCACATCAAAGATGGGGTGAGAACAGCAAGGGCTGGCCAAGATCCCTTCTCCTCCCAGCATGGTAAGAGGAGACAGTTTGGAGGAGGCACCAGGGGACTCCAGCTTAGTACTTCTGCTACTATAAGAGGAAGCGAAAGGGAGTGTCTCCCCGTAGGAAAGCAGCTCCAATCCATCTGCAGACTGCTTCCTTCATCACCTTCGAACCCACCCCCACCTCCCAGGCCAGCTGAAAGGATCAGCGTGGCCTCGCAGGGCTTTAGCGTAAGCACAGGGAGCAGTGGGCTGGCGTCAGCACCTGCCGCAGGCAACCTGCTCTTCCAGGCAATCACCCACTTTGCCTAGCCTACGCCTAGAACCAGCCACGTGGTGGTCTTGTACTTCTGCAGAGGTTCCAGAAGCCAAAGAAAAAATTCATATTTAAACATCTAAAGGACATGTAGAAAGCTGTAGTGGTAGTGGCTATTTTTGGATGTATTTTTTCTCCCTTCTTTTGTTGCTGCTAAGTATCTGCCATATCTATCTACGCCTTACCTATACCAACCCTCCCACCATTGTTATCACCAGTAGAGTTGAGCAACAATATGAAAGCTAAGACAAAATTACCATAGAAATAAACTTTGGCACACCCTTTCCACTCTGTCCCCTCTCCTGGTCCAAGAGAGATTGCTCTTTTGCTATGTTTAACTGCATAGGTCACAATGTTTTTTACAATGGTTACTGGAAGCATGCAAATTACCACCAACAACTATGCTTTCCGAACATAAAGGGAATAAAATAAGTGAAATTATCACACAACCAATAGCTGTTTGTTTTTTTTTTAAATGGAGGTGTGAAAACTGCTTGCCTGTGCATTTATTTCGTACTGGTACCTGCAAACATGTTCAATACAATAAAGAGAAAGGAGCTTTGGTCTGATCAGATGGCTAGTTGCTGAGGACCAAGGCTTCTCCAGCCTCTCCCAGTGCTCAGTGTTATCTTCAGCCTTCTAGTGCTAAATTAGGTATCAAACATGCTAAGGCTGGTGAGAGAAACACTCACAGATGCCGAATCTTCCTCCGCTTGGCTACAGCACTACAAAGCACGCAACACCACCTTGTTTTCTGATAGATGCCATCTAGCCACAACGCTTCCACAGGTTTCTGGTATTACAATCCACATGACACGGAGACCAGTCTAAACTCCACTGAATACAAGTGGAGTATTCTTCTACACTGCCCCACCACTGCTGTGATAATCAAACAACTGTTCCATAGCACACTATGGTCAACACTGACCTGAAGGAAGAGACAAACGACAGGCCTAAAAGTAAAACAGTTTAGATCCCAAGACCACACCTCAGAAAAATCAATTTTTTTAAAAATACAAACCTTCCAGAGCATGCTCCCCATTGGGCCAGATGGCTTCCCCCCGCCCCAACTCAACTGGAACGTATATATGCATGCGTGCACATATACAAAAATCTCAAAAAAAGCCAAAGACATTAAGAAACACTTAATCATCTATTATTCATCTTCACTTATCAGCCTGGAACTTTGAGAACTTAAACCACAAGCTGTCTCCAATGAGATAACCCTCTTCAAATGTTGTGAAAAGATCTGTTGCTGACTTCTTCAAGCCTAGAGGTGTCTGCATTTACAATGCCCAATGAAGAGAAGAAAAGGGAAGAAAAATTGCATCAGTTCTGCTGAAGATTGGTGCAATTAGTTCAGTAACTGGACCACAATGACAGGCCCTTTCTTGCTAGCAGTTACAGTCAAAGACAATTAAAAAGAGGTTTTGAAATGGAGTTTGCTGTTCTGATTTAGTGAAGTTTTTCAGAAGCCTGGTGACAGCCTGCTCACGTAAACTGAAGGTTCCCCAACTGTTTTCTCAATTGCAAATAAATATCATATCCCTCACACAGCATCTTTGAGCAATATTTCAAAAGCAAGAGACAAGCTCTGAGTTGCAAAGATGATTCAGAGTAGTGGGTGAGGAATGTAAACTCCATTTTGCAAAACATTTGGTCTACTAAGCCCTCTATTACCCCACAAGACATGTCAGGTTCTGTCTTGAGCAGGGATTCTTTACCAGCTAAGAGACCATGTTTATAGGAGTCAGGTTTAAATACTGCCTGAAGTGCTTATATGTTAACAGTCTTGCTGGGCAGGTCATGTAGGGCCAATGTCTCTTCTCACTTCTAGCTTGCCTTGGAGCAAGTAAAAGCTGTGGAAAACCAAGACTGCTTTTCTTCTGCCAGACCAATGTATTAATTTTGCTAGAAACTCTGCCTCTGAAGAAAACCGGGATATACATTTTAAAGGGGAAATTGGCTAAAAAATTCACCAAACAATTGGCGATTACTTGGGAAGCACAGTGGAAAGCTGGGTAGTACTTGGATGGAGAAGAAAGTGGAAAAATGAGCAAAATATTCCACCTTCAAGAAAGGACAAAAGGTGGTAAAAAAGCAACCAACCTTCTGGCATAGGAAATCCTGGCCTATTCAGAATAATCCAAGATTGTGGACGGAGACAGCCAATAAAACTCTTCAACAGAATAGCTTCCTAAGCAATTTAGGAAATACCTTTTTTCACATACCTTCCCCCCCCCCACCCGAGTAAATCCTGTCTAATAACAGGACCGAACAAAACCGCTGGCAGAGTTTCCAGCTGAGGGGGAATGACTCCATGCAACCAACTGGGAGGACTAAATTATGATTATTTGCAAAAAAACAGCAGAATTTGTTCCATTTTCCTGGCAAAATATCAACACAGGTAACCGCATTCCTCCAACCTGAAATACGTTTGCAGTTGTCTGACTGGTGTGTTCCTTCCCACTTCTCTTCATCTTTTGTATAGTAATGTTGCTACCCATTAGATAGCTAGTACTTGCTGCACCTGTACTTAAGAAAAATACTCTATTTCAGAGTCGTTAGGATGCAGCTCTGTAAAAAGATTTACGCTTGCAAAAAAAGTTGCTATTTACAAATAGCTGATACAATTTAAGGGAGTTGTATCATAAATATTTATAGCAACACAATGTCTGAATTCAACCAGAAAGTAGAAATCAGTTAGTAGAAATCAGTTAGAGAGATATTTTTATTTAAAATACCAACCAGCAGTACAGGACATTACATCATCCTGTCTAGTCTGTACAATATTTTAAATGAAAGACCACATTCCACCCCCTCAGATCACAGACCCAAAGACACTCCTATTTTAAGCTAGAACATGAGAACAAGGAGTTTTCCATTGAAGCAGAAGCTTTCCAAGGTCTCCACATCCCTACAGCAAGACTCTTTCTCCAAGAAGGAAGCACAGCTACCGCTCCAGCTGAAAAATTACTCTGAACCACAGGATGAGATTTAAGAAAGTATGTTTCATCACGTTCAAAACAGGCACAACCCTTCAAAATGAGCTGAATGAAGAAAAGAGCAGCTTCAATAAGCCTATCACAGGTGGTTTGGATGGCCAATAAGTTATTTGCCACAGAAGCTGAATCTTTAGGTCTAACAAAACAAGGCTCATGACTTTAGCTAAAATGTTTGAATAAGAGAACTGCTCAAGACATACATATTCCTACTACAGGATCTTCTGATCCATTAGGCAACCACTGAGGGCAATTGACATTAGGTAATTAATTTTGTAACGGAAATGTTGCAAGTTTACTGACACCCTTCCTCAAGTTACAAGAACCAGAAACAAGAAAGCTGACCAAAACACATATGACATTGTTTTTTGGTAATTCTAGCTATCACTCTTTGTGCAAAGGTCCCAGGTAAAAAGTTTGTCATCTGCAGCTGCCTGGGAAAAAAGTTTTCAAGAGCATCACAGCCAGATAAACACAAAACCCCAAATCCAGAATTTAAAAATGGAGTTAGGACAGGTATAGTAACATGCGTAAAATGTAATTCTACAGTCCACACATAAAACTTCCAGATAAATAACTAATTTAAATGTATGTAACCTTTGTTTTAACTAAGAGAAAATTCCGTAAGTAGCAGTAAAACAGTGTCAGGTGTAAAAGGAAATCAGACAAATTAAAAGGAAAGCAGGGAGAAGTCTCTATAAAGCCTACACAAAGATAGAAGGCCAAGGTACTGGTATATTTATAGCAGGACCATCTTCAGGACTTCTAGACTGCAACATCAAATGTTGGTTAAATAAGCAATCCAAACTTAGAATGGCATTTTCCTCAAAACCCTGCCATTAACCAAACCTTTTAGAGGCTAGTCATCCTCTCAGCTGTGGATTACACAGCTGTGATTAACAGCCTTTGAAAATGAAACAAAATATTTTCATTTTACCTCTAACACAGCTTGTAATTTGCTCTCACTATTGCTAAAGCACCTGAGACCACAGGATAGCACTCAGTTAGAATCATAGAATCATAGAGGTTGGAAAAGAACTCTAAGATCATCGAGTCCAACCATCAACCCAACACACCATGTCCACTAAACCATGTCCCTAAGCGCCTCATCTACACGTCTTTTAAATACTTCCAGGGATGGTGACTCCACCACTTCCCTGGGCAGCCTGTTCCAAGGCGTGATCACTCTTTCAGTAAAGAAGTTTCTCCTAATGTCCAATCTAAACCTCCCTTGGCGCAACTTGAGGCCATTTCCTCTTGTCCTGTCGCTAGTTACTTGGGAGAAGAGACCAACACCCACCTCACTACAACCTCCTTCCAGGTAGTTGTAGAGCGCGATGAGGTCTCCCCTCAGCCTCCTCTTCTCCAGGCTAAACAACCCCAGTTCCCTCAGCCGCTCCTCATCAGACTTGTGCTCCAGGCCCTTCACCAGCTTCATTGCCCTCCTCTGGACACGCTCCAGCACCTCCATGTCCTTCTTGTAGTGAGGGGCCCAAAACTGAACACAGTATTTGAGGTGCGGCCTCACCAGTGCCGAGTACAGGGGCAAAGTTGTACTTAATACCACTAAAATGTACAGTTTAAACTGTCAGAGCCATTAAAAATAGAAACAGTAGTACATTTCCTAAAGTCTTGAGTCTTTCAATCAAGATTCAACACCCTTCTAAAAAAGCACAGTGATTTGTTTCAACAGAAGAGATATGCTGACGTTGTATGGCTTAGAGTGTCGTATTGCCAAACCCTACACAATACTAGACAATATCAAATTAGGCACTGACCAACTGTGGCATCTACAATGCTACTGTTACATCCCACACATTGCTGCTTTTCTTTAACACCTCTCTCCTATACTTTCACACGGAGTTGAGCTAGTGCTATTTGCTTAGCACGTCTGCCCCAGCACGGGAAAGGGTCATGAATGAGTCAAAAGTGGTCATTTCCACCAGCTGATAGTGCTCCTCCACCCAGAAATAAAAGAGCATAACTGCTCTGCATTAGAAATCAGTGGAAGGGTTTTGGTGCAAGAGGAAAAAAAGGGGGGAAGAGAGGCCAACGCACTGGAGCTGTAAGGAGCAGCCTGTGAACCCAGCACCATTTTATGCTGCAAGCTTCATTATGAAATGAAATTTAGTAACAGATCCTAAGTTCTTCAGTGAACTGAGATCAGCTTAGAAGCAGCAGAGTTGGTAGACAAGAGGGAAGAAAGACACACCCTGCTTCAGCCACAGCTCTTTCTCTTTATGAGCTCATCTAGAAGATTTAAATGATCCTTATATGAGAAGAGAAATAAAAAGAAAATCAGTATGATAAAAGATTCAGATGGCATTGACCATTGTTATCCAGAGATTGGATTAGGCATTTGTAAACTCTCCCCACCCAGCTTTCATCAGAATTACTCTAGATTCAGAGGCTGAGCAAGAACAGCGATTTTTCAAAAAACCTAACTAGTATTTGTCAGACACCTGTCCCCCCTGGCCCCAAATTACAAACCAACAAAACTTACCTGCTTCTGGATCTGGAGGAATCCTCCACATATACAAATTGAAGTCATCAGAGCCCGAAAGGATGTACTGTTAGGAATGAAAATAAAAGCAGTTTACCACAAAGTATCACCTGAATTATGTTATTTTATTGTTGATCTAGTTTCTCCAAACCAAAAATGAGAAAAAAAGATAATTTGTACTCACTGATCAACTTACCCTTAAATGGGGGTGAGCTGCCAGCACAAAAACGTTGCATGCATATGAACAGACCAAAATTCAAAAGCATGCTTCAGGTATCTAATCCTACTGCCCAAAATGTATGTTTTCTTTGCTAAATAAGGCTATGGATTGTGGTTGGCTTTAATACAAGCGTGTCTAGTTCAAACTCTCATATCTTGGAGCCTGCAACTATGGTCTTTTTTTAATGTCAAAGTCTTTCATCCTTTTTTCTCATCTCCTGAACTAACAAGGAACACTCCATCAAACGCATACCTAAGAAGAGAGCTAGCATGTCATTACACACAAACATGTCTGGCTCATCAGTCTACTAAGACCGTCAAAAGTCAGTCACTGAGGATAATCTTGAACACTGAACAAAACCAAAGCTAGTGTCAAACGGTTTAAAAAAACCCACATTTATCATACTGTTCATTTTTTTCCTGGTTATAGTTACTCTGAGGAGATGGAAGGCTGCCCTTTTTCGACAGTGCATGAATGATAAGCAATCTCTTTATTGTACAGAAGTTTAGGCAATATGCAATTTGAAGTAGCTTAATATACTACAAACATGCACTGGAATGACAGGTGACATTTGGTATGGTAAAAAGCTTACGCCTCTCAGTTACAAGAGGCCACAAACTGTGCCTTGTCTCCAAATATCTCTTCTCCAATAAACTGTATTCCCTGTCATTTATTTCTCTCCCAAATTAGAGATGAGATGACATGTAGTGGAACCAAGGGCAGATTCCAATTCCAGTTATATTAGTGTAGATAGTGTAAATCTCTAGCCCTCAGCTGACTTAAGGCTTCTGCTTAATCAATACAGTCAAGAAATTTTTCATTTTATTATTATTATTAGGGTAGAGGGAAGGGAGAAAAAGAAAGAAATGGAGCAAGTTTGTCCCTTTTCTAACCTTTGATAGGAGACAAATTCTGTTTTGTTTGACTCAAATGTAACTGGTTTCTGTCTTTCATTCTCCAAGGATACAAAAACTCATCAGGCAAAGTAACATCAACCAGTGAGGAGACAAGTCCTGGAATAACACAGGACTGAGAAGCAAATAAACAAAAAACATACACTAACACAGAGAAAACTGTTCTATATACATACTATAAATTTGCATATATTCTGTTTGCAATGCTAATTACGTTCGTGCAGTGTTTGGATGTTTCCAGCCACAAAAATGCAATAGCCAACCACTAAAATCCCCTCTCTGGTTTCCTACTGTCACAATTGAACCATTCTTTTTTCTCTTATTTTTAAGGATGTAGGATGTGAGTAAGCACTTATGAATGCAATTCTGCTCATTTTCTGACAGATAAGAAGCACTGATCAAACAAAAGTTCCTTTAAAAACTTGTGCACACTAGTGCTGCATCACTCATAGACCCACCCTTTCCAAGCCAGAACGTTTTTTCTACAAGCCAACATGTTTAAGCACTTAGGCATCCTACCTCTGCCAAACTGACCTGACGGTGCCAGGAATATGTGCTTCCATTCATTTGACTGCTCATAAATGTTAACCCACAGCAGGCTGAGCCACTGTGCCAAAAATACACAGATTAGGGCTCATATAGGTAACTTCCCAGCAATCAGAAAGAAAGCACCTCTAATATGTTTTGTTACACAAGAAATGCTACATGGAAAAATAAAGTCTTGTTTAAAGTTATGAAGATGTTGCCAATTGTTAGTATTTTTTACCGAATTGTGTAGTTGAAGCAGCAACTGGTTTGCCTAAGACGTGGGGAAAAATGGAGACTTCTAAAACAGCTAGAAAGCTCAATATCTTGAATTTATGACCATAACGCCCTTTTCTTTTTTTTAAACCAAACAAGTTCTAACAACTCCTCAACATGAGAGTCATTTAGCACTTTACATCATAAATCAAACAAACCTACCAACAATAACAGGCCCCAAAGTGACAGATTTCAGATATCCTGCACCAGGCACACAACACAGAAAAAACACGTTACGTACGTGCAAGGAACGAAGTGTCTGTGAGACTCTTCAAATCAGTTTCCACACTGATTTACAGAGGAACACACTGTGTATCCTGTAAGACTCAATGGCCAATTGTCTAGGAAATCTGCAGTATCATTGCCCACTGAACAAGAACATACTACCTGCAAAGACCACTGATCCGAGTATACTCTGTCTTGCTTTGGAGATAGCAAAATTTAGAGCGCCCTCGCAGCGATGTGGACTAATGGCAATTTGACTGCACTATCAAGAGTGTAACCAGGAGGTCAAGACAAGTGATTATTCCCCTTAGCTGGCACTTTTGAGGCCACACCTGGAGTACTGTGTCTGGTTTGGGTCCCCTGATACAAGAGTGACACTAAGGAATCGGACAGAGAGTGGAGGATGGCCGCTGGGGCCGAAGGCACATGACCTGCGAGGAAAAGCTAAGGCAACTGGCCTTACTTAGCCAGAAGAAGAGAAAGTGAAGGGACAGAGTGGACCTCAACAATCTCCCACTGTCTGAAGGAATACAGAGCAGCCAGGGACAGACTCTTCTCAGAGGCATGCAGTGGATGCTCAGGAAGCAACAGTCACAGGTCACAGCAAGGGAAATTCCAGCTGAGCACAAAAGAACAGCATGTTCAGGAGAAGCGTAACAAACACTGCAATTCGGCCCCAGAAAGGTGGTGGAATCTCCACCCTTGCAAATCCGAAATTTACCTAGACAATTCCCTGAGCAACCTAATCTGAATTTGAAGATGCTCTGCTCTGAGAAGCAGCTTAAGTCAGATGACCTCCAGAGCTCTCTTCTAATTCATTTTTTTTCAAAGATTATCAAAGTAAAAAGGGAAATAATTGTCTTGGTGGATTGGGGTTGATTTTGGGTTGGGGGATGGGAAGAGGGGAGCGGGGGGGAGGGGGGCAGTGTCAGGAAAATGTCCATCTGAAACCTTTACACTCCATCACACATCACCGCTTCATGAAAACTCCAATGGGAAGACAAACTTAGGCCACATAGACAGAGGCATAAGCTGCAGTTCAGCACAAGGACTTGCATAAATTCAGGTGGTCACAATTTGGGGAATTTAAAGAAAGAAATTGGCAAAGTATCTTAAAGTAATTCACAGAATCACAGAATGGCTGAGGCTGGAAAGGACCTCCGGAGGTCATCTGGTCCAACCACCCTGCTCAAGCAGGGTCACCTAGAGCCAACTGCTCAGGACCACATCCAGATGGCTTTTGAATGTCTCAATGGTGGAGACACTAAATCCAGCTATCTCCAATTGAGATAGTTCCTACCTACTTAAGAGCACCACAAAGTCCTTCGCTCCATTACCATTTTCTAGCCTAACGACATTTGCACCCATCAAATACACTTGGCCAAAGTATTCTGGAGTGAATTAGGAGAAAATAAGTAGGAATGAATAAAGCATCTGCACTGCAATTTATGTCTAGTCACAGAACAAAGCTCAGCTCAGGATCTCAGCCGTTCTGAAGAAATGGTTATGGGTTTAATCTTGCAACTGAGACAGTGACCAGTAAGTGCCAAAAGCATTAATTGATTAAGTCATCCACACCAGTTTGATGTTGTAAGTAACGGGCTGCAAGTTGCAAACTTTTTATATAAATTTAAATTTTATTTCGATAGCTCTGCCAATAATTATCAGAAATAGATCATATTCCACAAAATATCCAACTATTTGGTATCTCTGCCATTCCCTGCTGCCACAGTGGCAGCCAGCATTGTTTTCCACTCTCTTTCCCTGTTAAGATACCTCTGGGGTACACGTTTTCCTGCTGTTCTCACAATGTAGAATTGAATCCCCAAATGCATTCTTTTTGTCTTTTTCTGTAAGACCAGGTGATAGGGGGCTCAGCAGTAGAACATGGCTTTTCAGACAGAGACCAAGAGACTGCCAGAAGCACAACTTCATGACTGCAACTATTGCAAGAAGGATGTGCCAGCTGAAGCTTCAAGAGCAGACACCCAAGCTGCTAAAGCCAGAAACACGCCTCTTGCATGACATTTGAAAGAGAAACTCAATTCCAATTAGTACTCTCTGCACAAGACAATGGGAACCCAAGGCCTCTGGAGAGCACAGCTGGACTGATGTTACTAGGACATTTACATGATCATCTCTGAATATTTTTCTTTGATGTATTCATTATTAGTGTAACAATAAGCCAATGGTTTTCCACACTAGTTGAAAGTTGGAGAATAAGGATTGAGAAAATGCGAAAGTCAGTCCATACTACTAGAAAATTCAAAGAAATAGTTGCTATGAAATGCACCAAGCCCTAGTTAATAAGGCTGAAATCCTGACAGAGCGGAGTAGACTTTTTAAAAGGAAGCAACAGAAAGGAAAGAAAAAGAAGGGGTTGGGGTGGGGCAGATGAAAGAATGTCATGCTGCATATGCTTAGACTCCACTTTAATTGTGGCCAAAGATTTTTGGTCCTGAGGGGACATGCAAAACATAATTCCTAGCAGAGTACCTTCTACTCACTCACTTTAGAACAAAAGCCCAGATAATCAAATCACAGAGGCTAGCCAGTGAGAAGCAAAAACATGCACATTCACAGAGACAAGTAAATGGCTAAGACGGTGTGCACTCTCCCCCACCAAAAGACAAACTCCGAGCAGAACATAACCCCGAGAACCAGTGCAGTGCTGAATTCTGAATCAGACCAGGCACTGCGCAAGGAGCTCAGATGCTCAGATGTCTGGGGGGAGAGACCAATATTAAAACCACCTGTTTCATTGTCTGCATTTTTGCTGCTGTATCTGACCAGGACTTCGGAAATCAACATTCACAATATTCACATGAACATGAGATTAAACAGAAAAACAGTTGCTAATAATTAATGGAGTTTTTTCAGAGGGGAAGAATCAGCTTCTATGTCTAGCTGTTAGCAACAATGACAGGAAAAGGCCTCCAGATGACTACAAGCTGCTGATTCAGAAGTTTGCCTTAGAAGGAAGAAAACTCTCAGGCGTGGTTAGTCTGCTGCTGGAGAAAACACAAATTCAGTCTGAGTTTCAAGTACGCATAAAATGCTTAAAACGAACTATCATCAGGAATCTGGCAGAATTACTTTGGACTAGTGCTCCCCACTCATTCCACTGTAACTCTTCTCATTTTCTCTTTCCCCAAGGAAATTACAGCAGTTGACATAAATAAATAGAGATCTAATCTGCTGCTGCTATAGTCTCGTAACAGTAGCATTAACATTGCATTTTGCAGAGAACTACCACTCTGGGGAATTTATTTTTGGTCTTACCACTGCCAGTTTGAAAGCTTTCAAAATCCCACAAGCTACATTTCCTCAGGTGCTACTGAATGTTGAGTATTTCAATAAAATTGTATCTCAATCAAACCTGATTTTACAGTTTCAACATCCACATTTCCTGTTTCCATAAAACGTCCTCTTACTTATGACCTATATCAGAGACATTTTTAAGCTTTTGGCCTAGACAAGGGACCAGCAGACATGGATCGTTTTCCCAAAAGTATCAGCAAATCTTTTGAATGGCCCTACTAATGTAGGGGAGAACAAGAAGAATGTGGTAGAATTTGTCTTGAAAGCACAAACCAAAAAGCACCATCACCATCTAATTGTAAATTGATGAATGAGACCATGGGTAACGGTACAGAGATGATAACCATTTGAAAAGTGATTGCTGCTAAGTTACTAACAGGAAAATGCTTGTTAGAGAGACTCAAATTCCATGCTGCTGCTTACAGCTTTACTAACAAATCAGCTCTGAAAGAGACTAAACTTCCTAAATGTCAATTCCCACTCACTTAAGCATGTCTGTCCTCTCCTCAGAGGGGCCAGTGAAACTTGGGACAGAAAAGATCAGAGTAGACAGAATTTTTCTCGGGCTTTTAGCAAGCTGTCCCTTAGCTTCTTGAAGTAATGCAAAATCCACACGCTGGGGAAGAAGCACAGAGGCATCCAAATTTGAAACAGTTTTGCTGGTGCTTTGCACAGCTCCTTTAAGAGGCAGGATGTACAGTCCCTCCATATATTGCCTGTAACATAATATAACTCATGGGTGGCGTGTAGGCTTTTACTTTTTTTCCTATGACAACAGATAAAGAATCTGGATTGGTGGCAGTCTGCTAGGCTGAAGTTTTAACTCCTCTTGAGCAGATAAGAAAAGCTGCCTTGCACATCTTCTCTGTGGTGGGATATGCACTGAGGAAACCACAGTTTGACATGAAGCATCACTGAAGTCTGAAAAACATTGATTATTTGTCCAAGAGATTGAAATTCATAGCAATCAGCACTTTGGAGAAGGAATCCATTTACATGAAGAACATAAAAACTGTGTATTTTTCCAAGGAGGAAAGATTTCCTAAGGAAACCGGGCTTATGCTATTTTGTTCTTTGTGGCATCTCTCCATCTCCAAGAACTTTTAAGCCTAATGGCCAATTTTGAATTTCATAGAGGACCTGAGGGTTCCAGAATTATGGACTGCCTAGAAATATTCTTTTACAAACAGGCAGCCACACAGAGGGGAGAGAGAGACCCTGGAAGTAGCCACTGAGAGCAAAGCAGTACCATAATTACACCTCCCTACTAAACATCAGGAAACCCAAATGGGAACTCATCCTTGAACCCAACAAAATTCCAATATCATCACCACGATCTGCTTCTCATGGAACTATTTCAAAGGGGATGAGAAAGCACGCTATAAATAAATAAAAGCAAAAAGTAAGAAAGGTCACCCATACACACACACATATATATTAAAAAATATCACAACCATGAATTCCTATATGTTACATATTTTGCATGAAAAATATTTGACAGAACAGAACCAAAATTTTTTTTATAGCTGCTTCTGGACCTTTGTGATGCCAAGACTGCTCTATACATCTTCCTTATAAATGAGACTTCCCCTGCTATTTTCTCCATTTTTAAAAAGTGACTGATACTTAATTTACCATTTGATCAGAATTTAGTGTTAAGTCTGCATTTCCTGCAGGTAGAAAACCCACAAATTTGTTTTCAAATCATCTTTCTATTGTTAGAGTACCCACTGACCAGAGGGGAGGCAAGGTAAGGACACATCTATAGAGGAGAAGACCTTTTCCTATTCAAAAAGCAACAAGAAGCAAACAAACAAGGAATCAGCAAGATAATACAGCTTGTTTGAGATAGCCAATACCAGAGGAATAAAAGAAAAAACCAGGATCTCCCACAGAGCAGAGCACTCCTTTCCTTTCCTTAAACAATTAAGAAATAAACAACAGTCAATTGGTTAAGCATTTCCATCTCTTTGCAATTCCTGATCTTTCTGTCGAGCTGTTACCTTTATGCTGATGAATCTAGGCTTTTAGCATAGAGTTCCCACTGAGTACAGCTTGAAAAGCTGCTCTAATGATCATCTGCTGACCTCCTTGGTAGGTATGTTCCCTCCCTTGTGCCAGCATCAGTGCTCGTGACACAGCAGTGGTCTGGTTCAGTAGCTAGAACAGTAAAATCCCATACAAATTGCCATCAGTCATTCAATATATTTCTTCTCATTTATAAATTTCAACCAGCTTCTACAGGGGTCAGGTGAGTGCCAGTACAGCCCAAGTGAAGTACAGGACCTCCTCTCTCAATAGCATACTGCCTTGTTGTAGCCTCAGACTGCAACCCCAGTCAGAGTGGCTGCCTCTTCTCCTCTTAGAAGCTCTCATTGTTACCAACTAAGAAGTTCCTCACCCCAAGGCAATTAACCAGGATGTAGGATCAGGAAGGTGTAAAGAGGAGTCACCTGTGCAGGCTATTAACCTCTTGTTGCTGTCTCTCAATGACAAAACCTAAAGTAAGAAGAGACATAACTGGGAAAGCTATTTCTGAAATGTGTTTTGGAAAACTTATGGTTAAGAAAACATTTACCTACAACAAAGGATACCTATCCATTCTTTTATCTTTGCTTTGTAATAAATTCTGGGGTGCAAATCATATCTTTTGTGCAATATTTAACAAATTTAAAGAGTAATCTACAACTAGGGCTCACACCATTGCGGTATTAAGAAACACGTTTGCTTTGAAAACAGACGTCTTTTTTCATACTAGCCAGGACAGCAGCTTGCAACCTGTACTGTTTGAGACTGTTTTTCAGGAAGGTTGAAACTCGCACAAAAAAGAGCTTAAAAGTTTTCTGTCTTGGACTGAGAATCAAACAGGTATGTCCAAAGGCTTTCTACAACAGAAACTTTGTTCCTCAGTAAGAAGCATGCCAATCTCATGAACTGGAAAAAGAAAAGCTGTGACACAGCACACTGGAGAAACACAAATTGCTTCTAGTACATAAAATTCAGAGCCAAAAATTTGTATTCCCACTCCCTAAATCCCTAATCTTATAAGCAGCCAACTCTGTGTGGGGCAGTTTTAAATGCTTACAGAAGCATCATCAGGAACAATCCATCAACATTTTTACAGCTGCCTTTTTGCCATGCAGAAAGGCCATAACAGTAATTTTATTCATGAACAAAAGCAACTTAGAAACCCTTACTGTGGATTTCTATGGCAGTGAAAATATTCCTATTACGTTCCAAAGAAAGCAAGAAGTTTAGCTGAGCCTATGAAGGGAACTCTTCTGTACATGGCTGAAACTGCATGTACCCCAATTGCTCCCTCTCGTCTTCTTCAGCCATCTGTTACTTTATTTTTTCAAATACACATTAAATCAAATATTCTATTAGTCAAAATCCTCCAGAATTGATAGTCACTTTTTCAGTGTCTAGACAAGGCCTAGTTTTAACAGCTCAACAAGAAACACTGTCAGTGCAGCACCCATTGTGTGTCATTTTTAGCACTGCATTCCTGCTCACTCCCCCTTCCCTTCCCTCTCCCCAGTCCTGCAAGGGATGCTACTAAACTGCAGATCTCCTGTGATGCACTATGAGGAACACGAAGCCTGCAAACCTCAAAGTCTTGAGTCAGGGTTCCACTCCACCAGAGTTTAGCTTCAGTATGGGTCCCTTTGGGCTAATGCATTATTGCCCAGAGGTCTAAAAACCTCCCCCAAAGGCTTACAGGAATGCACAAGAGAAGGGAGATAGGAAACAGGGCTGGTAGGATGCCTCAGGGAATGGGGGCAGAGGTGATCAGAATAAGAAGGGTTAACGAAAACTCCCAGCCCTTTCTGTCAAGACCCTGACTCTGAAGAGTCATTTTCAGTACGACCCTCCCATATCAATTAGCAAAAGCGATGGGGAAGAAATAAATAAATAATTTCATAGCCAGATAAATTACTCATGTATGTATTTTATATGTATGCAATGTTACGCATGTAGCTGGGATTTAAACTGCCATTTAGATAAAGTAAAAAACAAAATGCAACCTCATCAGTCATTCTTGGAAGAAGCCAAGTTAAGACAGAGTAAGACATTGATTTTCTTTTTATCCAAGCACACTGACTGCTTTTCATATATTAAGAAATGCTGACTGGAATAAGCTACTATTCATTAAGAAGTCTTCCGTGCACAGGAAACTCACAATATATTATTTAGAAGAATAATTCCCTTTCTTCTTTTTAGTTTTTAAAGCTAGACATGGGTAAGTACTACTTCCTGAGATAAATGGCCTTCAAGTTAGATGACACAAAGAAGAACACAGAATAAAAGTTCTGTTTCTTTACAAAGGCAATACACAACCATATAAGACCCCTGGCACCTACACAGCTAATCCTGTTCTTGGAAGGGTTACATTCATGTAATAATTCTGTCCTGCTAAAAAGTGGGTTGTCCATAACCAGGGCTATTTAGCACACAGACTTCAACATAATGAAGGCTGTAACTTTATAGGGAGTTGGAGCAGTCTGCAGTACCGTGAGCGGTGCATTCCTGAAACTCTCCTATACCAGTGTAATGTCAACAGAAAAGGCTGAGTGGTGATGTAATGTCTGAGGCCATGCCAGAGTCAAGACACTTTTTGTTTGATTCACAGGGTACAAGTTATTTCTCCCCACCCCCGCCTTTTTTAAAGCGGGCAATAGGCAGTTGATTTTACAGCTACAAGGGTTATAGAGCCTCACATTATCTGCACAGTGAAAAAAAGGAAAGAGCTGATAGCATTCATCATTGTGACACAGGCAACAATTCTTGGGCAAGAAAAGCTTCTGGTCTATTTTAGTTTGGAGGGCGGGATTGTTTTGTGGTTTTTTTGTGGGTCTCTTTGCTGCTGCCCATCGCCTCTGAGCCTCTGAGGCTCCTACACTTAAAAATGCATTTGGGTACCTGAAGCCCTTCCATACTTCCTGTATCCTCAGATCCAAGAAGATACTTTCCATAGCAGTCTAGCAACTATAAATCCTTAGTATTTAAACAACATTTCCCAAATTCTAATGCTGACAAGAATGGAAACTCCGCCAGTACCCTGACACAACTTGAGATTCTCATATATTTTATGATTTGTATGTAAACACACTAGGGTAAAGTCAGTGGGAGTTAGGTGTATAAATAAACTGCCTTTAAAATTCTGGGCCTGAATGCCTGTACCAGAAGAATGGATAAATTTTGCTCTCACATAAATCTCTATAGCCAACAGCTGAGAGTCATGCTTGATCCATCTAGCGTATCTTATCCTTCCTCCCTTCCACAGCCGTATGACTCAAGTGAGCTCCTGGATAACACAAATGGCATACAATTTTGAACACGTTTATCTACCAACATCAGAGCTCTCCTACAAAGAAAAGAAAAATCAGTGTCGTGTGAATGAGGTCATTACACTCATGACATGGACAAAAGACAGAGTTCTGAGAGGAGTAAATGAAGACAATTATAAATGGGTGCAAATAAAACACCAGCTAAACATTGCCTCTCAAGTTTTGGTAGTTGTAAGAAACAAGAAAAGTCTGACTGTGGCATTTCTAGGAAAAATGCTTGCATATGCTGTTCACCGATTTTCAAATCAGTCCAAAACAAGGACTAGGGCAATAATACTTTTGGAGGAAAACAACAGTTTGCAAGGACACAAAAAGAAGCAAAGCTGTTCATCCTCAAAGATTCCTGTCTCTTAGCTTGGGCTACAACCCACACACCCAAAATACCTGCAATAACTCAAAACCATCTAAGCACTTCAGAATGTGTTGTTTTAAACTTAAAAAAAATATCATTGGTGTTAACAGGTTTTTTCTTTTCTTTCTTTCTTTCTGAGTTTTGCTCCTTTAAGCATTAATGGTATTTCATTCTTTGTTAATCTACTTGCATCACAGATGCTCCAATAAAACAAGCTGGTATGCAGATCACTGCACACCTGCTGGTAGCAGGCTCCCCTCTAGAGTGACAAGTCAGGAGTTCTGGATCCAAGCCCTATTGAGTATCTGTCACAATCTGTGGGCACTAAAAAGACAATGCTGAGAAAAGATTAGTATACAGAGCCTAACTGCCATCAACAGACAAACCAATCAAACTGTCCCTCAACTAGTAGTCTGTGTTTTATTTGTGCAAAGAAATTTTATTAATTTGACACACATACCTTGTCAAAGTAAGAATAACACATCTGATCATTATGGGAACTTAAGTATTTAATTTCTTAAAATATAAGGGTGATCTCTAAGAGAACTCCTAAGCTGTGTGCGTGCAGCTCGGAATCTGTTCATTTTTGCCATACTAGAATCCAACAGCTCCATATGGAACATGGTGTTATTTACCTTCCCTCTAGATTTTCACCACTGTGTTACAGCAAATTTCCAAAGGCAAGTACTAACATACTAACAGTTGTAGGTTTTTAAATCCTGATGGTCATGATTTACAGGAAAACCTCTTGTAAGTAAACCATTTTCGATGTACAAACTTCATAGAAAGATTAGCAAAGACTGTAGTTCTGTGAAGAGCTGAGTCTCACAGCACTGAAAGGCCATCTCTCCATCTCTCACCCACCCTCTGATGCTGTCCCTATATTGCATTCAAACACTTGCCAGAGCCCTCTGAGTGTCAATATAAGTCATTAACCCAGAAAAAGAAGTAAATGCTTCTGCCAGGTTAGGAAGTTGAATCAGTGAGAGGTCTTGCATCACCTCTGCTGGATAAGAAAGGCCTCCCCCTTTCAGCAGTTCACTTTTTTCCCAATGCAACTGCATTCTAAGCACTGATGAGTTAAGGATATCCCTTTCTTGTTAGGGTTAAAATATAGAATCAAAATGCAACTTTATCAGACGAACTAACTGTAGAGAGAACACATAATAGTTTTTGAACACAAGAGAGCCACATTTTTAAATTACTAGATTCTGTATGAAGTATTAAAACCTAACTATTTAAGACAGCTTAAAAGAGGAAAAAAAAGATTGAGTCATCAGTTTAATAAAGATGAAAAGAAAAATCGAAGACACAGAAAATCAGAGGTGCAATGAGAGAAAATTTCTGAAGAAGCCTTCCTACCAAAAATGCCACTCATAAGTTGAACACAACTTTCTTATCCTTAGATCCCTTCAAATGAGCCTTAGCCCACACAAAGTTTTGATCCTACAAGGAAATACAAGCAAGGAATTCTATGAAGCTCACTTTGCATGGCTCTTGAATGAAAGACATTCTTTATTAAGGCAAAGGACAGCAATATTAAATGGGAGAGGGGGCTGGAACCAGATTAAATTGGAAACAGATTTATTTCTTTTTTTGGTGAATTCTGATCTGCGAGGGGAGTCTTGTATACATTATTTCGTACTCACAAAACTCACCAAAAAGCAAAAGCATACTAGTTGTATAGAAGGGCAAAACTCAAAAAACATTGTAAGTTTTTGTTATTCATCTTGTGTATCTTACAGTAGGTTCCAACTCTACCCTTCTTTTCTAGATATACCTGGAACTGGAATTGGGCTTTCTGTAAAAGGCAGAGCGTCCCTAAGGACTACCCATAGCGTTGACAATCTTGGTCAGCTGAATTTGAGCATTACTGGACAGTTTCAGACATATACAGTTGGACCATATGTTGGCATTTTCTGCGACTTCATTATCTTGTTTCCTTCCAGTTAGAGGATGGGTACTAGAAGGTATCTAAATGTCAAATTCCACATCTCTCTAATACTCCATATTAAACTTCATCTTCCCTATTAGCTTCTTATAGCACTTATAAGGGAATATAAATACCTTTTGCTCTGATTTCCAACTGGTTAATAGCATTATGTGCTGCTGCTTATCTGAACAGAAAGTCCGTCAAGCCAAAAGAATATCAAGTTTTTAAAAAATGCAGGCGTCTGAAGTACCACATCAACCTGATACAGAACAGCCATATTCTTCCCATTAAAATAACACCATACTCATAAGAAAATGGCTTAGAAAGCACAACAACAGACGCTAAGGCTTTTATCTAGATCTTCAATGGGAAGATAAACTACATGTCAGAGTGTACACAGGTCTACTCTGACTTCCAGAGGAGAAGAGTGTCATCTTTAGGCTGACTAAATAATGGACCACAAATTGTCAGCAGTTTTCTTCTTAAACAATGTGTTTGTCCATTCTTTATAGTAAACCACTCTATCCACTCTATTTTTTAAGATGGTTTCATTATTGCATTTTCACACTCCTTCTGCCAAAAACTATGTAAAACTCAGAAACACTGCTCAAGTTCAATGATGTAAATGTATTTCCCACTTGCAATCTGAAGGAAGCTCAAGTGTGCCTCCTGCAGCAGCAGCAATAGAATTAATGACCGAATTCTGACTGCAGGAATTTTATTGATGACAGCAAATAAATTTTCAGATCTTAGTTCTATACTATCATGGCTTGAAAATACATTTTTTTGTCCTTAAACAGTGTTAGTGGTTATTAAATACAGCTGTCCAAAGACAATATCCAGCTCTAGAATCATACAAACTGCTCTTAGTCACTTTGTGTGTGACCTATTTCTTTGAGATAAGTAAGTCCTGCCTCAGTGAAGTAACAAACTATCCCTTCCTAACCACCCACCATCACCACTTACAGAACACTGAACTATAAGGACCTATAATCTGACCCAGTAGTATAGTATTAAAGGAGAAACATTGTAATTTGAATTAAGAATCAACAACTCTCTAAATCCACAATATTTATGTTTTGTGGGATTGCCTCTACTGCACTCAGTAGCAATATTGAAATGAAAGGAAGATGCTTCCTTATCATATGTAGATAATATTGGCTGCTCATGGTTCTAAAATCATATTAATTGGACCTAAAAAGCCTCTGCAAATATTTTTCTTGTGAATATCACCTTCCAAGTCAGTATTAGACCACATCAAAGAAGAGGTAAAATTTATCATGTGCTTTGGTATCTGTTTTTCTTCTTTCAGAGCCTACATTGCAAAACAGTTCTGAGGTAAGCCTACATGTGTACCGCCTCCTGTTTTATCTCCTGAATCAGAAAAAAAAAAATAACCTTACAGAGCTGTTTTCAAACACTCATGGAAACTTTGGAGACTCAGGGCAGCACTGCTTGCTTATTACCTGATCACGATCACCTGCAAAACAGCAGCTCTTCATAGTACATGAGTTGAAGTACCCTTGGTTGTCAAACTGGAAGACAGGCAGCCGGCAGTGGATGTCATAGAGGACCGGGGGAAGGCGCCGACGCAGTGCCAGCAGCTGGGTTCCATTGCTGTTGAACCGGACACTCATGGCACTCTGAAGGGAGAGGTTTCCACCGTAGCGGAGCAGCGAACTGGGAAAAGACAGAGGAAACAAGTGAGATGGGCCGCGCGTATGAACTGAACTACTGAAAGACAGAACTCTCTCTTTAACCTTACTGTGTCATTTCAAACAAGCAAGCCCAGCAAACTATAATCTTATTTAGTTTCTGCTTCAAAGCATCAATTCATGAACAAACTTGATTCAAAATTTGAATGACAAACTATCAAAATGCTAAGACTATAAAGTCTTCAGAAGAGAAAAGTTAAATACTGCGAGTAGTTTTGTTAATAACAAATACATTTTCTGCATAGGAGCAAAGTCTCACAGAGTAGCCTTAGCCTTAAAAAGGCTATTCTTGTACTTCTGGGATGTCTGCATTTGAGACTGACCTTACCAGCACTCAGCTCTTTTTGTTCAGCTGGTGCCTGAATCCAGCCAGCCCAAAATCTTTTTTCCCCCCTCTGCTCTGGCAACAGATGGCACTTTCTCCAATTGTGCATACTCTGACCATTATCTCACTTCGTCTTCTATTTACATTTCTACAGGGCATCAGAGGATGTTTGAACTCTACAATCAGTTCCAGCTGTCTTAAATAAAAGGCCAATAACTAGCAAGTTATTGCAAGAAATGCTAAAATAAGTCACTTAGCTAATCTCAAACTTGCTTCATCTAAAAATATTGCCAGGTAGGCAAGACAATTATGCTACCACATGACACTATTGCCTAAAACGCTCACATGGTTGAATTAGCTAGTTTCCTTGTCCCATATAAGGCTGTAGGATCAGAGCTGGAGTATTTGTATCAGTTCTTACTGACATATACATGACAAAAACGAAGGGTCACAAGTTTCCAAGCTCTCTCTTTAAAACAGTAACAGAATATGGAATTTGTTCCATCCAGGACCCTAAAGATAATCAAAGCATACCTGAAATTCAACTTGCATTGTACGGGCTTTCTGGTTTTTTCAAAGACTTAATTCAACCCCTGTACTTGAAATGACTGTGTGTATGGAAAGGGAGACAAAGAAGGAAGACATTTTATCCCTTTTTTGTTCAGTGATCACTGAAACCTCTTTAAGCAGTACCAGAGCTCAACCTTTTGTTAACAGGTTTTGAACAATCCCCACCAAATCTTGTTAAGACCTGTGACGTTTATGCACTTTCTGGACCAGACAAGGCATGCCAGCACAGAATTTGCAGATTCTAGAGGGAAGTTTATTCATGGATTTTAATGCATTACACATTCTCATGTAGCCCTCTGCCCCAACATTTGTGAAAAATGAGTCACTCCACATGGATGGGAAGCCACATTCCATGCAGGTTGAAGCATGCATCATTACATGAGATACTGTAAAGTTAAAAAACTATTGTTCCTAAGCCAGAGTTAAACAAAACCAAAAACAAAATAGAAGACTCCACATAATGAATGCACTAGAAATACACTGCTCACACACACACACTTTGTGAACTGAACAGTCAAAGCCAGGGTGCCACAAAGGAACCAGAAGTCACATTTTCAAAGCCCACTAGTAAGAGCTTCAAGCTGGGCCCCAAAACTTCTGAACGTCTTTTATCAGGATGAAGAGTCCTGCTCTCTCACATGTGTGTGCATTCTCCTCCTCTTAGGCAAAGCCGCTGAGCTTCTCTTAATAGTGTTTATGGTTTTTAATAAAAACATGAGAAAATTTAATACTAGAAACTGTAATTTTAGAGGCAAGGATTTAGGATCCCCCTCATCAGCCCTAGTTTCTGTTCATCAACATCAATAAAGTACTCAGCCAGCTCAAAATACTCAGTCAGGCATTAAAAACAAAACAAAACTAACCCCAAAATACATGTGACTTTCCCCCTCCCCAATACGTTTGTGTAAGCCAAAAATTTTTTCTATGGAAGTTTCCACTTCCTTAAAAAAAGAAAAAAAGCCACACCACAAAAATTAAACAAACAAAAAAAAAAACCCCAAAACAAAAACCAACCAGAACCTCAACCTAAAAAACATGCAGAAGAAATAACCCCAGATTTTTCTGGCTAAGAAAGGTCAATTTTTCTATAAAAATATACAAGTTCTCCACCATGGATAGGAACCCATAACATATATGCACCAACCAGACTTAATGTTAAGGTGCAGCCACTGCTGCACCAAGGCTAAGCCTCTCTCCTCATTACCAGTTGTCCCTCTCAATCTAAACCGCAACCTGGAATTCTCTCCTGCCTACAAGTGAGTGAGCCTACCAGATGCCCCATCCTTTCAAATCTTCAAGCAAAGTTTCCATGGTTGCTATTATTATGCCCTGCCTGAAATATCTTGAGATTATATTTTATAGTAACAGTAGTATAATATTAAATTAGCTTCCATTCTGCTTACAGAGGGTTTTATTAAGCTCCTATAGCAGTCAAAGCTATCAAAGAAAACACCTCTTGGAGGTGAATTCTGCATTGTGTTTCAGTAACTTTAATGTAACAAAGCTCTAAAAGAATATTTTACTTCAGAAATTAAATGAAATAAGAAAGGCTAGAACTTCAGAAATTATGATCATATACACACATAAGAAGTCTGGAATTAAGGAGCTACATAGTTAAGACCCCTCGAAAGATCCACAGCTTTGCCTACCTCATATCCTCACTCCACACAATTCAGCTACATGTGTAATAGAAATACAGTTTATGTCGCAATTCCCTGAATATTTGGCTCAAAGGAAAAAAAAAAGAAAAACCCAAATCCCCCAAAAAAACAAACCCCACACTAATAAAAAAGGCAGTGGGCTAAGTTTGGTTGATAGGGAAAGAAATGCTAGAACAGCCATTTGCCATTCATATACAAGAGCGACATGCCGATGACTTTCTCCACTTGCCTCAATTCTGTCCCCAAAAATCAGACTCTATAGCTCTAAGTGCAGCACTTTGCTGCACTAATCACAAGACAGTGGTTTTCTGTTTTCCTCACCCTGCTGTGTCCTACTTGCTTCCTCTCTGCCTCTTTGAAAGGGTTTGTTAAATTAACTGCACAGTGTTTTCTTTTAACAAGCTATGAAAAGAGGCAGCAGGTAGTTAGGTGGGGATGGAGAGAGACCAACTGACTCTAACCCCCTCCCAAACATTCATTTCCTGACCCAACCAGCGGAGAAAGATTTGCTCTCTCTCTACTCCTACGAGAGAACGTCTGAGAGATATGGTCAGAAATATGATGGGGGTGGGTATGGAGGGAGCGCAGCTCATGGCTCCATCTTGGTGGAAAAGCTAGGAACCCAGCTCACAAACAGAGGACATAAAGGACATACAGAAATCTCTTTTCCTCTGCCTCCTACTGCAGGCAGTACACATGATAGCAGTATTTAGAACTGAGGAACCCCAAGACTTCAGTATCTTCCTTTATAAAATTTAGTTGATTATAGAACAACCATGCTGGCTTTAGGAAAAGAATAATAATTGCCCAAGATGTCTTTTAGAGTATTCCATCTCCATCAAAATTGCAGGAAAAAAGCAGTCAGCCATCTCCAAGAAAGAAGCTGGGGAAAGTTATGTTACTTTTTACAGTATTAAACCAGTACTAATACTCATTAGTACTAAAGAGGATGTCTGAATCAAGAAGCTCTAAAGATCTTCAAACTAATCAGAACCAGAGCTTTTGCTCTTTTTCTTTTTTTGGGGTGGGGAGGGAAAAGGAAGGGGAGAGCTGTGTTTAAGCATGTTCAGTGTTCAAATTACTATCTCCACTTTCCCTGTTGCATCATGGTGCTGCTCTGTACCTATAGCCAGTGCTACTTTTGGATTTTTTCACACAGGATTACGTGGGGCAGTGTAGCATGTCTACACTTGGATATGTTACTCATGTTAGAACTGCCACTTCTGCCTGCTCCTTATCGCATGCTCCAGCAAAGGAATTTCAGAAGCAACACCTTCTTGCAGTTACTATAAAGTTTACTGATGCATCAGACTAAAAGCAACACTCTCCTCTCGACGATACGGACCATCACAGCTAGTGAGAAATCTGAAGACAATCCTAGAAGGGCACTTCTGAACAAGATGGGTGCCCTTTCTGCCAGAGGCATTATCTTTATGAATCCAGACCAGACTACTCTGGGATTTAGTCTGCTTCCAAATTTGGCTCACTCAGCCAGCCGTGGAATGCTGATGTTGCCTACCAGCTCTGGAAGCAATATAGAGAGAGACACATGCACTGCCGAGTTTTTAAAAAAGTCATCTTGTATGATTAAGAGAAATATTTAGCCCACAGATGGAATATTACAATCCAAACACACATGCTGGAGCTGGAGGGAGGCTGAGGAGGGAGAGAATGGACAGTTATGTGCAATATGGTCATTTCCGTAGTTGGATATGCTGCACACAGGCAGCACTCAAGTGTTAACTAAATACCAGCTCAGCCAAACAATGGAAGGCTTTCAATCCAAGAGTAGCACCACTAATGTAAATAAATCCGTCTCTACTGGCAGCTAGTAGGGTGAGGGAAGAAGTAGTCTTCACTGCACTCAGAATTTGCAGGAAAAGTCTGTACTTGAAAAAAGCATTTCCCTCTCCTCCTTTCTCCCCTTTTCTAAACAAGGAAGTTGTTTCCTGCTTTTTTAAAAAGTCGACTGCCTGAGTGGGAATATAAGCTTAACCCAGGCTATTCAAAAGTTAGCTTGGCAACAGACAGTGGCCATTAAAACTGAGAGAAGATCAGTGTCTTGGTAGAAATAAAATAAAAGCAGCATGCATGACAGCATTAAATAGAACCGTTAAATAAAACCATTGAATAGCTTCTCTTGATAAGCCACAAATTTGACAATGAACTGCAGTACAGACACTGTCCTTGGGAAATGAGTGTCATTTAAGAGGGAGAAGGAAGGAAGGAAGGATGGGAGAAAGTGTTGATATCATAAACAGCAGTGTGTGAAACTAACTTAATGAAAGAATGACCTTAAAAGGAAAAAATGAATTGAATGCTCATAACTAATACACACCATTGCATACAACTGTGTTTGTCAGCATTTCTGTAACCACAAAATTGAGGAACTTCTAACTGTGCAAAAAGAAGTGGAATGAAACTTGGCAAACAGAATCTTGGCCTCGAAAACTGCAGAAAGTTTGGGTTTTTATTTGGAAGAAAGTTATTCTGTGTGTGTAAAAACATACACAATTCTTATTTAGTCTGGAGCAAACACTTAGAAAGAGCCAAATTAACCAATAATAGAAAAGCAAGCACAAGATCAATTAACATGCATACATTTTTTTTTTAAAAGTAGATTACAAGTCTCTCAGAAATCTCAAGATAGTTTCTTTGAAAAGCAGATGTATTCAGAAGTGTTAACAAATGTGAAGGAAGTCCATCGGTGTCTTAAGATTAAAAAGGTACACAAGCCGTACTCAGGATTTTATTATTTCTCAGTAACATGCTCATTTTTCTAAATTCTATCATCACTATTTCTGATTACCTCACTACCTTTACAAGAACTCTATTCAAGAACTACATCCCCCAGAATCCTTAACAAGAAGTAAGGGGTATTTGCTTGGACTTCAAAGAATAACCAAATAAAATAAAGGCTGTGTATTGCTAGCAAAACTAAACATCTTTGCTTTCCTTCAAAAAGAACATACAAGTAAAATCAAGTGCATCCACCAAGACTGTAAAAGTAAGGAGTTTAGGGTGAAGATTCTGTGTGTTCAAGAATGTCTCATTCCTTCTGCTCTTTACTGTTAGGGTCAGGAAAATGTAAATTAGTATAAAAAAGGAATCTCCCATCATTAATAAACTTTTATGTGTGGCAAGCTCTAAGGTGAACAGAAGCTTCACCTTTCCCTCCAAACCAGGAGGGCAGTAAATTTTTTTTTTTTTTTAATAAGAGAGATTCTTATCTGATAACTGACTTCAGAATCTGGAGTCTTAAGAACGTCAAACATCACCAGATTTACGTATCCAGAGCAGCCAAACCTCATAACAGCAAAGGCTTGCGTGGTTTGGCCCTTATGATCTAACTGAATCACTGAATGCTAACGTTGCTTCACCAGTGATCTTAGGCAGTTCTCCAGAAAGCATTAAGTTTTCCTTTATTCTGCCTTCATTCACAGGAAAAAAACTACAGAATTTCAGTATTTTGAGGAAGATGACAAGAGCAGAGGCATAAAGTATACTAAACTCTCCCCTTCATCTGTATTACTTTTATCCTTTTAGGACTTAAGGCTTACCTCTGCCATTACAGCAATTAGACAGTAGCAAATGACAACAACAAACAAAAAAAAACCCCTATTTGTTTGAATGTTTCACATCCTCCCCCAGCTCTATCCAAGGTTTGTTTTGGTCTTATTACAGACCTGTTCCCAAACATTCTCACTGTCCTAGGCTTGCCCTCACTACAGATCCAAGAGTCAGCAGGCACAAGAGTATCCTATTCTCATCCTCTGCTTGAATCATCTAGGTGTTACTGTAACGAAAGTAATAAATGAGATCTAGCAGACAGTAAAATAGTTTTGCAGGAAAAGAAAAAAAAACAACTTTCAGCCAGATTAAAAAAAGAAAAGAAAGTAAAGACTACAAAGTAAAGAGCAACTGTCCAACAACGACAAGCAAGCTAGCTAAATCATCTGATCATTTTCCTCCTTTTCTAATCCCTAAATTCTACAGTCAGAGTCCATTATTCAGCCTGTTCAGAAATAGTACCTTGTAGGATGGAGTACAGACTGTGAGAGAGAACACTGCTCAGCTGAATCCAGCAAAACACAAAGCAGTAGGTTCCATCAGATAACCCAAACAGAGAAGATGCAAATACAGCCAGACATGGCATGGGAAGATGACCTTTAGACCAAGTGAAGGAACAGGAGCTGTTTCCAAAACGAAGCACACACCGAAGTCAGTATAACACAAAGAACACAGATACCAGAGAATGTTACCTCCGAAAAATAATCTGAGTAAAAGTTGGTAATTCCTCCTGAAGAGTAAATCCATTTTCACACCTTAGTGTCTATGCAAAAGCAGTCACGTATCAATACTGCAGTCCTAGAAAGCATTTTTTCCTACACACATTTTCTGCGCTGCGATTCTTGTATTGCATTAGGAAAGCTGAGTAACATCAGCCAGATTTATTCTCTCATCCAATAATATATATACACCCATCCCCCTTCTTTTCTCCAGCAAAGCTGCATGAATTTTTACCAAAAGCTACAGTATTTACCAAAGCTACAAAAGCTGAAATTAAAGAAAAGAGCAACAACAAGAAAGTAGGCCTTTCTTTTGACAAGAAAAGTGGCAAGATCCAAGATGCTCCTGCAGAAGCACAGTGCAGTGTTGAATCAGTAAAGCTTTTGCCTTTTGCTTTTGCCTTACCCCATTAAATCAGAGCTGCTTTTGAACAACAGATCACTATTTTATACTTTTTAAATTTGCATTGCACGGACAATACTTTGCACTTTAAGTTCTTGCTTTAGAAGACCTGTGCGTTAGAGAATTTCAAAGCTAGCAAAAAGATAAAGCATCATGAGGCTTTTGAAGTAGGCAGGATTTCCATTCCTTGATACAGGTAAAACTGAGGGCAAGAGAGGTCAATCAACAGACCTACCCGACACTGTGAAACAAAACCGGTTTCCTGATTTCTTGTTTACTACATGAAGCTACTTATATTCTTGGAAATTGTAAACCCCAATACCACCGCTGCTTCTGGGAGCAAGCCGGATCCCATAGAGCAAAGGGACAGTACCTAGCTTCAAGTGCCTGGCCAGAACCAAACCAGGGTTAGTGTGGGGATGCTGGTAGGTATGAAAAAGTTTAATATTCAAATCAGAAAATCCCCATGCATTTGATGGAGGGCTAACTATCTGCAATGGATAGTGTGATTTTAACTAATGAAGGTTTGAGAAAACTACTAAATCAAGACAGGAAAAGCTGAACAGAAGAAGAGTCACCATAGCCCTATCTGAGAACAACAAAGAATTAAAAACTGAACTACTAACAATACACATTTTTATTATACAATTTGCACCTCAGTACTCCAAGACTCAGTTGTGTGTTTGATGAACAAATCTGGGGATGCTAGAGGAAAGTAAAAAATCTTTCATTCTGTCATTGAAAAAAAATTTCAAAGATCTTCAGTTTGCACATCAGTGAACTAACCTGAATACACTCCACTACAGGAAGGATACCAGCCTAAACATAGAAAAAGCTAAGCTAAACGCTCTATCCCAAGAGGGGCTGACAAGGTCAGGCATAAAGCAGGACTGCAAATGAGATAAGGAATGTGTACATCTAAAACAGAAGCTAACTTCTGTACCGTCTTCCTACTGTACTGTCCCAGTTAATTCCGCAATAAGGACAAGACATAAATGTGGGAAAAAGACTACAGTATTTGCTTCACACACTTGAATACCAGGCAGTATTCAGCAGACTTGCACACTTAAGTACTTCTAGACTATCTATTAGTTGCTGCTCACACTAGCAACAGAAAAGATCACTTGCTTCAGAGCAAAAAATATCTAGCAATAAATTCACTGATTTACATCTTTTGCAACTTTAGCACAGCACTTGTGTCTTTAAAAGGGAAAAAGAAAGGAAAGAAAAAAAGAAAAAAAGCTGAAAGTGGCAACCACAAAAAAGGAGTCCATATGCAGGAAAGTGCTCTTCACAGCAGAAATACCACTTAAGCCATCAGCATGACTAAAGCCTTAATGATTGTCACCATCTCTCTGCCCAAAGTCAAAAAGGCTTATTTGCAAGTACTCCCTTTTTTCTTCAGTGGCCCCCTACTAGAAAGGCAGAGGAGACTACCTTAGATGTTTCTAACACTAAAGAAGTAATTTGATTTTGGCTAAACTGTGGCAAACAGTTTGGAGATTTATTTATCGTTTCAATGAGGAAAACAAAGCCAAAAAACATCCCAAAAATACCACTCCCCCAGATGCTATTACCATTCAAAAGTTCCTTCAACACATCCAAAGATTTCCAGAGAAGAATAATTCAATCCCCGTGAACGTAAGCAACAATCAGCTCACTTTCTATGACATTAAAAGGAACTTTTAAGAAATAATAGAAAACAAATAGGGGAAAAAATATCTACGTTTAGGTTCAGTGTTATTTGAGGCAAATATACCAAATTGGACTTTGTCAGGAGAGCTTCAAATTCTAGGTTGAGACACAGATCAGTTGAGCTGCCTCAGTAGAACAGAAGAAAAACAGACAAGGATGGTACATGTGTGGAATGAGTTGTATTTCCTGAACTGCGAGAGAAGACAAATAGTTATTTGAACTATTTGAGGTGGTGTGGTTGACCCATACAGGTGAGTGCCTAAATAGCACTTAAAATTTGTTATATTGTAACCTACCTAAATGAATTACTTTAAGCAGTGTGAAGTTAGTCAAAATTTGCAACAAATGGTTCAACTGAGAAGGGAAAGAAATGAACTGATAAGCTCGACAATGAAAAACTGGTTGCCAAGATACACACATTTTTCCTGCACTCATTAATACAGTGCTCTGCTCAGAGCAGGACTGACAGAGGTCTCCAAACAGAAACATGCAGCACACTTCTATTGCATTGAAATAATTTAAACAGGTAGTTGCCAATTCAATGATGTAGAGGACTCCTCCATCTGCAGGGGTTTTGCAATCCCAAAGCACACACATTAGAAATGATTAGAATCACAAGCTTCTTTCCTTTACATGCAAGGTCAAAATGCAAAACAGTCGAAGAAAAACCTTAAATCTCCACATACTATTCCTGCCATCCCACTCCTGTAGCCATCATGGAACACCTTATTAAAAACCTGTACAGAAAAAACAATTACAACCAACCAAAGACGCCACTTTGAGAAAATTCCCAGTCCGCCAGTTCTAGCCTCTAAAGAGCCCTGAACCTCACTAAAGTCGTCAGAAGCAAAACCTGTGGTTACCCCCTGGATTAATATCCCCTGCAACACAATCATCAACAATACTGGATCTCACACTTGCACTTCCAGAAGCTCAGTATTTCAGCCAACATACCAGACATCTTGGTAACACACAGATAAATCTAGGCAACAGCTATTTTTTAGAGTAAGCTCAGGAAGGTAAGCTAGAAAGTATAAAACTCAGCATGAGCATTTCTTGGAAAATAACTGCTGTCTCTGTTCTTCTGGTATGATCTTTAAGGATCAAGTACCTTCAAGGTATGAGTCTGGAAACTAAAACTGGCAACCGTTGGAGACCAAAATCTATGGACTTGGACTCAGTTACAATGCTGGTTTTATGACCTTAGAATACCTTCCACATCACCACACAGGCTTTCTAAAGTCCTCTCTATGCAACAGGATATAAATATCACCTGTGCCACAGACAGAGCTGCAAATACTCATCATCTCCCTTTCCTCCTTCTCACTTGCACTCATACCCATCAACAAAAAAAACCCTGACAAAATAAACTATGCCTCTATTCAGAAGTATATACTTAGCCCTCTCTTGCAAAGATGGTCTATTTGACATGCATCTAACTAAACTCTGAAGAACTGTTCTCAAATTGCCCGTAGTTCTGGCAGCTACCACTTCTTATTTCAAAACTGACAAAGGACTTGTGAACCTGACACCTAGCTTTTCCAACTACAAGTCAGCATGTCAATCTAACATAAACCACCTGCAAGACTTCTACATCCTTAAATTATCATGACTACAGATATTCCATACCCCTCTGCAGAAAGAAGTCATGTAGTACAAACAGTGTTTTTCTCTTGCCATCAGAGACCATTACACTGATCCAGAAACGAGAAGGTAATACTCATCAGGTCTTTAAAAGGCTGTGAACTAAATGGAACAAGTGAAACTATAAGGCAAAGCAATCAAGAGCCAAGAACTGGATTTTCAGAAGCACTGAGTACCTGTGATTTCCAATAGATCTGGACCGGAAGTTATGCATTCAGTACATTGTTTTAAGAGTTGGATTGTGTTTTCTTGCAGCAGAACGACTAAGCTGAACACCTAGTAATTAGCACTTGGCAGAAAAAGCTCTGTTCAAGACAAAGACTTCAGAGCACACACTGCCAGTTGGAGACCAGCAGCACAGTACAGCCACATCCTTCAAAGTCCTCCACACATTGGCAAGATCAACATACCCCAACATTCATAAACATGCTAAGAAGAGTCCTCGTCAAGATCCCCCTGAATCTAATTAGTCTATTACAGGGAAGACATTTCCATCTCTATATTTTGCTTACTACTTAATGAGCTAATCACTAGATGATTCACTGATATCTAACAACAGGTATTCCTCATCCACAGCTTGGGAGTTTGCTTTCTCTGAATTCTCAGTGCAGGAAGCAAATTTGATGTTAGTTTGAAGTCCATTAAGAGAGCCTTCTTGATTGGTGTTTTGAAACACAAATGTTCATTTAATGTGAGCTAAAGAAGTTTGCTTAAAAAGGCTCTGAACTGCAGTTACTCCTCAGCCAAGACAATGAAAGAAATCAAAGTTGAATTACTGTTCCTGTTTGGCTTTGTCTGTAAAGCACTGATAGAAAACACTGAATTGACACTCCTTTAACTTGGGCTTATTATGACTTGTATAATCAAGTTAGCTTTTAAAATATGCCCTAAGGTTTACAGTCACCAAGGGATACCAGGTTTGCCCTGGTGGTCAAGGATGTTTTTAACTCATCATTGGGCTTTTTGAATACATTGACTTGTAACTTCACAGACAACACAGGCCCTCTGAACTTTCAGAAGAATCTTAAAAAGGTCTATCGCATGTAAGCATTTCTACCTCACTCAGAGCTTGAATGCAGTACTTGAGTATTGAGTTCTGAGAACACTTTTGTCCCCAGAACTCAATACTCAAGACTGGTGTTCTGGAACACTATGTTGTACTGCAGGAACATAAAAAGTCAAGTGTCAAGCAGAAACACTCTGTGCTTATAGTTTATTCTCATGGGGCTGCGTGGAAAAGGGGAAGAAGGGAGAACATGAGTATGTAAAAATCGCTGGAGTTACATAGTCATTGCTTGAAATACGTATGTAAACTGACTTGCTGAGTTGCCTCCAGCAATTTTGTAACAATACATATTTGCAATACATATTTTATTGTAAACAGTTTAAGATGCACAGACTTGCCTTTTTTGACTTTCTTAAAAAAGGCGCAGCTTCCACACCCCATCTAGTGGTGTGAGTGCCTTACAACAGCCTCATTAATCAAGACCACATTTAGGCTTTTCAATGCACTGTTTTTAAAAAAGAAACAATACAATTTCAATTTAACGTCCACCTGAAAGAATGGCAATACTCACACATTCGAAAAACAGAAAAATAAGATTTCCAGTCAACTTGAAATCATGCTGGGCTTATATTAGTTCTATTTTAACAGTGCTTCATATGCTATTTTTGAGGAGCCAGGCTACCACATTCAGATCTTGTTAGTATACTGGGGAAGAAGGGGGGAATCTCAATTGCTGCACTAAATCTGAGACAGAAGAGGTATCAAGCTGTGAATGGACTTTGGGAAAAAGCAAAATGAATCCGCCTCTGTATCCTGACTCAGTCAGCAAGACTAATCAAATTATGAGTATGTGAAGGGAGCTAAACTTTTCACAATTCAGAGCTGTGCAACTGTTTCTAAATTTCCCCATGCATGCCAAGAAATGCTGGCTTTTCAATTACCTTCTTCACTGTAGTAGCCAAGCATAAAGCACTTCCAGCTTCCCATCAGAAAGTTAACCAATTTCGCAGTATATGAATAAAATCTACTTATAATCAGGACTTTTTTTCTAACTCTAAAAATATTTTATTTTTAATTTGTAGAGGTGTTTAGTGTGCCTGACTAAAGCAGATAAAACCAACTCTCCTGGCTGGAAGCATGTAACAGCAAGCCAGAAGACAAATTCTCCTATAACCCAAATGGAGAAGAGCCGCGTATTTTGGAGAAAAATACGCTGGTTTAAAAATCCTCAGATTTTCTGGATAAATAAGTACATGCAGCTCATTTTTTTCTGACAAGCAATGGAATCTATATCTGAATTCTGTAACCTCCTAGGATATCGCTACTCCATTCAAGATTTTGAAAATTTAGAGCTATTAGTTTAAAACTGCACAATTAGCCATATTCCAGTGACTGCCATACAAGTTTAGAAGTTAACAGCAAATCACCCCTTTTCTGACAGTGCATCATCAAGCTGAACAAAGTTAAGGAAAAACTATACTTCATTTGAGGAGCCTCTGCTGATTAAAACCAGAAATTCAGCATTAAGCCTTACCCCCTTCAAATGAGTGAAGGCCAGCTGTGGGCTTATGAAACCTCACCTATATCTGTGAAGAGTATTACCACGCTAGTGCTGTTGGCTGTAATATATGTTACGTGAAGGTATTGCTAGTTACAGCACTACTATTGGCCACAAAGAGCTAGTCTTTGGAATTCAAGGCTTTTGATTTGCTTTCTGGATTTTGCAGGGGAGCAGCAGCAGGATTCCCCAGAACACTCTCCAGTTACGAAGCAAACCAAGTAGTGGCTGCAACAGTTTAACTCTGCTTCCATCTGAGAAGTGACAGAGAACAGGACGGTAGTTGGGGAAAATGAGTTTTACATAAAGTGTTATACTAGTAGCAAATTATTAACTATATATAACCATTTCACCTTTCCCATATTAGAGGAGTGCTGCAGCTCTGCTTAACCCACTGAAGTTACTATTTTGGCAATCCACGGCAAACATCTAAAAGTATCTACAAAAGTATCTATCCCCTTCTTTCTACCCATTCAACCCCTCATCAAAATCCCGCTACCACACATCGTGACAAAACAGCTAAAGTTTACCTGATGTAGTCATTTCTGCTAGCACCACAGGTGGAACAATAGGACTGAAAAACTCCCGCGATGGCCACAGTGTTATGAAGGATTACATCAATACTGAAGGAAAGGAGGAATTTCCCTTGACAGCTTATGGCATAAAATAAAGTCTCTCACAGGTGAACTTCAGGCGCAGCAATGGAAATAAAAAGGTAGGCTAGGGAAGGAATAGACAGATCTAGCAATTTTATACTATAGTTATATATTGTGCTATTCAACAATTCCAGCAAGTTAATACTTCCATATCGTGTCCCCCAAAAGCCTCTATTCCCTCATCCTTCCTACATCTCAGGCAGTGTTCTGTTTTCTTGGATACTGATGACAGTATAAAAGAGAGCTACAAACCTGTAGAGAAGCAAAGATTTCCACCATTGGCAATGAGAAAAGCAGCTGATGCAGTAGCCCTTCTTTGCTGTGCTAGTATTCTGGCACACAAGTTATACAGGCAGCTTCCTGTTTATCACTAGATTATGGAGAACTTCAAGGCTGTTTAACCCACTCTGCCTATAAAATTCATCAGCCAAAATGCTTTTGGCACACATCTTACCTGAAACTACACTTTGTGTCCTTTATTATTAATAAGAATACGGAAAATATACACAAACTCCCTCACATACCAACTTCCGTTCTATGTAAAGTTTGCCACAAGTACTTAGAGCATTATGTGGATTACTTCATAACAAAAAACTTTTTTTTTTCCTGACAATTAAGTTCACAGTGTATTTTCCCCAGAAGAGACTGTAACAAACTAAAACCCACAGATGAAAATCTAAATTCTAGCTTCCACCTCCTCACTGGAGTGAGGATTATATCTTAACTGATCTACAAATTAATAAAATTGTTTCCTCATAAGACAAAGTGAATTGGCCCCAAATACATTAAAAATCAAGTTCCGTATTTCTAGATTAGCAAACTCGATCTGCAGAGACCAGTGGGAGTTTTGGCAAATGCTCTGTTACTTTAATAAAGACTAAAAATCCAGTCTAATTTATTTAAACATGAGGGACTCTAGATTTGGCAGCCCACTAGCAGGACACAGCTCCCTCTGAAGAGTCCTCTTGCCTGAGAGTTCCCTGGGAACAGACTGCAGCGGCAGCACAGTGCTTTAGGCCATTTTCTTTCCCTCAGCCAAGCATATCCTTCTCACCATGTTTTGGGCGCATCTCTCATCAAGCAAAGGAGGAAAGCTGATGGCCATCCCAGAAAAATGGCAGCTGAAAGCAGACTTATCACCTGCATTCATTTAAATTACAGCTTGCTCAGCCCAAGTCTGAGGCTCTAGGTATCAGTCAACAGCATTTACTCTGTGAGGAGCAGCCTGTCTCTTACTATTCACTTTCCTGTTTCTGAGTCCTCTGGGAGGAGCGGGCTGCAGGCAGGAAGCATGTGCCCATTTTATAGAATGCACCACACCTAGTAGGTACAAATGCTTTAAATTCAATGCTTACGGGAACAGCTGCACGGCATAGGTGGTGTATGTCCAGCTGTACAATAAGTGTGTTGCACACATTCCTCTATGCATGGAAAAAGTGGTGTGACCTCGGAATTTTAGCACTGTAGTTGCAAGATACGATGTTTAACCATCACCATTTAGCTTTTTAATTGGAAAGATTTACTTTGATCAGATTAGGACCAGAAAAGGTAGCTCTTATCCATCAGATGTAAGCGTACAAGCTTCCACCAACTTAATTTATGCGAGGCCTTCAAGACAACCCAGAAGTTATAACATAAGGCACCCTTTCCCCTCCCCTTTCATCATTCAAAAAAAGACTGTAGAATTCAGATTTGTCAAAGGTTATTAATTCTTTCACACTGGTGCTAAACCTGGAGAAATACAAATTACTTGCCAGGAAGCATTACCAATTAAATTCTGATACAGTTATTTTATATTTGGCATTAGAAAGAACAATGCCACAATACAACTAAAAATGTGTCCTTAAACGTGTGAGCACAGATTATTATCCCATACACACACAGTAGCCCCCAATAAGGTCACAGCAAGCACTTTGCCTTGTGGTTAAGACTGAGGAAGAAGGCAGGATAGCATTTAGACTGGAGATCTTTTGAGTTTCCATGACTTGATAGCTGCTACCACCCCAAGCAACAGCTCATCAACACTTTTATATATAAGCTGAGAAACTTCTGGAGATCAAAGTCTTAATGAGAATAGCTAAAAATAAGAAAAAGGCACTATTTCTGCTATTAGAAAGCAGCTTTTAAAATTTGTAAGAGGAGAATTCCTTACTCAGGTGATCTGCTCCTGCATTTATCAGGGTCAATGCTTGTATTCCTAGTGATACTTAATTCTCCCTCTATTCCTGTTAGCCTTGTACAACCCTTCCAGGGGTGATCCCATTTCACTTTGCTACCCAAGTGAAAGACTTCATCTAAATTTTGCATCCATATAGAATTTCTATTGATATAAGCTATACCGCTCTACCAACATCATTCCTTTTATATTCACACTCTGAGAATAAATGTCTGAAGAGAGAAATGTTTTGGTGTGACTCCCTTTTGAAAACAAGACCAACTCAACCTGTGGAAATTTGTAAATCACAAAATTGAGGTAGGTGCTGAAAAACAAAGAATCCTGCAAAACCAATATGAGACCAGCTGGCTTGGCAAGAGGAAGCCAACTTTGTCCATATTAGTTCACAAATTAAAAACAGGCATGAACTGAAGTTAAAATGACAGAAATTTTATGGAAAAAAACCCAAGAAACATGTTTTGTAAGAGCAAAATAACCCTAACGTATTTCTCTCCCTCTATCCAGTAAATGCTGAAGTTAGTTTGATGTTAGAAAGTTACTTACTAAGACCTAGACATAAAGAGTTTGACAAGGATAAGAGAAGATAGCTTAGGCAACTTCCTAACTGCCTTCCAGTTAAATTTTATCAAACCTAAATTTAATAGCAGACTGTACAACAGCTGCCAACAAGGGCTCTGGCAAACCTTACAAATGTCAGCAAGCTCTAGAGCCACCAGCATCAGCATACAAATTCTGATTCAAGCTTGAAAATAAAAATCAATTCAAACCATTAATATTTACAATTTGAGAATAATAAACCCTCCTGAAACCATAATTTGGTTGCTATTGTAATGGATGTCTAAACATTTTAGAATTTTTTTTAAGCCAGTTATGATTAACTTCATATGAGATTGTTTTTTCTCTCTGTAGAATACAAACCCAAGAAGAATTTTTAGAGATATGCACTTCTAGATACTGCAAGAAATTCACCAATAAGGAGAGAGTCAAGTGTACGCTATGGAAGATTTTAAATAGCTGAGGCTACACTGTAAAAACCAAGTATCACCTGTTTTCCCCTCTTTTCACTTTTTTAAAATTATCCTTTCTACGCTGACACTTGTAACTGGAAATATGTAAACATAAAAGTGGGGAGGGGGTAGAGAGAAACATTTACTTGAGGTGCTCAAGTTTTTTTTCTGATTATTATAATAAAAACGGGAAATTGCTTTCAAAATCCGGAAGATAGAAAAAGAATTCAACAGAAGCTTAATCTCTCATGCACGCAAAACTCTGGTATCAGACATTGCATACGTCCACTTTAGAACCCAGTCTAACCGCACTTCATACTGCAAACTTACTCTCTTCTTTTCATTTGTTTAAAATCCTATGCAAATCTGAAAGTACATTATGCAGCCAAACTGATTATCCAGGTGTCTAGGAAGTCACATAAAACTCTTAAGCATTGAGTAAAAAGCTGCCTTGACCACAGTCTCTAATCAGCCACTCAAAACTGAGCTGGGTAGAAAAAACAAACTGTAAACCAGGCAGTGCCCACCACGGCTTCTTCCAGTATTAGCAAGCCAGTGCTAAATATAATGATGCGAACTTGACACAACAATCCAAGTTAATCTGCAGTGGTGAGGCCAGGCAGGCTTCCAAAAAATCACTTACCTTAACATTGAAGATCTAGCCCCATTTTAAATCAAATTAGATCATACATATGAAGAAGAATGTTAATTATGCAAAATAATTTAATTCAGCATCAGTAACATTGCTTTTAACTTTGTTCTGCATCTTTTCTTACTATCGTATATTCTGACTTTAAAAAAAAAAAAGAGTGGCATGCCATCACCTCTCAAGGGAAGGAAATAGCACAGCATAAGACAAGGACAGCCAGATCTTACCTCTGAGGTTTACGAATATCCCAGAGTCCCACACCTTCCTTAGAGTTGGCAGTAGCCAGTAATCTGGGTTCTACTGGATTAAACATCACACTGTGAAAGGCTGATGGGTAGTGTGCCAAGCAGAAGGGCTCTGTTGAAAAAGTTGACATTTCAGACATAAGAACAAACAATGCATACAACTGTTCGATGCAATGAGTTTGGCAGCTTAATATGGAAAGAGCATAACAAGATCTGAAGATATGGAGACATGTTCAAACCATTTCGCAGGCTGACATATCCAAAGCAATATAAAAACTGAGGTTTTAAAATCCACCCACGTGTACATTAACTTTGTCTAAATATGGAAAAGGACACATACCGGATTTCAAGACACCATTTTGCTTATGGAAGGTTATCAGAGTTCAAAACTAGCCACTTAAAGATGAAGTATTTGAATCTTCTTAAGGTTCATGACCAAATGGTCATCTAACAAGGACTATGCATAGGTGGGCTTCTATAAGTTGCCTAGCAATACGTACCTGGAAGCTTCCACAGCCATTGATGATCACCCAAACTGTAAATGTAGCAGCAATTGCTTATATGGGGGAATAATATTACAAAAAGTGAAGAAAGTTTGTATGGAACTCAGCTCAAAGCAAGCTGCCAACCCTGGGGAAAAGAGGCCTGCCGCCTCTTAAGTGCTGTACAAGCAGCTGTACAAGTAGACAAGGGTGTTCCCCTTGCATAAAAATGTTAACAGTTGGCTTTTGCTGTCCACACACAGAGTTAAAAACACGCTCATCCAGACACTCTCCCTCTCATCTTGATTAGTGTAACAAGACCGTGTTTGGCCTGCTACTCTGGCCTATTCATTCCATCAAAATGCTGCCTCCGTGAAGAGTGGGAAAAAGCCTTGACTCTGTCATTCTTCTCTGTATCCTTCTGCTAGCTTTATGGCTTTAGGCACAGTCTAATTCTCTTTGTTGTGTGTATCTTTTGTGGCATGCTGCCACTCTCTCACTCAACTAAGAAACAAGAGTCAATGCCTATTTTGAGCCAGAGATTATGCCAGACTTTTCCATTCACTGTTTGCTTTGATGCAACCACTGTGTTGCTCACATGCTTCGGAGACTCTCTTACTGCCCTTATTTGAGCCACTCTGTGCAGGCACATTTAGCCCCACAAGCACCTCCAAAGGTACTTCTTTTTTTCCCCTCGTATCCCTCATTAAGACATACAAAACATGGTTAAACAGATAACCCGCCCAAATTCCCAATACCTTCTGAAACTACTGCCCATCAAGCAATTGAGACAGAATTAACGTTTACTTGTCCTACCCCATCTGTATCCTCCTCTTACGCTCTATTACAAGCTTTTTGACACAGGGACTTTCCTTTTTAGTGTTCATTTAGCAGTGATCAAAACAAAGGTCTCTGACCAATGCTGAAGCTCCCTGGTGCTATTAATTGTCATAAGGCAAGGTAAGGGAAGAACAGGAGCAAACTTTTGTTCTGCCAGCCTGCCCCAAGGCTTTAGAGATTGCTGTAGATCTGCCGGCTGCTCCAAATAAGATTTAACACCAAAACCGACCTTCTACATTTGCATCACCAAATCAGATCCCTGATGGGACATAAAAGACTGTGTTATTAAAATGGCAGCCCCCACTGAGAAGCAATGGCCTGCATTAGCTGAGTGGAGAGACAAACAACATCAGATTGCCAAACAAAGGAGTTGTTTTTTAAAATAAACTTTTAATTTGTGTACGTTTGTTTAGTCAAATCATTGTCACTAATCACTGGTGTTTTCCTTCACCTCTTTATTATAAATAGCCTGGCCTGGCACCACAGTTTTCTTCTAAGGTATCAAAAGTTGCCTTTCAGCCTGTCAAATTAAAGAGCAATTACAGGAGCTAAATTAATGAGGCACTAAGTCACTTTAATGAAAAGTAGGGGGATTACTTTTTTATTGTTCTTTATGCTCATTCACAGTTGTAGCTCTTATACACTAGAGTATGAAAACATTTCTCAAGGGAGAAGCTCAACACCATCTCTAACAAAAATTAAAAGTGGGTTTATAAAAATTACTGCATAAATCACTCAGCAGTGAAAGGCAGAGAGAAACAGAAGGGAAATGAAACTCCTTTTCCAGCTTCTTTTAATGCACTATTTTAAACTAGGAGGTTATTTGCAAGATCTTAATGAGCTGGTCGCTCAGGGTAACTAACTATACTTAACACTGGCAGGCATAGCACCTATTCCCATGACAATACCAGTGCAGACAAGGGGATTACCCCAGTGACAAGCATCATATTGTAGTAAACACTGGCAGGGCTCACATATAAATGCTGACTCAGGACTCCTATAGAAGCACGCAAAAGCCCTTTATTTAAAATTCAGACCTAAGACACTACTCCAAAAAAGCCTCAAATACACCACACAGCCAACACTTCTTCGCTCCATTTTCACTGGTGCGGCCTTCTCATTCAAAGTCTCAGCAACAGTAAAAGCAGTAGCAAGGTTTAACTACAACAAAGGAAGACTAACCTCATTTCATAGAATTTCAGAAACTCAGATCAGATTGGACATTAGCTTATGATATTGAGCAGCTTCACCCAGATGTATTTAAGCATCCAGGCCCACCGACTGTTGACACCCACTGTCAGCAACAGGTAGTTCTCCTAACAGAGACAGATTTTTATGGTGTAGAGTTTAGGAGAAGGCAGTAAAGGAGCATGCTACCATTTCCAAGTTGGAAGCCATATTCAGTGTCTGGTCTCATCACTTGGATATTATGAAAACAGAAAAATAAGGATAAAGTGACACTTGGATTTACCAAAGGTAAATTAGTCACATCAGACTAATTTGATCTCTTTCTTTGATAAAGTAACTGACCTTACAGGGGAAAAGTGGTATATCTAATGAGGACTAAATTCACATGTGGTATAGTATCAAGTTTAACTACAGGGAGTTGGGATTAGCAAAGGGAGTTGCATGGAGTGAGAAACTGGCTGAAGGGAAGAAAACAGTTCACTGAGCTAGTAAGGCACTTCTGAGCAAGAGGAAGATTATTAAAGAGTTCCTCAAAGACAAAGAAAAGACATTATAGATATTTTTATTAAAGTCTGTGATATACTGAGCACGTGCATTGTTTTTCAGAATGTTTTCATAAAATTACCGGATGGGAAAGGGGTATCACAATTGCACAAGAGAATCAGAATTCACAGTAAGAATCAGACTACTGAAAATTGAATGCAGTGCTAGTATATTTAATTTTTACTTATACAAAGGCAATATGCCTGGGGCAGGGAGGACATCAATAAGCTCCAAGTATTCTGGTGGGGCTTATCAAGAAAGACCTAATACTGGTTACTCATGTTCAATAAAGGCCTCATGATACTAGTGGCTCTAAAAGACTCCTATGAGACTATAAAGTATGTCTTGTTTCAGCTTTCATTTCCTAGTCAAAAAGGGACAGAATTGCAGTCTAGAAAGTTACCAAATTCACTAGCTATGCAAAAAGCTAATTCAGTTAAACAGCAACTTTGCCCCAACAACAACTGTGTACAAATTGCCACAAAATACATAAGCTGGATTTCAGTGCCATAAACAACTTTCCTGTAAGGTAAGTAGAAACTATGAGTTGAGGTAATTGCATTTAATCAGCTTACAAAAAAAGATGAAAGTTTATTTTAGCTATGAAGGAAGGGAACCAGATTCTGTACCCCTGCAGATTGCAGTTTTAAATTCTTAGCTTTGTGTTCTTTAGGATGGGGTAAACTCACAACTTCATTTACTGAAGCATTACTTAAGTATTCATATACTGAAATTCAATTACTGAAGTATTCCTCTCCACATTCATGTAACTACAGTTCCAAACTGAGATTCTTCGGCCTTAAAACTGCAGCTGTAAAAACACAGATTGCAGTGTCTTAAGAAGCTGCAGGTTTGTTACATAAATGAACAGTATTCAGTTCTGTTTCAGAAAACAAAGATTGAAGTAATAATTCAACTTCCCTGTTATCACATAAGGGCTCTAAGTTTCCATATAACGAGAAAACATTATGTGTAAGAACAATTTTCAGTGTCACAGAAAAGTACATAAATAGCTTTGGAAAATTACTCAAATCAAAATAACAGCTTTCTAAACATCCAAAAATTTTTTATCCCAGACTACAGACAAAAACAAAAAAAATCCACATTCCTAGTCGATTTCAAGTTTAGCAAGATATTTTTATTGAAGAATCATGTCCTCCGCTGCTTCTTTACTCAAGTTAAAACCTATTCATACCAAGTTCTATGCTAGCCTGCACTATATGCTGGTACTTTAAGACAGTAGCATCAAACTGTTTCCCTTCCCTGCCTTGCCCAAATTCTTCCTAAATCAATGATCTTTTCCATCTAAAGATCTCACCTCCATGGGAAGACTCTCGGATGTCCCAAATAAGAACCCGGCCATCATCTGATGAACTGGCAAAGATGTTGTCATTTACTGGGCTCACTGAAAGGCCATACACTGCATCTTCATGGGCAAACACATCCAAGGTCTCAGTGCTGGAAAAGACACACAATATTATCATTCTTCCTTCTTTTGCTGTTGTTTTAAAAAGCAAAGTATTTACAGCTTTATCTACCTAGTAATACTTAGTGACAAGGTTTATGTAACTTCAGAGGAAGATCCTTGTGTTTAATTAGAGTAAAACACAAACAAAAAGCCCATGTAGAGTGACCAAGATGTCATGCTATGAGGAAAAAAAAAAACCTCAGACCAAAACCCACACATTAAAAACTTCAGAAACTGCAAGATGCTATGGAAATCATGTTGGATTAGATTAAGCTTGGGACAAGGTAATGGGAAAGGGAAAGAGGTCTTGGGACCCGTGGACTAAATTTTTACTACTTAAGGTAAAAAGGAAAGCAAGACAGAAGTTTATTCTTTAATACAGGCTTCTATGTCATCCAAAAGTTCAGCTGAAGCTCACAAAAGAGCAACTTTCCAGCTGGCTTTTTTAATATGTTTTCTTGGTTCTCCAGGATAGACCAGACCTATATTTTCTCCATGTAGAAAAAGCAGCAAAAAAGAACAAAATAAAGTCACCCAAAAGTACCTAGATTTCAGCCGTTCCGCAGCTATAAAAAAGCCCGTTCTCCGTTCTAGATCATTTAAAAAGGAGGAAACAGTGGCATAGAAAGCCCAAAAGCTAAAATACTAAGAAGATTCTGGGGTTGTTTTATTTCTTTGGCAAACCCCCTTTATTTCTTTAGAGAATACACTTGGTATACAATCCCGATACCTCATGGAAACTCCACCAAAGAGATCCCACGTAAAATCAGTGTTTTGCTCACACGGCAATTCAGGTTCTTAGTGGCAGATCAACTAACTCTGTCTCATGGACCATTAACAGAAAGGCCAAAAAAGCAGTAACAGAAAAAGCCATTTAAAAGTATGAAAAAGCAGTTGACAGACTAAGTGTTATCATTCAAGAAGACAGAATAACTTTCTATAGAAATCAATCAGAATTCAGTGTGTCAGACTAGCAAGGTTTCTATCAGAAGATCACACACATAGCCTTAGAGGAATGAATTCTGTATGCATTACAACTGGACTTAACATACCTAAAAAAACTTCCTGATAACAAAAGCACATTAATAATACATACATATCAAAAAGACTTGTTAAAACATCTAAACAAGACACAGCAGGAAAAAAATGTTTTATATAGGAAATTGTCAAGGACAAAGATCTTGTAGAAGCTTGAAAAGTCGGAACACAATAAACACCAGCATCTAAAATTTTGACATTTCCACATTTAACTAAAAAACCAACAACAAAAAACCAAACAAAAAACCCTCCCAAACACCCCCCCCAAAACCAAAATGCACAAAAAACACACACCCCAAAAAAACTCCAACAACCCAAAAAGTCAAACCTAAACAACAACAAAAAAATATCAAACAACATAATATTCCTCAGAAAGCATTAGAAGAGTAAGACAAAGTTACTTTTGCCCAGCTCTCATGTAAGATTTATACAAGAAGTAGATATAAGGTATGATGGAAGGCAGATGTACACCGATCAGTTCAATGCAAAAGGCTTTGGACAAACTTAGCAAGAAATATGTCCAAATTATGTTAACCAGGATTCAGGCAACTCAAAAAGATTTAAGGTTTTTTATTTCTCTGTTCTTACATATACCTCTTCCTGTTTTTTCTTTATACTTTATTTTCTTGAGTTCATGTTATTTAAACGGTCATTGCTTAAATCTGTAGAAGTTATTAGTACAGACCAAAATTTTAACTTTATAGTTTTTCTACTTCAAAAGCAGTAAGCTCAAAAGACACGGTATCTAGAGAACATCAATCTAATACATTACCACCACTGTATTAATTATATTTTGACTAACAGCCTAATTTTGATGTAGCACAACAAAGCCTAATTCCCAACTGCTTTGCAGTTTTGGTAAAAAGTAAGTATCAAAATAAATATGCTTCACATTAGTGTAGCGAATCAGGCAGCTGCAGCCAAAGTTTTAAAAGGTAGTTAGGTAGGCCAAACACTGGCTATCTTAAATACAAGTTAGGTGAGTGTTTTGAAAAACAAAACAAAAAGCCCGAATGTGCCACAATACTTTTATATGGGCCAGAATAATCTGGCTCTGAAGCTACTCAGAACCTATCATGCTGCCTGTAGGAGAGCATATGTATTTAATAACCATTCTCTTTCCCAAGGTCAAAACGATGCAGAACCCAAGTGCTGAAAAAAAATGGGGCGATGGGGAATACTTCATTCCAGATATTAATTTAGATAAATAAAAAGCATGTTTCAAGATTAAAACACTGTGCTCTTCTCCCAGACCATTAATTTAAAACAAAAAGTGCCTCCAGTGAGTTGACATTAAGGGAGTTCTTGAAGCAGCGGAAACACAAACTGTGTATTTACCTTTCAACATCATGGAGTATAACTTGCTCATCATTGCCTATAAAGAGAAATATAAACACTTAACATCATGTTCCAGTGGTTAAAAAGCATTATAATGAAAAAAATAAAAAACAATAAATGTTTTTTTTAAATTTTCTATTTCGAAAACAAAACTGAAGCAGAGAGAAGACCAGTTCAGTTGCCAAGTGGTCAGCCCTCTGCTCGGTTATGTGAAAAGCTCCATGTGACATTTCCAGTCATGATCAAATGCACCAATCCATTCCATCTGCTACTGCTCAAAAAATAATTCTACTTAACTGTGTTACTGATCATTGTTCAGTTCGAGCTTGAGTTTTGGGACATTTGCAGTAAAGAGAAAAATATTATATGAAGCAGCAGAACACCTTTAACTCTCATGCAAATACACCTTTCTTCCTGCTCAGAGGATACTCCATAAAAAGATAATGGAAGATGAAGAGAGATGCCATAAGCAAAATGCACTAGGCTCCCAACTTAAATGCCACCAATTCACAGTGTCAGTGTTCAGGGTTTTGCAACCATTGAGAAGGCACGAACGTGACAGCCAGTGTAATTTCTTTTGTATTAACAAAAACCAAGCCAAGTAACCAGACAATCATGTCACTTTTCTTTGATCACATCCATTGAATACAATGGAAACTAACCACATGCGCACAGACTAAGAGGGTCACAGCTACAAAGTAATTCCACTAGCTCATGCAGTGTTTTTCAAGCTATAGCAACAGAATATTTTTTTAGTCTCTGCACTGAATATTAATTTATCTAATTCGGCACTTCCTCTTTAGAAATATTTAAGGAGACACACATTTATATTTAATTCAGAAGAAAAAACCACAAAGCCCACAAAGTCATATTTTTATGCTCAGTACGTCCTTGTAGTTGTGATATCAAGTTGTGAAGCTTTCCTAATGTACACCAAAGCCAGAGGTTCAGAAGGAGCAAGATTTCATGTTATGATTCTTAAATATTCAGTTGACTCAGTTTTCATTTATCGCATACACATTTCTTTCTGTATTCTGTCCCAACAGAAGAAATATGAGAAAGTTTCTCTTTGACTAATGAGGTGTGAGATTTTTTTTACATCCACTTGCTCTTTGCACAGGCTCCTAGTTAAATCGTGCCAGCCTTAGATTACTGCAGTAGCTCATCTTTTCCATGGTACAATAAACAAGTCACTTATGTGTAAATGTCCTTTGATCATTAATTGCAATGGAAACTGCCCATTATACATTACAGGCAAGGTTTATAACTAGTAAAACTATTCTAGTGCCTGTGCATTTCACCACTGAAAAATGTAGCCTAGTTTCTCCAGTGACAAAATTTCCTCCAGCAGACACTCCTGCTCCTCACTCTCCATACAGCATGAACACGAGAATCATTTCTAGAGGCCTGATTTCAGGCCTCTAGTCATCATGGGATCAACCTTCCCTTCCATCACAAGCGCCAAAATGGGAAAGAAAGAACAAAAGGAGGGGGTGTGTGGAATAACCACTGCTTCTCTCTGGTTTGTGTGTGGGAGGAGAAGGTGGTGACAAAAATCTAACCACAAACTGCTTGACTGCTTCTGGTAAGGATTCATCTGTGCAGAAAACGTCATTGCTGTTCAGCCCAGTGGAGTTCCCACTTGCAGTGTTTTACTTTAACACAGTAGAGTTCAGTCTTCATTGAGAATAATTGGGTTGTAATTGTATACGCAACCCACCCATTTATAGACTCTCCTGTTTTGATAACTGCAGTTACGATGATTAGAAAGACAAGAAGCATCTGCCATTCCCTTCAGTTATACCTGTGCGGATGAAATACTGCAGAGCATATACAGAGGACTGTAGTTAAGGTGGCCTAAACCCCAAGTCTGTCACATCAGGCCTCTACAGAAACAAATTCAGTTCCCTGTACGTTTACTTCAGCTTTTCATATACCTAACATTAAACGCAAAAACCAAAAAGTCCATGCAGTTTACTAAGAGGGGATGTCTCATTTCAAATGCTGCTCTACTCTCAGTGTGTGTGGACAGAGAAAAGGCAACATTATTCTTCAGGGATGGGAACTTCTTTGGTATCTTGAGACAGTTTGTTCTCCAGAGATTACATGAAAAACACTGTCCACTCAGTTCCTGCCTTCCATTTTTGTAATGGCTACATGTGGTGCATGCTACACATGCACTCCTTCAAAGCAAAGAGCTTTGAAATTCCTTGGATGCAATTCAATTTGTACTGAAGTGGAAAATCCTTTCTCCTCTGCTATCAAGAGCTGCTTTAGGGAAAGGTCATCAGATCCTAATTCATTAGTCATTGGCAGCTTTATTTACAGAATGAATTGAGTTCTGTGCACCTTGTGCTAGTTTCCATACTCTAATTTTTAGCGGTTTTTTGAAGTATTCTGAATTCCATGATTTGAATACAACTCCAACTTCAGTACTGGGGAGATGACGACCAACAGATCTTAGGACCCACAATTCTTTCAGACCTTTTAAGAATTTCCCAGAACATTGTTGAGTGAATAAATATAGTTAGCCCCATTTTACTGACAGAGATAAAACAGATGGTACATCTAGGCCATGCAGCAAAAAGACTCTTTACAAGGAATCCAAGAGTCACAGCCCTTGCAGATGAGCTCTGTGAATCTTGGTGGAGCAGCTGAAAGAGTTCCTGACTCCTCCAATGGAAATAATTTCTGGCAGAGGCACAGTGTATTTATGCGAACTGGAGGAGGAAAAAGAGATGAGAACGGCCAGTTTGTCTGTGCATCAGCTGTCACAGCTCATATAACCTGGCATCTCAGCAAAAATCCACCATAATCAATGATGTAAATCTTTAACTGCAGGTGTTAACTGCAGTGGCAAGGCACAGTCAAATCACTCTGCTGCCTTTCCTGTGAAAGCAGTAGCTTCTGATACCAGGGCCCAATGGACAGAGGGTTGAGTTGGAAATGAGAAAATACCATTACAGCTGCTCCAGCAAGATTTGGCACAGTTCATTCCTTGAATATTCATGTAAGGTTCCATTTGTCTGAATTCAAACTAAAGTAAAACAGACTCCAGCCCAAAATTTCATTGGAATCACTCATGCAGATACATTCATTTGAACACAGTGTGGACTGCAGTCTTTCTCATAAAACGAACAGCAGTACCCAGAATCAGAAGATAGGCATCACTATTTGACATTTTGGGGGTTTTCTCAACTTGAGAAGTATACCTGAATCATTTCATCCTTAAAATCTGACACCATCTTAAGCTTTGTCATGCCTTTTTTAATACGGCTTATTATAGTTTTAACACAGCGTGGAAGGACAGGAAGCTTCCACCATTCACATGCGCTTAGAATCAATTTATAGCATTGATTTGCAGTTTACAAATCTTGGTTCAAAAAGATAATGAAGGGCTCTGACCAAGCAGTCTCATAATATCCTAAAATAAGCCTAGCTGTATGTTAATGGACATACTGATGAAAGATACAAATTCCTGTCCATTCTATTATCATGTCAGATAGAGGAAATGAAGTACACCAGAAAATGACACTGCATTTTGACAGTCTTGTGTCTTTTTCTTCTCAATTCAATTTTCTTTCCTACTTCAACACTTCAAAAATCAAGTGGTGAAATTCTAGGGATTATTACTCCAAAACGAGTACCTGCCCACTTTCCTTACATTAGTTTTAACACTGAATTAAACTGTTAAAAAGTGGATTTATATTAAAAAAGATGAAGAATATCAAGGCCAATTAGAGCCCAGTGTGCCAACAGTTCTAAAAGGCAGACACTTATCTAGTGAGGACTGAAATGAGGTCTGAGAAAAAGTGATCCACCAATAGATGGCAATAGCCCTTCATTAGCCATCTAAGGGTGCATTAATATCAGCTAGTAGCAGCACAGATTTTTAAGCATCAGGCGTGTTTAAGCATGAGTGCCAGAGAGGATGCAGGGTCTGCTCTCAGTACAGCTAAGAGGGAATAACAAAAACTATGTTCCACAGTCTGTAGCACAAGTAGGGGCAGACTGGACCCAGGATTCTCATGATAGCTCGAGATACGACATGCTTACACAAGGGTTGGGAAAAGGAGAAGCATGACAAAATTGAAAATGAGCTAGCTAAATAATTCCCTGTTCCCAAAGAACCTTCAGCTACTGATTAAGGACACTTTCCAGATCCTTAGGGGACTGTGGAAAAGACCTTTCAGGTGGGGCAGGATCTCGCTCATGACTTCTACTCTAAGGCATTCACAATGCAAACTCCTGTGAGATCAGGGTTCTCTTCCTTCCTTACCTCCAGAGAACACTTTCGTATTGCCACTGTTGAAAGCAAGGCAGAAGATATTAGAGTGATGCTCCCCTTTCAGCTGAACTGGTTTGACTCTTGAGTGGATGGCTTCTTCCATATGCCAAAGTAAGACCCGGCGGTCATCCCCTCCTAGAAGAAAGGAAGGAAACAGCATTACTGCCCAAGCAATGTGTAAATTGATGACAGATAAGTTATTTAACTCTGCAGTTATTCATAAAAGGCTTTGCTGAAACCCTAATTAGCATAAAAAAATTTATACCTTGCAAGGGTTTGGATATATAGACACATGTTTACATTAAGATGCCATGCAGTCAGGTATTCAACTAATATTAATGAAAACAGAGGAATCGGCAGGAAAAGTTTGGATTAAACAGCTGCTATTCTGCCAACACACACTGACAACCTATAGCAACCCAGAGACTCAGAATTTTACCGGTATGTAAAATTCTGTAGCAAGCTGTAGACGAACTACATGCCAAATTAACATATGCATGTTGGCAAAACGCTTCTACACCAACTCCTTGTTGCCAGCATCGCTTATGTTATTCATGAAACAGGAACTTTTTTTCCCCTTTCCCTGACAACTGTATCTCCTCTAGCAGTCTTTGCAAAGCCTTCAAAGCATAGGTTGGCTACAGGACTGACATGTGGCCATAAAAAGATTTTACTGAATCATTCAGAAGTCTTCAGCATGCACAGTTACGTCATGCTTTTAGATCTGTAAAGGTTAAGAGAGACATTTCTGAGGTGAACTCCTGACAAAGAGAGTAACTGGGGAAAAGAAGTTCAACTCTCCCTTGCTTTACAGCTTGCTGTACTTCTTCTAATTGCTTGCCTAGGTGCAGTTCTCAGTTCAGAGCTCTATGCACCAACATATTTAAGTGCCTCCTTCTCTGTCTGGTAAACAGTCAGATATAAAATAAATATTAGACACTGTTCATGCTTTAATTGCATTAAACTATTGTTTATTAGGAAGAGAAAAAAATTCAAGATACTATTGTATTGGACAGCACTCTCAACATCAATTTTGGATGCCTGTAAAAATCTGAATAAAGCTTCTTCAAGTCAGACTCAAATATTTTTGGTAACTTAATAACAAACGAAAGAGAATGGCATCACAAGTCAAAAGTGCCACAAGAAACATGCTGATTTCAGTTAAAACATTTTACTGCTTCTTTGCACAATCAAAAGCATAAACTTAGCGCCTTCTGAGCTGCTATCCAGAAGGAAAAAGGCATGAAACAGAGACAAAAGGAAACTGAAATTAATTGGTCTGCAGTTTACTTCAAGAAGAGATAAATGCATAAATAGAATTCATGACTACTGTTAATCAGATTTCTTAAAACTTTTCGCATCATATGGTGCTAAGAAATTTTCCCATGGAACTGAGTGATGTCAAACATCCTTTAAGTTAACAGTCTCTCAGCCTTTAAGGCTCCTAACAGATTTTATGACAACCACTTTGACAGACAGTACAGCTGCATGTTATGCTTACCCATGCTCCATGAAATTTATTGTGTATTCCTCCTCCTGATTTTGTACTTTACAGAGCAAACAGTAATACACAACAAAAGATTTGTGATGCATTTGATAACTACTGGGAATAAGAGTCAAATGTGATGGGTCCAGAAAAACTCACAGTAATTTATGGTCAACTAAACTGATGGGAGCTTAGATTCCTTTCTGTCTAGAAATAGGAGAGAAAGTTGTATTTGCACCTTAGTGATTGCAGATGAGCTAGTAATAAGGAGACATAGAAATACATGACTGCTGAAACGTACGACCACATTAGTCACGCTAAAATCAAGAACTGATTGTCACACTTGAAGTTATTACTTTCCAAAGCTGCCAACAGGTCTTAATGTTATCACTACCTGGCAAACAATTTAAGCAACATTTAAGGCTGGTGAACACCAACATTGCTTCTATCAGACTATATTTATTGTCTTTCAAGACTTCTGTAAAAGACATTTCAGGGCAAAACACAATAACATACTGTTGTTATTTGTTACTATAGCAAACCAATTTGCAAAACCACTGCAGTAGGTCTACACATCCCCCTACCTGATAGCACAGCCACCTAGGTGTCTCACTTTAACAGCAAACTCCTATTCATTTCCACTACCCACCTAGTCCAGATACGAACAAAAATAATGAAGATACCCAAAGACAACAAACATTACTGTGGTTTCCAGCACACATACAGTATGGTAAGGGATAAACTGCAACCTTTGCAGAGAAATCTTTGACAGTGTTATAAGTTGCCACTACCTTCTTTTTTGTAAGTTCCTATATCTTAGTGCCTGTTTCCTCTGCTTCCGGCTTAGAAACAACTCTTCCTACTGAATCCACATGTCTCTCTCTTCCCAGACAGCTGGGAAGAGTCCATGAGACTTTGGTACAAAGGGCCCCACTATTGAGTATCCAGCACTACAGCAGTCTGAGAACTATGTTTGCCTTGGTGGTGGCACATGTTTCACAGTTTAGGAGCTTTTAAATGCTCCCCACACTCATGCAATTCTGTCCTTTCTCCATCTATGTATTGTCTTGCACATACTTGTCTTTGAGAACTTCTATACCCCTGTTTCATGCCTCAGTTTTACTCCTCTCATACCACACTGAGACAGAAAAGTTTAATAAAATTATAATGTTAACTGGGTTGGAAGTGTGTTCCCTTCTAACTCCAATTCAGCTATTCCAGAAATACTTCTGACTTAAGGCCAGTTCCAGCAGAAAGAAAAAGCCTTACCAACGTGTCCAGTCACAGAGGAGGATTTGTGGCAGAAAGACATTTTACCAGTCTCCACATCCACATACAACAGAAGTGTTAAGTCACAGGCAAATATACCCAAGAAAAGGCAAATCTTATGTGAGTGAAACCAGAAGAGGTGCAAACCAGCAAATGCAATCTTCGCTACCAAAACCTGACTCTTAGTATAAGAGGGAAGAAAGGAGGGAGGCACACATGTATGGACAGGTATACAGGGAGACAGCAAAGAAAATGTGAATATATAGAGCTTTTACGCTCTGTAGAAAGGAACCGTGATTCATCAGACACAAAGTGCATGCACATTATGCAACGTAAGTTACAAGTCTGAGAATTATAGAAAACTCCAGGCCAATCGCATTCGTTCCGTACAGTTGATCAGTGAAAGCAGATTAATTAAGATGCTTTCAATTTACAGTGGATTTATTGCGCACGTATGCCAATTCTACAACATGTAAAGCAGAAGCCACTCAGCGCTTTTCAAAAAGCACAGGACCCACTGCACAAACTTGTGATAACTGCACAATGCTCCCCAAAAGAGAGTAACTGTGTATGGCAAGGGTATGTTCTTGACACGATACAGAGCATATACCAACAGCAACAGGTATGTTCTTGACATGATACAGAGTATATATATGATATACTAACAGCAACAGATTTACTACACATCTGGGAAACCTGGATTTCATATGAAAATACCTTAGCCACCAGAGCTCCACATGTGGATTTTCTAGAAATTGAAGCCCCACATAAACTCTTGAATTTGTAACTTTTCAGTTCATGGTGTCAGAAGTAGTAAGTTTGACATCTACAAAGTGGAAATAGCTTCACTTCCATCTTATTTTGCTGGTTCTGTTTAGGACTGCATGACTGACAATTTGAAAAGTAAAAGTTTGTGTGACCCAGCTAAGAATCATACGATGCCATTCTACAGTTACTTTTCAGAAAGGAACCACATTTTAAAAGTTGTAATTAGTCAAGTACCTCAGTGTTCATTATGGGTCAAACCTGCTTCTACATTCAAAATCAAAGTCAGACAGGAAGAGAAGTCAGACCAAAGAAGTATTTGTGGTCAGAGAGGCTGGAAATTTTATGACCTTCCCATATTACTCTTGATGTAGAAAAAAGCAGTATTCTAATTTTTTTTACAAGCACACATGAAATGAAAAAATACATGAACACACGTTTCTTCTCCTGCCCCAAGTGACTGGAATACTTTATTAATGCTTTGGGCCTTCTGACTGATGAGAGCTTGATGAGAGACATAGGCAGGATTAAGGAATTCTACCCAGAAGATACATAACAGAACATACCTAAAAAAGAAAGCTTGCATTTCAAATCTTGGGATAGTTATCCTGAAGTAGATTCGTAAGCAGACAAACACTTTGTGTTCACCCTTGGAATCTTCTAGTTCCTGTTGACCCAAAGTGGACCTCCCAGAAGAATTAAAAGTGCCATGTCTTCTCACGGTTTGCCCACTTCAGAATGGTTTGTGCATGCTGCACACCCCAAGATTTAGGTGGGGAAGAAAAAAGAAGGACTCCCCCAAAAAAGTTCTTTCGTTTTGTTTTAGCTTGGGTTTTTGGTTTTTTGGGGTGTTGTTTTTTTTTTTTTAAAGTAGCACAGACAAACACTATAGGTAGTATATGCCTATTCTAGATAACTGAATAGGTCCCAAATGACTCAGCATAGCATATATTTCAGCACAAACACTGCCTCCACAGTTCCTAAACCAAAGCATTCTAGTTTTGCCCTGCTTTTGGACTAGTTCTTCCCAAAAAAGTTTCCTGATCAGGTTACCTTCTAAATAGGTAATCACTAAATTTATACACAATTAAATTTGGAAGGGGAGTCTACCTCACAGTAACAGTGGCCTACTCTTCTTAGTCCTAAAATGGTTCGAAGGGGGCCAGAGCATACCCTTGCCAAAAGCAAATCTAGTCTAAACAGTATCTGCATAACTCATGAAACACACTTGAGCTCTTGTGTGCTAACAGAAGCATTTCAAAATCACACCAGTCAGGACTTAAAAACTGCAGTTTTAAAGTGTATTAACCTTGCTGATTGTGGACAAAGCTCAAGACCACTACTCCTCTTTGTCTCACATATACCAGGTCCAGCCACTGAAGAACCTACATGGCAAGTGGGCAACACATCCAAATCATAACATAAAAAATTTATCTTATTGCTTGTATCTACTCAAGAAGTTGCACAAATCACAGAAAGTGGGATCAGACAGTGTTTCAAGAAGTTGATCACTGAGTTGACCCCAGCCATAGGCAAAAGGCCAGACTGTGTCAGAATTATTCCCAGTACATGTGTGCCTAGTTTGTTCTTAAAAAACCACCACTGAGGTAGGTTTCACACCCTCCTGAGGCAGCCTATTTCAGTGCTTCATTATCCTTGCCATTAGGCAGATTATCCTAATATCTAGCCTGAGGGTGCAGTCTGACGTTACATATAATCCCACTCCCCCTTGCCATGAGCTCCTGCTATTTTCCCTCCCATTGAATTCAGTGGTGATGCAGCCAGAGGGCGGGTAGGTTAAAGAAGTTGACCTGACAGAAAAATGAACTGTCAGACAGACAACCTCCCCCTCCCTATTCCTTTCCCCTGTTCCAATGCTTCCATCATATCAGCTTATGACTTTAAGCTATAAAAGTGCCACATAATAGAGAGGAAAAATAAGTGAATGAACTACAGGATGAAGGGGAAGTGTAAGATCAAACAGCATCCTAAATATCTTTCTTCCTATAATTTAAGACCATTTCTTTGTCCTATTCCCAGTGGACAAAGAAGAGTTTACAACTTTTTGTAGTAATAATTAAAAACACTTTTATGCAGTTTAAGACTTGCTGCATAAGCACTCAGCTTTTCTTTCTGTAGACCAAATGGACCCCCCTCTTTCAGGCTTTAATTTTTCTAGTTCTCTGATCATTCTTCATACCCTCTTCTGAACTTTCTCTAGTTCAGTCACATCCTTCTCAAAGTATAGTGCGCAAAATTGAGCACAGCGCTCCATTTGAGGCCCCAACAGCACCAAATAAAGCAGGATTACTTCACATGCTTTATCATGTCTGATGATATTTACATTCTGATCTACTATCACATTTGGATCCTCTTCTACATGACCATGGTCTAGTCTCCATAGTGTATTTGTAGAGTTGACCATTTTTATTCATGTGCTGTAGTTTGCACTTGTCCCTATCAAACCACATGCCATTTTTATCCAGGTAATGTATCTTAATTAACTTTAAATTCAACTCCTATCCTCTGAAATTATTGCTACCTTTCCTGGTATCACTTTTAAATTTTATAATTTCTCAGACATTAATGAAAACATCGCATAGTAACTGGATCTAAGATCCCTCCTCACACAGAATTCTGCTTGATACAAAAAGACTAAGATCAAGACTACCCCTCTTTAAAACATACTCAGTACACAATCCCCTTAATTCAAAAGTAATATTTCACTATCTCTGCTAAAGTCACCTCATTCTCCTGTTTTAGGCTCATGCTCCTTCAGATTTACATGGCAACCAAATGACAGATTAATTTCCAGTACTTTCTTGCATTCCTACAAATTTACGATCATAGAAAAGCTATTAATTTTTGCATTATCTGGTGAGGGAAGAAGCAGCCAAGAGAAAAAGAACATATGCATGGATTAAGTAAACCTCAGATTACAGTACTTCCCAGAAGTTATCTGGAAAGTGCAGTTTAAAGCAGGGAAAAAAAAGTGGGAGGTTCTGAAAAAGATACTCATGTTCGTAAGAGATAGCAGGCATGAAAAATGACAGTCAGATAAACAAATAGGAAAACATATCCACCAAACTTGAGGGTGGGAGAAAGAAAGCCTATTACACAGACTAAGATGATTTTTAAGAAGTTAAATTGCAGGAGATGCTTGGCATATCTGACGGAAGAAGTCAATTGCATATCATTGCATGGTGAATTTAATTTCCATGCATGGACAGTCATGTGTTTCTCAAACTGTTAACAGAAAAATACCACCACCTAGTATATAAAGTGTTGCAAAGATACATTTTGTCCAATGAAATCTCTCAACTCCATCCAGCAGCGAGTTTTAACTAATTTCAGGCCACTTACACATTTCTGATACGTTAAGCTTTCCTCTTCCCTTGTGTCATTCTACAGATAGGTCTTTTCTACCTGTCACATTGCATCTTCTTCTGAGTATCTGCCTCCTCCTTGCATTTCTCTCAGTTTTCTTTAATTCTTGTCCTTATGCGTGTCCCTTCTTCTACCACTCCCGCCCCAAACCATTAGTGTCTCTATTTCTCCCCCTCTCTAAAGAGACACTGCTGAGTTCCACACAGGCGTAGCAAAAGCCTACAGACTGGCCCCCAATCCAATTTGTTGACCTCAACTTTTTTTACTTGAAAACATGGTTAGGAACAAAATTAATTACTATTAAATGTGTAATCTCCAATACAAGATTTAAAGAAGTTAAGATACCAAAAAGTTTCAAACATGCTTTCAAAAGGCTTGCTGAGGCTTGTCTACACTGAAGTTCTCTCCAAAATCCTAACAGGAAACTATCTGGAACTGTAATGTAAACCCTGTTTAAGCAGTTTGAAATGTTTACTGAAACAGTAATCGTTAGCCTTACAGACTTGCTTCTGGGAGATACATAAAAAAAAAAAAAATGTGGGACACATACCCCAAAAAAGCATTCCAGCCAATACTGATGAGAACAGTACTAATTTGGATGCAGGCTAGCATTTAAGTGGCATCAGTATAGCCACCACGAATGCACTGTATCAGCTGTACTTAAAACAGCTCTAACCAGGTCTAAGTTGTTAACAAGTCAATTAGCTGAAGCAGACTTCTCTAGGTTAAGAATATACATATTACTTAAAACTGAACGACTGAGAAGACTGCTTGCACTCTCCCTTTTCACACACTCCAATATCCCCGTTAACTCTCTTAGCTGCTACAAGCGCAGATGGAAGCATCTAACATCTCATCCTTACCTCAGCACACTGACTATTTTGAGGGAGGAGAGACCCACATGCCATCTATTCTAAGGCTTTATCTGCATTTGGAAGTCTTCTGAAGCAACTCTTCTAGAAAACTTCAGATTAGAGGCAGCTTATACCCTTCCTTTATCTTTCATCCGAACTCTCCTTCGTACTGTTTTTTCCCCGCTTTTGCTATTTATCAGAGTTTCAAGATTAAGTATGACCTTAAAAAAGGAGTGTTTTGAGTGCAATTTTAATGAAGCCTGGGCTTACAATGGCAAGAAATTTAACAGAGTATCCATAAGTCTTTTGCCTTTTAATTTCTTATTCTTGAAGGAAGAACAAAGCACCTGCCTGCTGTTGCTATGTCACATGAAGCATTCTAGATCTTGTGGCCACAGATAACGTAAAACTTTGTTAAAAACAGTTACCATAATTAGAGCTCTTAATTTTCTCAGGGCATCAGTACAAGGTCAGACTTAAGGTAGTCTGTTCTTAATTATCCCAAATTTGTGCACTGCTACACATATAACTTAAGTATCCTCTCCCCAACCCTGTTTTTTTTTTTTTTTTCTCCTTGCTTCCTAGTCATTTCGTGACATTTAGGACAGTAGAACTCTAGTACCATTTATCTCTTACATACTGAGGAAAAACTTAACCCCTGTAAACATTCTGTAGCTTTAAGAGAAGTTAGGAAATTGAAAACTGGACATAGTTTGAAAGCATTCCTTTTACCTATGCTTCTTTAGATGTCCACGTGATGGAAATCTGCCTCCATTCTCTCACCGCACCTACCTTGACTCAGGCAGTTCGGACAAAATTAATTCTTAAAGATCCTTCCAGCTCTCAACTTTTTCTGCTTCTACCTAAAGAATGGATGTCAACATAGGTAAGTGCATCGATGATATGGCAAGACCTGAAGTGCCTCCTGAGGCTTTCTTGAGCAAGAAGAATAGAAAATACTGATGGTGTTTCCATCACTTATTATGGAAAATAAAAAAGCAACAACCGATGCACTTGAGCTCAACTAGAAATACATAGCTCTACTTGAGAAGGACCAGTACCAACCAGCATGCCAGCTCTAGCACATCTGGGAACTCTAGAATAGATGCATCAGTATTCCCTTCCAACACACACACGTGTATATAAATATATATGTGCGTGTATAAATATATATAAGTATATTCACAACATAAATGGATGCGTATCTCAAAAGTTGCATGTGCATATAGATAAAAGAATCCCTGCCAGTAACACTAAGATCCTTCATAGACACTTATTCCAGAAATCACCGGACTTATGCTTTTAAGTTTCTTAAAAGTTTCAGGTAAGAAAGTTAAATTTAGGAAGGTCTCAGTATATCAGCTTCCACTCTATGTTTATAAGGTGTTTTTATTCTGCCCTTGCTTAAAGGCAATCAAACAGCCGTAATAACTTTTTATTGAACCCCCGTGTTATTTCTGGAGTTATTACTGATATCTTTGTGTGACAGAGCCTGCCTCAGCCCAGACACCACGGCAAGGCAATAAGCAGTCCGCTCAGCCATGCCCCCATCACCTTCCTCAGTAGCCCCTGTCGCTATCTACAGCCCACCAGAGGGTGGCCAGGCAAAACCGAGACCCTCTCGTCCCTCCTCCACCCCTTGGCTGGTAACCAGGCCATTACCCTCTTGCAAGCGGAGAGACCACTCTCATCAAAGCTGCTACGGCCTTATGCCAAGGAGCTCTGCAATTCCACCGAGGGCGGTTGCCCCACACGACAGGGAACGGGCGCTCCCTGCAGCAGCCCGGCCACCACACGGGAGGGAGCTGCCGGCAGCCCTAGGCCGCGGGAGAGCTGGGGAAGGGGGGCCGTTCCCTCCAGCCCGCTTCCCCCGAAGGCGTGGGGCGGCCGGGACACGACGCCCCCCGCCCGCGGCCTGCAACGGACACCGCGCTCAGCGGCCAGGCCGTCCCCGGGGCGGCGCGGCAAGGGCAGCCCCTCCCGGGCTGGCAGCCCCCTCCCGCCGCCCCGAAGAGCTCTGCCCCCTCGCAGCGGGGCGCGGGGTCCCCCGGACGCGGCGGGAGAGGAGCGCCGCGGCCCCTCAAGGCCCGAGCCCTCGGGGCGCCGAGCCGTGCCCCGCCGCGGGCGGGATAGGCCCTCGATTCCCCGGCCTGTCGCTAAGAGCCGCCCGGGAGAGCGCGGCCTGCAGCGCCCGGCCAGGCCCCGGCCTGAAGTTGCCTCCTTCCCCCGCCGCCCCTCCGAGCCCGGAGGCGGGGAAGGAGGAAGAGGCACCTGCGCCAAGCGCTGCTGGGGTGGGGGCAGGCGGGCAACCGGCCGCCGAGCCCCTCCCCGGCGGGGGGAAGGGGGTGCAGAGCCTTTCCCCGTCCTCGGTGTCGCAGCTAATGTCAAGCCCTCGCTTCCCTCCTACCTGACAGTCTCCCCCCCACCACCCCCCATGGCTCCCTCAGCCCCGGGCAGGCACCAGGGGGGACCTGAACCCAAAGAACATCCCCACGAAAATAATCCCCCCTCCCCAAACGCGCCCTGCAAGGGGAGGAAGGAGGAACAAAACAAAACCCTATTCCCCTCCCCCAAAAGAAGATGGGGGGGCTGGTCCCAAAGTGACCAGTTCCTAAATTAAACCGATCCGGTTCCCCGCCCGACACCGAGCGGGACTGCAGCCCCCCTCCCCGGCCAAACTCCGGCCCGCCGCCCGCCCCCCGGCAGCGACCGCTGACCCCCGCCCCTCCCCTGCTGAGCCGGCCCGGGGCACAGCGCTGACAAATGTCACCACAATGCACGCCGCGGGTTTGTTTCCCCTCCGTCGTCGTCCCCCCAAAAATAATAAAATCCCCTTTTAAGGGGCAAAACACGCGAGCCAGCAAATAAAGGGGCACCCCCAGCTTCCAGCCCCCGCGCACTGGAAACACTCTCGTAAAAACTTTGTCCAGGGCTCCCCCCCCCAATAATAGAAGAATTTAAAACCTGTCAACCATTTTAGATCTCTACTTGGGAAACACTATTCCCGGGCACCGGTGGGTTTGAGAAATGACTCTGAGCGCCGCCGCGGCTCCCCTCCCCCCGGGCCGCGGGGGAGGCGGCCGAGGAGGAGGAGGAAGATGCTTTCTGGGGAGGGGGCGGCGGGAGGGGGCGAGGGACGGGGAGCGTTCGCTTTACCTGAGACCAGCCACTGGCCTCCATTGTTGGAGAATTCAATGGCATTGACACAGCCGAAGTGGCCCAGGAGGTCCTTCTTGTAGAGGTTCCTGCAGCCCCGCAGGCGTCTCCGCTGGAAGTCCTGGGTGAGCAGGGGGTCCCCCTCCAAGCCCCGCTGGGACAGGAACCCCACCACCGACCGCATGCTGCCCCCCCGGCCGCCTCTCCTCTTCATGCTGCCGCCTGCGCCGCTCCCCGACGCTCCTTCCCCCGCCGCCCCTTCCCCCGCCGCCGCCTCCCCTCCCCCGCTTCCCCCCTTGTTATGGTTATGATGATTTTTCTTTAGCCAGCCATGGCAGAGAGGTGTTAGACACTCCGCCGCTTCCTGATCCCGCTGGCTCCTCCCCGCTCCCCTCAGCAGCTGATCCTCAGCTGCAGCCCGCGCCTCCCCGCCGCTGCCGGCCCGGCTCTATAACGTCGCGCCGCCGCTTTTTAACTCGCTCCTGTAACGGCGCGGGGGGGGACGGATAAATTCGCAACTCCGAGGACCTGCGGGGGGACGTTTCCCGCCGCCGCTGCCCGCGGCCGCGTTGCGCTGCCTGAGGGGCGGCCCGGCCCGCCTGAGGGGCTTGCCGCCGCCAACGGCCCTGCGGCCGGCCCGGAGCGGGCGGGCAGGTGCTGCCGCGAGCCGGCGTCGTCCCCGATTGAGGTGAAGGGGAAGGGACCTCTTCGGAGCCACGGCCGGGCCGCCGTGGGGTGCGAGGGGAGCCCCGCGGGGTCCTGCGGACAACTCACCGGAGGGAGGCTGAGGAAAAAAACCCCCCCAAGTGCGTGCTGTTTGCAGTGGGGTTTGCCCGCCGTAAGTGGTGAGCGATTTCTGTGGGGTTTCCAAATACTCTGTCTTTAGAATTCTCTTGGCTTTTTTTCTTTAAGACAGTTTTTATGGGGCTCTCAGGGGTTTTACTGCTTGCTCTCTCCTGCTCCTGCCAGAGCAACACTGAAAATAGGAGGGTTCCCCCTTCTCAAGTGCTTAAGTAGACCTTTCTGCAGCCCCAGAAGACTGTTGCAAATACAGATTAATTTTCTTCTCTTACCCTTCGGTATCAACAAAACCCCAAAAGGCAGCCAGCTAAACGGGTGGAACGGCTCTGTGTTGTCCTTCACTGTTTTACAACACCCTAACCTGTGTGTTTGTGGAAGAAAAAACCTTTTGTCTTTCCCAGGACCCTGTCCCTCACCTGTGACGCCTCATGCTGTGTAAGACACAGGCGTGTCATTCGAAGAGTGATGGCCGTGAGGCGCAGCATGTAGCCCCCGTCCCACCTCGCAGTGCCTGGCCGCATACTCCCCGTGCACAAGGTGAGCGGTCCCAGACCTGCTGCTTGAAACTTTCAGGTCTGTATTTCCCCACAGGTGCAGGTGAACTCGCACCAGTACCTGGGGGAGAGAGAGTTTTCAGAAGGTGAGGAATTAGCCTGACAGTCCTGGCCTTCTCTTTGTGGAACTGCACCTGCTGGGAATTAGGAGTCTCCAAACTTTAAAATGAGCAAACAAAAAAAAAAAATCCTTCCTGACATAAACTGTGGTGTGGCAACATTATTGGGTACTGTTAGACTGCTGCCATGTTCCAGTGACAGCTTTTCAGTAGAAACTGAAATTATTTCATTACACAAAGTCAGCTAAGTGCTTTGGGATTCTTCTTGGCTAAGATTATAGAGAGAACATGAAATCCTATAAACCATGCTTTGTAGTTGACAACACTATAGCCTTACTTTTAACACATAACAAAAGAAAATAAACTTTTCACTCCTGATCAGAACAAAAAGAATATAAGAAAATGTAAAAAAAAAGTAAGAACGTTTCTTACATTTCAGCTTTTTATATAACTTTTTTGCATATGTGTTATCAATAAGTATAAATATCAGAAATTAATTAAAGGTATAATAATAATGAGAGGAATATCCAGACATAGTCTGCTAACTGTTTTCTGTTAGAATGATAATTAACAATGTTAATATTGAAGTGAAAACCAAGAACACTTAATCTCTTCTGCATCTGAGCTAAATGAATATTTTTTCTAGTTACAGTTGTGGAGGGCTAACTATTGCTATGTAACATGTCTAGCAAGCCTCAGTATAGAGAGGCAAAGACCCTGTCCATCATGATTTGTGTTTATTACCTTAGATTCAGATACAGGTAAATTGCACAGGTATAAATCGTATTTTATGGCTCTCTTGCTTGCATGCCATGAAATTCTGCGCCATTACAATTATATCAGAAACTGTTGCTCACTTCTGAATTCCCAGCATCGGTAAGTGGCGTTACATTTTTACCTATAGACTCTAAACTGACTCCATCAGTTTGTATTCCATTCTCTCCTCTATGATTTTCATACAGCTCACATCACCATATGATCTGAGAGCCTTCCAGAAATACATTACAGAATCACAGAATCGTAGAATGGTTTGGGTTGGAAGGGATCTGAAAGATTATCTAGTTCCAACCCCCCTGCTATGGGCAGGGACACCTCAAGTTGCTCAAAGCCTCATCAAACCTGGCCTTGAACACTGCGGCTGTCACTTTTGTCACATGTGGTTCATTTTCTCCTCTTTCCAAAAGTATTGTTCAGGTTGGATATCTTTGGTTTCTGTATTGAAATAAATAGGTGTAGGGGCCTTCCACTTGAAATGCAACACAATAAAATCTTCGGTGCTTTTTCGCCATGTTCTGCATCCAGTCTCTAGGAGAGCTGTGTACTTACATGGACAAATAGAACTAAAATTATTTCCTAAACCCCCAGCGCAGGATCTTCAGGAAAGATTTAACTGAGGGTTTTTTAAAGCACATCGGTAAGCAGTCAGAAAGATACCATGTCAGAAATTGAAAGAAAAATAATAGAAGATTGCCAGCCTTTTCTGCTAAATGCAATATTCTCTCACATGACTGTATAGGTTAAAAAAAAAAAAGTGTTGGTAAGCATTCTTTTCATTTTCCGATTCCTTTGTTTGAATTAATTTTGAAAATATATAACACCTAAGGAAATTATCATGACCTGTACTGGTAACATTTTCCTTTGAAAATAACGTGTTGCTGTGTTAATAATGCCAGAGTGCTGTAATCTCTTCAAAACACATAGGCTGTTGTCCTGAATCATGCTGAAGTAGCATCAATGAAGCATCTTTTTCTACTTTAATAGGAATTTTCCGCAGCTTGGAATGGAATTGAGGTATGGACAGTACTTAGTCAAACAGATTGAACTTCATCAAGTTACTGTTCTGTTGGACATGTAAGCTTAGCACACAGGGTCCTGTACTGAGACTGTTTGAATGTCACAGACCAAAGTGGATTGAGCCTGGCTGGACTCAATGGGCAGAGTAAGTCAGGGTCTGTTTGTACGCACTGCTTGGGCAGCTTAATTCTGTAGGATGTTTATAGTCTCCTCCATGCCTCAAAAGCAGCATGAAATAAAGCACAAAAAATGTTTTGATTGGAATTTTGACAAGTGGGCAATAGAGAGGAGGAGTCAACTGGAAAGGAAAAAGGAGATAATGAATAGGGCCGTGACTTTCTGTAGATGCTCTTGGAAATGGAGATGAGTAAATAATGTTTGATGCAATACAGAAATGGGAACTAGCAGAATGCTTCAAACAGAAGTGATGTGGTCAGAGTAATGATCTAGATAAACAATCTTGGGTTGTGGTTTCAGAGTTACTAATTCCAGGGCTGTGCACAGCCCAGTCTCCCATCAGTACTAAATTGATCTGGATCAGGTATGGCCATGGTGTCACATTGCTCTCACATTAGCTTCTGTCCATGCTACAGAGTTTTTGTTCTGCCTCTGGAAGGACTAACAATACCTGATCTGGTTTTAATGTCTGCTGGTACAAAATGATCCCTTTGACATTTCTTCTGAACAAATTTGAATTGGCAGAATGAGTTAAGTTGCATTAGTGATTTCCATTTGATGGCTGTGGCGTATTTGATCATTAATAGGAGGCCTACAGTCAACTTTACTGTATTGTCAGATCATGGCATTTACAGCAGTTAATGGGTGTTGTGTGACGCGCCAGGTATTGGTAGAGGTATTGGGCCAGTCTAGGTATGGAAGCAAGAGACCTAAACAAGGGTCTTAGTTGCATGGATGGACCAAAGGACTTTGTCTTAGAGATGCCGTCTAGAAGAAGTCTAAAATTTAGGTGTACCCTGGGTGCTAGGATCTACAAAGAGGTTTCAGTCAGACCTGACAGTTGACATACAAGCTTGAGTGGCAGGTAGACTGGTGATGTTATCCACAGGTATGCACAAAGCAGATACTACGAGGCCTTTCAGGGAAGAGAAAGAACCCTGTTCTAGCTCTGCTGAGCTTTAACTTCCTGCTAGTCATCCATAGGAGAGAGAAAAAGGCTATGATTTGAGTTTGGATAGAGGGAGATAGCTCTGGGGAAAGGAGCAGATCTGTAAATCATCTGCAGAGAGATGTTAGTTGTATTTGTATTTCAGATGAGATAACTCAGTGATAATGTGGGAGAATAAAAGGAGAAGACCAAGGATACAGCTCTGTGAGAGTCTGTCAAAGAACACTGGGAAGGAAGGCTTAAATAGATAAAAGGAACAGATTTTAAGTGAAGCATAGTTGATTGTGTCAGGTCAGGAGGATGAGATTTAAATACCTTTTTTTGAGCTTGTTGAACCTTTGAATGGGTTTCGTTAATCCAGAATGGAAATGGAGAAGTTTGGACACTGATAGTTAGATGTCCATGGAGCAAGTCTAGAAGTGACACAGAGAGAGAGAGAGAGAGAGAAAGAGAACGTGCGCAGTCATTAGAGAGGAAAGTGGGGCTGAGTCAAGGCTTTTATTCATTTGTTTATTTATACCATTTTTTGTTGTTAAGGGGAAATAGTCTTCTTGGTTTACCCGCCTTCTGTTTCTATGTCATGTTTTAGGCATATCATTTTTTAAAAATAATTTTGCTTGTGGAATTTATTTCCTCTAGTGGAAAGCAGATGGCTTCTGGGCTTTTCTCCTTTTGCTTACAGACCAGAAAGGTAGGAAGAACAAGCATTGTTCTCTCAAACGTCTCCCCTTGGGGCTGTTCAGCTGAAGATGTAGCTTTAACATGCAGCTGAGCCAATCTAATGACTTGTGGCCACTAAAAGGTGGCTTTCTTTTTCGTGGCTGTGTGTTCTGCCCTTTTCTTTGTGCTAATGCTGCTTCTTATTGGACCTGCTTGTCTGCGGTTTTACTGAGTTCATTTGGCTCATGGAAGTGTCTGAATGAGTGCCAAAATCAGCACAGCCTAGTCAGGAGTGTCCATTTGGGAGTGGAATTTTGGGAAATGGGGGATGTCACCTTCTCAGCAGCCATGAGGCCAACTTAGTGTGCCTTCTGGAACTGAACGACTCGAGAACGTTAAGCAGCTCTTCAAGAAATGGAATGGTAAAATTCTTCTCTATACCTACATAAGCAATGAAAGAGTTGGCAATTAATGAAGAAATATGTTGATGATGATGAATGTTAATACAACTCATCCTCATGGGATCAATCTGGCAGCTCATACCTCTGAGAGCAGTTTTTTCAGATTCTTTGCAAAACATGCAAACTCTGGCAGATCCCTGCAATGAGTTACTGCTGATTCATCTTTTGGCTTAGGATGTATTTTTACTGAGATCTGGCTCTATGGTGAGCTGTTTCAAGGAGCTAAACCAGAAGAAAACTATTTTTCGCTGTGCTAGCTTTCTGCTCGCTTAATTTCTTGAATCAAACTGGCACCAGTGTCTGCAAAAGTGAGGCAGTAGAATCAGGGTAATTCTGGGCAGTCTAGGTAGACTTTAGTAAAGCCTTTGACACTGTTTCCCACAGCATTCTTCTGGAGAAACTGGCTGCTTGTGGCTTGGATGGGCATACTCTTCACTGTGTAAAAAACTGTCTGGATGGCTGGGCCCACAGAGTTGTGGTGGATGGAGTTAAATCCAGTTGGCGACCAGTCACAAGTGGTGTTCCCCAGGGCTCAGTATTGGGGCCAGTTCTGTTCGATATCTTTATCAATGATCTGGATGAGGGGATCGAGTGCTCCCCTCAGTAAGTTTGCAGATGACACCAAGTTGGGTGGAAGTGTTAGAATCATAGAATCATAGAATCATACAGGTTGGAAAAGACCTCTAAGATCATCGTGTCCAACCGTCAACCCAACACCACCATGCCCACTACACCATGTCCCTAAGGGCCTCATCTACACGTCTTTTAAATACCTCCAGGGATGGTGACTCCACCACTTCCCTGGGCAGCCTGTTCCAAGGCCTGACCACTCTTTCAGTGAAGAAATTTTTCCTAATGTTCAATCTAAACCTCCCTTGGCGCAACTTGAGGCCATTTCCTCTTGTCCTATCGCTAGTTACTTGGGAGAAGAGACCAACACCCACCTCGCTACAACCTCCTTTCAGGTAGTTGTAGAGTGCGATGAGGTCTCCCCTCAGCCTCCTCTTCTCCAGGCTAAACAACCCCAGTTCCCTCAGCCGCTCCTCATAAGACTTGTGCTCCAGGCCCTTCACCAGCTTCGTTGCCCTCCTCTGGACGCGCTCCAGCACCTCCATGTCCTTCTTGTAGTGCGGGGCCCAAAACCGAACACAGTATTCGAGGTGCGGCCTCACCAGTGCCGAGTACAGGGGCACGATCACCTCCCTGCTCCTGCTGGCCACACTAGTTCTGATACAGGCCAGGATGCTGTTGGCCTTCTTGGCCACCTGAGCACACTGCCGGCTCATGTTCAGCCGGCTGTCAACCAGTACCCCCAGGTCCTTTTCCTCCGGGCAGCTTTCCAGCCACTCTTCCCCAAGCCTGTAGCGTTGCCTGGGGTTGTTGTGGCCGAAGTGCAGGACCCGGCACTTGGCCTTGTTGAATCTCATACAGTTGGCCTCGGCCCATCGATCCAGCCTGTCCAGGTCCCTCTGCAGAGCCTTCCTACCCTCCAGCAGATCAACACTCCCGCCCAGCTTGGTGTCGTCTGCAAACTTACTGAGGGAGCACTCGATCCCCTCGTCCAGATCATTGATGAAGATATTGAACAGGACCAGCCCCAGTACTGAGCCCTGGGGAACACCGCTCATGACCGGCCGCCAACTGGATTTAACTCCCTTCACCACAACTCTCTGGGCTTGGCTGTCCAGCCAGTTTTTTACCCAGCGAAGAGTGCACCTGTCTAAGCCGTGAGCCGCCAGCTTCTCTAGGAGAATGCTGTGGGAGACAGTGTCAAAGGCCTTACTGAAGTCCAAGTAGACCACATCCACTGCCTTTCCCTCATCCACTAGGCGGGTCACCTGGTCATAGAAGGAGATCAGGTTGGTCAAGCAGGACCTGCCTTCCATGAACCCGTGCTGGCTGGGCCTGATCCCCTGGTTGTCCCGGACATGGCTCGTGAGCGCCCTCAAAACGAACCGCTCCATGATCTTCCCCGGCACCGAGGTCAGGCTGACTGGTCTGTAGTTCCCCGGATCCTCCCTCCGGCCCTTCTTGTAGATGGGAGTCACATTGGCGAGCCTCCAGTTGTCCGGGACCTCCCCAGTTAACCAGGACTGCTGGTAAATGATGGAGAGCGACTCGGTGTTGATCTGCTTGAGGGTAGGAAGGCTCTGCAGAGGGACCTGGATAGGCTGGATCGATGGGCCGAGGCCAATTGTGTGAGGTTCAACAAGGCCAAGTGCCGGGTCCTACACTTGGGTCACAACCCCATGCAACGCAACAGGCTTGAGGAAGAGTGGCTGGAAAGCTGCCTGTTGGAAAAGGACCTGGGGGTGCTGGTCGACAGGTGGCTGAATATGAGCCAGCAGTGTGCCCAGGTGGCCAAGAAGGCCAATAGCATCCTGGCCAGCAGGATTAGGGAAGTGATTGTCCCCCTGTACTTGGCACTGGTGAGGCCGCACCCCGAATTCTGTGTTCAGTTTTGGGCCCCTTGCTACAAGAAAGGCATTGAGGTGCTGGAGTGTGTCTGAAGAAGAGCAACGAAGCTGGTGAAGGGTCTAGAGAACAAGTCCTATGAGGAATGGCTGAGGGAACTGGGACTGTTTAGCCTGGAGAAAAGGAGGCTGAGGGAAGAACTTACCGCTCTCTACAACTACCTGGAAGGAGGTTGTAGTGAGGTGGGTGTTGGTCTCTTGTCCCAAGTAACAAGCGATAGGACGAGAGGAAATGGCCTCAAGTTGCATCAGGGGAGGTTTAGATTGGACATTAGGAAAAATTTCTTCACTGAAAGGATTGTCAAGCACTGGGACAGGCTGCCCAGGGAAATGGTTGGGTCGCCATCCCTGGAGGTATTTAGAAGACGTGTAGATGTGGTGCTTAGGGTCGTGGTTTAGTGGTGGACTTGGCAATGTTAGGTTAATGGTTGGACTTGATGATCTTAAAGGTCTTTTCCAACCTAAATGATTCTAAGAATGCCTACAGGTAGAAGGGGGAAGCAGAATTGCCTTTTTAACAAGAGCTAAACCTTCTGTCCACCTTGTTGCAGTGTGAAAGTCTACCTTTAGGATGTGGCTTCACAGTTGATTGATCTAATTCTGACTTTTTGATGAAAGAAGCAGTCCTTCTGCCTCCTTGGTATCAGCTCCGTTAAAACAAACCTTGCTTAAAATGACTTGTTTGAATATGTAGTCACAGGGTTACTAGCATCGACACAAGGAATGTAAATCACATTAGGAGTTGAAATGCAAGTTTGGCTTTCTTCTGTAGCTTGGGATGGGGCCCCAAATAGAGTGTTATTAATGAGGTAGTGGGGACTACACGCAGCTCTCTGCTCATTGTCTGCTAATAGCAATTTAAGTCTTGACTGGAGCCTTTTTCCTTTGATATTCCACGATCATTGATTTTTCCTTTGAACACTGAGTCATTTACCCTAGTCTTCTCCCTGTTAAAGGATAAGCAAATGTGATTACAAATTTTTTTTTTTTTTCTGTGATCAGCAGAACAAGCGAAGCCTGCTTTCCTATGGACTTGTCCTGATGTGGCACTGCTGTGTGGATTCTCTTATGTATATTAAGCAGTGTCTGCACACGCTTGCCATTTTATCAGTGACAGCTTTCTTAGGGTCTGTTTCATCGATCTGGCTTTGCATTTCACAGAAGCTACCTTTGTACAAATTTAGATGGAATTGGGCAATGGCTTAAACATGCTTTTTTGGCAAGGAAAGGGGGGAAGAAGGGGGACCCACAGGCAGAAACACCAACAGACAGTGTAATTGCATAAGCCTTCTTTCCTTAGGAAATCAGGCTAAAAATGAGTCTTTTGACAGAGACCTCTGCAGATATCTCGGATCAGGCTACAGAGACAGGAAGAAAAGTAAATCTTGCTGTTTACCATGTAAAGGCTTCCAGGTACCTGCTGCAACAGATTTCTCATAAGTAAGGCTAAGCCAGCAGTTGGTATTTACTCACTCGGTTACCTTCTCATCTTCAGCAATGTCCCCATCAGGCTTTGGGAACTTGTTTTTTTGCCAAAGTGCACTCATGCATCAGTTGCTTTCATTTATTTTTAATTTAACCTTTATACTTGAATAAATGGCTATGTAGGTAGTAAGACAAGCTGTTAAAGAGACTTGTGGTTTACAGGACTCAGTTTATGCTAGTGATGGCATGAAAAATAAAGGCTTTAAATGCAGCCAAGGATACAATACTGTTACTGTAGAAAAGCTAGATTCTAGCTAGATTCTAGGGTTCCATTATTAAGCATCTTCTCTGTGAGACTTTCACTGTGTAATAAATGCTGAGGTATTGTTTTTCTCTCTTTTGTAACTTTACACTAAACTCCTATTACCTTCAAAACTAAAATAAACAATTTGTAAAAGGAAAAACTGGCCTATTTCAGATTTCTGGGCAGATGCCAGTTTATTACAAATGGGTCCAGCTACAAACAAACTTTGCAGGTTTGTTCAGATTTGGTTGCTATTCTGAGCTCATCTTGAGCTCTGATGGAGTCCTCTTACAAATGCCTTGCCTAACCCCTAACAGGGCAGCTGGATCCTGGAGCCCAGCCACATCGGCTTCTTGGGTCTCCTTCCAGGCACTTGGGCCTTGAAGTAAGTCTGTTGTGTCCACAGATGTTAACTTTTTTCCTTGAACTAGTTTACAGCTGGATCAGTTCCTGATTCTCTGACCCTGTCATTACAGAAATGCTGGTGCTGGAGCAAGGGAGCAGAGAGCGAGCAGTCAATCAGGTTGAACAGGAAATGTGGGATTAGCCTTCCAAGTGGCGATCCAGGTACATTGGGGGATGTGAAGGGAGGAGGGAGGGAGGGAGAGAAGGAGGGAGAACATGTTCATCTGACTGTGGAAACTCAAGTTATAGCCAGACCCCTCCAGCTTTTTCTCCTGAGCATGCATGTGATGCACTTTTCTCCTGACCATGAGTTTCAGAGTAGCGCTGGCTCCTGCTCAGTGACCTCCATTTCAGCTGGTCAGCTGTGTCTGGTGCATCGGATCATAGGGGATGGACGGAAAAGCTGTGGCCGCGTTGTGACTGTATGGGAGATGCAGACCTTCTCTGTAGAGGAGAATGAACCAGAGACAAGATGTGGGAGTTGCTGCAGCGTGTGAGATTGCAATGCCTTGTAACCCCCATTGGATAAATATAAAAATTTCTTCACTGTAGAGCAAGATCAAGGGTCTTTGCAGAAAGACTTTATTGTACAGAAGCTGTAACTCTTGGGTATAAAGCATTTGTATGTTCAAAATACAGACACAAGCTTTCCTGATGTGACCCCACCACCAGTGAGACCTGACGTGATTGCACCATCCTGGGCTTAGACCAGGTCCGTATAAGAAGCAGCTGTTTAAGCTTTAATGGCCTGGTCATCTTATTTCTTGAGGGAGAGGGCCTTATTTGCTCAAAGAAGCGTTCTTCTGGAAACCAACTGTGTGCCTTATTTGCTCAAAGAAGCGTTCTTCTGGAAACCAACTGTGTTCCTTGTTTGCTATCAATTAGCTCCTACCTCATTCCCGAGTTTAAAAAAAAAAGGGGTGGGGGGGAAAGCAAGCATTCACCAGCAGACAGAAAAAATACTGCTGCTATAGAGATTTTTCTCTGATGACAGCCATTAGCTGCTTTGTTGCACCCCTCGGACAATCTGTCTGCTAAATGCCAAGTCTGCTAGGGAGATCCTCCTAGCCTGATGATTACATTACAAGTAGCAAAGTTAAAATAAAATTTGATGCTGTCAAATTGTCAGAGGGATTTAAGGCAATATTTCCTGTGTTTTCAATGTCCCTTTCAAACAGATGCAGCTAGCTGGGATTCTAACAGCACAAAAATTGGGAAATACTGAGAATTGCAAAGGAATTGGCAGAAATTGGGTGCTCAGATCTCTTTCAGTTGCAATGGAATTTGGGCTAGAAACTTGTTTGCTTTTTGACAGTCTTGGCCTCAAAACCTGATGGTGGTAACCCTCAACACGGCAGCTGGCTGTACAGTCACTGTCTGTGTGTTGTGGTGTGTTAGTTCTAATGTTCATACTTCTTCCCCACACATGAGCTTTGCCGTAATTATTCATCTGTTAAACTCTTAATCCTTTCCACTGGATTTATCCCTTTCTGTTTTCTTCCAGTTTGCCACTTTGGAGATGGCTGCAATTTGCTTTTAATTTTCCGGCCTGCCTTTGTCCTTCACCTTCTGCAGCCTGTTCCCTGGCTCCCGCTTCGCTTCCCCAGCGCCGAGGCCTCCCGCTGCCGCCCGAGGAGGTGGGCAGCGCTGGCTGCCAGCGGCCGGCTGCAACCCCCCGGCCACAGCCGCGCTACTGCTTGCTGATCCAGGCCTCCTCGCTGCGAACAACAGCCCCTGTCACTTCAAACGTCTTCTAAAAGGAGCTCGCTTTGCAATGTTTTTGTTAGCAGCTGATACCACACGAGTGTTCTTTGAGGTGGTATCCCCGGTTGAACGCTAACGCCTGCCCAGGGACTCGGCCGTGGCCACCGCAACCCCGCCACCTCCCGCTGCTCCCGCGCGGAGCTGCGAGCACCGGCCCGTCTTCGGGTCGCCGCCCCGAGCGTCCTGCCGCCCCGGCAGCGGCGAGACAACCACACAGGCGCTCCTCGGGTACGAACGGGGGCCCTGAGTCACCAAGGTGGCAGCACACGCCTTTCGCGGAGCATCCGGGCAGGGCAGCCCGGAGGCGCCCCGGGCGCTGCAGGCCAGGCCGGTACCGACAGCCGCCGCGTGCCCTGCCTCAGCCGCCCGGCCAGCAGCTGCCGTACAACATGGCGCCGCCCGCCGCCCGCTCGTACTGCCGGGAAGGAGGAAGCGTCCGCCACTCTAAGCCTCCCGGTGTGCGCGGCGACTATCCCGCGGGGGGTTCCTGCTCCTGGAGGCAACCGTTCTGCGGAGACGCAGGTAGCAGGCGGGCAGGTGGGCGCCCCGGCGGGGCGCCCGCGGGCCGGGCGGCGGCGCGGCAGGGGCCGGGCGGGGAGAGGTTGCTGCGCGCATCCCGGGGGCGGGCCGCGCCGGCAGGTACCCTAGCTGCGCAGGCCGGTGGGCCCACGGCCTCCCCGGCCGGGCCCTCGGCGCTTCCCGCCCGCTCGCCCGCTCGCTCCGCGCGGGGGCGGCACCCGGGCCTCTTCCCGGTAAAGCCCCGACCCAGCCTGAAACGGGCAGCGCCTTCGCCCTGGTGCTAAGGGGAGCTGCGGCCCGCCCCTACCTGCCCCCATCCCGCCGGGCCTGCGGGGCGGCCTAGAGGAGCGCTCTCTGCTCTCCCCGGGGGGCCTGCGGCGGCCCGGCGCCGGGTCCCTGGCCTGGCCCCGCGCGTCGCCCTTGGCGCACCGCTGCCCCCGGGGCCGCTGCCGGCCGCGCGCCTTCCCACGGCGGGCGGCCTAGGCCTCCTCGGCCCGGCCGGCCTCCCCGCGCACCGCGCTGGGGCTGAGCGGGGGCGGGATGGGGGAGTCCGCACAAGCGGGCTGCCTGGGATCACAGGGCCGCGGCCTGCACCCGCATCCCCCGGTTCCCAAAGAGGTAGCAGCTGGTGGAGCGGCGGGGGAGAGGCCACAGGTGGGGTGGCCCTCGTTGCTTTCGGTCTCCTCGCTCGGTTTAAGAAGTGAGAGTACATCACCTGTCGCAGGTGTCCGTGCCCACGCTCCCAATGCTGTTAGCGGTTGCGCAGGGCTGTGGCAGCACCGACGCCACAGCTTCTGCTGGTGCCGAAGAGCGCGTAAGGGCAGACCTTTAAAAATAACGGGGCGGGTTGGGGAGATGGGGACGCAGGACTGATTTCAGTTTACTGAAAGGGGAGCTAGAAAGCTGTGTTATAAATAGATGCTGCTGCTTCTTTAGGGCTTTTCAATGCCTGAAGAGCCATTTGACCTTAGTATGGATGTGAATGTAACGGACAATACCTACTATTTACTAATGCATGAATGGACATGCTTGTTCTGCAGTAGTTTCGTCTTGTCCTTGTTTAGGTTGCTCTGGTTCCAAACTGTGCTAAAAGAGGTTGATAATAGCCCTGACTAGTTGATTTTTGGAATATCAGAGTTTGTGGAAGCATCCAGTTGCACCAGTATAAATCAATGGATTCCCTTTAAGGTTTTTGGTGGTGTGATCAACAGCAGCATTCAGTCTCCTGTTACTGCCCAAACCACCACTGCAGCAGTCTGTTCCCTCACCCCCAGTCTATCAAAGTGGGACTCGGTCCTTTTTCTGTCAGGATCGCAAGTTGTGGCTAGAACCTTGGTATGATACCACTGCCTGTATTTAATACCTCTAAACACATTTCATTAAGTTGTCTTTAATTTCCACCTCTCTCATTTTTCTTTGCAGGCCATGATAAAATCCTACAATGCCGTTTTGAGTGGGTGAAGTGAAGGGGGGAAAAAGGGGATTAAAAAAATGCCCAAGCAAACAGCAGTGACGATTACTTTGGCGACCCTGCTGGGTGTTGCAGTGGGGGGCCTGGTTTTGTGGAAAGCAGCCCAGCGTCGGAAAGGAAAAGCATGCTGTAGTAGTCGGCGAGAGGAAGCAGTTATAAACTCGGGAGATGAGAAACTGATTAAGGCAGAGGATAAGGAGGTGCTTTCCTTCTTCAGATCTCCCACCTTTTCCTGGGTAGAGAGGACCCTTGGTGCAGACATAGTGATAGTTTCAGAGCAGGAGGAGTGGGGTCGTGTTGAACCTTTGCTGAAGAAGGAGCTGGAGAAGTGGCCAGTGCTTGGAATTGATTGTGAGTGGGTGAGTGATCAAGAAGCGCCTCTCCTTTAGATTGCAAATTGCAACGGGAAATCATTGAGGATGGAGTGAATCCCTTTGCTTAAATGGATACAACAGGACTGACTCTTGAAACTGCCTGTGTGATTATCTGTCATGACAGCAGTGAAGTAGCTGCTAATTTTGATTATTTTCACGTTTAAGCGTGCTGACTGTAAGTTTTTAATTCGCTAGTTGTATTTGTTTACTGAACTCCTGTGATAAATCGACTATACTAAACATAGTGATAATTGTATGGCTAAATATAGCGTTATGTGCTTTGTATAATATCGATTTAAACGTGATTTACTAGAAGTAGCTTGGGTTTACACTATTTTAAATCCAGCTACATACTTAAGAAACAATTTCGTAAGAATAATAAATCCAAAAAGGAGGATAATACTGACATGTAGATATAACTCACTGAGACTACCAGAAAGCAGAGTTCCTCTTTCCGCTTGGACGTTTGCCTGTGTGAACTCTCAAAACAGGCTTTGAGTAATTTTTAAAGCCTGGCTTTGCCATTATTTTGGCTGGAAATTTATTCACCCCACAGTCATTAGTATAAGCCACAGTTAAACAATGTGTTTGCCATAAACATTGATGTGGGTGGCTTTGTGCTGATGTGGATTAAGAAATGTGTCTGATTTCTTCCATCAGCTCAGCTATGAGGGGGAAGGGTGAAAGGGGAAAAGTTTCTCTTGTAGGAGTGTGGCAAGAAGTAACTTGGGGACAGTAATACTGTGAAACAGATCATGTAATTTGCAATAAAATTTTAGAGATGTGTAACAATACTTGACTGTATAAACTGAAGATATTTCCTGTCTTCAGTGGCCTCTTTTGCGATTTGTCCCAGCTCCAGTATTGCTAATGATACTGTAACCCAGACTCTGATTTTTGTCTTTACTTCAGGTATCTGTGGAGGGAAAAGCAAATCCTGTATCCCTCCTACAGATGGCTTCTTCCAGTGGCCTCTGCATTCTTGTTCGGTTGCCCAGGCTTGTTGCCAGCGGACAGACTATCCCAAAGACCCTGTTGGACATCATGGCAGATAGTGCTGTGTTGAAAGTTGGGGTAGGATGCTGGGAAGATGCTTGCAAGTTACTTCATGATTATGGTCTTCCAGTCAAAGGGAGCGTGGATCTCCGGTATTTAGCCATGAGACAGCGGTAAGTGTCTGAAGACAGACGCAGCTCTGTTTGAGGCATCGTTTGAGTTGGAAATATTTTAAGAGTAATTTGCATGTTCTGAATGATACCAGGCAGGTAGGTCTGGAGTACTCAGGGTGGTTTTAGAGCATGGGCATAGACAGCTGCAGCCCAAGAACATGTCATGCTTCTGTTCTATGGTCTTAATGGAAATGAAATCTTCATGAAGATTTCATATGCTAATTGTGTCTGTTAGTCTTCTCATGCAATACCCATGTGGACTTTTCTGAGTATCATGCTGTAGCTTGCAAGAAGTCCAGGCACAGTGATGTAACGCGGTGAGAATGATCACCATGTCAACAGGTGTTTGAATACACTGTCTAGAAGTATGGGGTAAACATGCCAGGGGCGCATAAGTGGAACTGTTGAATTACAGGATTTCTTGAAAAATGACTAAAATACACCATCTCTAATTTTCTCTTTTAACAACAATGCTTCCATTAAAAGGTTACAATTATGATGCCATTTTCTCATCCTTCATTCTTCCCAAAATAAAATGTTTTACTTGGGAATATTTGTCACATACAGTCTATGTATGCCTGGGTGTCATTAGTGAGCTGGGGCATGGATTTGCTGACCTGATGGTGCCTTTTTATCAATGAGGATGGACTAATTATCTCTAGTGGCCAGGATTCCTCTGAGTCATTCCTGGCTCTCATGCTCCTCATGAATCCCTGCGGCAGGTGGTCCATCACTCTGATAGACCTCTTTAGTTCAGAAGTGGGTAGTTCAGAGCCAAACCGAAGCCTTAAATGTTACCAACTCCCAGCCTTGCCTGTTTTGCGTATTGCAGGCACTAGATAATTACTAAATCTAGAAAGGACATTTTAGCGGAGGGGGCGGGAGAGGGCCTGTAAAGCTGACAGGCAGCTGTGTGCTGTTTCAGTGGGAGTCATGCGTCATGTGCATTGTGTTCTGGCAGGTTCAGGGTGTGTGAGGCCATCCATATTTGCATGGGTGTATAGTTTCATTTTTAATATGTTTGTTTCACTTTCTTTGTTAAACTGAAGGAAGGATCTACTTCACAACTGCCTTAGCCTTAAGTCTTTAGCTGAAAAAGTCCTGAGCTGTCCGCTTGACAAGTCTCCTCGTGTGCGTTGCAGCAACTGGGAGGCAGAAGAACTGACACAGGATCAGGTGTGTCTTCCACTTCAACTTAGTGTTTTGGGAGGAAAAGCAACCTTCTTAGTAGAGAAGAGATATTACAATAGGGACATCTGAGTTTTGTCTCAAAACCTTGTGTATGACTGTGGTCTGAAGTTGATTTCAGACTCTGTGTCCGCGTTTTGCTCCTTTTCCGTGAAGATAGTTTTCTGTTACTCTCCGTGGATTCTTGACCCTTGTTTTCCTTTAATCCTGAAAGGTCTATAAGGCAAGATCCCTTGAAGAAGTGTTTGTGCACCCAAAACCTCACTTTTTTACTATTTTTTTTTCTCCAATCTCTAGCAGTCAGTGCAATATAAGAGAGACACCCTGGAAACCTTGTTAACCATCTTTAGACCATTATGATTTCCCTGATAGCTCACTTTCTTTACAGTCATGCTGCAGATGTCTACAAAATCAGTGACCGGTAGAGGGAGTGACAGGATAAATAACCACACTGAATATTTGTAGACAGTGTATCTACACTGTAGACAGTGTAGTTAGGGAGGGCTTGGTGGGGCAGGAGGGTGTTTGAGACCTGACTGACCTGAATTTTTTTCAGCCCCTTGCAGTTCCTGGGGGCACCTACAAGTATTTCAAGTCTGACTGATCCTAAAAATGTGGGGTGTGGTGATGTTATGAAGATGTCACTCAAATGCCAGAACTTTGCATGAACTTCAAAAGGAAATAAATCCAGCTTCTGGCTTTACTGTACCAAGTGTTAAAGACTGATAATGTTTGGGAGTGTTTGCTGTTTGTCAGTATCTCCATGTCTACGCTTTTCTGCAGGTTCTCTATGCTGCTAGGGATGCCCAGGTCTCAGTGGCTCTGTTCCTCCATTTGCTGGGATTTGCCAGCCTCCCTGCTACATCTCAAGGTGAAAACTCTGTCGCTGCTTGGGAAAAAGCACTGGGTAAATGCCGGGGCCTGGTGGATATCCCATTTAGAGGAAGAAGGAGTGGCAGCACAGGAGAGGAGAAGAGTGGAGAGGGACGCTCCCCTCAGAAAACAAAGAATCGGAAATCTTCGGTGAATGGCCAGCCCTCTGGCAGTCAACAAGTGAGAGATCCTCGGAGGCAGAAGCGAAAGCCTCTGGGTGTGGGATATTCTGCAAGGTAAGCCTATGAGCACGTTTTACTCCTTGCGCTGCAGATGGAAAATTTTGAATGACGCCTCATGCTCTACTCATTCAACGAAGTGGTTAATACGAGCTAGGAAAGGAAACACAGGACCTAATAGTCATGGGAGCCAGATCCTGTTTCTGTTTTCCCTGTTTCCCTCTAGTGGTATTGAAAGTGGGGGCAGCACTTGGGTCTGTACTAGGTCGTGAGCAGGTTGAGGGGTTGTCTTCAGCTTTTGCCTTTCCTTCTCCTATGGAGGCATTAGCTGGAGAGCAGAGTCCCAGCAGGAGGCGGTTGGCTGTCTGGGTGGCATTTACTGCCCCAACAGCTGTGTCCTGTCTCCTCCAGGGAAAAGGTGGCAACTGCATAGCGCTTGTCCTGTGGGCAGGATCTGCTGTTTGTACTGTGCTGCCCCAGGTCGCTGTGGCCACAGAGATGTCAGGGTACTGAGCAGAGCTGAAAGCTAAGGTTAGGAGGGGTGAGAGAGGTTATGTGAGGTGCCAGAGGGCACAGGAAGGAACAGTTTGTGAAAGCACTGCACTTCTGTGTTGGCCAGGGCGAGAGAGGAGGGAACGGTACTACTTTGGCCTTGCAGGGGCAGCTGTTGCTGGATTCAGGATCCCCGTCCCATAGGCCATTTTTGTGGAGCAAATCCTAAATTCTTATGGCCTTTTGCTAATGAAAGTTCAGTTGTTTTTAAATGAAAACAAGTTGGAGAAATCTCTTTAAGCTCAGTGCAGTGGAAGATGTGGAGAGCTAGTATGTTTGGTTTTGTTCGGGTACAATCTAATAAAATTAATCACATGGATGTAGGAACTAAAATTGTCTGTGATTACCATTTGGAAAGAAAAACAGACATTTTAGTATTTGTTTTCTCCTTTTCAAGTTTATTGGATTGGCAATGAAGGCATTTTAATGCAGTCAATAATATTGATTTCATTAGCAGTCATTAATGGTATTGTGTTGTACACAGTGAGTCCCTTCAGATTTTTTTTTTTTCAATTGGAGCCTGTGTCATACAAAACAGAAGGACTGCACCTCATGGGAGGATTAAAATTTAAACAAAATTGCATTCCAAGCTAAATTGAGATCTCCTCATATTTGTTTGTTTATTTATTTATTGTTTTTAACTGCGCTTGACTTAATGAGAGATTTGTAGACTCGCTGTTTTTTACAGTATCTCCAGCAGTCTGGCTCTGGTCTGTAATAAGACTGGATGTGATTTCAAAAGTCCTTTTCCACTCTTCCTTTCTTTAAGCCTGTTTAGTTTTAATGTTTATTCATTTAGAGTTGGGAAGTACTCAAATTATCATGGTGATTGAGCTGAACTGCTGATGCTCAGTGGAAGGAGACCTCCTTTATCATTATTGTTTTGTTGGTTTTTTTCCCCCATGGACCTCAGAAGAAATCCTTTTGTCAGATTACATAGCCTGTGAATCAACCTTTTTAGCTGGTAGAGCTCTGCTGAGTACTTATTTATATGATCTTGCTGAAAAGAAAGGAAGCTTTTCCACAGCGTATTGTGTCATGTCTGTCTCCCTGGCCAGTTCCTCCCAGGTGCTCCCCAAGCCCAGCCTGCTCTGCTCTTCAGTTTTGTTTGAAGGAGGTTGGCAGAGCAAGGAAATGTTTTCTGCAAAACAGAGCCCTTCCACACGCTGCCACAAACCACCAGAGACTGCTCAAGCAGGACTTTTTGCCACTGACTAAGGTTAGGTGCCTGTGTTTCAGAGGGCCACAGCTCAGCTTCATTGTTGATGGACTCGTGTTTGGGTTCCCAGTGCTCCAAGAGCTTTTTTGTAGTGTTTCTCTTGGATGAATGAAGTAATTGCTGTTCACACTAAGTTTTAGAAAAGTCGTCTTAATAAAATGCTAAAACACAGGCTTAGGCAGCTGCTCCTTGAAATTGCCTTGCCTGTAAGTTGGCACTCTCTTTTAGCTTAGTCCTAGCTCATCATCCTTCTTGACTTCGATTCTCTTTTGTTTTCTAATGTAATTTTTTTTTTGAAAATGCTATCATCTTTGATGGCATCTCTTGAAAACTGGGATTCAGAGTTACAATTCTATTGGCAGCAGGAGAGCAAAGATACCTTTGGTGAACTCCAGGTAAGTTTTTAGATGTTCTGCTTCCCTTAGCAGCAGCCTGTGCAGTGCTCAGCAGCCTTAAGTGTGTGTTTAGGGGCACTCCTGTGATTTGGAGGAGGCTGCATGAATTGCAGTGTGGAACGCATGGCTATAGAGAGCTCTGGGGTTTTGGCATGCTATTATAGTTGCTGTAATGCTGCCCTCGTTGCACAGAAAATCTCCACTGTACGACAACTGCTTCCTGCATGCACCGGATGGACAGCCCCTGTGCACTTGTGATCGCAAGAAGGCTCAGTGGTATTTGGACAAGGGGATTGGAGGTGAGCACACCAATTTTCCTGTTGGTATTTGAAATACAGGGGTTTTTGCCTTGTTTCTTAGATAACTGGGCATGGATTTTTTGTATCCTTTCTTATTGGAAATACTGTTGGGGATTCACTAGGGTGACTCCTATGTTTTAGCATTGTTATTTTAGCTTTCAAATACGAATTTGTCTTGAATATTCTCTATTTGCCTTTACCCTTTCAGAGCTAGTTAGCACAGACCCATTTGTTGTGAAGCTGCGGTTTGAGCCTTCAGGACGTCCCGAGTCTCAGGTTGATTATTATCTGACAGTCAAAGAGAACCTGTGTGTTGTATGTGGCAAGCGAGAGTCCTATATCCGGTGAGTTTAGTGGGATAGGAGAAAAATGCGTCTTTTAAAACAGGACTGAGGTCTGCATCTAGTTTGGCATCCAGAAGCTTGGTTAGTGGCCTGAAACATCATGCTTGTTCACGTCCTGGATGGTCTATCACTATTTGAGTGCTTTGTAGTCGTATGTGTCTGGGTAAGTTTGACACTGAACAGGCCAAGCCTGGTCATTGGAGAGAGCAAAGCATGTGGAACGTGTATGTGCTGCAGTTTGAATGACAGGGGGCAGCAGTATGCTAACACACACTGTTCTGATGGCATCCCCTTCTGAAAATAGCTGCACTATTCCTTCCACTACTTAATCCTTATATGTGTGAAAGATTTAGGTGAGCCTGAAGCCCATGAGGTCACAAAGGGTGAGATTTTTGTCTTTGCAGCTGCTGCTTCTCATAGTGCATTGCTTTTGCTGCTTTTTTGGTTTTTTAATAGTATGAATCCTTTCTTTTTAATTGAAAGCAATGATTTTTTGGAAGGGGGGGGGAAAAGAGAAATGCAGAAAACCTGTGGAGAGAAGTACAAATGAAAAGAAGTTGCAGAACCTATTGCTGCACTGAGGGTCCTGACCCTGGTGATCTTTGTTTTTCTGGACTTTTAATATTAGTTGACCCTTTGTGGGCCAGGAAGAAGAGGAACTGGGGAGTAGCAGCTCCAGGTGGATGTAATGAGCTGGCTGGTTTGTCTTCCCTAGGAAGAACATTGTTCCTCACGAATACCGAAGACATTTCCCCATCCAGATGAAGGACCACAACTCCCATGACGTGCTCCTACTCTGCACATCTTGCCATGCCATCTCCAATTACTATGACAACCACCTCAAGCAGCAGCTGGCTGAGGAGTTTGGTGCCCCCATCGGCTCTGAGGAAGGCGTGCGTCTGCTGGAGGACCCCCTGCGCAGGCAAGTGCGCTCGGGGGCCCGAGCCCTGCTGAATGCAGACAGTCTGCCTGACCCCCGAAGGGCAGAACTTCTGCAAAGCATCAAGGACTTCTTTAACACAGAGGCAGTCACCCCAGAGATGCTCCAGGAAGCAGCTGGTCTGGAAACCAGGTATATAAGCCCATTAAGTAGATGTAACATTTTAATCATTTATGTTAACACGCAAGTTTAACAAAAAGTTGTCTACACACAGAGCCTTGGGTAAATATTACTGCAGCAAAATAAAAGAAAATCTACCAGGATCACACATGCTGACTTTCCTCCCCCTCCAACTTTTTAATGAAAATAAGACAAAACCCATTGCTGGTCTCCTTGGGATATTGATGTATCTTCCCTAAAATAATGGTGTCAAGGAGTGTCTGAATTTGAGACTACTAGGAGTTGATCTGCACAGGAAAAACGAGCTTCTAAAAGCGTAACTTTATCATTTGTATAAGCCTGCAGAGTCTGGATTTATAGTACTTTGATACATTTAACTAGAAAGCAAGGATAGGAAGAAGATAATGGTCTGTGCTGTAGCCTAAGACCCTAAGCAGACAAGCCCACTCTGCATTTCTTACTGTGTTTTTGTTTACTCCTTTCTCCCCTGAACCCAGCAGTGGTCTGTGAACTGCAGCTCTTGTTTCTTCCCCTCTTCCCTTTCTCTTCCATCAATCTCCTTCTGTTCTTGCTCTCCATATTCCCCTCCACTACTTTATACAACCAGGGGATCAGGCCCAGCCAGCACGGGTTCATGGAAGGCAGGTCCTGCTTGACCAACCTGATCTCCTTCTATGACCAGGTGACCCGCCTAGTGGATGAGGGAAAGGCAGTGGATGTGGTCTACTTGGACTTCAGTAAGGCCTTTGACACTGTCTCCCACAGCATTCTCCTAGAGAAGCTGGCGGCTCACGGCCTAGACAGGTACACTCTTCGCTGGGTAAAAAACTGGCTGGACGGCCGAGCCCAGAGAGTTGTGGTCAACGGAGTTAAATCCAGTTGGCGGCCGGTCACGAGCGGTGTTCCCCAGGGCTCAGTTTTGGGGCCGGTCCTGTTCAATATCTTCATCAATGATCTGGACGAGGGGATCGAGTGCTCCCTCAGTAAGTTTGCAGACGACACCAAGTTGGGCGGGAGTGTTGATCTGCTGGAGGGTAGGAAGGCTCTGCAGAGGGACCTGGACAGGCTGGATCGATGGGCCGAGGCCAACTGTATGAGATTCAACAAGGCCAAGTGCCGGGTCCTGCACTTCGGCCACAACAACCCCAGGCAACGCTACAGGCTTGGGGAAGAGTGGCTGGAAAGCTGCCCAGAGGAAAAGGACCTGGGGGTGCTGGTTGACAGCCGGCTGAACATGAGCCGGCAGTGTGCTCAGGTGGCCAAGAAGGCCAACGGCATCCTGGCCTGTATCAGAAATAGTGTGGCCAGCAGGAATAGGGAGGTGATCGTGCCCCTGTACTCGGCACTGGTGAGGCCGCACCTCGAATACTGTGTTCAGTTTTGGGCCCCTCACTACAAGAAGGACATGGAGGTGCTGGAGCGCGTCCAGAGGAGGGCAACGAAGCTGGTGAAGGGCCTGGAGCACAAGTCTTATGAGGAGCGGCTGAGGGAACTGGGGTTGTTTAGCCTGGAGAAGAGGAGGCTGAGGGGAGACCTCATCGCACTCTACAACTACCTGAAAGGAGGGTGTAGCGAGGTGGGTGTTGGTCTCTTCTCCCAAGTAACTAGCGATAGGACAAGAGGAAATGGCCTCAAGTTGTGCCAAGGGAGGTTTAGATTGAACATTAGGAAAAATTTCTTTACTGAAAGAGTGGTCAGGCCTTGGAACAGGCTGCCCAGGGAAGTGGTGGAGTCACCATCCCTGGAGGTATTTAAAAGACGTGTAGATGAGGCCCTTAGGGACATGGTGTAGTGGGCATGGTGGTGTTGGGTTGACGGTTGGACACGATGATCTTAGAGGTCTTTTCCAACCTGTATGATTCTATGATTCTATGATTCTATGATTCTTTTGAAGGACAGATCAGGGAGGGAGACTGAAAGACAATCATATCAGAAGTCTCCTCTCTTCCTCTTTCTCAAAGGCTCCCAAATATCTTTTCTTAACTAGTATCTGGTCTCTGTCTGCAGGAAGTCAGTATTTTCTTCTTGTTACGCTCACTGTTTTTGTAATGTGCCAATGTTACAACTCGGAACCTATCCAGGCAGGGAATTCAGTGGCAGGATCAGAGCTCTGGAGTGTCATATGGTTCTTGCCTTGAGAAATTTGCAGTCTGTCTCCTGAGGAGCTTGTAATGGACTTTGAGAGCTTTGTTTAGTATTGCTATAAAAGAACAACACTTTCTCAGTTCAAAGAAGCCAGCTTCCCAGTGTAACTGTGTTCCAGAAAGCAGTCTGGCATTGAAGCAAAGCTTAAAAGTCTCCCTCCTGGTTAGCTTACCATGTGTCTTTAATTAAACTCCGCAGCTGAAAGTATCTTCAGTGTCTTGCTGTTCATTGTAGCCAGGTCTAGAGTCTGACAGTGGGCTTGTGTGAAAATAAACTCTGCTTGTGTCCTGGCAGGATCTGCAATGAGAGCTACATGCCACATGGGCTGAAGGTGGTGCAGTGTTTTGCTAAAGGAGGCCTGCGCTCCCTTATGCAGTTGGAGAGACGCTGGCGGCAGCATTTCTTGGACAGCATGCAGCCCAAGCACCTCCCAGAGCAATGGTCAGTGGACCATAACCACATGAAGCTGATCCGAAAGTATGGGGAGGATCTTCAGATCGAGTTGTCGTGAGACTAACTTCCTAGATAGTGACTAATGGACATATGTAACTGAAGGTGGAAGGACTGTTTTTATTTCCATGTCTCCACTAACATCTGGACCTGGGGTTGCAAACAGGCAGCAGTGGATCTGCCAGATTTGGCATTTTATAGAGTTAAATCCGTTGACTTGAATTTTCAGGTGGTTTGGAATTTTTGATCCTAGTCTGTCACTGACTAGTTCAGTGCGAGAGTGATATGCTAAGGCAACTTGTCTTCTCAAAGTGACTATGGAGAGTTATTTTCTACCCCCTCGGATGGCTGATGCCTCCAGACCATCTCTCTCAACACAAAGCACAATATATGAACGTTTCCGGGTTTTCCAACAGATACATCTGCGCCCTTAGCTGCACCTTGAGAGTCTCCTGATAAACGTCTTGGCTTTCAGTGCAGTTGTACTTATATGAGTTCTTCTCAGAGAAGACTCCCTGCCAGAGAGAGATTCCTTGTTTGGAAGTGGCAAAGAAACCTTACCTTTTTTTGCAGATTCTGAGCTGTATCAGCATTGCATATAGGCCTCAGTGAGTTTCCTGGTGGCAGGTGCCTGATGAGAAGCAACACTCTGACTCCGGCCGTATGGAAGCACCCATGTCAAGTCTTTTTTTAAACAGCTTCCAGCAACACACAGTCTATAAAAAATGTTATTTCCTACTTCCACTTGTTTATCATGAATAGCTCTTCGTGGGTACCTTTTCATATCAGACTGAAATGGGGTCAGGTGTCTGGGATGAGAGGAAACAAATTTTATTTAAAGACCAGCGTCTTTTAAGAGGTCAGACCACGTGTTTGGAAAATCTGGTGTTCTGTTCCTGGATTTGACGTGTGTGGTGGTGAGCAGGTCATACTCTCTCCATGCCTGTTTCCCTGTCTCTAAAATGGGACTAATAATACTTACCTATCTCACAAGGGTGTTGTGAGGCTTAATTAATTCATGTTTTTGTAAAATGCTTTGAAAATATAAGTTAGCGTGTGCTAGTTATAACTGTTGTTTTTTAAAATGTGCTGCTGCCTGACTTTCTTAAATATTCATGTTTTTTGCCTGGTGCTAGACCTTAGTTAAATATAACTTTTTAAAAATACATACCCCTTTCTGTGAAATTGCTTTTGATGATTTTGATTGCGTGAGATTGCGTGCTTCTCCTGAATGATGAAGCTATGCTCAACTTTTATAGGTCTCTGTAAAGAAGATTCAGTAAAACCCTGAAATCATACTTCACACTACTGTGTGAACTGTATAGCACAGTTGACCCATATTTTATTATAACATTTGGGCAGAATCGTGGACCTGCTGTGATCATGGCTGAAACTCTCCCTTATTAGATAATTCACAAAATTTCACAGGCCAGGGGTCAAAAACCTGTTTGTAGCAGAGACTGAGATAAGTGGGAGCCATGGAGAAATGATACATGAATGCCATCCCAGAGGAGCTGCAGTAGCGGCCCGAGCACAAGGAATCAAAGATGCATGATAAATACTACTTATCACAGAGCTGCAGATGAGACCATTTTCATTATAAGGGCAATTTTATTCCTTTCCTGTACCACTGACAGGTCTTAACAAAAACCGATCTAGCAAAATGCGTTCTGCCTCTGTGCTCATTCACACAACTGATTGTAATCTCAGCAAGAACCTCCTGTCTACAGCAGCAGCTTGGATATAACTATTTTTCTCCAAAGCATTTTGAGCATGTGTTCAGATAGTGCTATCTCCTATCTTTAGTGTCATCTGATCAGGGTGGCTCTTTGCATGGCTCAGGAACTCCTTTTCAGCAATCAGGAGTACAAGGTGTCCATCTCACTTCTTCATTCTGCTTTGGTTTTCTCCCTTTGTTCTGATGCAGGAACTCCTGATACAGCTGTCCTTGTTTAATGGAACCGATGGGCTGACCACAGGGCTGCTGTCTTTTCTGTTTGTTGAGACAAGAAAATGACGTTGAGACAAGAATTGGACTACAGGTCCTCTAAATTTAAGGAATCAGTGGTATCATTGAAGAGTTTTGTGGGTTTTTTTTTCCAAATCACTTGTTCAGAAATAGAAATTCGCAAGGAAAACTTCTTTCATAAATATTTTCTTAACTAAGATTCGTTGTTGTTTGTAAGATATCCTTAACTTGCATCATTTTAAGTCAACCTGAAAGAGGAGGGGAAGCAGTATATTTATTGTGCAGAAATAGATTATTTTTATACGATTATGGTTTTAAATTTTCTGCCAGACTATAGGTAAAACTTTTGTGTATGTCTTCATCGCTAATTGTTACATTCAGTAAAAATTTGCTCTTTTACCAGACTTACCACTATTGAAGCTCTTTTTTCCTTTTTCACATGCCTGCTTTTTCTCTTCTTTCCCTGTGTCTTACCCTGTCCTTGTGAGTCCATCATTCCTTACAGTAACACCTAGACCTCACCCTCTGAGTTTCCCTTTCCAGTGCCTTCCTTGATCTGTCTGTCAGAGATCAGCCGTGGAAGAGCCCGTGCGGGCAGCAGTACTGTACTTCCAAGCAATGCGATAGCAAGTTTGCTCATGTATGCTTGAATTGTTGTTCTGACGCTCTCGGTGGATTCAGGTGCCGTCCTTGGCCTGGTCGTGTTGGTTGGTCATGATGGCTACAGATCTACCTTTTTTAAAATAAAAACTTAGATTTTGCTCAACCTGAGCATTCATCTGGGTTGCCCCAAGTATCTTACCTATACTAGGACCCTCCTGCACTGAACCATGCACATCCACTTTGTCTGTGGAGGGAGAGAATTGCCATGCCTCTCTGTGTGGGCTGGCTTTCACAACACGGGATTTTTCTTTCCGTCGCTTGTCACTTTATGTTTATAAGTTTGCCCAAGACACGCTGCCAGAGACGGGGGAGAGAAATTTTCCCTTTTACCTGGCACTTGATGCCACCTGCCTCAAACTGGTTCTTGCAGGTTAGTGGGGAGCACACTCCGGCTGCTGAGGTCCCCAAACGTGTCTTGGTTTATGAATTCCCTGCAGAACTTGCCTCCATCCTTTTTGTTTCAGGTGGTTTGCCCATGTGAAACGGATGTGCTTTTCTAAGAATACGACGGGGTACTTGCTTCCAGAGACACTCCTCTGGAGCGGGAGTACCAACAGCCCCTGTGGTAGGTTAGCTTGCCTTTCCCCATGGGCTACAAACTGATTTCTGTCTTCCCAAACACTACAGTTTGCCTTTTTCTTGGCTTTGCAGTAACTTGGACGTCTGTTGTTGCAAGGTGCAGGAATTACCAGCCCAGCAGCATTTTTGATAGTCTGGCAGTTGGAGATACAGCAAGTGCTGTGTTTCTGAGCAGACCATACATGACATGTTAATTATGCTGCTGACAGACTTGGCATTTGAAGTGCCTTGGTTTCCCTCCTTTGACAGTCTTTAAAAATGTCCCAGCTGTCACATCCATGACTGACAGGACTGAAGACAACATACCCCCCTGGGCTTCTTGCATTTCCTCTGTTTGGTATTCACTAATGGCAGGCATGGGAAGCTATCTTCCTGTTGCATTTCTATTGCACTGGCTCCCTAGGGAGTATCTGAACTCCGCACTATCGGTAACATGGTTTTGGTGGGCTTTTTTCCGTGAAGGCAATGCGGTTAACCTTGAGAAATGCCTCATTGCCCTGGCCCTGTGCCTAAATGCCTTTGAGGAACTGGGCCTTTTGCACATGCAGAGGGAGCCTCTGTAATAAGGACTCACCAGGAGCCCTCGCCAGCGTGCGGTGTTCTGTACTGATTTAGAGGCACCTCCAGTCTGAACCAGTAGGTCACTTCCCATCGCTCCTCCTCGATCTCCTCCTTCCTTCGCGCCTCCACAGTACTCCAGACCTATGCTGCCCTCTTCATTCCCACAGTCTGACACAAACTGTCATCCCCTTGATGTTCTTTGGGAACAAGGGCCATTTTAAAGCCCTTTCTCTCATTTCTACGAAGTGCTGTGTTATTGGCGTAAGGGCTTTTCCCCACCTTCAGGAGTACATTTCCCTTTCTGGAGAAAGGGAGAGGCAGTTTGAGGTAAGTGCAGAGAAGACATATCCAGCTTTCTCTGTGAGTTATTAAGGGAGCCACAGTGTGCCCTCTTGTATTAGCCCCGCATCAAGGGAGTTTTGCTAAATGCTGTTACGGGTAGAGAGGGTAATGGAAGACAGGCAAGATGGTTAAGCTTAGTAAGGGGAAAAAAAACCCAAAAGCCAAATAAACATGCACGGAACATAATTTCCCGTATTCAAAACAGATTCCTCTATCACTGTGAATTCCATCATGAACAGCAGACAGCTGTGTCAAGGATTTTCTGTACCAAGGTTAGTGCTGCATCCTCTCTTCCCACTTAACTATCACGGTGCTTGTTTCTGTCTTGAATTAGCCAGTGTGATACCACCTGGGGTCTCAGCGGTGTTGGTTGCCAGGGCACAGAGCAAAACCATCTTTCTTTTATTATTTTTCTTTGCAAGCTATTGGATAAGTTCAGTTTCTGAGATGGGAGTAAAGAGAACTGAAAAAAAAGAGGATGGAAACTTTTATTGTAAAATAGAAATGTCATCTTCAGATAACAAGAAACCATTTCCTTGTACAGGAAAAACTCCAGCTTCAGCTATAGATGATATAAAATATGGCTTCTATCTTTCTTTGCTTAAAAATTGAAAGATTGTGCAGTGGTTAAGGAGCAAAAAAGAGAAGACATTTATATATCTCAGCACAAATGTGACAAGTCTGGGAAAAAGGTACTAGGCAGCTGTCAGAAATGCAGGCTTGAGAGAAAAACTGCCTGTCCAAACTCCCTCCACAAAAAACTGCTGCTCTAAGAAGCTGTTTCTCATTGTGATGTGCTCTGTGGGGATCTGACATGTATCTGTTTCACATTGATTAACAGCAAGTCCTTTCCAATTGATTGTCCTTTGAAAAATGCCAAAGAGTACTTTGCATCAGCTGAGATCTGCCAGTTGCTCTCCCCTTTTTCTTCTGGGCCCTGACTCTGTCCAGGACTTTTAGCCGTAAATAAAAGCAGAGAGACTGACTGCTGGTGGCAAGTTGTGAAAATCAGAGTGGGACCTCCTTTCAATGCACTGTGAATACAAAATTGTTACTCCTACTTGTCTAGCAAGTCCAAATCTGAGCTATAAGTATGTGTATATAGTTTTATGTCAGATTTTTGCTATTCAGATAATGTTTTCCGCATGTTTTAATAGCGTTACACCCTCTTCTTTCCCCCTCTGCTTCTGTGATATATGGGTAGCAATACTAGATGTTGTGCAGCTGCACATCTCAAAGCGCTGAGCTGATGTCTGAAAGACCAGCTCCATTTTACAGATCTTTTCCCCACACTAGAAAAAGGGTCAGTCCAAGCTGTAAGATTAGAACTTAAGAAATCCTTAGAGCGCCTGGGAAAATATCAGACTAGACTGCCTGTCTTTTGACAAATTGGTTACGGGGGAGAAAACTGCCTTCAAGTGCATGTTCTGTGCACGATAGCTGTAGGTTTCAACCACTAGATCGTGCCAAGTATTAGACCCTCGGGAATACCCAAGTATCTTTTTTTTTCTCTGCCTTGTAAATGGGTGTTAGGAGTCTTAATGCTGCTGGGCTCTGGCCCCATTAGCTCCGTTCCCCCTGCTCCACTGCTTTAAAGGTTTCCAGTGTGTGGTGAAATATTGGAGGGTGCTCTTGCTACCAGCAGCGTGGAAGCCCTGCTGCAACTTTGGACAAAGAAACCAGGAGGTGGGGTAAGTACAGGTAGATAGATGTAAGAGCTAAAAAAGTGGGTTATCTTTATTTCACTCAATTGGAATAATCACCAGTTAAAACCAGAAAGACTTCCTGCTAGGCATCATTCTTCAGTTGGATGTGTTTCACCAGCAGCTGTGGCGAGTCAGTGGGTCCATAGCAAAAGCTTATTTCTCATGATGGGCTGCAGTAGGGGACAAGGAAGAGAAATTGCCGTAGCTAGCAGTTTGCACTTAGGTAATAACCCCAACTGCCTCAGCCTGCCTTGCCCTAACCTTGGAGGGTAAGGAGCTGAGGGAAGCCTGGATGGGTCCTTGTCCTCTTTTGCTCAGGACCTGCCACTCTGGAAGGTAAGTCCCGTGCTCCGCAGGGGACACCAGCATGGAAATGTGGCTTATGAGCAAAGCCCAGAAGAACTGAGTTTGTTCTAGCTTAGGAGAAACAAAGAACTGAGGGACAAGGAGACAAATAAGAAAAATACTGTGGTGCAAAGGAGAGGGATTTTCGTTGGTCTGCTTTCTAGTCTAGCTAGGACAGGAGGTTATGGACTTAAATGTCAACAAAGGAGATTTGGGCAAGTCACGAAGAAAAGCTTCCTTATGGTACGCATTGCTTCGTGACACAGGTCACTGCTTCCTTACAAGCACGCTGACTGGCTCCCCAGCTGCAAACCATCTGTGCTGCCCACTGACAAACCTGGAGGTGATAAAAACAGAAATATTTTAGCTACTCTGTCCGTGGACGTTCTGCTCCCATACGCGCTATGTGCCCTTCAGTCACCCGCTGCCAAGACTGACAGGCAGTGCTTCTCTCTGAACTGCTTTAATTAATGTGTGCCTGCTCTGGATTTTTATAGCTCTTAAAAAGTAGCTGTGAGTGGTATCTTGTGTCAGAGGGAGGTTTTATATTACTGCTGTGAAGCTTGCCACCGCTACCGCTGAGGAGGTGACCTTGGCACGCGTTCCCTCCCCTTCGCTCCTCGCACTATGTGTCAGCACCACGCTTTGCTCTTCCAGTCAAACGCTTCAAAAAACAACACATGAGCCAAATGAGGTTTTTTTTGAAAAATGCAACTTAGTAGCTTTCCAAAAATCCCTGCTCCCTTGAGAAGAAATACAAAAACAGACCTCCAGACCTAAACAAACTTTCTCTTGCTAAATAAGCACTCATTTTTTAAAATCTCAGAACTTCACTTAGGGGAGACAATGGAGTCAGTAACCTCACCAGCCTTATTTTTCTATAAATCCCTGTGATTTTGTTGGGGGAATTTTTTGGTGTTTGTTTTTGGTTTTTTCCTGGGAAGTTAAATGGAGCTGCTCTACAAAGGAACAAATTGCACTGGAATCAAGATGAGAAATACATGCCAGTAAAACCAGCATGATTTTCTCACTTCTATCCTCAGAGGACTATACTTATATCCCAAACAAAGATGAAGGGGGAAGCCTGAAAAACACAATCAGCTTGAAGAGGATGCCAAAAGCCATGGGGTGCTGTGTGTTAGGCACCCTGCAAAAAAATACCCCAAAGTGATCCATGAGGGCGAGGATGGGGATGTAGGAGTTGCTGTGCTGGACTGAAGCCAAAGTCTAGTTAGTTCAAGACAATTTCTCTGACCGCAGTGGTCAGTAGCGAGAGCTTGGTTCTCCCTAGATAGTTTGTTTTTCACATTTCATATTTTCAGGGTGAAAATTGATTGATACTTCTTGTGGTAGTTTGAGGAGAGCTAGGCAGAATTTTTCTAGCAGGTCTCCTATCGCCAAGACATGCGGCAGTGCCTGCCTTGCTGGGGATGAGCTGTATGGTCAGCAGGATCTAATTGCACCTTCCCCTCTCTAAATACCCGGCAGTGAGTAGACTCTCAATGAGTCGGCTCTCTGAAAAATGTCAGCTGAAGTGGCCACACGTGTTTCTACCAACACGAATTCCCAAACTGCATTTAGGGTTTGAAGAGTTGGGAGAAAGACCCTGATTGATACAACACTGCTTCAGTTTGCTTCAGAAAGCTCCTGCGCGGAGGGACGGTCGGTTAGTTAACAGAGCGTGTTACAAGCAAGAACTCCGAAGTCTTCACAGGGATTGATCTTTGAAGTACTCTATTCTCTAGCTGGCTCTTCGTTTCTTTTAAGGATGGGAGATGCAGGGAGTAATGGTAAACGTAGTAAGGGAGTCTGTGGAATGAAGTGCTGGTGTTCAGGCAGATTTGGTGGTAAGCTACACAAGCCATTTTGCACGTTTTAACCCCAAAGATTTCAATGCTTTAGGGGTGCTGGTTTGATAGGCAAAAAAAGGCTTCTCCACCCTTCTTCCTATATTTGCCAGTGGATTGTGGTGATAGTGACATAAAAAGATGTAGGGCAACAGTGTCAGAGATGCATAATCTGACTTCCCAATTACAATGTATGGCAGAGGAACAGAAACTCCCTCTGCATGTGTGCTAGCCTTGCTGCCCTGCAAATTTGACACAGAGGGGACAAAGAAGGTATTCAAGTTGGTTTTGTGGTCCTTATTGCCTCTGCTGAAACCTGCTTGCCCATCAACAGCTGCACGGTGTAAACAAAACCCTTGTACGGTAACTTGATGATGAGCCGTGTGGGGAGATGGACAATAGCGGCAAGGAGGCAGAGGAGCCGATATCCTCTGTTCAGGCTTGAGGAACACCATGGCTGTGTCTTCAGCGGGGAAGTACTTAAATGTCGATGGTCCTCACTAGCTACGCCTATTAATGCCCACTGCGATGCATCAGGTGACTCCTTCTCTAAGCTACTACAGACCGCCTGAAGAGGACCCTCTGGATGCATCTTTTCTGTAATGACAGCCAGAAATTTAGACCTCGCTTACATGCTCTTAATTATTATTTTGATTGGGGGTGGATTTTTGGATGGTCTTTTTGTTTACCTAACCGAGATCTGATACTGTCAAGGGGGGTGCGAAGGTCTGTTATGTGGTTGTAGCTCATTCCCCCGGCAATGCAGTGCTACAAACACCTTGAATCCAGCAGCTGTGTCCACCCTGAGGGAGCTGCATGGTTTAACGCTGTCAGTATATTAAAGCAGTATTACTTGTGTATCAACAAGCTCCTCTTTCTTTTAACAGTGAAAACACGTAGTGAGTAAACGACAGTTTTTCCATCAAGAGAGAATAAAAGGCATTAAATCTGTGCGTCCCCGGCTCAGGCTCCTGGCTAGGTGCGTTGGTGCACTGCTGGCAGCCTGGACCCCTGCCGCGACCCAGCAGACGTGTACAAAGGAGCCTGCTGAGGAGCTGGGCACGGGAGTGCTGCTGAACCGAGGTGGGAGGTTGTCACAGCACCGGGGGCCAGCCTGCCTCAGGAGCAAACGGAGCTCCTCCGCTTCTCACCTCAGTCATTACGGACCTCACGATTTCACCTTTTGCTCCTGTTCCCCGTTAGTTTCACATCAAGGAGACTCAAACCACACACGACAAATGTAGGAAGTGCGTCACTGCTCCTTCAGGTAGCTCCCGTGGGGAAGTCTGTTCTTGTCATTTCTGCAACCTCAGGTCCCTAGAAAGGGCTGGTGGTGCCCCAGTAGCGGAGCTCATATTCAGCAGGTGGGCTGGTGGTTGGGCGTTGCACCTCAAGCATAGCGTAGCTGGAAGTGGTGTAACAGTGCTGGAAAAAATGGCTCCCAAATGCAGCAAAATAGTTTTGGGGAAAAAAAAGAAACAACACAAAAATAGACTGAGACTGGGGCATTTTAAGGAGACCAAGCTGCTGAACAAGATTTTCAACGCTGCAGCTGATGGCTCTTCAGAGAGGGGAGGAAAGTGCTTTTCTTAAGGTGTGTCTGTCTGTCCCACTTCTTCATTTCTGACCTCTCTGGCATCCATAAACTATCTTCTAAATCTTTCTGTCAAAGCTGTGAACTCCTGACTTCAATAAATCCACAGCAAAGCATGACGCATGGGCTGAGGTCAAGAAATGACAAAATCAGCGGAGGCACAAAATCAGAAGTACCTGCAAACCCTTCTAAATCTCAGTGGACTGGCTGCAGCACATTTATTGACTTCTGCTCAGTCTAGGGGCAAAAAATGGGCACCTGAATCAATGTGGAGAGTCTGCCTCAGTTCAGTCCATGGAAGGTGCCAGGTCTCTGGTTCCAGTGTTTTATTAGTGAAAGAAATGCATCTGAGCCAAAAATGAACTGCAAGTTTTGTTATTTATACTGTAGTGGCCGGTGGCCTAACTATGCATGGAAATTTGGGTGAGCCCCAGTTCATGATGAATGGGCAATGACCTAATGGTCTGATGCCATCACAAATCATTTCTGCTGCAGATGATTTAAAACAACATCATTTTTAGATGGATATGGTGCTAACGGCACCCCAGATAATAACCAGATCCTCAGTCATCCTTATTCCTCTCCCACAGTACCCCAGATTCACCAACCCTCAGTTTTGTCCTGCCTCATCCGTGTTATGAGCAATCCACCTTCTGTTCTCCCTCTTCTTCCTTATCGTACACCTAATTTCACTCGCGCCGGTAATTGTGCTCTTTTGTTTTTCCAGCAGGCTTGTCCTGAAGCAGCCAGGGCAGGGCTGAGTGCGCCCATGAGAGGAGCAGCCTCCTGGCTTTTCCTTGCCATGCATGGGACACCTGCCCGAGGAATTCCTGGCATTCCCCAAAATCACTCCTCTGGCGAGCAGTCTCTCATTGCAGCTCTCTCTGAGACTCCGGGAGGTTGGACTTTAATTTCCAGATCCATCGGACATTTTTCATTTTCCCATTTGTCTTTCTCAGCTTTACCGGCTCAGACCTTTCATTTCCCACTTCCTCACATCACAGAAGCTGTCAGCCTGTGTTATTTAACGACAGGGCTAGTTTTCTGCTAGCGAGCAAAAAACGCTTCTCTTCCTTCGCTATTGATTACACTCTCACTTGCTTATTCTTAGCTCTTTTTTTTTGATCCAGGCGCTATGAAGAACCTGAAGGAGGAGAAGGCAGGAAGAGGGAGATGGGAAGAAGTGGAGCGTTTGCTTCTCCTTGCCCATTAAGGGTTTTCCCTTCCTGAGTGTGGTTGTCATCTTCCGTTTTGTTCTGCAAATCTCCATCCTTCCCCATCTGTTTTTAACTCGGCCCCTCTTCCCCTGTCACGCTGCACTCCTTCCTCACCGCTCCCCCATGTCTGCTGCACATACAACCTGCTGAAGAAAACCCATATGAGACAGCATCTCGCCTCTGGGGGATGCAGCAGATGGATTTGTCCTATATCATTTTGCGCTTCGTCACTGTGTGAGCTGGTCTCGGGTCGGCGAAGGCCACCTCCAGGTTCAGGTGAACGCTAAGGCTGCAAGGGCGGTGGTGAGATCATGGCCACACAAATCTGTACTCACTTCAGTCACGGGGCAGCCTTTAAGCTGGTTTCATTTGTTGCTTTCAAATCAATTTAAGACATAGCCAAAGCAAGAGGCTTGAACTCACTTAAATTATCCTTTAAACTGCGGTGGGGAAAATGGCCTTCAGCCCAGATCTGGAGGAACAAAGTCAGCAGCACAGAAGCTGACGTGGCCACGCTGGAGCAGGTAGCTGGCCATGCGTAAGGGGCAGCCGGCAGCCGTCACCAGCCGCCCGCGCTGTCCCTCCAGCTCCGGTTTTCCACTTGGTGGGTCATTTGCAGTGATGTGTCCTCAGAGACAGGCAGCTAAAGCCAGGGCAATTCTTGGCGCACCACACAGGGTCCATCTTCTGAAGCGTCACTGGAACAGACAAAAAACGTTTGGCTGAGAGCTGCTGAGAAGGGACCCTGGCCCAGGCCAGGCTGAGAACTGCTGCCCCTGTCCTTCAAAGCGATCCTCTGCCCCGTGCCGTGGGCTCAGCCTGCTCCCCACTGGGGACGTGGGCTGCTCTCAGGGGCCCGCTGGGTTAATGAGACGGCTTTTACCTTTATGTGGCTGGCAGCATCCTTTTAAATAAATCCTTTTTATTTATTTATAGGTTATTAAAAGGAACGTTTGCCTATTTGAGGGCTGATCTCTCTCAGTGAAAAGAGACTGAGGAGACTGAGGCTGGCCAGGGACGAAGCCCAGTATTTCCAGCTGGCTATTTGCATGTTGTATGCCAGTAATGCACAGTCCTTCTCCGATTCCTCATTGTCCAAGCGTTTTCCAGCCCTTCGCGTACATAAAGAGCCAGACCTGAGAGGGTTCACAATAAACTTGTGTATGGGATGTGATGAGTGGACTAAAACATAGGGATAGGTCTGCCTATGGATGAAACACATACGCCCCAGGTACAGCTGACTGAGCTTCTCCTTTCCAGCGAGTTACAGTCCATGGGAAAGGTGGAGGTACGCTCCCAAACCAGGGGGACTCACAGGTGCTGACATCTCCGGTTTGACCATCTCTCCACATCCCTCACACGGAGGAAAGATTCGTCTCTTTGAAATCTCAGTTCTACCTTCACATCTGACCCCTGCCTCTGTACTGAGTGAAACCATACCCTCTTCAGTCCCAAACCCCCGCAATGCCCTGAGACGTTTATACCTGGCAGGCCCAGTTTCAGTGCATTAGCTCCTCTGCAAGAAAAAGAAGAGCTGGCAAAGGAGGGGAGAGCCGCTGGCTTTCTGATTTACAGATGCTTTTGTTGTAAAGCACCTCAAAAATGACAATTTACAAGGGTAGTTTCTGAGAAACAGAATGAGCCTCCTTTCCCATCCACTGGAAATGTCCATGTTTCATTTTTTCTCCATCTCTTCCCGTTTTTCCTTTTTCACAAACATTGTTATTTATATGCTGTAAGAATAAGGAGCAGGATTTTCCTTGCAAATACCAAAAGGCTTAATCTCAGGCCATTCCTTCAAAATAATCAGCTGCGGCCACTCTGCCCCAGCTGAGAGGTATGAAATGTGGCTCTTCTCCTTGGCACCACTGCTCAGAGCAGGGTCTAATGACATTGGACCTTTGCTCTTGAACAACAAGCCAGCTTAAATCTGGATCTTGGTCTCACTGCGAACACTGGAAGAGAAAGAAATGCTCTGGGAGATGTAAAGCCTAGCTGTGGGAACTGAGTTTTTAAGTTAGGCTTCAAAGCTGACTTTCACGGGGGTGGCGAGAGTGGCCTGGGGTGGGCCAGAGCACCCTTGGAGGGTGCAGCCGCCACCGCTGAGGTCGGAGCGGCCACCCGTCTCTGGACAGAGCAAATCCCAAACACAGTGAGGCTGCTTGTACGACAGCCTTCAGAGACAAATGAGGATGTGATGTTTGGAGAGCAGAAGAGATAAAACAAAATAAGAAATAAAATAGATAAAATCTATTTAAAATGTATTTTATCCTGGATTATCTTGGGAGGCTTGCAGAAGTCCGTAAGGGCTGGAAACCTGTCAGAGCAAACCCATCCTTCAGAGCTTGGCAGGGACCAAACGGCCCTACGAGACACAGCTGTCCTCTCCGGCCACAGCCGCCCACCCGGCGAGCTCCTCCCTGCACCTGATGATAAAGGGAACTGGTGCCTCCATCCCCCCTTGCTCTGTGCCTGCTGCCCGCAGCTGCTCCGGGGGAGCCAGGCAGGGAAGAGCTGCCTCCCGTCCCTGGAGACATGGCTACAGGGGCTGCTGCCGCCCGGGGCAGGGAACGTGGCACGTGGGAGCCCGGTGCGTGTTTGAGGTGCTGCGGTGGTGGGGCCTGGGCTTGCCCTGTGCTGGAGCTCGGACAGAGTCTGCCTGGCTGAGATGGCTGCTTGGAGCAGGGAAGAGCCAGGCAATGGAGCAGGAAAGGATTGCCCTGATGCACGGTAACGTAACCATCTGCAGGCTGAGATTGCGCCCGCTGTACATAGGGCTTTAAAACTCGGGCCTATCAATATGGTTATTTTCATCTATATAGATTTTACTGTGCTAAAATAACCTGTAAGTGTTCTTCAGTATGCCATTAAGCAGTATGATTGTAATTGTTGCTTGTAGGCTTTTTCATCCTCTCTCTGCAGAGAAAGGTGTGTTGCAGCAGACACATTTCTAGTGGAATTACACGGGCAAGTAGTTACATATTTGCTAGAGATGGCACATTTCTTTGATCTTGCTGTGACCTTCAAACAGAAATGGTCAGGCTTGTGATGGCTCTTAGCTCCTGTGGGAGATATTTTCCTTGTCTTCAGCCAGCATCAGAGAAAGTAGTGCCTGCTGCAAACTTGGGTTAGACTTGGAACTAATCTAAGGGTGTGAAACACATGTGCACACACGTGTATGCATGCAAGGATGTATCTCTGCATCTGAAAACGCTGCAGTGACGTGCTGAGCAGCTCTGCAGACATGCAAGCGTTCAAATGAAAGAGTACCACTTCTACTCACAGTGGCTTAAGCAGTTTCTGCCATTCCTCACTCCTTTTTCTGGCTGCTGTGCTCCCACAGTGACAGCTCGTCATTGCCAAGCCTTGCACTCAGGTATTGGAGACAATTATGAGCAAAAATGAGCGGTCATTTTTTAAACAGTGAAATTTCTTACTTCATAATTCCCATCCCTTCTCCCATACGAAAGCGGTGGAGGTCATTTTGTTCAGCACTTCTAAAGTATTCACCTTGGGGGGGGGGGGGGGGGGGGGAGTTTGTCCTAAAATGTGGATATTTAAAGAATATCAATCTGACCTTCCTTATTACTATTACAAATGTAACCTCTATTACATTTCTTTACTATACAGTGCATGTTATAAAAATGGCTTCCTAATGGTGAAGCACCTTGCCTTTCAAGGAGAGACAAAAAGTCTGGGACTCCTCCGTTTGGGGAAGAGAAGGCTGGCTGCGAGGGCAAGTCATGGAGGTGGTGGGTGGGGTGGATGGAGAACTGCCACGCACCAAATCCCGCTGCTGGAGGACCAGGGGGCACTTGGAGCACGTAGGAGGTAAAAGATAAAGCATTGTTGCGCAGCGCATAGTAAAGGGTTGGACCTTGCTGTCACCGGAGGTGGTGGAAGCAGATGCTATTAAGAGGTTAAGAAGGTGATTACGTAAATGTATAGGCTCTATTCCCATAAAGAGATCCTATAGGGAATAGTAGGAATGTACCCTCCAGCATCCTGTACAGGATCCCAGGGGAATATGAGAGGCACAGAGTGCAGGAAGGGGCCGGGTTTATGAGCTCTCCCCAGACAGCATCTCTTCCAACCGCTGCCAGAGACAGGGCCATAGGGCAAAATGAACCTTGGGTTTCACTCAGTAAAGCGTAATTTACGTTCTTGCTAACTATGTGCCAAATGCTACATTTTCCAGCCATCCTTTGGGATGTCTTGTAATAGATAGCCCCTGGTGTCAGGTGTGTTCGTGGTGGGGCTGTCAGCACCTGGGAGCTTTGGAGGAAAACTCCACCCTCAGGCTTGCATCTCCTAATCTCCTTCCATTTTGTGGGACCTGCTCTGCAAATCGGGGAGCCCCATGTGCCTGCTACAGGACTCAGAGGTGGAAAGGGCCTGCAAGTGCAGAGATACCAAACAGGGATGGTGTGAACTCAGTTCCCTAAAGCAAATGCCCTCAAACCCTCACCACCTTCAGCCGGAGCCAAGTGGTCCCAGCACCTCTCGGCATCAACCCCAGCCAGGCCTGCTGCTGAGGAGGTTATGTGGGCCCGCAGTGGGACGCCAGCTGCCTTCAGGGAGGTGGCTCCTGCCAGTGCTTCTCTCGCCACCCCGACTGTCCTCGTACTTTTTGTGCTTCATTAATTCTGGGCTGCGATACGGAGCGGGCCATCTTGGATTTCTCATCCTCCCGTGCCGCCTCGGCGCTTAACCCCAACACGGGAGAGAAACACTGGGTGCTAAAACTGAAACCCCAACAAAATGAACGAGAAGGGCTGAGCCTAAGGAGGGGTGGGTATGGCACACCAGGCTGCTGGCCTGTCCCACCGCCGGCGGGGGCTGGGGGCTGGAGGTGTGCGGGGATTGCATCGCCAAGCCTTGCCGGGCAGAGCTGTCGCTGCTGAGGGTTTCTCTTCCAAAACATCCACGATCCCAGTGCGAGGGGTTCCCATGCTGGATGATTTTATAAAGTCACGAATAAGTCAAAATAAGTTAGCGGCGCGTTTGTGGAAGCTTAGCAATACCTGGAGCGTTGTTGAAAGCGATCGCAATGGACAGGGACGCTGACTGCGTACCTTGTTCTTAGATCAGAAACGGTGTCGTATTGATGGAGTGGGCTGTGTGCTGCCCGTGGAGCGCCCGGTGTCTTCCCGACGGACGGAACCGCTTGCCGGCCTGCTGCAGGTCAGCGGTCTTTATTGGTTGTAGTTCCACCGGGGCTATTGTTTCAATAAATATTCTTGCCACCCTTGAAGTCCCCTTCGCCCACCTCCCTGGCAGTAGAGATGTTCCAATATAACACAGATGGAAAAGGTAGAAGCCGATAAATCTTTAATACCGTGTTGATCTGCCTGGATCTTGCTGCCGACGTTACAGGGATGCTTGATGTCCTCTGGACTCCAACCCCTGCCCTGGCTTTTTTGTACTCTCCAGCTGCCACCTGGGGATGGGTCTCGATCCCGGCAGGCAGAGGGTACGGGATCAGGCTGCCGGGGCACTGCAGGGCCTCTGGAGTTGGCGGATCCGTGGCTCCTATTTCTGGCCTCCCCTCAGCCTGGAGTTTCTCACGCTTAGTGCCAGGGCAGGAATGTTTTGGGAAGTTTTCCATTAATTGTCCAGGCTATTTTGAGTGATAGAGCTTCAAAAATAAATACATTGCTGTGACTTTTAGGAAAGTTAAGTATTTTTCATTGCACTCGACTCAAACCCAGTCTGTGTGCAGGGTGCAAGCCCCTTTTATGGGATGTGTGAGAAACTGGGTAGGATATTTTTCACAGGTTATTTCCCAGATTGTCGTGTTTTCGCATGGAATTCCTCTGTAGTGGAAGACAGGAGTTTCATCATTTTGCCAGATGAGCGTTTCAAGCTGCTTCTGCTCTGCAGCCAAGAGGACTGTTATGAGCACTAACCTGGTAGTTACATCGAGCTGTAAAAGCTTTGAATTTCTATGAGGATTAAATTGCAGTTCAGGTCACAGTTGGCGCTGTGTTGGGCTGCCAATAAAGGAGAGCAAATTGTCGTCAGATCGTAATAAAAAGATTTTATTGTTAATTAATTCTGAGCACCAGAAAAAGCGCTATGTGCTTTACCATAAAGGTGGGAAATAAGCCTGTGTCCTAGAAAAGATGCAGCAAGGAAGAGAAGCAAATGATTTGGGATGAGAAAAGGAGATAAGAAAAGTGGAAGGAGGGACAGCAAAAATTTATATCAGTCTCATAAAGTGAATCAGGTTGATTGTCAGTGGATCAGAAGATCTAGTTAATAAGTTGTATTAATATGTAATTATTACTACTTAAATGTTTATTCTGTTTCTACACTTTTAAAAGATTGCATGCTGGGTGCAAGAATTTAGAGCATTTTTGGGTGCTGTTGGTAGCTCCTGCCTGATTCTGCCATAACTCCGCTCCTCACTAAGGCTGCATCTAGTCCGGCGGTGGCCGACGGGTGGGTTACCTGGCTCAGGGAGGTTAATGGGACCCTCGCCCGGGGGGAGAGGGGGTGTCCTGAATCCCGGCTAACCACCTCTGAAGACTTTCCTGGCTCCTCCATGCTGTCGGAGGAGATTCATCTTGCCACGGTTTGCCTTTCAGCAGATGTTTTTCTCTTTGTACTTGAAGAGCAAAGTGCAATGTGGAACCATTAATTACAGCTTATTGGGAATTCTTCTCTATGCTCTCATTTTCATTAAAACATGCTCATGAAAATAACTTTAAGATTACAGTGACCTTAAATAGCACTTAAGACAATGTTTAACTATACAATTTAAAGCAACTGAAATCCTAGTTCCCAGTTAACTATACGCTATTTGCCCTAACTTGGCCCCGAGTCACTCACCTCCATCACCTTACTGTTTGCACGCTGGCCAGAAACAATGACCCAGAAGGTATTTCTGTCCTGGTCAACATATATGCCACCCTGTTAAATGCAGAAATAATTGGCATCCGCCCCCTGTGCCTATTCCAATGGGGCATCAGGATAAACTGAGGTTGGAGCCGCTCCTGGGGGGGTGATTTGTCTGTCTGGGTTTTCTATGGTGCCTGTGGCCGTGGCGTTGGTGGTGAAGGGCTGGAGAGTGCTGAGCAGTACCGAGCTCTAGGCAGGGCATGATCAAGAGAAGCTGTTGGACTTCTGGAGCACCTTGTAGTTTTCCAGTGGTGACTGAGGCCAAGGAGCTGGAGGGTGATATATGACCTGAGGCACAGCAACATGGATTTTCAGAACCCACAGACATACCCACGCCCTCTGACTGGGTTGAGAAAGCTTTTTCAGACAAGGAGAGTATTTCAGGCAGTTTAGGAATTTGGCCAATGTAGATGAGTAACGCAGATAACATTTTTCTTTTCGACAACCACGTGGTGGAGGACGGTGGCACACGCTTTGCCATCTTGGCGTTACGGTATGGGTAAACATGTCTCAGAGGTTTACAGGGGTATGATTCAGATCTGGATAAGAGCACGGTGAGATGCTATGGTCATCAGAGGGGCCTTTAATCCATTATGGGGAAAGGACTTCGGGTCTTTTTGCCCATGGGGACAAACATTTCCCCTTCTCCCTCCTTTTCCTGGAGTTTTCCTGAATTGAAATCGGGGATGAGCTCTGAGTCCTCTCCCTTCAATAGGTAAATTGCTTTCACCCACACCTACCCACTTGTTCCTGACCTGGAAGCAGACCATTGACCCTGCTTGGGAAAAGACCAGGACCTTCATTGGGGAGGGCGAGTGTCCAGGCCAGGGATGGGCCAGAGGAGGAGGAAGGAGCCACTTGGTGGCAGCAAGTTCAGAGAAAACCATCCTGAGATGTCTCACCTTCCCCCAGGCACCCTGCTCTGCCCCTGCAGCAGGAGCTCTCTGAGGAGCGGCCTCTTGTGAAAAATCCCTGAACTGGGGCTGCTCTTCCCTCGCATAACTTAGCTAGGAGCCATGACAGAGGCTTAGCTAAGAAAAGTACCAGAGCTGTCTCAGCTGTGTGTATGGATGAGCTTTGGAGTGAGAATTAAATGAAGGAACTCCTGGGGCTGGAGGGCGATAGGGAGCTAAGCTGTGTTTATGTCCTTGTCCCTCGTGGCTTTAAAATACACGACTTCCAGGATCTTCCATGACTTTCTGGATCTTCAGTCCGCAGCACTTGCAGCGAGCAGGCAGGGGCCCAGCTGGGTGCACAATACTTTGATGCAAGGTGGAGCTCAGCTCCTGGCCAGCTGTGGGCAAGCAGAGCTGCCTTTCCCCGAGCAAGTCCTCTTGTCCCAGCAGGATAACGTGCCACTCATGTCTCTCTGGAGCATGACCCACTCCAGCCCCTGAACCCTAATGCTAATTTTCTTTAAATGTTCTTAGCTAAACTCTGGATGACTTTGTTCAAACTGTTTCCAGAGTCTAGACAGACCTTATGTTCTTGTTTCAGATGGCACTTCCATGCCTGGAGGCCACAAAGATAGCGGACCTGATTTCTCGGATCAGAGTAGTACTAAGAAAAACCTTTTGGCGTTCTCCAAATGTTTCATAGTTGAAAGCTCCGCTACGTTTTTTGTGCATGCAAAAGCATGCACTTTGTCCCACTATAACTATAAAGCAGCCACACTTCAATTTTTTGAAGACAAATCTGGACGATGCTTGTCTCTTCTTCCCCTGCAACAAAGATCATCTTAATTTTATCTGGGCTATTTGGGACACCAGATCTGCTCTTTTAGATGTTGTTACCAAGGCTGTCTGCCAAAGACACAAAACTGGCTTCTTGACTGCACTTTTTAATATTCATGATTCTAGGAGATCTCTTTCCATTGAAGGTGGTGCAGATTAAGGCCTTGTTGATTATAAAGAAAATAAGATTCTTAACCCCCTACATAAACTTCTTCTATGTACCTGGTCATGTTCCTCCCTCCCATTTCTGTATTTAGATTACTCACCAAATACTTAGCCTATGCTTATGGTAAAGAATCAGCCACCTGGATTGTCAAGGGGTCCCTTATATTATTCCACTGTCCAAAACTGTACAAAGTTTTTCACAAAATAAGAAAAGACTTAATATTTCTATTAATGGAAGTAACATGGAAGTAACAGCTATAGAGACCAAAAAAGAACAAGTGTGGCGGTAAGACCCCATAATTATGCTGTGAGGTTTGTATAATCTTGATCTGTTTAGTTTATTATGTTTCTCGGGTCACTTCTCTTAGGGCATTTATTGAATTAGTTATTGTTTTGGCAAAGATCAGCAGTGAAGAATTATCACTGTTAATATTCATTGTATGTCTACATTGCAGGCTGCGTTGAGTAGAGATCTCCGTGCCAGACTGCTTCTGGTACTCTTGCTATCTCTGATGAAGCTGGCTCTACTATCTGTATGCAACATTGCAGCTTACAGTATAGCTATACTTGAACAATTTGTATTGTCAGAGATCCTTGTAGATACATAAGGTTAGAAATGCACTGTCTTCTAAAAGAAAGATAAGATTCTGGAGCAAAGCTCTGCAGTTAGAGGTGAAATCATTGCAAATTCTGGCTGCAGAACACAGGACCTTGGCTACAAACAGCTTGGACCTGGGAGCTAGTCATCCTGCAGCGAGGTATTTGTGCCCTGAAGATGAAACATCGCTGTGGAGACGCTTTCAAAGTGTGTGGAAGCCTCGTGCTGCACAAGTACATGTCTTCTCTGCTGGAGCTGTGCTGAAGGTCCTGTCTCACTCCGGTCAGCCAGCTCTAGTCTCTAACCCTTTCCAGCTCAAATAGTTCCCAAAGCTTAAGCAATGCAAATAATGGGTCTCTGCAAATCTGGCTTATCTGTGCTGAGCTGGGTACCTGCGGGCAAGTGTGAGCTGCTCAGCCAGCGGCTCTGAGGGTGGGTAACTGGGTGCTTTGGCTGGGGTCGTGGGCTAGAGCAGAGCTGCGCTACCCCACGCTCTGGCTGCGTTTCTGCAGGAACAACCCGTGTGCTCCAGGGCTGACTCCTGGAGGGAGAGGGGAGTAGAAGTGATTTCGAGGAGAAAGACCCCTTGAACTTCAGATTGTCCTTCCTGCATCAGAGCTGACTCCTGGTTGGGGCTCAGCTGAAGCTTGCCTACAGAGCTCTCTGCTTGTTTCTCACACTCACCTACAGGCCATCCGGTGAAAGGGATTTGGGGCTTCAAATGAAAGGGTTAAATTATCTGGGTTGTGTTTTTCTTGTAGTTAATGAATTGATTTAATGAAGAAAAAGAGTCATTCTGCACAAGAGGATTCCTGTCACTCATGTATGTTGTCAGCAGGCCACATTACCCAGGTGGTACAAGTAAACTCTGAGTTTTTGGGTTTTCTGTGCTGTTTTCTGAACTGCTGGCAATGCTCTGGGAATAACAGGATGCGATGGGGGCAGAATAGCAAAGAGGGCTCGGCAGCCTCTTTTGCAGGCATGAGAAAGCGCTGCTGAGAGCTTGAGAGCCTCCTCTCCAGGAGCACGAGCTCACTAATGACTGGGAGCACCCATCGGCACACCGTCAGCTTTCAAGGCTTGTGTGTAAGGTGCTTTCAGCCATGAGGGCCAGCTGGGTGCAGGCAGCTGCCTGCTGAGCCCCGCCGCGGGCAGTGCCGCCCTGCCCTGCGCGGCTCCCCGCACGCATGCACAGAGGTTAAGTGCCAACACAGCCCGAGCTCTTTGCTGACACGTTCCTCTGGGCAGCGACTGCAGCTCTGAAACACAGCGGGACCGGATTCCTCCGCTGTTTTGCACCCACTTAGCATAGGGGTCGATGGCTGCTCCAGGCAGGGGGAGGCTTGGGGCCAGCCAAGAGTGTGAGCCTGGACTGTAGCATGGACAAGGTGCTGGGATTTATCAGCAGATGGCAAAGGTTAGACTGCACTTGCAAAAGTGAAGTGGTAACGCTGTGAACATATAGGGCTCCTCCAGCCCTTGTCCTGCATAGGGAGTAAAGTGCGAGGCGTCTTTGCCCAGAAGGTGGTATCTGCTCTGGAAAGGGAAGAGTGCTCAAAATGATGTTGTCCCTGGAGAATCTGAATCTGAAGAGTCAAGGAGCTGAGTTTCTTCTGAGCAGAAAACTGGGCTGGGCTGACCTTGCGGGGGACTTTTCAACTGTTAGAGGCGTGGCTGAGGCCGAGATGCTTGTGGGGTGGGGATCACCATCAGCATTGAAAGTGGTGAAATATGGTGTGGGGAGGCAATGGTGACAGCACGGCAGCTTATAGGGTGCGCTAGCAGGGAGGGCAATGGAGGAAGAAAAGGAACGGCTGCAGTGGAAGGGGGAAGCAGCGTGCTTGGAAAGGCAGGAGAAGGCGGTCTGTTTAGTTCAAGCGTTGGGGCAGAGGGTTTTCTCCTGTTTCACACACATTTCTCCATTACTGTTTGAGTGATTCGCTTTTCCGTAGAGAATCTCACAGGATGGTGAGAAAAGACTAAGAAGGAATCAAGCAAAATCTGGTACAATCTGCACAGTGGTTGAAAGAGGAGACAGGGTAAGGCGCTGGCTCTGCTGTCACAGGGACATGAACATGTCTTTCTCCCGTGTCTTTCCCTTTTCTGAATCCTGGATACAGCTCCTCTGCCTCTCTTCATCTCCCTCTGCAACCCAGGCAGCTGCTGGATCCAAACCCACATAGGAGAGCAGCCGCCCTTTTTTTTTTTGTAGGACTGTGAAAGAGACCAAAAACAGTGGGAGCCCAGCTTCTTCCACAGGTTACTCGTACCACTGGGACAGACGTGGACTGGGCAGCTTGGACTAATTATGTTTTTGTTGATCCCTTGGAGGACTTTGGTTTTGCCTTGAATGTCCCAAACTTCCCCTTGCCACTGGCTATGATCAGCTGGCCTGGGAAGCTGCGGGTGGTTAATGGGTTATTGGGAAAGGTACCTAGGAGGATGTAGGATGCTTTGTAACACCTTTCTGCATCAGGAGTGCAGTGTGCTTTGCAGGGAGGTTGGCGTGGAGCCATGCTGCAGCCCTGGGAGGTGGTGGTCCTAGCGACAGCTTTCTGCCCCGAGTGCTAGCACGGTACAAGTCTGACGGATGAATTTCGTACTGTGCTGTGCTTCAGGAAAGAAGCGGTGTGCAGGTAAACCTGAAAGGGCAATTTAGCAGGGCAGGTTGTAATTACATGTAGAGGGATTTGGCCAGGAGGAAGGTAGGCAAGAAGTCATTTAGAAGCCCTGCTGCCATTTTCCGTACTGTAATTCAAATCCTCTAATCCCCTCATCAGGTGCCTTGGAGGCACCCACTTCTCTAAGCACATGTGTTCACTGGTAGTTTTCTCGGTACCTCCTCTTGCTCTTTCAAACCCTTAAGCCCTAGTTGCGCAGCAGCTGCACTGTGTCTAAATGTAGCTTGGTTTCACAAGCTGGATGGTCTGTTGCCTAAGCTGCCCGCAGGGCTGGATTCAGTGAGCTTTTTACTGCTACAGCTTTGGCAATGCGCTGTAATGCGGAATTGTATCATCGTTGCCCCTCCGCTGCCTTGCTTTCCCTCCCGCAGGGCTCGGAAGGCCTCATGGCTGTAGTGCTCCCCAGGCCCTTGTGCCACCGCGTGTGACTGCTGGGCGGTTGTGGGAGCTGGTGCTTGGGCAGCTCCATCGTGTCAGCCCAAGAGACCTGCTTCTGTGAACCCCCATGGCTTCCATGCGAGATGCCCCTGGGGATGCGCCCATCTCCACGGAGTGGGTGCCTAGATCCCCTGTGCCATGGGGTGCCATGGAGTGCCTCGGCGTACCCTCACTGGCCACCTGCAAAGAGTGCTGAGTGGCGCTGGGGCCACCAAGGGCGGGGAGCTGGGCTAGCGGTGCAGGAGGGCAGGCTGCTGCAGCTGCCTCGTGGGGCTGAGCCTGTGTCACCCACTCCCCGCCATGGGGGCCCTGCCGCCACATGGCAGCACCCGCTTTCCCGGGGCTGCCACCCCTCCCCGCTCCAGCTGGAGCCCCGGCGCCCAGCCCCGGCCGGCTGCTCCCCCCGCCGGCCAGGCCGGGAGGAGGAGGAGGAGGAGGAGGCGCGGAGCCCTCCGCCCCCTGCGGCGGAGCGGGGGGGCGAGGCGTTAGGACCCGGCGGCGGCGGCTGGGCGGCGCGGGGCCGGGGCCGGAGCCGGAGCGGTGCGGGGGGAGCCGCCGCTCCGCCGCCGCTTCTCCCCTCCTTCCTCCCGCAGCCGCCCCTGCCCGTCCAGGCAGCGCTCCCAGGCTCCCCCGGGGCGCTCGGCATGAGGAGGATCAGGGCCAATGCCATCGCCATCCTGACCGTCGCCTGGATCCTGGGCACTTTCTACTACTTATGGCAGGACAACAAGCCCCGCTCGGCGGCCGCCGGCAGGTCCCCCGGCAGCGGCGGCGGTAGCGGCAGCGCCCGGGGCGGGCAGAGGGCGGCCGGCAGGCTGGAGCTCCGCCGGGAAGAGAGGACCATCCCCCTCATCGTGAGTGAGCCGCGGCCGCCGAGCATCCCGCCCTGCCGCGGCGGGGAGGGATGCTCGGGGAGCCGCCGCCTCGGGCGGGGGCGAAGGGGAGCGAGGAGGGCTTCGCTTCGCCTTCGGGTTGCGTTGTATTTATTTTAGCATTCGTGCTTGTCACCATGGCAGCCGTTACGATCGGGGAGCAGGGTGGGCAAACCTCCGGGGAACAGAGTCATGCCGTGGGTAAAGTATTTGCGAGTTGCCTCCGCCGGCTCGCCCGGGCTCTGCTCCTCCGGCTGCGAGCGGCTGCCCTTGGCTGAGGAAGAGGGTGGGTGAAACAGCTGGAAGGTTTTTGGTTCCCGTTCAGGAGGCGCCTGTATACATACATATATACACGCATATGTGTATGCTCACAGTTTTTTCCCATCAGGATTAGATAAGAGCCGCGACCTCCCACAAGCCCTTCCTCTGGCCAGCCGGCTGCAGGGCACCGGGCCGGGGGACGCGAGCGGCGCTGGGGGACTGCGAAGCTGGTACCAGCCTCTGGCTCGGCTCCCTCCGCTTTGCTGCCAAACGGGGGACCTGGGCTCAGCTCCCGAGTTGTGTCTGTTTTAAGCCAGAGTCGGCAGCCTGCAAGTCAGGCTCAGGGTAGGCTTTGGGCAGGCTGAGAGATGGGGGAGCCCTTGGGGCTCCTTGCTAACCCGAGGGGTGGTAGTGATGCTCTGATGTGCTACTTCAAATTTGCTTTCAAAGCCCCACACTCTGCCCTCCCTGGGTATCTGTGGGCTCAGTAGGGTGATAAAATCAAGCTCCTGACTTAAGGATGATGAGGACCTTTCTGCTTTCCGTGGAGGAGGTTTGTCCTCCTTCAGCCTGTAAAACAGCATCAATAAAGCTCTCCCAACTCTAGGCAATAGCTTCATAAAAAATAAACCAGCCCCTAGAGCAAAAGTGGCCCAGCAATACCATTCCCAGGAGTGATCCTGCTGAAGCTGAAGCAGTTTGGGAACTGCACTGTCTGTCACTCTTTGGCTGCAAATCCATTTATCAGCCGGTTACGCACGCATGGAAGTGAACAAAAGCAGGAGCCTGGTCGGAGTCGGAGCAGGGACCGGGCGCTGGGGCTCTCTGCTTCCCTCCTCGACTGGCACTGGGATTTTTGGCCTGTGTGTCTCTTTTCTCCACCTGTAAAGTGGGGGTGGCAGGTGTGTGTGGGGGTGTTTGGGAAGCCTCATGAATGTTTGGAAAATGCTGTCAGAGCAGTCCCAGATTTCGGGTGGCAGGGTGGAAGCCCTTCAGCTGAGACCCTCAGCCATCGCTTGCAGCTGCTGAAACTCAAAAGTCAAAACTGAGGCTCTGGGGCAGAGCGAGGGCGTTATTTGCTGCTCATTAGGTCCGGGGGCTGCCAGCAGTTCAGGCAGCTCTGCTGTGAGACCCTCTACGGAGCAGGACTGTGGAAATGAATACGGTGCCAACCAGGCGAGGAGCTCTGTGCCAGTGCTGCTATTGCTGTAGCCCTTCGGGGCATGCTGGGAAGCGCTCTCAGGCTGGCCAGGGCCGACTTGAACAAACGGAGGATTTGGAGCACTGCTGCCTGTTGGATTCCACCTAGCAGCGGGGGAAGCTGCCCCTGAGCCCCTGATTTCTTATGTGTCCTTGAACATGCTGCTCTGGCAGTTTTATTTCTCCATTCCCCCGCTTATCCCTTCCATTTTTTTATTGCATTTACTTTACTCCCTCTCGGAGGGCTTGTGAGGTTACATGAATCCATATTGTCTGCCAAGCACCTTAAAATCCTCGGGAGGAGGATGCTGTGGCAGTGCCGCACGTTGTTATGTTGCTGCTGTTGGGGGGAGGCAGTATGCGCTCACGGCTAACCACAGCGCCTGTTGTTACAAGCTGTAGCGCTGTGCAACAGCCGCTCCAAATCTGGTCCTGCTCGCAGAACGACGTAAAGCATCCCAGCTCTGCTCCGCGCCTGAAATCCCTTAGCAGGGAAAAATAATCATCTTTTGTCTCTCGTGTCCCTCTGTAACTGGGGTCCCACACTGGGCCAGCCCCCCCTGAGTAAGTCCTGGTCCCCTCGGCAGGCAGCAGCTGGGATGAAGGAGGACCCTCTCCTGATGCACCTGACAGCGAGGTGTGTGGAAATATCACATCCTGCTGCGACCCGTTTGCATAGAGGATGGAAACAGGAGGATTTTGTGGTGTCTGGGCTTCCCCTTGTACGTGCAGAGCAGTTTCCCAAGGGTTTGTTGGGCTGCCCTGAGAGGCGAGCTGGTGAAATGCAATATATGTGCTGCTGTAACTATGCAGCGGCATGGCTATGGGAGAGCCTGACGGGCTTTGCTGTGATGGGAGACGAACAACGAGCCATCCCAGCCATGGCCTCTGCCTACGCTGCTGGGGTGGAAGCAGGGAAGTGACTGCAGGCGAGCACAGGGCAGGAAGGTCAGCGGGGGCCTGGGGACAGCACCCCCCCACAGAGGGTGGCATCTAGCCGGGGGTATGAGCAGTTGGTCTCGTGGGCTGAGTTGACCATGTGAGTCCGTGGGGCTGGCTACGCATGGGCTATAGCTGTGCAAAGTGGTCCTCAGCACACATCCTTATCCCGGCTCCTGGGCGTGCGGGCTGTGGCACTGCCCGCCGCCCTCTCCCAGCCAGTGCGGAAAATGTGCCATTTCAACCACCCTGCGGGAGAAATGATGAATCTAGAGAAGTGGCTGTCCTTTTGCAGTGCAGCGCCCTCGACCCCGAGTTCATTCCCTGCAAAGTTAAATTACTTGACTTAATAAATAATGGCAGTCTTGTGTAAGCGGAGGCGTGCCTATATTCCGCATGCTTCTTGTGTCCTTTGGCCTTCTGCAGAGCCACTGAGACAAGCTGCCCGTTTTGATCCAGCTTTTGGTTTCCTCTGCTCTGCGTGAGGGATGGTGTTGGAGTTCAGGTTTGGGCTCATCTGCAAATAAGGGTGACTCATGTGACTTACTGGTCTCTGGAAAATATTTTTTCAATTTTCTAAAACTGGCTGCTTTTCTGTCTGGGAAGAAGAAAAAATCTTGTCTTTTGGGTGAGCGAGTCCAAGAGTTCTGCTCTTGCGTCTATGCGGTGACATTTCAAATCCTGGGCAAATGAAGGTGAATTGCGTGGGTTTTAAAAATTGAAGTGCTTTCTGAGCTTGTGGTTTTCTTCTTTATTCTCTCCCCATGTGAAGAATAAAAATCACCTCAGGTAAAAACTATAGTCGATTGCAAGTCTCAGCTTGAAACCGGTTTGTTATTTGTTGACCTCATGTTTAACTTTAAACTTAAAATCTGGATGTCTGACTTCTGGAGTCAGCAAGGGAAATCTTTGAATATTGAAGCTGGGCTGTCAGAGATCAGTGTCCCAGAAATAGCTTGTGCGTTAATAGTGATCCTCCAGATCCCTGCTTTATATCCAGAAATCTTGACATGTGGGCTCTCTGCAATAGCCTCTCCCCAGATGCTTGAAATAAAAATGCAGAAATTGGTAAAGGGCAGGGATGGCTCGGTGGTGCGCCGAGCCCCTGCACACTTCTCCTTCCACCCGCCACGGAGGGTGGAAACACGAGTGAGTACCATAGTCCTAGGAATGCATTTTTTTTCTGGAGCACGGTATAGTTTCATATTGATTAGGAGGAGCCCTGGGACCTCTGGCAGTTGGTTTGTGTGTTGGGTGTTTCTGGAGGAGGGACTTCTTCCCTGGGCTCTTTTCTGTCCCTCCCAGGCAGGAGGTTGCCTTCTGCTCCTTGGAAATTTCCCGGAGGCGGAAGCTGTGCAATGTGTCTTTTGGAGGGGCTTTGGCATCGTTTCCACGCTACGTAGGGCGGTTAATCATTCACCACGTGCTGCTCGTCTGCTTTAGCACGGCGCTGATGGGCAGAGCCCAGGACTCTGTCCTCCCGCCTCTAAAGATTGCAGCGTGGGAAGCTCGCCCAGCGTACCTGTGTCCCACGGAAGAGAGCAAGGCCATCGCTGTCGCGTGGGCAAAGCTTGGTGGCCAGGGGGGTGGCTACCCAGGTGGGCAGCTTTGAAAGAGGAGTTTTCCTGTTGGCTGACTGTGCATGCTGAGGATGGGGAGTCCCAGCCCCAGACTGGGGATTTCCCAGTCAAAAGCTGGATGTGAGGTTGCCCTCGGACCTCTCCAGCTTGCTGATTTCTCTGGGGTGGTAGGAAAGCAGCAACGCGCCTGAAAGACGGAGGCAGAAGAGTATCGTTAGTTAAATGCTCTGGGTCGTGTTAGGCTGGTGTCCAATTGCTCTTTGGAGCAGGTATGTTGTCTCTTATCTTTGTCCTGCCAACTTTTGTGACCTGTGTAGCTTCTCTGTGACCCCCCTAGAGCCTGTTTGGCAGCTGAGAGACCCTATATTGTAATATTGGCTCAGGCTGCCTGGGCTCAGCTCTCCTGGCTGCTCCCCACCTCTGCGCTCAGCCACATAAAATGAGCACCGGGGAGACACGATCAAGGCGTCCTTTTTCCTCGTTGCAAAGGGTTTCTAACTTCTCTGCAACCATCGCTGAACTGAGCGTCACCCGCCTGTTGCGAGGCAGCGAGCGGGAGACTCCTCTGGGATGCACTGCTGAGAACGGGAGGTGTCTGTAGGCATCGAGCAAGTTGGCGAGGAAAGATGTCAATCGTTTGATCTTTCCCCTCTTGTGTAGCCAGAAGATAGGCAGTGGCTGGGGTTTACCTGCTTCTCTCAGTATCCGGACTGGTGAATTTAGCCACGCTTGTATTTGCCAGCGTGTAAGACTACCCTGGTGTATGTTCTTCAGACCCTGGCAGACTCAACGTGGCCAAACAGCGCGCTCTGCTGCGTTTGTCTTCTCTTGCACCTGTAGCAACCTGAAACGGGGTTGTTGCCCTTTGGCTGTGGGTATCTGAATCCCGCGGAGCAGGTGCCGGCTGATGTTCACCGTTCGTTCGTGAATGATTTTATTCCCATCCCTTCATCACATTCCCTCTGTGCGCAGCTTTCAGGGGATGCTCTTTCCCTCACCACTGGGATAAGCTGCAGCTTTTGTGGATCCATAAGTGATACCATTTTTCAGGGACTTGTATCCCACAGGGCTCCCACATGTGTGCCAGCCTGGAGGCAGGTCTTGTAGCCTCGGGGATGTACCGCTGGGAACCGAGGTGGATCCTAAATTAAAAAAAAAAACCAAAACAACAAGAGGGGACGAGCACTAATTCCTTGCATTGACATATCGCCAGGCTCATGAAGTACAGGCTTGATTTCATGTCCTGCTGTGCCATGGAGAGAGAAGGCGTAATATTTCATGAGATGCCACAGCTCATTTCAGCAGCCTTTTGCAGCGGTGGAAAGTGGCGATTCCCTCACCGTTTGACTCTTACCAGGTTGCTCACTCTTGAGTCTCCTGCCTTTTGGGGCAAAGATCAGGAATATGGCTATATAGGTTTCTTTCTGCTCTTACGCTGGGCGGCCGCGTGTCAGTTTGCACACGTGTGAACACAGCACAGGCGGCTGGACCGGTCTCCCCGAGGCTGAATGGTCTCCCCAAGGCTGCTGCGCTGCCTGTAAGCCAGACCACCTCCGCTGCGGGCAGCGGGAACCCCGGTCCGCGGAGGCACGGTGAGCAAGCTGGGGAAGTCGCCACGTTCAACAGCTTATGAAACGCTCTTATTTTCTTAAAACATCTTCTTCCCTTCAAGTTAAAGGAAAAGTGAACGGGGACTTGGGCTCTCCATCATGCCAGCCTGCAGAGCGGCTCTGCTCCCTGTGGCTTTGCAAACATCTGGGGTGCTGGAAACAAGATGGAGAAGAAGCTGCAGGTCGTAGTGCCGATGTTTTTGCAGGGGGAAGGTGCCCCCTCCATGCGCTGGGTTTGTCTGTGCCATTCAGCCTGGCCCGTTCCCCTGCCAAAATCCAGCACCTGCCCGGCTCTGCCCTCCACCTATATGGCCTCTGCTCTTCCCAGTTAATTTTAGGGTGGTGGAGGGGTGGCCCTTAACGCTTGGGGTTTTGTGGCCAGAGCCCTGCAACACTCTTGATTTTTTTGGATCTCTGTGGGATCTCTCTTACAAATGACAGATGAGAGGCTTGTGCCAGCTCCCTGGGAAAGGATGACTTGGTAACTATTTCTCTGGGGGTATTACTGCAGGAGGAAGATTCAGTGACAGTTTGACAGCTTAATATTTTATTTACGGTGTTTATGTTTTAAAAACATGGGAATGAATGCCATTTGCCTAAATGGCAGAAAACAATTTTATATTTAATTTGTCTCAGTGACCCATGTGGCACATTAAAAAATAAAAGAAAAATGAAAGAAATGGTTCACAATAATAATATTAATAAAATCCAGTTGGAAGCACTGGCCTTAATTGTTAATCAAAGTGAGGAGGTGGCTCTAGCATGGTCTGGGGCTCGGGGAGCGTGGCCATCTGGGCAACCTGGGACGGTGTGTAGAGGTGTGGGGGGTGAAACGCAGACCTCCTGAAGGTCATCTTTTACTGGAGCCTTTCCATTAAATAAGTGGGTCAAGCAGCTGCAAGTTTTAGCGAGCTGAAGCATTCTTCCAGTATGCAGCTGCTTCCCCAGTTAGATTTGTCTTTGTGTTTACAAAAATGCCGTAGCAAACCTCAAGATTTACTAAAAGTTTAGCAGTGTTTGCTGGAAACAGAAGGCTTTGAGAGGCATCTCGGGTCGCTGTTTGCTGTGAGCGAAAGTTGCCCAGGCGCTTCATCCCGAGGTGGGCAGGTCAGGAGTCACGTGAAAGGCAAGGGGAGAAGATCCGGTTTTGTTTCAGCGGCACCGAACGGGGACTGCTCGCGTTGGAGCGCTGAAAAATGACTTAATTATTCCCGTTAGAAAAACATGCAGCGTAGCAGAAGGGCAATGAAATAAAGAGAGGCGAAGGTGCTGGGGACGAAGCAGGCGGGTCAGCGGGGGCCCCTGCTCGCCCGTGCCGCGCGTCGCCTCCCTTCTGCAGGGGAGGTGGGCGCAGAGCGTGGCTGGGCGGCTCTCGCTCTTCCTTGGCTCTCCCCAGCCTGCCAGCCGGTTGTTCCTGTCCCACGGCATCTCAGTGACAGTCCCAGGACCTCGTTCTCCTTTTCCTGTCCAGGTGGTGAAGACTGCTCCCTCGTCCTCCTCTGGCCCTATCTGCCAGCTCCTGTGGTAGGGCTGTAGGCTCTTTGGGGCTCGTCGTGTCGGTTGTCGCCGCTGTTCTGCCTGTACAGCGCCTGGTGCAGAGGCCGTGATCCACAACACGGCCCGTACTATCGCACGAAGGTAAAGACATAACTAAAGCGAGACCCATGGACTGGGAGTCGAGCTGGCGTACTGACTGAGCTGCAAACTCATCCTCCTCACAGGCTTCCGTGCCTCGGTTTCCCCAAAGTCTAAAATGGAGATTTTTTATCTGCTTCACAGGGCTGTTGGGAGGCTTAGCTTGCAAGTTTTGTAAAGGGCTGGGGATGAGAGAACCTCAGCAAAACAGTTGGTTGAGTTCACCCTTTGTACACATTTGAACCAAAACCAGGGGTAGCAGAAAGGCGGCAGGTCAGGGACGATCTGCTGCAGGAGGAAGACGTTGAAGGCGCAGCACGGTGAGCTCTGTGGGCTGAACAACAGGATTTATGAGGAGAGGCTGTGTCCTACCTGCCGCTGGCTTTCACTGGGTTTTTACAAGCACATATTCCTGCAACTAATAAAAGTGATAAAGGACAGGAGCTGGACTGTCCTCATTAGATTTCCAGGTCCAAATTGTGCTTGTGGCTGTGGAGACAGTGAGATATATAGGGGTACATTTGAAAAAAAAAGAAAAAAAGGCGTCTCTTGGGCCCCATCTTTACCGAGAAATTACCCATGTTGTGATGTGCTTGGAGCATATGGGTAATTTCTCAGTGTTGGTGGAGCCTGAGTTTTTGATAGGCGCTGCGTGCTCTCTTTGGAGCTGCTTCAGGAGCATCGTCCCTGCGGAGACCTGCCCCTGCGCCTTCTGCGGTGGCAGTGGAGGTCCAGCAGCGCTGCTGGAGCGTCAGCTCCGAGCTGCCCCGCGTGGGGCTGCCTCTGGGCAGGGAAGCTGTTTTAGCCAGGCTGATGATGCCTGTTTGGTCGTCCTGCCACGATGGAGCTGCAGGGTTGACTTTGCAGTCCAGGCTTCAAGGCTGCCGTGGTCAGGCTGGGTCAATGCTCCAACTTCTGGCTCTGTTATAGCATGGGCACTGATGACACTTGGCTACAGCTGCAGAAAATGATCTACTTTAACCTCTTGTTTTCTTTCTCCCGCTTTCCAAATGTTTCATCTTTTAAGCTGAAATGTGGTCCTTGTGAGGAGGCTTTGTTTTAAAGCAGCAGAGAGAGAAAAAGCAACTGTGCTGAAACCTGCATCAGCCATTTTGTGGGCCCAGGAGGAAAAAAATAGGAATATTTTTCTTGACTTTTTTATTTTGGACAGGCTGAATCCTGAGACAGCTGGGTCTTGGCTGGAAAAGCGCTCTTACCCAATGAAGGTGTCTTCAGAGGTTCTCTGAAAAAGTCTTCCTTGCAGGACAAAATTGGAAATGACTGATGCTTTCCATCTGCTTGCATGCTGAGTGCCCCGAAACGAAGTATTTAGTGCCAGAGAGTGTCGTGCTCAGTAATGCCATGCTGTACCTTTGTGCCTTTTGGTATCAAGCATGCAGTAAAGAGCCTCATAAATGAGGAAGACCATGTCAGAGCTGCAAAAAGCAGTGCAGCTCCTTGGGTAACTGGTGAGTTAGTCTCTGAGTGAGGGAAGAGGGATACAGTAGCAGTGCAAATGGGAGCCATCACATCTACACAATGAAGTTAAAAAAATTCTGTGTTCCCTATGTAGTTTTCCAAAGTAATTTTAAATTGTAAGAATTAATAGTAAAGTATTAGAGCTAGGAAATGTGAATGTTGCAAGTGCTCACTGCAGACTCCTGTTGCTCAGTGATGTGATCATGTTGTAATTCCCAAGTGCTATACTATGTATGTGTTGTTGGGTTTTTTTTTTTCCTTTGTACCTTTCTGGAAGACATTTGGGATCTAGTTGTATGGTAGGAATTACCACTACACCAGGCTGCTGATGCAGCAGGCTGTATGTGTTTCCTAACCTTCTGGGATGTCTCAGTTTGGCTGAAGTACCTGTTTTACACCTAAAGTGATCTCTGGGTGGGTTGATAGGGCACAGCCTCCTAAAGCGATCTCTGGGTGGGTTGATAGGGACGGTGACAAACAGGTAGGGCATAACCCTGTCCCCGAATAGGGGTGCTGAGTTGCCACATCCCCGCTGGTGCTGCTGTGGTGCTTCTGTGATGCTAAGGCTCTTGGTTTTGCGTATGGGGACAGCAGAGCCGGCTCCCCTGGCAGTACCAGATGCAGGCTGGGGTGAGCACAGTCGTGCTTCTCCCCTCGCTCGGAGTGCAATGTGGTGCTTACGCTGAGCTTGGGATGGCAGCAGAAGGATGGATGCTCTGCAGTGAGGTAACACTTTCAAAACATTTGTTGGAACAAATCTGAGCAAACTTGGGTCTGTTTGCATCCTCTCTGCTTTTGGGTGGTCTAAGTCTGGTTGTGCCGTGCCCGCTAGCTGAGCAGCCCTGTAGGGCATTTCCAGTCTGTGCTGGGAAAACTGGACCACACTGGTTGGGCACTCCCAAAGAAATTTTGGGAAGGGCTGGGAAATCGGTGTTCCTTCAGGACTAGCTGTGATCAACACAGAGGGCCTGTTGGGTCAGGCAGTGATGAGATGTGGTGAGGTCTGGCCTTGGAGAGGTTGCCCAAGCACCTATCAAAAGCTCCCTTTGGCCAAGTGTGAAAGGGTTTTAAGTCAGCGGGTGGACTGCTGGCTCGGGTCAGGTTCTTGAACAGACACAATCTGATGCTACACGTTAGGCGAGCCAAGAGGAGGTGGTTTACAGTGAAAGTAAACAACGCTGTCCTTACAGCGCTGGATACAGATCGAGTCACACCGGGTGGTAGGGAAAATCTGCTGATCTGCTTGCATCACTTAGCTTACAGCATTATTAAAAATAATTGTCAATTGTAAATTATTTACTCATTAATTTTCTTAGTCCAAAGCCTCACCTTCAGGAAAGATGTGCTGGAGGGAAGGGAAACATGGTGGGGTGATATAAATGATTGTGCTCGGTGGGCTAATATGAAAAATAGGTTATTTGGTATATTCTCCTCTCTGCTGCAGTCCAGCCATTAATTGTGCGGCTCAGCCCTGCGTGCTTGGTACCACCCCGACCTTTGCTGCCCCTTGCACCTGTGAATCAAGGGGGCTACCCGGGTGCTCCTGCCGCCCCCGTGGTTTTGGATACGTTAGTCTCAGCATGGCAATGCCCTGGCAGTAGAGTCCTCTCGCCCGCTGCCGGCATCCTCGGGGTGGTGGGTCTCACCAACTCTCACCTGCACTTACTCCCTGAGGAACTGACAGGGACAGTGTACTGCGGGGACCTTGTTAGAGGCGTACGATGTGCGCAAATCTGAGCCCTTTATATCTTGGTGCCCTAGTTTCTGGGGATTTAGTCCTCCCAACCTGTTACAGCCCATCCCATTTTTCCTCCTCTTTCTTAGTTAGAGGATTATAATTGTCACATTGAGCTTACAGGGGATTGGAATGCTTTGTATCTTTCTTCTGCCTTTCCCCAGTATCTCCAAAGAGGCATCATAAAGAAGGGGCAGGAATGGACAAATAGTTATTAGCATCGCTGCAAGCACTGAAGAAGGGATGAGAAAATTCTCCCTAAACTTTCACTCCTGCCTTCTTGCAGGCTCTGCACGGGACGCTCTGTGACCTTCTGAGCTGTGGCAGCTCCCTGACACACCGGCGTGAGTCCGTGCCCCAGACCGCCTGGTGTGCGGGCAGGGACTCCTGGCAGTCAGCTGGGCAGGAGCAGCAGCTGCAGGAGGGGAGAGTGCTGGCGGGAACTGGGTGTATGAAGGGATCCCCTTCTTATTCTTCTGTGCCTCCTGTGCCTTAGGAGCCCTGTAAGGTGTTATTCTAGTTCCCCAGCTCACCAGTGCGCAAAAGGAACTTGTTGCTGCCCGTGGGTTGCATGTTCAGAAAACCCAGGATGCAGGTGCACTCAGTTCCTTCAGCTGGGCTTCAGCAGAATCCAAAACTGTAGCATCTAAAGTTTAAATGAAATATCTTGACTTCTTTGGGGGGGTAGGTGAGTGATGCTATTCATGCTATTCACCGTGGAAGAATCCTTCAAAGTGTTAGAAAGCAGAAATGCATGGTGGCCATTTGAACTCCCTAGTTTATATAGCAATGAACCTAAGAAAATAGGAAATAATGCAGCACACAGCATTTATTAAATGTCCAGAAATTTGCTAAACTGAGTCTTGTGACAGATTCATTAAGACTAAGTAAATTTTGAGGATCCACGTTACGTTATCTATTTTCTTGTCTTTCTGTTAATGCTTGTATAATTCCACTAGAAATACACCTCCCACTGCTATATTTGACTTGCTGGCCCCATGTGAAGCTTTAATTGTGGTCCATGCCATTCTCTGTGGCAAGGACAGCCATGAAGCATGTTGCCAGAAGGTTATTTTGAATCATTAAAGGCAATTAATGTCTTTCCAGTCTAGAGTAGGTGAGTTGAATCTGAATGGAAAATGTTTCTATCTAGATCAGAATTTGCTTTAAGTTACCAATTTAATATTTTTCATTCCCATATCATTGTCCCGTATCTGATGTGGGTAAATTTAGATGCATTTTTATCCTTGCCTATCAGTTGGTGGCCCCCTTTGAGAGTCAGATGCTGCTTAGCCTAGGGTGGGCTCAACACCTCTGCAACGCAGGGTTCAGACCTGCACCGGGACGCGATCGGGGTTGCTCCGGCCATGACCTGGGTCTGCTTGGCAAGAGCTGGGTGAGTGTTGGCAGCGTGCGTAGGGTTCAGGTGCAAAAGGAGAAACACGGAGAGAAGCTGTTCTCTATGAAAACTCAGCCGGCTCCGGCAGCTGCCAGCCTTTCCCCTGCCCTGGCTGTAACTCTGTGTGCCGGGGGAGCGCACAGCCCGGCTCACGGCTGGATGTGTATCTCCGTAGCAGACTCTTTCTGTACGTGAGGGACTTGTTTTGGGGCTCTTCTGGGATGGAAGAGTGAGGCAGGGCGACTTGTTGAATAATAAACTGTTAGGGGCTGCTGCGAGCCTGCCTGGAGCTACCAGTCGCCTTGCCATGCTTCTCTGAGCGATTTGCACATCAAAGTTACACAGCCTGAGATCTCCTGTACATCTTGCTCCTAGCCCAGACCTCACGTACAGCTTGTGCTGCTGGGTCCCTCCCCATAGTCTGCGGATCCCCCCTTATGGGGGTGTTTGGCTATCCAGACCGGGGGCTCTTCTGTGCAAGGTGAAATGTGAACTGAAAAGACAGCCTCTGTCCCGGGGAGTTTATAACCTCCATAGTTGAGCAAGATAAAGGGTTGGGGAGAGAAAACGTTCTTCCCCCCATTTCCCTGATGTAGGGCTGAGATTAAGCCTCAATCTCTGCTGAAAGGAAGAAAAGAAAAAAAGAAAAAAAAAAGGTATGTTTGCTATTCAGATCTGCTAACCTCTGGTTATTAACCCTGATTAAAACACCAGTGAAGCCAAGACAGCTTGGATATTAACTGTGTACCAACATGAATTCAAAGAACTTGGTACTGGATTCAAGCTACTACCCAGAGACAATTAAAAGTCAGTTTGTCCTGTGGTAGCTGCTGTTGTAGTTGGCCGTACCCCATTCTTGTTAGGGTTTCCCTTGCCTTGGTAATTTGGATCACCTCCCCACCCTCTAATTTCTGTGTGGCCAGTGATGGGTTGGCGGCTTAAAAACCGCTTTGGCACTTCACATAACCTGAGGGGGTTGAGATAGCTTGGGGGGAATAAATCTGGCTCGTGTCTGGGGAAGTCGGGAACTTTGCACCCCCTCAATTACCCTAAGTGCCAGCTCAGGTTTTGGTGTGCATTTTTTTCTGCGTGTTCATTTGGAGGAAGAAACAGCATTTGAGGATAAGCCACTGGGAACAGGAGTGGGGAGACAGGTTAGGAAAAGCTTCTAAATGATTCCTGTATGTGCAAATGTTAATCATTAAACCCGTTGCCGCTTAACAGCATGACTTCTTGTCATGATAAGCTGCCCCTCCAGGCTGAACAGGAATAAATCTCAGGGTGTTTGCTGAGCTGGGGGAGCTGGACTTCAGCCTCTCCCACCTCAGCCCTAATACTGCGTGCTGTTTAAACACCCCTTAGGGGGCTGCGGTGGCGACCCGCGGGGCGCGGGGCTCCCTGGGGCTGCTGCTGCTTCTTCAGGCTGAGCTCTGTCTTCGGAGAGTTAAATTCTCAGCTTAATCAGGGTGAAGTGAGGTTCCCCTTGTTATGTTGTTTTTGGTGCCAAGTGACTGGATTCTAGTTCTGTGCTCAGATAGTGGCCTGTGTGATTTGCTGCTCTTGGGGGTAAAAATACACTGTAGGCACTTTAATCATTCTCTCTGCAGAAAAAAGAGCGTTTGCATCTGGGAATACGCTCCTGGCATTTGTAGTATGTATTCGTTTTTTGTCTTGCTACCAAGTTCTTAAAGCGGATAGATAACAGCAACGTGAGTGCCTGCATGCTGAAATGCTTATGTTCCTGTCTGGTGGCACGTGGCACAAGTTGTAACAGGCAATACCATCTGACTGGGCATATGGCCTTTTTGCCACAAGTTATTAATAGTCAAATACAAACACAAGCACCAGCATCTACTTTTGTAGGAGCAGGATTTTACAAGGATTAATTCAGCTAGTTGTACTCATTTCCCCCCAAAACAGGAGTCTGAATGTAGGACATCCACTGCTGCGGATGTTGAGAAGGGGTAGGTGACTGGTTCAGACTCTAGCGATCTGGACAGCATCAGCTGGATGATGAAAATACAACAAACGGATGACTAGGGCTTTACCCCCATTGTTTTGGCGAGTGATACTGGGTAGTATTTGGTGCTAGTAATTCTGTAATGCAGGCAGGGGAAACTTAGCAGGCTAAGGCATGAGGGCCCTGGGGTGTAGCCTGTACCTGAGCTGGATAACCCACTCTGCGAGGCACGCTGGAGACCATCTCTGCTGATCAGAGAGGTGAGGAGCAATGTTTCTGGGGCAGCAGCAATATGCCACCTCAACAGCCGCAAGCAACTCTTAAGTCCCTAGGGAAGTCTCTCCTGTTTGACATATACTTGCTATTGCTTCTTGAACATCTCCGTACGGCACTATAGGATTGGGACAGAGGGGGTTCTTCAGAGTGGCTCTGCACTGTAATCAGAAATGGACTATTTGAAGGTACTTGAGGGGAAAAAAATGGCCAAAGTAGACTGAAACCCCTGATGATCTAAAGGAAATACCTTTGCTCCTGAGAAGGGTGAGTGGAAAATCCCCACCTCTTTGGTAGGGCCACTCAGGCTCCCTGTAGGCTATGCTTCCAGAAGAACTATTTGCAATTCTTCTGCCAGTTCAGTACCTCCAGCATTACCAAAGCATGTGTGAAAAACAGCTGCGTGGGAATGTCTTCAATGTCATTTAGAGGGCAGCTCAGCTACCTGTCCTCCAGACAAGGAGGATCTGGCAAGGAGAAAGGTATTTATACTGTGCTTTAGTAAGTGTTGACCTAAAAGAACTTGTCGCTGTGCATTTCCCAAAAACCTGTTTATTTAAAAAAAAAATCTCTTGGCTTTTAATTAAATTGATTTGGTGGATTTCTAAGAGTGTGAAGGTGAACACAATATGTGCCTTGGTTTGCTGAACTAGCTTACGTGAATTTGGAGGAGCTTCCTTCGTGCTCCCTGCGGATGAGAAAGGCGTATGAAGAAGCCTGGGGTGCCAGAACTTTTGTCTTTAGTATATGCTCCTAGTGTAGGGTGATGTGGAAGTATTCAAGTATATTTAAAACATTTGAATGTTTGCTGAAATGCAGAATCTTAGTATTGTCTTTCTTACCTTGTCACTTCAGCTATTTGAGTTTATCAGGAAAAAAGAGGGTTGTTTTGTATTTCCTCTTTACACATATAGTTTTTTGCGTCAGTCACAGAAAGTGGAGATGTTAAAATAACTGTATCGTCCAGGCAGCCTCCCTGCAGATGCTGACTGCCTCCGGTGGTAATGGCCCACACTATCTCTTGGAGCCTTTTGCTTGTTTGGGGAGTACAGACACCGTCCGATAGCTCTTCCTTCCCTCCATCCCGTTAAATAGGTTGACAATATAATGTACAGGATGCACAACGCTGTGGTTTTAGTCTGTATTGAGCCAGATTGAGTGCTCGAGGTCCAAAACCAGATGGAAAGATTATATAAGGATGCTGAGATTATAGAGTAGGATTCAGGATCACTGGGCTGGAGCTGGCTGCTCCTTGCTCTAGAAGGAGCTCGGCCACATCCCCTCCTTTGAAGATGGGTGATTTGGGAGGAGAGGACTGCTGTTAGAGAGGCCAGTCTGCTCCTCCAGAGCTCATTTAAGAGCCTGCCTCCCATTCAAGCAAGGGAAATGCTATCAGTGGAACTTTTCCTAGTATATTAAGTGACCTGGCTGTATTTCATGGCCTAATGGTGTTACCGCAGAGAGCAGAGGATAGAGGATGATTTTCCTTGAATGTTTTCTTTGCTGTGTGGGAAAGGGGCTGCTCCCATCTGATTCAGCTGCTAGGCAGCCAGATTCCTCTCTGCTGGTCAATGAACAGAAACTGCTGTTTTATGCACCAGAAACTGGGGTACTGGCTGCTATAGTTATGACTTAGTTTCTAGTGTCAGATTAGTTAGGACTTAGATACTGCACCAAGCCAAGGATCTACTAAAGATGTACAGGCTGGAAGTGAATCTCTATTTCTACGTTAAACAGATTTGTAGCGGCATCTGTTCTGCCCAATGATTTTTACAAGGGAAACAGTCCAGAGACAGTAAGATTGAGACACTTCAGTTGGTACTTTCGGTAATAAACATTTTTTGCGTTGACACGTCTGGTGCACTTGACTCTTCAGAAATGTGGTAAGTGCTTAAGCATCTTCTTTTACAGATCAAGAGTCTGAGGGAGGCTCAGAAAGGTTAAAGTCTTGATTTACACTGATTGCTCAGGCTCCGTTGACTTTCTCTTTGAATGTCTTTCCCACCGGGCATTTGACTGACATCCCTTTCCCTAGAGCTTCAGTGCATGTGCAAATAGTCACGACTATTTTGCAGGGGGGGAGGTGGATCGAGGAAGAGCGAGGTGAATATGCCCCGCCGATGCACAGTGCCAGCATGCTTTGCCCCCCAAGGATGATGCTTCTCCTCTTGGGGTGTCTTTGGGATGAAGCATCAAGAGTGCTCAGGTTCTGTTTGCAAGTGTGACATCTTGCAGTGCTGCAAGGTGAAGGCCCTGTAATGAATGGCTCGAATGAGCAAACAGTAACGAGTTGGCCAGGGATGGTTCATTGGCTCCTGCCTAGCAGAAGGAAAAGTGTCACTGTGATTTGTGCTTACCTAGCTATGCAACTGAATTTTATCCTTGAACTGGGTTCCTGGTTAAGATAAAATCCCTTGGGTGAGACGCATGCCATTTGCACAGGGCTCTTGATTAGAAGAATTCATCATAAACATGGGCATCTTTCTCTTGTTAATATGGCAGGGGGTAGAGATCAATTACATCAGCAGAAATGTGTCTGTTGTTGTTTACTATTTGTATGAAATGTGGCAGTCCTTGGTGCTTCAGACAGAGGTGAGGTTCCATATGATGTTGCTGTGCTACCACTATTATGCTTTTAATTATTTAATGAATTACTGACTTTTGAGTTGAGGTAGCTCCACAAGGCTTGCTGGTTTGTCTCCTTTCTTCCTCCCCAGATGGGTATCACGGTATAAAGAGATGGCTAAGGAGAACTGTTTCCTTCCCCTGCCTAAAAAGGAGGTGAACGTATGGAAGCTGTCTCATGGAGACAAGTTTTGAGTCCTCTTTTAGCTTGGCAAAGACTTTGCTCTCACCCCAGGAGCCTTGGGGAGCAACGCCGGTGTGGCAGGCAGGAAGGGAAGCCCACATAGATGACTTACAGAAAGAACGGACAAAGTGTGTTTTGAGGAGATGAGTGTTGTAGCAGCTGGGTACACCTAGAGTGTACTGGGCCAAATCCCACGCTGGCTCTCACAGTCGGTAAAAGTTGTGATTTGCAGCTGCTTCTGTCCTCTAAGCACAAAAGCGAGGAGATCCGTGGTATTACTAGAGAGGAGACAAGTGTTTGTCCATGTGTTTAATTAAGACCTGCTCTTCAGTGAGTGCTTTATTGCAGATGCTCTCTGCACACTTCTTGCACTTTTCTTTTGGAATTAAAGTGTTAAGAAATTTTCTTCATCCCCTTGTCTTCCGTACTCTTATGTCATGAGTTGGGGATGAAAGTGCCTTCTCTGCCAAATACAATCTGATGGAGGGTCTTGCCTGGAAGATTCATTTATTTGAGTATGAGGTTTTTCAAGTTTAAGTGGACATTAAGTTGGAATTTAAAGAAATATCTCAAAATGAAGGAGGATAGAACAAGCATTTCTGCCTGTCCCTGTTCTCAAGTGTGCAGTGCCCATCACTCTTGGAAGAGGAACAGATTGTTGGGGAGTTTTTAAGATGCTTCAAGAGTCATTGACTTGTGGGCTGTGGTGCCTTCTCTGTCCAGAAAACCCCCCAGAATAGTTTCTGTGCAGTTTTTTAAATGTCTAGCTTGCAGTTTGGGGGCCCAGACGTGAATGATTTTAAGATCTGTCGCATGTCTGAGGACAAGATTTACAGACCCTTAGAATAGATAAGAATTTAGTTAAAATAGATAAGAATTAACTGACAATCCGTAGCTTATTGGATTCCTCCATGTAAAATCTTATGTACGGCACTGAGGATTAATTGATTAAACTCTTCTCTAGAAAATTTTGTTCTTTAAGATGTGAGTAATGTAAAATTGCCTTACTGGCTCAAAAAAGCATAAAAATAGGAGTTTAAGGTGGCTGTTACCAGGCAGAGAATACTGTTATCTGCTTTAAATTATAGGACAATATTTTCCTGAAAAAAAAAAAGTGAATCCAAGTCTTTTGTATCCTTATGGTGAATGGAAGCAGTTAATTAAAATAAACATTTTGGGTTTGAGATTTGCAAGGTCTTTCACATGAAGGACTTAGGTAGAGCTGGAAGTAGGTGTTTTATGATGCTGTTTCCTGCTTTGCAGTTCTCCGATTGAGCTGAGATGGAAAGGAGGTGTTAATCACTTCTCAAGGGCTCTGCAAGACATTGCTGCGGTCTTGTGAACATCATTGATTGTGTCCTCCAAAAGATCTTGCTGGGGCCATGCAGCTGGAAGAAGAGACAGACAGCTGTGGTAGCTTGCTGAAAGAAGCAAGAATATTTGATTTAAGAGCCTGCAGGCACTTATTACTGTTCCTCTTGCTCTGTTAAGGCGCTAATCTTATATTTTGCTCTGCAGGTTACCGTGAACAACAGTGCCATTCCTTTAGATTTTGCTAGCTGCCAGTAGGGACAGTGCTTGGGAGGTCAAGAAACACAGGAGGAACTAGTCTTACCAAGACATCCCTCCATCTGTCTGCAAACGATGCTTGTGTTTCCTTGTCCCTGGGTACTGCCTCCCTTTTGGGTGGTGAAAGAGGCAGAGGCTGAGCCAGTAGAGCCCCATACCAGCAGCAGATGGGGGCTCTGCTAGGTCATGAGAGGCCTGGGGGCAGAAGGGTCATCTTCCAATAACTGGACTGAGAAGACACTGAGGGATGTGAGGTCTATTTGGAAGGAGTGTGGGGGGAAACAGGAGGAACAAAAGCCAAGTTGGTCTCCACCAGATGCTGGCTGTGGTCCCTGAGGAAAAGCATTTTTGCTCTGTTGCCACTGATGTTTGTATTCAAGGTTAAAGCACTTGGCAGAGGTGAAGACACCATTCTGGGAGTGTTTTGCTTCAGATGGGTTGACTGCAAAGGGAGTTCTTGTTGTCAGCCTGGTATTAACCAGGGGCTATGAGAGGGATGATGACTCTGTCACTTGCCTGGTATCATGGAAATGTGCAATGAAGGGTGACATTAAGTCATTATCAACTACAAGAAGTTGAGGGAGTTCTTTTCCCTCTTGGTTTAAAACTTGTTGCTTCACACAGGCTAACACAGTGCTCTGGAAAGAGATTGAAGGGGTGAATGTGTGTGGGAAAACAGAGGATAGGGATGGGTTCTCTATATATGCTTTTCTCACTCGCTGCTTCCCTCCAAAGTTTATCAGTAATTTGGGAATTGGTTCTGGCATATTGCTCTTTATGCTATAATACAAGGAGTCTGTTAAAGGCATATCTGATGGGGTACTTGCGTGAGCTGTCATCTGTTAAGATGTTATCAGGTTAAAGATGGTCGTTTGCTGGGATGGTTGCTGCACCCCCAGCTCCAGTCCAGCACTGAGTGGAGAGACTGGGAGGAAAGGCGCCATTTGGGCTCGCAGCCCTCAGTTCAGCTCCAAGGGCTGCTGGAGCAGCCTTGCTGGAAATAGCCTTACAGTTTGAGCCACTGGCCTAAATGCTGGCTCCATAACCCAGAGTGAATACTAACCTGGAGATAGAAAAGTCTCACAGCCTCTGACTCAGTGCATCGGAGTGACATGGAATGGGGAGAGCTTGCAGGGGGCCAGGCAGGATGGATAAAGTTAATTTGGAGGGGAAGTATATTGCAACGTGGCAAGATAGGACCAACTTTGTTTCCTTGCGCTTTTTTCTCTGCACTCTAGACTGCAGAGAAGAGCATCTATTTAGATGTAGTCTTTTCTCACTTTCAGATGAGGAAAGAAAGGGATAATAATTTTCTGGGAAACCTGAGGTCTGGCTATGTGCACAGTTTCTGAACTGGGTTGTCTGGGAGATGTGTATGTGTTATTTGCGTGGGTGTATATTGACATCCTTGAGGTTCATGTGGCAGCCCAGCTATGAGTGCATACTGTAATGATATTTTAATTGTGATAACTTCTGGAGACTTTTTTCCAGTACAGAGGATTTTCATCATCTCTGTACATATTTTCCTGTTTTATTTAAAGTAGTAATTCAGATCTGGTGTTTCTCCTACTGCTCTCAGTGGTATGAACGAAATAGCGACAAGCCATTTGACCTCCTGAGCAAAACCATTGGAGGTCAGAGGGACGCCTCCCTGTATCTGCCAAGAGAACTGACGTCTCTACCTAATGAGAGACCGAACCTGATCAGTTTGGCTGGTGCACTTCTATCCCCACCAAGCAGAGATCCATCTTGTACACCTTTAGTTTAAAAGCCCCAGAGCCTTCCTGCAGAAAGGGCTGATGCAGGCAGCTTCAGGACCCAGATGCGTTCGTTCCTCTCGGGTTTCTTTTGTCTGGGGCATCCCTGAGCAGGACTTGGGGCATCCAAGAGCTGGGGACAAGCCAGGTTACAGTCCCCTCCCGAGACTGGATGACACATGCGTGCATCCTCTGATGAAGTCACCACGGCAGCAGTGACTCGCAGCGGGTAGAGCCCTCTTTAGTTGGAGGTGATGTCTGAGCCTTGCAGCAGAGGTTCCACCAGCAAAAACTAGTGAAGCACTTTCAACTCCATTGATTAAAACCGCAATAAATGAGCATTTGCTTGTGATGGCTAAGTGAAGTTGTACTACCTCAACCCACGAGATTTTGTTAGATGTTTCAGTGTTCCCAAGTTAATGAGCCTTCTTGAGATAGGTATCTCTTTTCTCTTGACACCTATCACCACGTCTCAGACCTGGCACAGTGTGAGACTTGTTAATGCAGAGATACAAATTGCTATTGCGTTACCTTTGCCACCGTGCGTGGTCTGTGTCAATTGTCTCTCTCCAGGGCAGGCATTTTTGAAGCAGTCCATCACATGCTATAATTAGGCTTTTGGTAAGGAAGATCACTTACTTTCTGCAAAAAGAAACACGATTTCTTCCCTAATCTATGATTAAAGGTCAGTGGGCTTTTGAAAGATACTTTTCCACTTTCCTTTAACAAAATTATTCATTCTGTTGTTCTGCATGACTGACAGATATATATCAACCACAGGCCTTTAGCATCACGGTACAAACATCTACTGCCTGCATGTAAGGATTACTTATTCATTTGCAGGAACAGTACCAGGCAGTTATCCTCTGTTAACCGGCATACAGAAATAGGTAGTGTGCAGTCCTAGCAGATCAGGAGGGTAGGTTTGCAAAAATTGCTCCATTTTATGATGGATGTACCTTACAAAGATTTGATGCTGTGAGACAGTTTTCTATTGTTTAACTTAACTGCTAGTTTCTAATGAAGAGTGTGCTGCTAAGATCTTCTGCTCCGCCTAGTTGGGGCATGGATTGCTAAAGGGTCAGCTTTCCCGAATTACCCGAATGTACTAAAAAAAAAAAAAAGCTGCTGGCAAAAGGATACCTTTCTGCTTCTGGAAGGATTCTCCCTTGGGTATCGTTGACTCTGAATATGACCACAGTTGATTATATTTGGGGGGGTAAATGTCTGGCAATCAACTTGTTTCATCTTTTCCAGATTCCTTGGAGTAGCCCATGAATGACATCTGAAAACCAAGCTGTTGACCAATATATGTTGATGTGGCAGTTCTGGAAGACACCCTTATGATAGTTGTATTAAGGCTTCTGTAGATCACTACCAGACCCTGGAAATAGACTCTAGCATTGAAGGAAAAGTTGGCTTTACTTATTTGCACTGGTCTTGTAAGCTGCTTTTGGCTGAGCTGTTTAAGGGAGAAGCTGAAAGTGGATGCTCATAATAATCTGATGACTGTTCTGAGAAAAGTTAATCACAAGAGCTCCCCGAGGAGGTAAGGAGGCACAGTAGCGTGGTGCTCATCAGCATGGGTAGGTAGCAACACCACGCTGGTTGCAGGCAACAGAAATGGCTTTGGTGAACGAAGTGGGCAGAGCCCTGCAATTGCAGTGGGGTGTGAGGCAGGAGCTGAGCATCTCCTCTCAGCACCCTGCTCCTAGGTAGCAGGCCCTGCCACGTCCGCAGCGTGCTGCGAGTATTAATTTCCTTCTCACATAACTGGGAACTGTCTCTGTTTGCACTGGATAAGAACCTAGCTTTTAAAAAAAAAAAAAAAGGCAACAAAACAAACTAAAAATTGCTATGGTATTGCTATGGTGACAAACATCTAGAAATGCAGACAGATCTCGGTATCAGCTGCAGGCTTGGGCTTTATAGCCTGTGCCCTGGTGGTTGCATATGCAATCAGAGACAGAAATGATGCTGTAAAGGGAAGACAGCAGCAGGTTTATGATACCTTGGGATCGTTCCAAATATGAGACCTGCTGCTCCCAGTGAGGCGGGCTAGGAGCAGTTGCAGGCTGTTGGTAGGCATCTGTCATTGCCTGTTCACGACCCACCCAGGCAATGAGAGACGAGGGGCCAAATGCACTTCACAGCACTGTTACAGCTGAGCAGCAATGGCTGATTATGGAATCGGCATTGGAATATCCTGCATTTTGAGTTTAAGAACACCTTGGCCTCTCCTCAGGTTTTTGGAGGGCTTTGACTAGTTGGAGAAAACAAATTCATTTTGCATATAGTGTATCATTTGCAGTTTCCAGTAGCATGTTCAACAGCAGGCCTGGGGTTGAAGGCAAGGGGAGCTCAGCTTCTTCCCTGGCATGGTGTTTAGTTGTGTGTGCAGTGGTTCTGGGTTTTGCTTTGTTTTCATTCTTGTTTTCCATTTTCTGTCACGGGCAGCGTTAAAATCAGTGAAGAAGGAGGGGAGGTGCCAGCAGCAGAGCGCTTTGAATTTCTGGCTGAGATGGAGCAGGTTCTTCCAAAGCACCCCTACAGCATGGGGTGTCTTGGTAACTCAGATAGCCATCTTCCCTCTACAAGCATCTCCTGAAAAATATGGCAGGACTGGGCAATAGGGCAGGAGAAAAAGACAAGGAACTTCCACCAGGGCAATTGCAGAGGTGTAGGGGACCCCGCTATAATCGTGGAAGCTGATGTTAGGAGAGAAGACGACCTATCCTGAGAAGGCCTGGCTTTGAAGAGGAGAAAAGACCTCAAAATGCTGCCTCTTAAAAGAGGTCTTGTTTCCCTGCAGCCCTCCCTGAGGGATGATCCTGGCATGTGAAAAAGAAGCCGCCCCTTGTAATGCAAGGATTTCTCTGGCTTGCTGCTGCTCCAGCTCCCCTCGGGACCAAGTCACAGGCTGATTCTCCCTGTCTACCATTTCTGGCTTCAAATTAGTTGAAGCTACTGAGCATGAGTTATCACTGGGGACTTGATCTGGATGCTTTTGGCATGCCACTTGTGTCTGTTCTACTTTGCATGTGATTGCAGGGAAGCAAGGGAAGAACTCCCGGGAGCTCAGTCTCCATGCTACACGCTACTGGCACGTAGTTATGCGCGGTCGTGCCCATTAATGCTGGTAGTGGACATACGTGGTAAAACTAGCTGTGCTAGTTTTGACACTTGTAATTCAGGATTGCCCTCTGTGCCGAGTGCTTGACTCTACAACCTTACATATGCCTTTTAGTAGTGGTTTGGGGTGGAGGGGGCAAGGGAGAGAGCTGGATGAAGTAATACACATATTCACAGACAGTGAAGTGCCCTTGAACTAAAGTAGCTAAAGTCCTGAAGGATGTGCTCCTGTAAAAGTTCAGTACATGTCTCATCACTAGTTTCAGAGAGCCAGAGCACTCATATCGCTTAAACATCTGTTAATTACGGAGAAAGATTGAAAAATGCTGTCCTGGCAATTGGCTGGATCCTGGGCGGTGAACGTTACTCCGTGGGCATGAGAGCTGCTGCGCACGCTCTGGCTCACACGCTGTGGCTGCAGAGCTCTCAGTGGGAGCTGCCTTTGTGCTAATCAAAAATGAGATTTGAACCATTAAATGCATTTTATTCAGTAGGAGGTGCTGCTCTGCTAAAGAGTTTTGTTCTTTATAGGCGTTGGGCGTGCTGCTGGTCAGACCACCTTCAGCAGCGGCAGGGATAGACGATACAGGGCATGCGGGGGAGTACACTGCCTGGTGCTGTCGCTCCGTAGTCCTGCCATGTTCAGACTCGTTATATAGAATACTTTTTATATCCAACCAGCTACAGTGAGAAATGCTTATTCCAGACTGTGCAATGCAGAGTTACAAGTTAATTCCTCTTTCTCATTCACCTTTGGGTTTTTTTCAAGTTTATTTTCTGCTATCTCTGGTGCTGTCTGTCCCCATGCTTGCAACCACTGCTCTACTTTTGGTTTTGTGAATTTTTTTAAACCTACTTTGAACAAACCTGTCAGCACATTTCCTTTGTTCATGTTTGTTCATCTCCATGTTCCCTTCTGGAGCCAGAAATGCTAAAACCCAACAAGAGCGAGCCAGAAATGTGAAGAATGTCTCGACATCTTTTTCTATTTGGGAGAAAATGAATTGCGTTGCAGACTCCATGTCTCTAACAAGCTGTATTGCATTTAACCTTTACCTCGCCACCACAACCTCCAGCTAGAAATTTATACGTTATTTGTCTTCTGGGTAATGAAGACTATTTAACAACATACTAGTTAGAATGGTTTCTAAACACAAGCCATTTTCCAGGGCAAATAAAGATTTGGAAGAAGGGGAAGTTCAGTGTGTTAAACAGTTTGATTTTTCCAATAGGTGGTAATAAAATCATGAGTGTGAACGTCTGAAAGGTAGTGGAAAACTGGGGCCTTGATGAGTACTCTGTGTGTGTTTGTGTCTCTCTGTTTATATTTTTGTTGTGGCTGAAACGCTGTCCTGCTGATGTCACTGGGAATTTTGCCACTGGATTTCACTAGTAATTTACAGCACGGTTAGATTTTTACATCGTGTTCTTCTGAACACAAACAACGCCTCTGTGCTTCATGCTTCTCTCTGCGGAGAGGAGCAAGCAGACCTCACCAAGCAGAGCCCATCCTCCTGAGCACCCTGTGGTTTTCATGGAGCTGTGACAGGACTGAATGTATCTAGGGTTTATTTTTCATTCATATTTAGGAAGGCTGCTGAAGGCCCAGGCAAGATTCTTTGACCATCACAGCACCGGTAGCTTTTTGGAGCCCACGTTTTAATTCCGACACACGCACGAGCTCTTAGTTTGACAACTCGCTCGCAGAGGGGAAACGGCTGCGCTGGTGGCTGGGTGGTGACCAGCCCGGGGGGAGGCTCTCGGGAGGGCAGTCTTTGCCCGGCGTGAGGAACGTGGGACCAGACTGCAGGGCTCTGGGAGCTTTCTGAAAATGAAATTTGGGCAAAAACTCACTAGTTAAGTATGTGGAGAAAAATGTCAGACATATCTTTTAATAAATGAACTCAGAAATAGCAGCTCCCCAAATCTGCCTGATCAGACTTATGGTTTAGCCGGGCCAAAACCCAGCTATAGCCCAAGGTTTCTGTAGCGGTGTTACTGCTGACCACAAACATTCAAACATTACTTGATTTGAAAATCAAGTTTCGTGTCCTTTATCTTCACCCTCTGGGTTTTGAATGTAGGTATCCACCTTTTTCTCTTCTGCAGCTACGAAGACAAAAAAATATCCTTTCAAAAGAAAAGCTGTGAGTTCTCCTAACAACATAACCCAGGAGTTGCATCTTTACGAGGTGATCTTGCACTACGAGACTCGCAACAGAACTGTGAGCGCTGTATGTGCAGAGTCAGGTGCTGGCTGCCCTTTGTAGTGGATGGGGATTGAGAGAGTAATGGATTTTAAAGATCCTTGCTGGTCATTGCAATCATTGACTTTATTTTGCCACAGTTTGCACCTGCAGAATGAGACGAGTGGCCGTGTGAGGGACCGTGGCGCTTTGTGCATGGAGAGAACTGTGTTTCCGTGAGCGGTGGTTTTGGCCATACCTGTCCTGAGTGTATTTCAAGACTGTCAGATGCATGCATTTTTGTGATGCCCGCTTCAATGGCTCTGCTCTTCCTTATATGCCCAGCTCTTGGTTGACAGTGATTAAACGGCAGAGCAGAGAGGCTGTTGAGGAGGCCTTTATTAATAATGTGATCGAAGTCTAGAATGACAGAGGCCGGCATAGCGTAACATAGGGGTTTTTCGTATTTGACAGGCATATATGAGCCCGTTTCATGATTCTTCATTGGTATGCACCATCCTTGATTAAATTTGCTGTTGGGAAGGTGAATTTAATGCCTTCGCAAATGGAGACCCAAGCAGGAGCAGAGCGTGGCTCTGAGGGTCTTGTCAGTTCAAATTGATTGCTGAGTCCTGGAATTGGAGCAATGCAGTAAGTGAAAAATTAATCAATTAAAATGGAATATCATTTGGCTCCTAAACAAAATGCCAACGGCCTGATATTCTCAAATCTTCACTGACAAATAGACAATGAGTTTTTGCACTATTAGAAGACAATGCCGCAGGGCTGAATCCACGGCAGAGAACGTATCTGAGTGAACAAGGTCTGTGCAGAAGGACTCATTTTTGTAATAAATCATGGATGCATATGCACCATCACTATTGTCACTGCAGAAAAAGTACCAGTACAGTCCCTGGGGATAGATCTCATGGCTTCAAACCTCTGAAATACAAGTCCGCATTGTGAGCCGAAGGTCATTCTTGAACTTCTCTAAGAAATCAGGTCATGATTCAATGGCGGCATGAGGAGTTATATTAAGCAGCTCTGTTAAATGCCAGTTTGGTTGTTGGTTTACAGACAAGTTGCATTTTCGTATTGGCCTGGCTAACTCCCAACCAACGGGTCCTGCCAAGAGCCTTTCTGTGTGATGTTCAAAAGCTAATGTGAGGAAGAGCTGTGTGGAGCATCATGGTGAATTACCCGACTCGTCAAGGTCACGTCCTACCCAGGTGTTACTTCCTGGGAAGACAAGCTCCGTGCAGGCTCTGGGGCCGTGGGCCAGCCTCCAGGAACAGCACGGTACCCCAGCTGGCACAAAGGCAGGAGTGTGGCTCCCTGAGGACCGTGCCACCCGGCTCGGTCTGCAGGATGTGCCGTGCTTTCCACCTGCGTGGTGCAGGTATCTGTGAGAGGCCATAGCAGGATCTATCTGGTAATTGATTTAACACGGGAGGAGAGAGTTGGTGCGGAATTGGATAATGTTTAAAATCATGATTGTTTGAGCAAGACCCGCTAACAAAAACATGTTGGGGAAAGCTGGGAGACGGGGAGAAATTTCCACCTCCTGCTGTGGGGCTGGGTTTGTCCCTGGTGGGGGTGTGACATGTCCCTTTGTCTTCCCGGCTCAGCTGTGCATGTGCACAGTATTTTTGGGGAGTGAGAATGTTGGCTAGTTGCAAAACCACACTATTTTATTCTTAATCTTCTAATCTCCGTTTAAAGCTCTAACTCTTGAGGATGAATGATTAAAAAGGTAACTCAATTTCTTTCTTTAGCCTTAGCAAAAAGCCCTTACAACGTGATCTTGTAGGCAAAGAAAATGAGCCCCAAGCTTAATATAATTAAATATTTTAATGCTTTGGGTGAGCAGTGCTAGCTGCTCCTCAGTGCTAGCTGACCTCTGCTCATCTCTTAGGTAACTAGTTCACTGCTGAGTACGTTAGCAGCTTATGAGGTCTGAAGTTGCTTTCTCCTTCTCTGCGAAAATATCTGTGGCGGCATCTGTCACTCTAGGCAGTTGTGATTCACTGGGAGGAAAAGGCTGAATGTAGGTCACTTGAGTTCAAGGGGAATAGATTAGTACATCAGCGCAGGAGGCACATACACACGTGTCTGTGCAGACAGCGTAGGTGGGGGAGTGGGCACAGAGAGACACAATTTATGTGACTGATATGTTTAATGAAGACCTAGCCCACCCTCATTTGAACTGTCTTATTGGCTTCATAGGTGCTACCAGGTAATCATGAGGGCATCATCTGTCTTGATACAGAATGCTGTATGTCAGACTGTCACGATACAGATGCTATAAATCATGGTTCAGATAATGCCTAAATGGCCACTGAGCATCTAACACTTAGAAGACAAATAACAAATCACTGTTCGTTTTTCTTCTTTGTTTTAATAATTCAGAATCACTTGGAAACGGGGAACATTCTTTACATATTTAAATGTCTACAAAGACCAGGATATTTTTCTAAAAGAAAAAAAATGCAACTTCCTATAGTGCCTTTTTTTCTCTGAAGGACCTCAAAACACACTTTTACGAACCGTATATGTATAACCTTTAGCAGAGCAGTATTTCTATATACAGTAACTAACCTAGATGGCTTTTGCTAAGGAGGTTTGCTAAGTGATACTAAACACATGTCTGAATGCAGACAGCTTCATGTCGGTGTGACAGTCATGTTTCTGTACAAAACCTTCATTCCCAGAGGCACTGTGTCCCCAGCTACCCATTGAGGTCTCTTTCTGACAATGCTGCTGTTTTGGTGAGGGTACCAGCATGAACTGCCTAGTCCCTTAGGTATCCAAAGAGTGTGGTGTCATGTCTGTCTTCTCCAGATGTTGTCATGGATATTTATGGATAGAGGGAGGTGTACTTGGAAAACAAGTGCTATTTCAGGGAAAAACAACCCCACAGACCTCACACCTTTCTCATGCTGGTACTCAGTAATTTTGAAGACTATCCCCTCACTATTTTTCAGTGTTTTCTCCACATTATTTTTCTCCTGGAGAGAAATATAAAAGCATAAAGGTTTCTATCAGCAAAAATGGCAGTGTTCATGTCACAACAAAATTTGCCAAATAGGAAAAAATGGCTTTACTCCAGGGACTGAGATGAAGATCAAATGAACATAGAAGCCAGATGTATGTGTGTCTGGACATGTGGGTGTTTATACAAAATCATTGTATGTGAATGTCATAAATATATTGAAAACAAAAATTGTAATATAATTTTTCAATTTGCGTAAAGGACATCTGTGTGCATTAGACTTCAAACTGAGGGAAGAAATAGGCCTTGGCAACTGCTTCATCTCATCTGGGGTCTGGATTTCCATGGTTCTGAGCAGCCTCATTTCCTGAGAGCTGTTTGGAAGAGAGGGCCCTCGGGCATCTATTACTGAAGCCCTTCTGGCCTCCACTGCTTTGCTTTATTGAACACTCCTAAAACCAAAAGGCTAGAAGGATGCCCCAGGGCATCACATCCCCTCCCTCCAGTTATGGGCAATGTCTTCCTGCCTCTGGGCAGCTGGGCCAGAAAACTTTGCAGGGTCCAGCCCTTGCTACCTGCTCAGGATCTACTCAGGATTGCATAGCTGGGTGAAAGATGGACGTACTTTATAGAAGTCATCTCCTGCTGTATGTTGTATCTATGTATGCTATATCTGTCTTGGCCGGCAGTAGAGCATGATAACTGATAGTATTGTGCACCTGTCACATGTGAGGTTGTATAATAAATTCCAGCTTCTCAGGTTATCATTCTACAACGAATATGCATCAGGACTGTATTCAGAGGGAAATCCAAGTTGGCATGATTTATGCATGGACCGCTAATCTGCATGGGGGCGGAGAGGGGTTAGCTTGTGCTGAAGCCAGTCACTGCATGTGGAAGTGACTTGTTTGCATGCAGTATGATGCTGAGCTCATGTAACCAGCATGGCAGCGAGCTCCCCGCACTCTTCAGGGCTGCTGTCTGCAAAATGAACCAGACTGATGTGTGCTGTAGTGCTGGCGCTTGGGCACGGTGTGTTACTTTTGGCCGTCCTCCCGTTGTCAACGCATGCTGCTTTGCATACTTTGGGACCTGGGCAAAGTGATCCAGATGTGCTTCCTGGAAGCATCCCTCCCTTCTGTAGCCAAGGTCATGCAGGATCAGGATGAAATATCACAAGAAGGATGCTTCTCCACAGAGTCACTAAAGAGATGGCTAAGTAGGATCATTAGGCAGAGGCTGCATGGCTGCCTCAAAAGCAAGATTGTGAGTTCTTAGACATGAAAGCAAGGAGTTAGGACCATGGTAGGACAGACACCACCTTTCTATATGCTGAGAAGTTGGAGGAGGGTAGTGGTGTGTGAAACTATCAGAGGACCACCGCTCATGATAGACAGAGGTAGTAACTTAATTGCTCTTGGGGGTTTTTTGCTTCTCCCCGTGTAAACTTCCCCCACACTGTTTTCCTCTCTTGTGTTGCCCATTTTCTTCCCCCAAACTGCCCAAAAGACTAGCTTGTCAAACCATGGCAAGTCTTCTTGAAAGGTAGTGGCCAAGCCTTGTCTATCAACACACTGTTGTGACCTGTCAGTCAGCAACATCCTGTTTCTAAATTCTTCTCACTAGCAGCACATGTCTGCCTGTGACAGACATCATAGGAGAGTGTGATGTTCACCTCATCCAGGCTGTAGGCAGTAACATGGAAACCACTGTGCCATCTTCTGTGTCTCTTGGAGGAGGCTCTGAAAGTAGCATCCAAAAATTGATGGGTGTGGGGAGAACATAGCTGTGGAAACCAAACATAGAAAAAATGATTGCTTCTCCTTTCTTGCCTTATACGGGATTTCCACCTTTTCAGGCCAGATGCTCGAGGACACTTTCCTTGTCAACAGCTCAATGTCTGACAAAACTATGAGGGAATAAGAGAAGAACAAAATAGAAGATGTTTGGTGGAATCCCATGACTTCCTAGCCATGAGGCAGTGACCAAGAGAAAGGGTTTCTCAGGGCTAAAACAGAAGAGAGCAGAGATGCAGTCTTGCGGAGCTGGCAGAGAATTGCCTCTGCATGCACAGAAGGCAATAAATTCCAGGAGACAGTGGAAAAGAATAGGGCGGTGGAAAAGCACCTTGGGCAAGCAGCAGTGCTAGAAAGCAAGCCCCAGCAGACTTTCCCTGCTTCTCACTCCCACCATCCCTTGGCGACTACAGCTCTGTCGCAGGACCTGGAGAAACCCTGTGAGCTGGCCACCATGGCCTCTTCTCAGAGGGCATTGAAAATAGCCTCTGCTGGGGGCCCACCACTGGTCTCTTCAGCCCAATTTGGAACTGGCAGCAGGCCTCAGGATTGTCCAGTGCTGATGGGTCTGGAGATCGAGTCTTATGAGGAGTGGCTGAGGGAACTGGGACTGTTTAGTCTGGAGAAGAGGAGGCTGAGGGGAGACCTCATCGCGCTCTACAACTACCTGAAAGGAGGTTGTAGCGAGGTGGGTGTTGGTCTCTTCTCCCAAGTAACAAGCGATAGGACGAGAGGAAATGGCCTCAAGTTGCGCCAAGGGAGGTTTAGATTGGACATTAGGAGAAATTTCTTTACTGAAAGAGTGGTCAGGCCTTGGAACAGGCTGCCCAGGGAAGTGGTGGAGTCACCATCCCTGGAAGTATTTAGAAGACGTGTAGATGTGGCACTTATGGACATGGTGTAGTGGGCATGGTAGTGTTGGGTTGACGGTTGGACTCAATGATCTTAGAGGTCTTTGCCAACCTTAAGGATTCTATGATTCAATGAAATCTCTTGTGACCAATTAGCTGGTATGGGAGCTGATCAATTCAAGTTGCTTTACTGCTTCGGTTGTGTTACTCCAGTTTGTGCAACCTACAGACAAAACATTCAGATCTCTCTCTGAGCATCTCTGTCAGCACTTGCACTTGTCAAAGAACAGAGATGGTTCTATTTAACTGTGGTAATTTTTATTAACATTTCATAAGCATGGCTCCTAAACCACATTTAAAATCCTTTACACAGTTAAACAAAGCATGAATAAAATAGGCCCTGTGCTGTCAGGCACAGCCTTTCGTCTTAAAGTATTTTGAACAATTTTTCAGAGAAGCATATGGACTATTTCATGAGACATAACAAGAGCCATGTGCACACTGGGATTCCTAAACCCGACTGGAAATGCAACACATCCTCTAAAACAAATGCTCTTGGCAACAGGCATTCAAGAGACAATATCTTGCAGGTTCAGTCCATCAAGACTAGCTTGCTCCCTGAGCAAGCAGGATCTCCTGGGAATTTCTTGGGAGCTGCTGCAGCTCTCAGTCCTGCCATGTCTGTGCTCTGTGCCATTCACAGCCCGTCCACGTGCCAGCATGTGGGTTACAGAGCTGAGCCGCGCCGGTCTCTGTAGCATCCCCAAGCACTGCTGTGCTCCCCAGCATCTGATTGCCGGTGGTAGTGCTGTGCTGTCCTGTCCCCTCTGGGGCTTGTCTCCAGGTCACCGGGACAGCGTATGGAGCAAGTGGAGTGAGCCCACGGAGAAAAATTCCGCACCGTTGGGGCCCCAGCAGGTCCACCGGTTTACAGAGGTGGCTTGGCCCTGGCCTTTGCTCTGAGGGAAGAGGATTTGCTCAGCCAGCAAGGTGGTATCTCAAACCAATGGGTGGAAGCTGGCATTAAACCAGTTCAGAGGGGAAACCTCTGCTGAGGGGGGGTGGGACCTGCAGGGCTGGTGGGAGGGAGGTGCTGACAGGCTTGGGGTCATGGCAGTGCAGTATGTGAGGCTGCGGCAGCGGGATAAATCAAAGGGGGGCCTCAAGAGGGAGGAAGGTTTGGTGAGGTTGTTACTCCCTGGCTTGCTGTGTGTCCGTATTCATCAGCTAGGCCTTCCTGGTCAGTTAGTTCTTCCAGGGAAAGACACTTGCTGGGGATGGCTTGTGATTGATGCTTTTCTGTTCTGGGATTTGACAGAGCTGACACAATCATGAAAATGAGCTTAAAACAAAAGAGAAGTATGGCAGCCCCCTGCTCCATTTGTTGTACTAGCGCTAAACGCTTGTAAGAAAGATATACAAAAGCTGCAAAGTATACGTCCTGTCATATAAAATGGCTGTTGGACTAATTTCACAGTAACTGTAAAATGATTAATTGCACATATCTTTGAGACTTTTGCATACCTTACTGTAGTTAAGAAATGATTCCTCATGCCTCCTGGAGTATGGTTGTCCTTTTTGAGTTTGGCCAAGCCTGCTGTTACAAAAAAATATCTTGGGACCCTGAAGTCCCCAGCTGCTCTGGTTTTAGTGGCTGCTTGCACAATGTTGGAGCTGGTGTGCCTGTGTCTGGTGGCAGACAGTGACAATGCATGGAGGTGAGTGGCACTGTCTGTATTATAGTCTTGCTATTTTACAAGTGATCACGCCTAGAGGAATATCACTGTGCTGGTCGAGAAATGAGGCTCTCAAGTTTTCATAGATGTGCATGACATTAATTCCTTTCCCTTAATCCCTTGCTTATGAAGTTAATTTCACTACTTAAGCAGTTTCTGGTCTCTTGAACCATGTCAAAACACAAATAAGAACGTGCTTTCAACAGCAGAAGAGCAACTCGGTCCATTCTGTCACTGAAAGGGAAAAGCACACGTGAAAATGAGAAATGGTGAAATGAGATTAGGTTTACAGTATTTCCTGAAATTTTGGTATGTGCATTGTGTTGGAGGTCAGCAATTTTGGGACAAACCTTAATTTGTGCAAACTACTTTGCTAATCCCTAGTCTAGACACTCACATTTCCAGTGCCTATTCATCTTTAATTCTGCTTTCACCTAGCAATTTTTTTTAGTCTATCAGAGAGCATCAGTCAGAAGGAACTGGGCTCTTCTGCTCCCATAGCTCCCACTTGTAGTTCCAGCCTTAAGCATGGGGATGTGTAACTACATAGAGAACTTATGGGTATGAACTGTCCTGTTGATGTGGTGAAAGTCTTGACTCTGCACTCAGCTGTACATACTGTGCCTTTAATATACCCAAAGCTCATATGTGCTTGTATTGATGTCTTCCTGAAGTGAGAGGTGTTAATGTGAAGGGAGAGGAAAGAGGAGGTGGACGTCAGTTCGCCCTGCTCAGAGGGTTTGGCAGGGGACTGACTCCTTATTTCATAGAGAACCTGTGCTGCTCCTGGCAAGTATGTTTTGAATAAACAGTGATAAATGTCCTGTAGTCAAACATCTATATTCTAGGAAAAGAATCTGATAAAGCAAGTCAGTCCGTAAAGAGAAGCTTTATATTCGCTTTGCCAGGCTTGTTCATAGCTGTCTGAGCTCCACTCAGGATGGTGTTTGCTCTCCTCTCTTAATCTGACTTTGCTGTTATGTGGTTTGTAATGAGCTGTAATACCTAGGGCTTTTCCGAGGAGCTGCTACCTTGCTGTTTCTGGTATGTTTTGTATTAGCACAGACCTAATGAACTGTAGAGTCTGTGGTGCCCTTATTGAATTGCATTTATTGTTTTCAGACTCTTTTTTTCTCCGTGTGTTGAGATAATTTTGAATTCTAATCCTGTTCCCCAACATGTCTGACATTTTTGCTGGATTTCCTATGGATTTGACAAACATACTCTGTCTCAATATCCAGGGTACTTATGAAAATACTGAATAGCGCTGGATCCACAACAACCCCCTAAGACCTGCTCTCATCATAGCCCCTCTGCTTTGACAGTAAACAGCTAGTAATTCTGCTCTGAGAGAGGCTTTCCATCCAGTTTCACCCATTCTGCAGTAGTTTCATCTGGACTATTATTTCTCTAGCTTGCTAATGACGTCTTACCAGCCCCTATCAAAAACCTTACCAAAGTCATGATGTATCTATCTATCTCCTGTTTCTCTGCATCCTTAAGACTGATTACTCCATCACAGGAGAAAATTAGGTTGGTCTTGACAAATCTCAGTTGGCTCCTATTTATTACCTTGTTATCTTCTTGGTGCTCACAGATCGGTTGTTTGATTACTTGTTGATTACCTGTTTGTCGTGGTTTAACCCCAGCTGGCAACTAAGCCCCACACAGCCACTCGCTCACTCCCCCCCGGTGGGATGGGTGGGAGAGAATCGGAAGGGTAAAAGTGAGAAAACTCGTGGGTTGAGATAAAGACAGTTTAACAGGTAAAGCAAAAGCCGCGCACGCAAGCAAATCAGAACAAGGAATTCATTCACTCCTTCCCATCGGCAGGCAGATGTTCAGCCACCTCCAGGAAAGCAGGGCTCCATCACGCATAACGGTGACTTGGGAAGACAAACGCCATCACTCCGAACATCTCCCCACTTCCATCCTTCTTCCCCCAGCTTTATATGCTGAGCATGACGTCATATGGTATGGAATATCCCTTTGGTCAGTTGGGATCAGCTGGCCCAGCCGTGTCCCCTCCCAACTCCTTGTGCATCTCCAGCCTTCTCAGTCGGTAGAGCACGAGAAGCTGAAAAGTCTTTGACTTAGTGCAAGCACTACTTAGCAACAACTAAAACATCAGTGTGTTATCAATATTATTCTCATACTAAATCCAAAACACAGCACTACACCAGCTACTAGGAAGAAAATTAACTCCATCCCAGCCAAAACCAGGACACTGTTGATTCGCTGTCTTTTTGGAAGCTGAAGCTAGGCCCTCAGAGCTATCATCCCTGAATCCTCCCTTTTCCCTGTTTGAAGAGAGCACAAAGAGATACTGGCTGAGATAAAAACGAGAAATGTTCTTAACTGACTATTAATTCCCAGCACTCTTTTACCACTTTTTAAATGCGACGTATGAGTAATGTGAGAACCGAAGTATCTAGAGGAATTACCCCTAATAGTTCAAGCTTAAATGTGTCATGGCCCTTAGGGCACTAATGGTTCCTCCTGTCCCTGCCCACTCCCCAGGGCTCCCCTGACCCTGCCCATGGCCCAGGACCCCATGTCAGCTCCCCGGGGCTCCCTCCACCCTGCCCATGGCCCAGGACCCCAGGGGCTGTCAGCCCCTGCCCCAGTGATGCTGCAGCAGGGCCTGTCTCCGGCTCCCCACAGCCCTGCCCTGCCCGGCCAAGGTGGGCCCACGGCCTGGCCTGTCCCCCAGGGAGGTGCCTGATGCCCAGGGCTGGGGCTGCCCCAGTGCCCCCCGGCTGCCCCACTCCTGGCTGGGGCGTGGAATGGTCCTTGGCTGGCAGGCCCTGTCCTGAGCCCTGCCATGGGGAGCCCCTGGCCCTCGCGGTGCCCTGGCAAAATGGCTCCTGAAGACTTCTTGCTGCTTCCAGCATTTTGCAAGCTGTTCCTGGCAATATAAATCAAAACAAGCTGTTGCTTTTCCAGGGCTTGAGGAGACAGAGGTAAGTAGCAAAGGGCAAGCGAGTGACCACAGAATATTTACAGGCGTGTGACAAGCCAGGCTTTTGCTACAAATCAGTGTTGTTTTCTAGGGCGAGAGGAAAAAGAGAAATGGAAGCAAAGTTTGACAAAACTCCTAGTATGAATTAAAGGAGGAAAACATTTCAATTTTTAGAGGTACGAAAATAAATATTTTCCTCGTCGCACTGAAAATATAATTTCAAGGGAGAGTCTAGGCAGCAGGCTGTGGAACCAGCCGTACAGATAACTGAGCCGTTGCCCGCAGGGGGACGATGGTGTCCCTCACGGAGGGGCGGCAGGGCAGACTTAATCTGCCAAAGTGTGCCTATGCAAGTCCTGCACTAGGGTAAATCCATATGCAGCAGCTTGGTTGTGCAGTGGTTGTATAAGTTTCTTTGTGTTGAAAATAGTGGCACTTTTTTTTCCTATGAAAAGACGTTTCCCTCGTTCTTGTGTGGTAAGAAATGGAAATCTGAGCATCGGGCTGACCTTGGCTGTATTAGGCATAATTTTATGGGCCGCCTTCAATTTTTTTCTCACTTCATTCATCTTTTCTCCAAATCAAATAGTCCTAACCTTTAATTTCTCTTCATCCTACAGTAGCTTCCTTCCAGAGACCAGTTTGACAAAACTTGCATTCTGGCCACGGCCGCTGAGCTGTCACTGATTTCATATAACAGCATTCATGATGGTTTCAATTTTCTCTGTCCCGTTCACGGTGCACTCGATTTGCTATATTTCCCATCTCAGCAGACCACGTCCGGGATTTCATTGAGCTGTCCACAGGGACGCTCAGATCCGTAACCTGAGTGGTCACGGTTTGTTTGAAATCCATCAATGTGCATGAGTAGTTAAATTTGTTTCTCCTAATGTTCATTATCTTGCACTTGTCTACGCTGAATTTCATTTGCCATCGTCTTACCCAACTGTCTGGTTCTCTTAGGGCTGTCTGCACTGCAGGGTGCAGACCTCGGAGGAGGGTGCAGAGATGTTTGTTCTTCTAAGCGCTCTCCTGCTGCAGGAATTTGCCGTGTTGCTGTGTCTCTTGAGTCGTTTCCCAATCCATTTAGATGGCTTGACCAAAACGCTGTGTGATAGTGGGGACCAGTCCATGGTCTCTTGCCCTCTAAAAGGAGCCTTATAGCAAAGGGAGAAATGTGATCAAGCCTAAGAGGGTATCCAAATGATTTTACACAGAAGGATCTTGAGATCTGAGGATTGTCCAGCGCTTTGGATGAGATGTGGATGTGCCAGAATCGGCCTTTTTCAGCAGTTTTAGGGAGCTCCAGCACTCCTTTGTGCAAGGCTGGGAGCATTTTATGGCTTCTTCATTATTTGGTCTATCAAACAGCTACCATAGACAATTTGTTAAACTACTTTTATTGTATAAACAATCCTGATTGCTTTATAAGCCAATATTTTACAGTTTCTAGGTTGTTTCCAACCAAAATCTCATATCTTAGAGTTCAACATGGGCTAGAACTGTGCCTGTCCTCCCTCCCAGTGGCCCTAGTGAATGGTCTTCAGGTGCTGGCATTGCACTGACTCTGTGGCCTATGAAAGTAGAGGAAAAGGGATGGCCCAGGTGTTTTAGCTCTTGCGTGGGACTGGGGACAGTCACATGCAGCTTCCAACTTTATCATGGACTTCTGTGGGACTGGGCGAAGCTGGGCAAGGCACAGCAGGGAACCTGTTAAATCAGCTGCCTCTGTGTTTGTATGCGATAGTGATTGCTGAAAGGCTGAAGCTGTTCTTCCTCAAAATACTGTGTTTCAGCCACATTGGCTGGAGGCTGCTTTCAAACCCGTGTTGCCTGGAAGGATTTCCAAATGCCTGCAGTGTTGCTCGTTCTGCGCAACAAGAGCTAAGGGGAATTTGGCTCTGCCTGTGCTATCAGGAACAGCAACTTTCATTCCAAGCTCAGTCGGTAAGGATAGCGAGGCCTGCAGTCTTCCTCGGAGAAGGCAATTATAACACCATGTCTGTGAGGGTTTCCTGCTTTCCTTTCCAAGCTCTTCCCCCATAACTGAGCCACTTCCAGATGTGTGGCAAACAACCTGCCTTAGCATACGTGTGTCTGAACTTACTACCTGTATCTAAACATGAGTTGGCTGCTCTCTCTGATGCTCTGATGCTTGTCTCTGCTCTAGATGACAAGGGCTCCCCAAGGAGAGAAGAACAGCCGGAGGGGTTTTGACGAAAAGGCTTACTTGTCCTCAAAGCTGCTGAAGGCCGGAGAAGACCCCTACCGCCAGCATGCTTTTAATCAGCTGGAGAGCGACAAACTCAGCAGCAATCGGCCCATTCGGGACACCAGGCACTACAGGTACCGCACAGCCCTTGCTCCAAGCCATGGCTGCTGCTTGGTGTGGGGAGTCCACTGCCCTCCTGTGTTGTTCTGCAATGTTGGTAAAGGATGGTTTGGCTTTTTCTTTGGCAGCGTTGGTCTGTTACTTCACTGTATTTCATGGTTAATCTGGAAAGGTCTCAAATGTACAGAGACCCTTGACTAATTCAGCCCCAGCTGGTTGCTTTTCTAGCATCTCTTCTCCCAGGTCCAAGCATCATCTTGTTTCAGCACAGCCCCTCCACTGCACCTCAAATTGCTCACCTGACAGTTGTTTTTTGCACAACTCCCCTCACACTCATGGCTTCCCTCAGCGACCCTCTGTCCTAGCTGCAAGGTTACGCCATTGTTGCAGCCTTGCTTTACGCTGGTGTTCCTCACCTGCTGTGCCCTGGCTGTCAGAAGCTGGTTTGGTGCCTTCTTTCCAGCCTGAGCATTAGGGTTTGGATGAAGGCTGCTGGGGTGGGGATGAAACTAATGTGTGAATACAGTGAATATTTCGTGGCTTGCAAAGTGCTCGTCGTTCTGTCCTTGTTTCACTGGGGGTGAGTTTATTCTGCTGATTAGATTGCTAATAGTGCTCAGGTAACTATTTTGTAGTTTCTGCAGTACAAAAAGATAATGTTGTACCTTGAAGACTGTAGGTTTGATAGTGATAAGATAGTGTAAAACTATCAATGGAGAACTTCAATGGAGAAAAAATAGAAGCAAACTAACCATGTCTGAAATGCTTGTCTATCTGGGCTGGAACCTAGACCCTACCTAGAGTTGCAAAGCGATACTTCACAGCTGCTGGGAACGGGAAACCAGGCATCTAATTTGACTGAAACTGTGAGAGGGATGTCAGGAGACATGGAGCTTTGTGAGCCTGCCAGCACTGACAGCCATCAGGGTGCTTTGTGAATGCAAGCAGTTGGGACGTTGGTTGTGAGGTGAAAGTCTTGTGCTCCTGTTCCCTGGCATAGTGCTTGGGATTGGCTTCCTAGTGACTCAGAGGCAGCGGTGCCATGTCCTGCGTTACTGACAAGTCTCCCTGCCGTGAGAATTGCTGTTTTCTGTTAATCTGCTGTCATGTTCTGGCCTACAAACAGCTCACTTCAAAGGTGAATTATTCTTTATTTTGATTTGTGGTAGCATGCAGAGCATGCCTTTTGTGAAAAGCCTCATTTGTGCACTTCAGTCTGAAGAACAACATATATGTGATTCCCTGGAAATGTATGGCCATTTCAGCCCCAGCTTTGCAAGGTTTCCCTTCAGCAATGGGGAGTCCAAAGTAGTATATAATCAGAGCAGACAAACTTATTTCCATGTTCCTTCCCTTTAAAGAGGTGGCAGTTAGGGAATGAGGGAGCTGTTTTTGAGTACCTTGTCTTGGAGCATTATTGGAATGGTTGCTGGGATGGCAGCTTAGGATGAGGACTTATTTCAGCTGGTACAAGTTAGATCTGGTTTGAAGAAAGCCTATCCTTGTGTCACAAAGGGACCTGGCTCTCTGTTTAAGGAGTGGGAGTCAATAGGTCACTAACATGTCACTTTTTCTTCAGGCACCCAAGCAGAGCTTGGGTGTACTTGATTCCGCATCCTACAAGCTCCTTCTGACCTAGCATGTAGCTGTTTTTTTGATCCAAAGCAAAGAGAGGGCCAACTTCCGAGCACAAACTTTGTCCTTATCCCTTGTGATGCTGTAATAATGCTGAGATCTTGGGAAGCCTTCTCCAAATAACACATACACCAATCTCTGCTGCTTTTCCACTTCCTGATGCCTTAGTACATTTTATATGCGTTGCATCATAGAGTTATTTTGAAACAATAATAAATGGGGTATGTCTCCTGTCTGGTCTCAGGTTTTCCACACCAATCTTTATCAAGGTTTCTTTATATGTTTGAAAATTGCTGTAAGAAGCTGCCATCCCCTTAATAAAATATTGCAATGAAAAAGTCATAAACCAGTAGGATTGAATGTGATGATAAAAACAGTAACAGTTTAGTAATAGCCATAAAAGAATAGTAAGTAAGTGCAGAAGTACAAGTAGTGGCTCTAAGAACTGAATTGTATTCCCTTCCAGGATGGATTCAGTCTGTGGGTGGCCTTGAGTTCTTAAAAACTCAAGGCCGCAATGTCAGGTGTGGGTTCTTTATCGGGCAGGGAATTAGTGCAGACTGACTGCTGTTTGACACTGGCTAGAAGTAAAGAAGGTGGGCATTCTGGAGGAGCAGATCAGCCCAATCTGCCGTTCCTAGTTATCTGCCAGAATTGGATTCAGGATTCACATCTGAGAGTTGTTCTCCTCCAAGAATCCTTGTTCTCCACAGGGTATGAGCAGCCCTGGCGCAAGGTGATCCTGAATTAATCCTTGGTTCTGAGTACGAGAATGAATGTATGTACCTAACATTACAAAGTCAGATGAGAAGATGGGAGGAATTGCTCTCCATTGCCAGATGAGGTATTAGTGTTGAACCTCAGCAACTCCCTGACGCAGATCACAGCACTAGCTAGTGTTTTCCTTTCTGTAAAGTCCAATGTCCAAAGAATTTGAAGTGCTTTATACAGCGATGCCTGGGTGTACCAGCTGTATGCATCCTTAGCATGTACATGTCCTATGCATGAATAAACAAGATTTTACATGAATCACAGGTGAAGCCAGTGACTAGAGTCCATGATGTTGAACGTTTGTTCCCCATGAAACCCACGTGCCCTCCTCAGCATGCAGCATCGTGAGTTTAGGTATCACAGCCTCAAAACTTTGCCTTTCAACAGGCACAATTCTTTTTAAGCTCTGCCAACCTTGGTGCAGGGGCAGCTGAGGCCTCCCTTGCTGCAGCTCAACTGTGCTGTTTCTGGTTTTAGCGTATTATTCTCTTCTTCTTTAGAAATCCTAGGTACATTGCTGCAGTGGCTACTGCTGGATAGTGTTTGGCTTACACTTCTGCTCTCCTGTGTTGCAGGTGCACTTCTGTACGCTATGACACAGACTTGCCAGCTACCAGCCTCATCATCACCTTCCACAATGAGGCGCGCTCCACCCTGCTCCGGACGGTGAAGAGGTGAGTTCAGCAAGGGCTGCTGTGCCCAAACGACGGTGCCTGGCAGGGCACTGGTGGAGGGTTAGGCATTTTCCACTGGTTAGGCAAGCAGGGTGGCTGCAGTCCCCCAAGTGCTTGTGATCTGCCCTTGAGCTGGCCCACTAGGACAGGTCAGGAGCTTGGATTGGCAGTGTGGGCATATCTTCAAAGACAGAACATATCTGCCGTTAGCCGCTATATAGCCCCCATGGGGGGAATCATTAGCAGCAGGGAAGGGGCTGCTGGGCCTGTGTCCACAGGTGGGAACAGTCTGTATGAGCTTGGTTTGGAAGAGTGAGGGGGGGCCAAAGGGCATACTGGTGGCTGCTAGATGCAACTGAGTGAAGGGGTTTGGGAGGAACTGTGTTTCATAGATGGGAAAAAGCAGCCAGACCCCTGCTACAGCACGTGTTACACGAGCTGGGGCTGGCTCAGTGAAGGCAGGGGGCACAGCTCACAAGTCTTTCAAGCAGAAGGTGATGAACTCGAAGTCTCGTGGAGACCAAGCCCTTGCGGTCTGAGCAGGTGCTCAGAGTCACTTGCTGGTAAACAGTTGCTGAACCTGATGGCCCACCAGATCCTCCCAGGGGCTTTGCGCACAGACCCTGCTGAACCTGCAGGACACTTGCTATCTTGTACCAGTGCCTCCTTATATCTGAGTATCATCAGCAGTGGCCAAATCTAACCAAGTAAATAGGTGGCATAGGGCCTGTCAGCATCCCCAAGTAGATGGGAGCATGCAATTATCTGTACCACAAAGCAATGTTCCAGCTGCTCCTTCCCTTCCCCATCACCCCTGCAGAACCCAGGGAGGCTCTTTTCCTTTTAGTTTTTACACAAAAAATGCCCTCTGCCCTCTCTGACTTATCAAGTCATTTCTCAAAGGGTCTCTGAAGCCTGCAAGCAGGTCCAGGAACAGCCTGTGGAGGCTGAAGTGGATTGTCCAGGTAGAAGGTTGAGCTGATAGTATCACTAACAGGAATGCATTATTCATCATCACCACTTCTTCCCCTGGCAGATCCTGTAGGCTTAGAGAAATGTGCTTTGTGAGTAAATAACAGGCTTTTTCAAATGGGTCTCATGGCTAGAAGGCTGGGTTTCTGTCTGCCAGGTTTGATGCTACTGTCTTTCCAGAGACCTGTATATATTGCATTAACACATTTTGCCTTTTTACCTCCATCATTTCCTTTTCATTTGAACCATAAAATGAGTTCTACAGAGCCTCTGTTCAGAATATGAGCAGATTTGTTTGGAACCACAGTGCTGCTAGGGCAACGGGAGGAGATTTCTGCCGATTACATCATAGGTCAGACAATAAATGATTAGGTGCTCAGGAACCATGGTAGTAGGATCCTTAAGAAAATCTCAAGGCAGCCAATCAAATAGCCAGGTGCCACGATAGTTAAAAAGACGAGAAGATGACATTCAGAGCAGCAGGAACGCATAGAGAGAGAAATTGATATCCAGATCCTATGGAGGTGATGTGTGCTAATGAGGAGATGAGTGTTGCCAATGCATTAACAGACCAGGCTTGCTCAAAGCAAGGTCAACTAGAGTGGGTTGCTCAGGGCTGTGCCTAATCAGTTTTTAGTATCTCCAAGGATGGAGTCTCTGCAACCTCTCTGAGCATTCTCTTCTCAAAGCTAAACAACCCCAGCTCTTTCAACCTCATCTCTTACGTCTGATGCTCCAGTCCCTTAATTATCTTAGTGGTCCTTCACTGGACCTGCTTCAGCATGTCCCTCTTTTTCTTGTCCTGGGAAGCCCAGAACTGGACATGCACTCAAGATGTCGTCTCCTGCAACCCAGAACCCCCAGCCAAACCCTTGAAAAACGGATGACCCGTCTGTTCAAATTGGTCCCTGCAATCCTGCTGCCACTGGAGGAGTGCTGTGTGAGGGACTGGCTGCACTCTGCTGTGAATGGTGGGGCGGATGGCATTTCTGCCCAGACCTCCTGGCTACAGCTGGAGTCTTCATTGCCAGATGGTTTACAGCCAGTGCATTAGATGATTGATTTACTCCTTGCTTACATCAAATGTCAGAAGTGTCCATGATTTATCCCTGTCTGACGAGCGATCCCGAAGGCTGACTTCTTCTTGGGCTCTACAGTATTTTCAGTGTCACACAACCAAGCATTGGCGAGTAGCCTTGTCTTTGAGACACAGGAGTTTTGACAACCATACACAGAGGTGAAGGCTCAGGTCATGGCTGCACTGTGAGAAGAGGCATGGGGCTGAGTCCTACTTGCAGATTGACACTGATGTTACAGAGGGAGTTGAAGATTTCATGGTGCTCTTCAAAGCCTCTTCTCTAACCCAAGAGTCCCATCCTTCAGCAAAACGCATCTGAATGTGCCAGGCTGAGATACTGCTGTGAGTATAATTGTCGCTCAATTCACATACACAGTCAGTGCACCAAATACTATGTAATTACTTTGCAGCACTTTGGGATGTCAGGTATCAAAGGGACATGACTGTTCTGTTCTGTTTGGTTTATGACCTGGCTGTGAGTCTGCAGAGGACCACAGTGATATTAAGAGGCATAAAATTGCCCTACCTGCATAGCTGGTGACTAGTCAGGCTTGCAGCCTGTCATTATTTCTATATCTATAAGAGCTTTCTTAAGCCAGGTAGAGCAGGATTATTTAGATAATTAGAATTAACCATTTGAGATGCACCTGGTGAAAGTTAAACATGATTCCACTGTTATTATGGGCCTTTTCCCAAGTTTAGTTATCATGATTACACTATGGGGATGCTGTAAGAGAAGTGGGAGTGGAAGATGACAACTGATGGAAATGAGCAGCACTAAGAGCAAAATTTTCTATGGCTGAAAACTTTTCTAGAGGCCCAGTCTTTAGAGGCGAGTAGGTTATGTGCTACCAGTTGAAGTTTTCATACCTGAGGTCTTTGCAAGCCAGATGGGTACCTGAATTTGGGAAATTCTAGGAAGAAATATATGAAAAGGCTACTGGGGTTGAATCTTAAATTAAAACTAGAGGGAGCCTAAATGCGCTCCCCTGAGCCAGGTACCATCTTACTGTGTTATTCTGGCAGCTCTGCAAGGTAACTCAGCTGAGTGGCAATGCTGGTACCAAAAGGTCTTGGGAAGTGACCCAGGGATGAGAATCCTGCTTTATCGTTTATCTCAGGGTGATCTAAACATAGCAGCTGCAGGGGCCAGATCCTGATCTGCAGACCCTTCTTGCTAACCACGCCTGCACGTGTGCGCACATGGACTCGCACAAGCACCTCTGGCAGCTCAGCAGGTGCCAAGCTCTCCCTGCTGCCCCTGGGATCTCCGCTGCTGAGTGGAAGCAAGAGGAGTGATGAGCTGTTGTTGCTACTTGAGGATGGGAGAAATGTTTGTGTGTGAGGGAGAGGGGGAAATAGAGGAGTGACTGTGGGGAGGAATAACTTCCTCCCTCCAGCACCCTGTCGCTTGTCCCTCCTGGTCCCCAGAGGCAGCATGGGCTGCATGCCTGCCTGCTGCTGTGGGCTCCAGCCATTTTCCTCCTCTGCCCTAGGTAAAGGCACCAGGCAGCTGGACCTGCTGCCCAGCCTGCAAGCTGCCGGAGGGACCAGGCCAGTGCACCAATAGGCCATGCTGCCCCAAGTCCTACTGGTACCGTGCAGGGAGTCCTTCAGACAAATTTTGTTTGTTTGTTTGTTTTCAGTGTAGAGGGAGACAACTGGTTAAAAATATCCAGCAAGAGACTAAGAAGGGGAGTAGGGAAAAAAAAAGGGAAATGGGCTATCCACCAGAACCTATGAACATGCCAGTTCAAATGGCTCGTTGCTGGCATTCTCAGTCCTGCAGGAGATGTGTGTCAGTCAAGAGGTGCTTACCTGTGTGATATCTCTTCCTCGGCAGGACATAGCTGTCACTCTCAAACCGGTTACTTGCTTGGCATCCTGTTCTCCTTCAAAAATAACTGTCACTCAAAAGGCATTTTGCATGATTGATGGCTGTGCCTGATTAGTCACTAAGTGATACCATCAATTCTGCTGCGGTGACCATTCTTGCAGAAAGGAAAATCAACTGTTTTGTTGTCTGTACTTTCTCTTTATTTCTGATTTCAGTCAGTATTGCAGGTACTGTTTGGTTTCGGTGCAAATGTAAAGGTGAATAGTCAGGCTTTAAGTCAATGGACTTGAACAGCTGTCTGGTTCGGTCTATGCAGAGACTTTGTATAAATTCTGATCAAAAGGATGCTGTTGTAATGCTAGAGCATTTGGTATAGCAACTCATTATAATGACAATTTAAATAATGGCAAAAGAGGAGATTATTTTAGAGCAAAGGAAAAAAAAGAGATGCTCCTCTGCTAACATCTGGAATAAACAAGATTATCTGTGAGCTGATGAGGGATGGACAGATCAGCAGAGAGAAACTCATTGGCAGTGCTGATGTGGTGTCATGCAACAGAGTGACAGAGTAAGGACACTGATACTGAAAGAAGGAAGCTGTGAGAAAAGACAAAGGATGTAAGGAATCTGTGAGATGAGGGGAGAACAGTCTGTGTTTCTGCTGTAAAAGGCAATTGTCATTTGGATTTTGGAATTCTAATAATACATTTTGTGCCTAAAAGTAATCGATTGTCATGCCAGTCTCTGCACCTCATTGGAGGGAAATACTAGGATTACTGGGTTCCTTGTTAAGAAGACAGACAAGACAAAGTGCAAAAAAGATTAAGTACCTTTCCCAAGGATCCACAGCAAATTATTGCAGAGCTGAGAGCAGAACTGGGCGTTGAACAATGAGCTGTGAACTCCTCAAGGAGTGTTTTCTCTCTGCAGGGGAATCAGTGGACAGGTGAAGAGGGAATAAAGTGTTTGCTTTTTTTTCCCCAGTTATGTTGAGTTGGAAGACCTGAAACTTGTGGAGAAAATGTGAGCATTGCTAATAATCAGGCTAGTGGGAGAAGGTGTAGAATACCATTTTACAGCCATTATGCTGCAGGATGCAGCCTGTCTGGATCGGTTGTTTTGCATTGAGTTTGCACAGACAAGAATTTCAGCGCAGGGCAACCTTGTCTGTAAAATACGCAGATGATGGGAGAAGCTGCATTTATAAATGCAAAGAGGAACATCCCCCATGTCCCACCCCACCATGCCAGAGGATCCAGAGAAGCATGAGCCAAGAGAAGCAAATGAGATTGAGCTTTGAAAAATGCAACCTCAGTCATCTAGGGACATATAATCTCAAAATACAAATCCTCTTAGAGACGTATGAAGCAGCATAAATCTGAAATAGAGTCAGATGTGATACTGAGGAGCAGAGCAGTCAGGATTTTGCTGTGTGAGACAGCAGAAAACTCTCCCAAACTGAGGAGACTTTGGCTCTGTATGGAAAGCCATCAGTGATGCTACTTAGCAAGATGGTAATTTATTTCTCTACAGCTCCATTACTGAGAGTATGAGATTACTCTTGTTATCCGTTTCCTGTATAAAACAAAAAAGCCAAAAAAACAAAGAAAAAAGCCACCAATCTTTCTGCAGAATTGCTCAAAATCAGAAGAGTGGGTGCCACTGAAATGAGACGAGTTGCTAGAATCAGGAGGACAGTGTTTACCTCTGTTTTTAATATTAAAGTTTGCATAGCTGTCCTCATCACTGGGGTGACTAAATGCGACTGAGCAATCTTGTTGAAGGCAATGAGGACCTGCCTGTGCAAAGAGGCATTGGAAAAGGAGGCTCAAAGGGGGAATATGCTGTGTGGTTGTAGTAGAGCCAGGGGAGGGACTTGAAGAAGGTCATGGAAAATTAGTTCAAGCGTCTTAAACAAATGAGAGGGACAAAGAAGTCAGAATCAGACTGCTCTGACTCCAGGGTACCAGCGTGCATCAACCTGTGAGGAGGGCAGAAGCTTTTATCCCCCCTCCTTGTGTGTGAAAGCCCCTGCGTCCTGCAGATGCAAACCCAAATACCGAGGATATTGTGGGGTATGGTGCGACCAGCCCAAGGAAAGGGGGGTGCTCTCAGCAAGTGTGGGAGCTGGTTTGAAAGAAAGACAAATAACAAGCAAAAGAGGGGAAAAAAACCCCAAATCCAGAATATTGTCAAAAAAAATTGCCTTCCTCCCAAAGAAGGGAATTGGTGAGAAAGCCCCAGCATGCCTCATCTGTGGCACTGAGACAGAGCTCCTTGCTGGGGAAAGTGGCAGCTCTCTTTCAGCTCCCTGGCAGTGATGAGCTTTGCCCAAAGCCTGGCAGATGGGAACAGCCTCCTGGCTGCCTCGGGGCAGGTGGTGCTCTCCTCTTTGCCTCTCTGTTTAGAGGCAGAGCATGCCGCGGCATCCTTTGCTAGCTGCCCCCAGGCAAGTCCCGCAGTCAGCTTCCTGGCTGTGGGTCCTTGTAAGGTCCGGCTGAGATCCCATCTCTCTGGGATATTACCACTTGCAGTTTGGCTCTTGCCAATGAACCCTGGTACAAGGGCAAGGTCACCTCTTCCACATTACTGGAGTTTGGTATTCCTGCTGTAATGCATAGCATAGCAGATTCGTATCAGTCCTACCATTGTCGTTATTATGGCAGCTCACAAAGATTGTCTTTTTCCTCCCTGGGTCCCTGCAGCGTCCTGAACCGCACCCCTCCCAGCCTCATCCAGGAGATCATTTTGGTAGATGACTTCAGCTCAGATCGTAAGTATGGATCTATTTCCCTTGCACTTGTTTCTTCCCTTCTGTTTTCCTTCTTTTTGTTTGCTCTGTTCAGTCCCCCTCCTCACAGAGATTCCCTCTTGTCTGTATGCAAGAGGAAAAGAAAAGGGAGGAAGTTTTTCTGTGTTTAGTTTATGTCCATGCATGGCAGAGGCCAGAGCTTCTTCCTCTTTTTTTCTTTCCATTGGGTCTTCCCTTTCTGTCAGCTTGGCAGTTTTGGCCAGGTTGCCAGAGATCTCTGTCTAGTTTCATTATGCACCATTTCAGAGCTGCTTAGCACAGATATGTATATAGCAATGGTGTACGTGAGCAGAGTGGGTAATTACAAACCAGGAGAGAGCAAGAGGATGCAATGGAGCCTACAGAAAATTGCTGCCTGGGGTCCTGGAGGCAGACTGGGGCGAGACAGTCTGCCTGCCTCCATGTGTCTGGGATCCCAGCTGTCTCTGTAGGAGGCCGTGGGTTATTGCTTTGGGCAGCGCCCCTTCTCCTGCAGCTTGGCAAAGGGATGGAGTGTCTTCTGGATGAGTCCCACCAGACCTGCAGACTGGAGGCTATGGACTCTTTCCATCTGTACAGTTGCTCTGGCTCCTGGCTGTGGTGAGGTGGTGGGGACAAGAGACTTCTTGCTTCTCCCGTGATGTACACTAGATTCAAGGACAATCTAGTTGTGTGCCACTTATAATAATTGATAATTACTCCTTCAGAACACTTTACAAATAGCTGAGAATGCCCATGGTGGCTTGCTGAGGTAAGGAAGCATTGCTCTTTTGATTTTGCAGCTAAATACTTATGTAGCTTTGGCCAAAAAAAAATTTTATAGGTGGATGCTGAGATTAGGGATTTAACTTTTTGAGGGCCTGATTTGGATAAGGACTGAGTTGTGCCCAGCTGTTGGAGTTGGGTGTTTCTGAGCACCTCCAACAAACAGTCCTAAATGTCCCATATTCGGCATCTAGAAATTAAATTCTCAATGGCCAAAGTGTACCAAATCAACACTGATGGATCTCTGGGACCTGTACTGCACAGGCCTCAGCCAGAAACTCCCATTTAGGCATTTAGGCTCCTAGATAAATGGAAAGATTTTTAAAAAGCCACATCCTGTGATAGCTCTCATTTTTCTCACTGGCAGCTGGATATTTGTGGATACAGCTACTCCCTTGAGGCACCTGTATTGAGGCACTTTAGCACATGTTTGAGGTCTGACGCTTTGCTTTAATATCTGCCTCGATTTCTCCAAAGATACTGTCCTGGTTCCGGGTGGGACAGAGTTAACTTTCTTCCCAATAACTGGGTGGGAGGGTGCTGTGTTTTGGGTTTTGTATGAGAAGAGCGTTGATGGCCCATTGATGCTTTGGTTGTTGCTGGGTGGTGCTTGCACTGGGGACTTTTCGGCCTCCCATGCTCTGCCAAGTGCAGGGGAAGCTGGGGGCGGGGGGGAGCATAGCCAGGGTGGGTGACCCAGCTGGCCAATGGCGTATTCTATACCATGTGACGTCATGCTCAGTAAAAAAACTAGAGCGGGGGGGCTTTCCCGCGTTCACGACACGCAGTCGGTGAGTGGTGACCAGTTGCATTGTGCATCGCCCGCTTTGTATATTCTGTTATTGTTGTTGTTCTCATTGTTATTACTACTGTTCTACTTCGTTTTATTTCCATTATTTGACTGTTTTTATCTCAACCCACGAGTTTTCCTACTTGTGCCCTCCCGATTCTCTCCCCCATCCCACCGGAGGGGGCGGTGAGCGAGCGGCTGCGTGAGGTTTAGTTGCTGGCTGGGGTTAAACCACGACAGATACAGAGAGTTTGTAAGCTCTGGCAAGTAGTTACAGTCAGAGTGATGTGCTCCACCCCTGGAGAGTGAATGATTTGATAAGGATTCTCATACTTACCTGAAATTGTGGCTTGGCCAAGGTGAGCTTTGCTTTCTCTTGTAGCAGATGTCCAGCAAAATCTTGGTACTCTGTAATTCAGAGCACCCGCCACTTCCCTGGGATGATGCAGCAGCTGCCGAAGTGCCCCCACAAGAGCAGTATTTCAGGTTGCATGTATCCTTGAGAATTGGAAGTGCTCCTGCAGGAGCATGCCAAGAGACGCACTTTGGCTAATGGCCTCTGTGTTCTCCCCAGAGCGCTCAGTCTGTGGGAGGATGACGGCGGGAAAGTGGAGGTGTGGGACATGAAAAGGAACAAGCACTAAACATGGAAATTGGGGTGAACTTGATGGAGCAAGGGAAAAGAGCAAGTTAGAAATTGTTATTCCTGTGACCTCTGCTAGGGCAGGAATAGAGAGAGGATAAGAGAGAACTAAAGACCCAGTGCTCATTGGTACAGCTGGGCTGGAGCCGGTACCTGTTCCTCTGTCACCTTCGTTGGGCAATGTAAATGAGGGGTGGCACGAGCTTCTGGCAAGCTGCCAGCAAAGCCCTCGGTTGGGGATCCATGTGTTAATGTAATGGTGTCTCCAAGGAAGCGGGTCACGTCTCTGTGGCCTTTATTAAATAAAGTCAAGCAGAAACTGCCCCAAGAACAAATGTCGGGAAATGCCCAGACGAGCAGCTGAAGGCAAAGGGAGCAGATGAGATGACTTTATATTACGGGACTCTCTTTGACTTGGCACTTCCGTGATTTGCAGCCCTCGCTCCCTGCGGTCCCTCTGTTTCATCAGTGCTCGGTGCCATGTTACCAGCGCATGCCCCGTTGTTGAAACGCTGAACGCGGGAGGGCGAAGGCTGCTCAGAGTATCAGGAAACATAGGCTCAGCTGTCCGAGGAGGACAACAAGCAAGCAGTGCTCTTCTGTGTACTCTTTAGACAACAGGATTAAGGCCATCAGGCTGATTAATGTGATGTTAAGTGAAAGCAGAATTTCCCCTCCCACGGAGAAGCAGAACAGTTAATTGGAGCTCCCTGTTGAAGCCAAATAATTCATGCATGTGTGCCAAATGTTTTTCTTTTGCCTTCCCTAAGCTGAGGACTGCCAGCTCCTTACCAAGATCCCAAAGGTCAAGTGTCTACGAAACACCCGGCGGGAAGGTGAGTGTGGAAAGCTTTGTAGGTACAAAGATTGTACAGATTTTCCCGCATGGCCCTGTTGGTTACCAGCTGCTTACATGTTGTTTCTTATGGTTACAGTTTGTTTTTTTCAGTATAAAAGTTTGGTGTCCTAGTTTGGAGGCTCTGTGGAGGGAGAACATGGCTTATCAACTCTCAGGCTTCAGGGCTCTCATTTCATACTTTAAATAATGAGAAGTGGTGTCCAGAGGCCCTGACTAGAACAAGGACCGCAGTTTAAGATCTTTATGAATATAGATGCAGATGTAAGTCTTATCCTTTTAAACTCGGAGTGCAAGATAACAAGCCATCTAGGAGATGTGGGAAAGAGAAAAACAATCATATATCTATCATAAGTAGATACAATTAAGGAAAGTTATTTCTCGTATATCTCCTATGTGCATAAATGGTAATGCAGACTTTCCCAGCTGCTCTTCAGTTTGACTCACATGTGCTGGCTTATTTCTAAACCAGTGCACAGCAGGCCTGGAGCGAGGATCTGGAAGGGGAGACGGGAGTCACTGCTCAGTTCACAAAGGGCATCCCAGGTAATGGGATGGTGTGTAAGAAAGTATGGAGACATTTGAGAGCCAGGTTGACATCTCTGACCACCGGGCAGAGTAAAGGACAAGTGGGAATAAAGCAGATAAACAGTAAGAAAGGCAACAGGCAGAGAGTAGAGCTTGGTCCCGTGGAAGTGGTGAGAGAGGCAGCGGGGTGCTCTCATGGGAGAGACACTGAGCAGGCAGCAGCAAGGTACCTGTGGGGAGGGCTGGAGGTGAAGGGGGACATCATCAAGGCAGGAACCAGGTGAAGGCTCAGTAGTGTGGACAGAAGTGACAGTTGAGGTCATTCTTTGTCTGCTGGGAGGGCTCAGCGGTCAGTGTGTCCCCCCGGGGATGCCCTGCTAAAGCTGCTCTCTGCTCCTGATGAAGGTGTGATACAGGAGAACCACCTGCTCTTCTCCTGTAATGGCCACACAAAGTATTTTATTCTCTGAAGGAGGCTCAGCTGTTTCCCTTCCTAACCTTCCTGCTCCTCTGCTGTTCTTTCCTCGTTGTAGGGCTGATTCGCTCTCGGGTGCGAGGAGCTGAAGTGGCTACCGCTGACATCCTCACCTTCTTGGACAGTCACTGTGAAGTCAACAGCGAGTGGCTGCAGCCAATGCTTCAGAGAGTGAAAGAGGTGAGCACCATTTCCCCCTCTGGAATGGATGGGGCTGACCTGTCTTGTGCTGGTGGATCCTCTGCCCTCACATACCATCAGCAGTGCCAGCATTCCCAGGTCTCCTCAGGCAGGCTGTCGCAGAGGAAGGTACAGCCTGAGCTAGATGCGCACCACCTATATGCAGGCGGCTTCCTAGCACAGAGGAGCTGCCTGTGAGTGCAGGGATGTCCCTTTGCTGGTTCACTTGGGAAAGGATTGACATGAGGCTGGAAGAGTGAAAATGAGACAGGAATATTAGCAGCTCTCACCCTGACTGCACTGTAGGACTGGAGGGGTAGACGTATGGCTCCACTGTAAGAGCAAACGGAGGAGAGGTGATGGGACAAGTCACAGCCATGCTTGCAAGCGGCAGGGATTGATCCTCTCCTCTGAAAGAAAGATTCCATGTGGTAATGGGCCCCAGGAGAAGGGGTGGAGGCTCTAATGCTACCTTGTATTCCTGTCTGCTTGGCTTAATATGAAGGAGCAAAAGAAGGTGAAACTTCAGGATTGATGACTTAAAAGCTTCTGCTTTTTATTTCTGCTCAATAAATCCTCCATCTTGGAAGCCCATAAATGTTTACTTTACTACTGCTTTTTAAGTCAAGCTGCTGCAGCAGCAGCGTAGGGGTCCCTAAGCAGAAGGGACCTCACTAGTTTCTTCAGGGAAGGATCTAAGTTGCAAAAGCTTGGTTGCTGACTCCAGTATTATTTAGTGAGCAGATTTCAAGTCTGAGCCTATTTCTGACCTATTTCCTACATTTCTGATGTGCATCCTAGTTCAGATTTCAGTCTTGCCCTACCCAGTCCTAGCACTGGCTGGTTGGAGCAGTGGCTGGAGCACCAGGCTGCCGAGTGGGTGCTGGGGGAGCTCAGGCTGGGCAGACATACTCTCGCTGTGCAGCCATCGCAGCACGGAGGAGAATAAACATGAATGATAGCTCTCACCTGGGATGTGCCATCCTGGCCAAGCGCACTACAGCAGGAGGAACTATTGTAAGGCACAAAATGAAGGTTTGATAGGAAAGGCATGGAGGCTGGCAGCTGTGCGATAACAAGACAGTGTTTCTGGCATTGCCTGCTCTCTGTTTCATCATATATTTCAGCTATCACAAGACTGTCTTTAATGCCCTGTCTCATGATGTTGAAATATTTTTATAATCTCAACTTCTATTTAATAAAAGAACTGCAAAGGAAAAGTGTAAATACCCCTTAATGCCAATAAAGTACCCCCAAATTCTTAATACTATAATATTATGGGTTTTTTCAGTTTGCACTATGATTCTTAAGTGTGGGGTCTTGATTCATAGTACTTGTTAGGAAGGTGCTTTATTAGTGGGTTGATCATTTCTAGGCTAATGATAATGAGTTAATTCAAGGATGGCTGAGCAGAAGGTATGCTGTCAGTAGATATCAAAAACAAGCACAAAACCTTTGTGACAATGATTCATGCCCTGTGACTTGGGCAGGAAATAAAGACCTGTTTCTTAGCAGCACTCCTGGGTGTTGGGGTCCTAGGCTCCATTCCCCACATCCATGGCATGCAGCTGGCTAACACCCACCATCTCCATGTTTGGATGTAGTGGCCATGGATCCCTTGCTCAGCTACCAAAACTGTACTGGAGAAGCCAGACGAAGATTTACATGTGCAGCTTTGTGTTTTCTGATCTCTGGCAGCTTTGCCAGACATTCAAGAAAAGCCTGACTTTTTTTTTTTTCCCTTTTCTTTCTCTCCCTCAGGATTATACCCGAGTGGTGAGTCCAATCATTGATGTTATCAGCCTGGATAATTTTGCCTACCTGGCAGCATCAGCAGACCTGAGGGGAGGTGGGTATAATGAATGGCTTGTGTAAGTTAGGCCTGAGGGATGGTGCATGAAAAATAATTGATGTTCTCTTCAGCTTTCTAAGAAAACAGAGTGATGATCTTTCCTGATGGGTTCTCTGTGCTCTTTTTCCTGCAACTTGCAAAGTCAGATCTTTTGCAGAGTTAAAACAAAACCCAACTAGTGTTTTCCTCTTGAGCTTGCATCACTGTCACAACATTTTGCAATTTCAGGGCTTAGTTAACTGATTAAACGTACCACCATGCCCTCCCTACACTGCATGTACACTGGAGTCTGACAGGCACTTCCAGTTGCTGCTCCTATCTGCCAGGCTATCTCATGGCATCTTCTGAAAAGCATTTTCACCTCTCTCCTGGCAGCTGAACCCCCTTGCAGCTGTTCCTGTGGTCACCCACAGTGCCTGGTGCTCTTCACCCTCTTCTGTGGCTGGGGTTCATGGCCACGCTGCTTGCCTGCCAAAGGCTACTTGTTTTGTGGCTACTCTTAACAATGGTGTAATGCTAGTGACTGTGCTGTGCTCAACTATCCACCACAGGCCAACTATAAATAAATGGTAGTCTTGAAAGAGGTGGTGGTTACAATGATCTGCAGGCCTTTGTTCCCAGAATACATCACATCCCACAAAGTCCTTTGATTAAAGCCTCATAACTTTGGCAGACTGGCAAGTGTAAGACAGACTGGCCAAAATGCAATTACATCTCACACTGACAACACTGTCCTGAAGATATGGAGCGGAATTGAGCAGAGATCTGTAATGCTAAGGGATGAGGATGCCAAGACAGCAGCTGGTAACTTCTTAGCTACATTAGGATAGACTTTTGCCATTTTGGGTAGACCATGAGGGAGGTCAGGGAAGGAAAGTAAGGATAGCCTGTGATGTAAGGGTGGAGACTATCACTGAAGCTAGTAGAAAAACAACAACAAAACCTATTTGACGTGGTTTTTTCCTTCTCAGGGTTTGACTGGAGCCTTCACTTTAAGTGGGAGCAGATTCCTATAGAGCAGAAGATGTCCAGAACAGACCCAACTCAGTCTATAAGGTAGCTGTCTCTGATGGACTGTGTACAGTCCTCCAAATGCCTTTCCTAAGCCTTCACCTGTATGGCAAGGAGCGGACAGGGACTGCCTTGCTGAGGACGAAATGCCACAGTGTTCACTTGATGATGACAAACTCTTCATGTTATTTTCTGAATGCATTGAGGTCTATACCCTAATTCTGGGAGTATTACTCCCTGAATATTGTAAGAATAGCAATTATATACTATCATAGGCTTGTAGGCATGCTGCCTCTACAAGCCACCTCTTCTTCTATATGTTTTTGTGGTCTCACTCAACACGAATGCCTCAGAAATCCCTTTGGGGGTTTTTAATTTTCTCCATCTTCCAGGTGAACAATTAAGGAATGAAGCAGCTAAACAGTCACCCAGGAAGTGTGAAGCAGACCTGGGAACTGAATCTTGCCTACTAATTTGGGCACAGAATTATCCTCCCCTCCTAAATATGTGTGTCCATGGACAAAACAGACTCTTTTGGCTGGAACAATTATTGCCAACCTTGCTGCTGTGTACATGGCTCTGAGGAATGTAGAATGTGACAAATCCTGATACAAAAAGTCATAGTGCTTGTCTATATAGGCAGACAGCTCCCTGTTTGTATATTAAAGTATCATTCAATTCCTCTGTGTAATTTGTGAGCCTCTGTTTTGTACTCCAGAATCAACCAGCTTGCTAACAGCAGAGCAGTACATTCAGCAAAGTCTCTCATGCCCTGTCTACTTGGTGAACACAGTCATCAGACAGTGCCCCTGTCATTCCTTCACACTGTGCGTATTTGTATAAATGCAAAAGACACAGAATTACTCATGTAATGAGTGCTTCCAGGACCATCTAACGAAGGCAGGGGGGTGATCTAGTGAGGGGGATCTCAGAAGCCTGCTGCAGATTCACATCCCAACTCTACTATTTTTCTCTTTTAAATGAGATACAATTTGTCAGGCCTGGACAAATAGTCCCGCCTTTAAAATGATGATGGTGGTGCTACATATACATGTGATTATTTTGTGTGGGCTTGTGTTTCCTTTTCCAGAACCCCTGTTATAGCAGGAGGCATCTTTGTGATCGACAAGTCCTGGTTTAACCACCTGGGAAAATATGATACTCAAATGGACATCTGGGGAGGAGAAAATTTTGGTAAGTTTAGGGTGTTTCAGGGGAATGAGACACTAACGCAGAACCACTTCCCAATCTTCATCGCCTACCAGAACTCTCCTTTTGAGAGATCTGATCTGCATGTCGATGTAAGGCTAGGGACATGGTCAGGTAATCCCCATGTCAGTCAGAATTGTATTGCTGTCAGCTTTGTGCAAAGTAAATGGAGGCTTTTTGCAATCAGGGCTATCACTCCCTTACAGGCATATGCACTATTATACAGGTGTTTCCACACTGCAAGAAGAAAGAGGAACCTCCTGATATTTAAATTGTTGCTTGTTTTTTTGGAGAGTATTCCTCCAGTCCTTCACATGACAGTCTGTGTTGCCCCAGCTCTGAAGTGGACAGTCACTCCTACGCTCTCCTCTTATACCTGTTCCTCCTTCCCCGATAAGTCTGAGTTGCTCTCCCAGCTTGGTAGGTCAGAAGGATGTTTTTCCTAATAAAACAAGCCTCTTTGTAAGTGGAATTTGGGTACAGATAGATTCAGAATGCAAACATTTAGAAGCAGACTAGGGCATCACAAACATCTGAGGAATTCAGAGGCCCAGGGTAGTCTGTCCATTCAAGTCCATTCAAGTGCTGTTATCTTATAGGGCTTGGTGCTGAAACCCATCTCCTTGCACTTAATGGTGGCACAGATATTCCAGGCTCTCTCTTTGCCCTGTGTGAAGGGATGCTGCAATGTCACCAGGTGTTAATGACAAAAGGAAGAAGAGTATTGAAAAGAGGTTCACAGAGACCTCAAGTATTCGGGGCATTCATTTAGAAATTATGCAAGTGGAGCTGAAGAGAGAAAAGCCTTAGTCTGTTTTGCAGTCAACTTAAATAGACTTTTCTGTAGCTAATGCTGCCAAAAAATTATTCTGTTTCTACAGTTTCCATAAATGTCACAGATTTGTAAATAAATCCTTTAAAAGAAGAATTTATATGGTGTTTTCTAGCACCTGGAGAACCAATTAGAAAGAAAGAAATAGTCAGGAAGAGAAAAGTTCTGTTTCTCTGAACACAGCTGGGAGAGCTGCCTCTTTCTGAAATGCTCTGTGAAACCAGGAAATAATATTTTTGGCTGATAACAGAATATCAAGATACCACTTTTTTAAAACAAAGTATCTAATAATGAGTGCTTGTGTTCTCTGTTTTCTGAGTTTTCTGAGTTTTATGATATTCATGATATTAAAAAGATATTAAATGGGGCTTGCATTGGGATCTCAGTAGTGCTAGTAGCATCAGCTAAGCACTGTAGGCAGAAGTAACAGGCAGCCTTTACCCAGGCATGAAGATCCCCTCTGCTGTGTTCCTCAGACTCCTCTGCATAGCCAAACTCAGCTCCCTGCTGTCACTAGCCCTGCTCCAGCTGCAGAGCCAGCCACTTGGCCACCCTGCCAGCCTCTGAGCTGCAACTGTGTAAAAGCTGTGAAGATGGAGAAAGAATATTTCTTTAGGCTTTTGGTTGTCTGCTTGTGCCCACCTGGGAGTCCACTGTTGTTGTTTGGTGCGTATGTAAGTAGCTTGATGCTAAGCAGAGCTCTCTGCCATCAGTGGCAGTAAATTACTTGCACACCCACAGCCCTTCTTGCACGTATTGCTGATCAAAACCTCCACAGAATTGCTTCATTCTCCTTCAAATTGCTCTTGTAAAGCCTGGCAGTGGCTGGGCCAGGCTATGTGGGACTGGGCCAGGTGTACAGGGCTTGCCAGTTTTGCCTTGTTGTGTGGTTTCCCTGTAAATTTGTTGTCTCCCATCACTTGTCTCTTATCCTGCATCTCCACTCTTCACTTAAGAGGGCAAAGCTAAGTGCACAATGCTCTGTTTAATGGGGCCTGTCCCTGAGCCACATTGCCACACCACCACTCTGATGATGGCAATGGGAAGGTATTTTAAAAACAAAACAGACGGTTTTTCAAAGCTAACTTTTGTTCAGCTCTTCAGCATAATGTCAGGCAACAAATCGACCAGTGGCTTCTAGATCGAGCCTGTTGCTGTTGCATGGCAGAGGGGTAGAAACCAACCTGTATTTGACAACAAAAAGTATTAATTTTCCTTGAAGTATTCAAAATGGTTAATTTACCCTCTTAAAAAAAGTTTTCCATACTTAATTGAAAGTTAGATTTTGTGATCAAGGAAAAAAGTTGATAATGTTCTGAAACACTATTTTTACTACAAATTACAATTTTGAGGGGAAAGGAACTGTTTGGATAAGGCCACCATTTGCAGGTGAGGTGGGAGAGTGGTTCTGACTAATTTGGGTGGGTGAGATGGGCCATTCCCTGCCCACAAAGGCCATTTTTAATAAACTCCTTCTTTGAAATTTTTTTCCTGTGAGGAAACAGGATAAGAGAATGTATGGGAAGGGCACAGAGCCGGACAAGTTCTACGCACACAGCAGGTACACAGAAATGATCAGGCAGCAAATACCAGCTGCCTAAATAGCCTTCCAGCTGGATGTGAGCTGGTAAACCCCATTTTTCCCCTGTGATGAGGAAAAGCCACGGTGATTAAGTAGTTTAAAAAACATATGGACTAGGTCACGTCCTGGAAAATACACAGCAAAAAGTTCTCCTATGCTTTCCATCAGAAGATGGATGAAAGTCCTTAATAAGCTATGTTTGATCTCCATTTTCTCTTCTGTGTCCAAAATCTGCATTCTTTTGCCCCTTCTTTAAAGAGTTCTGTCATTTACAAACCTGGACATGGAGTCTGTCTGTGTGCCTAAGATATCAATACGGCGTGAGAAATCCTCTCTTGGGAAATGGACATCACTTTAAGTTGCACATGCTAGATGACTGAGAGTTTTGGTTTTGTTATAGGCCAGAGTGAGTCAGAACCTCCCTCCAGGAGAGCAAATGCTGGCTGGACACACCAACAGACAGAAACTTATGTCTTGGCCTTTTCTGTGTTTTTAAAGCCCTTCCTCTCTTTGAAGCTGGAACTCCCTGTTGAAAAGAGACTGAAAATAATAAATTCTAGGAAAGAGTCAGGGAGAGACAAGAGCTAGTAAGAAATATCACAAAATACAGTCTAATAAAATGGTTTTTTACTTAGAAGCTAGATCTTCCCCACCCAAAACACACTCTTTGAAAAACTTTTCCCAGGAGCTAGAGAGGAAAGCTATGGAGAAAGATGAAAGTTGGGAAGATGTTAGTGTGTGTACATGCTTTGAAACAGCCAGTAGATCTGGATACATAATTTCTTTTTAATTTCTAAACATCAGAGCCCCATAATTCAGGCATTACTGGAGGGAGATCCCAACTGAGTACAGTTTTTGAAGTAATCAGTCTACAATCTGAAGCCCTTTTGGTAAGGACTACCAAACTACCCAGCTAATTTTCATTTTCCTTCTTCCTTATCTTCTCATGGCCACATGAAATGCAAGTGGAAAACCCCTCCAGTGTGGCAGTGATTAAACTTGCGAGGACAGACCCGTAAGCTTGAGTTAGGTCACATCTATTCTGTGACACAAATAAGCGCCTGTACATCAAAGCTCCATGTTCTTCTAATCCTTTAACAAAATGTTGAATTTAGCTTCAGGACCAACTGGATTTCTTCAAGTATCAGACTTCTCTCCATACTTTTATAGTCACACTATTAGACTGATTTCTGCTCTCAGTAGCTCCCCCAGCAGAGGCAACTGGTGACAAACTGTAACTCAGTCATCCACTTTTTTTTTTTTTTAAAATTAAGATAGCCAAGCAGAACAACACCACCAAGGTATTGTAGGATGGATAACATGGAGGTATGAGGGAGAAGACTCTGCTCTAAATATTGACTCACTTCCTATGCCCTCATCTTGTTCTCTTCTTTCTCCTTGTCTCCTAAACTCCCTTTCTTCCTCACATGATTTCCTTTACATGGTGAATTCTTCTTTTTTTCTTCCATGCATGTGCAGGGCTGGAGAGTTACAGAAGTCCAAAATAAGGTGGGTGTGGGGGTGATCTCAGTCTGTTGCCAAATGCCATCCTGAAGGCCTGACAGCAACCACAAGGACCTGGTCAAAGGGAAAGGTCTCTCACTGAAATGCTCGGGGGACCAAAGAGAGGAGTGGGACTGGAGAAGGCTAGGAAGTCTCTGAGCCACAAGGGTTGCCTCCATTTTAACAAAGGGAGGACAGTTTTTCCACTCTTACCATGGCATTGCTTCTCCTGGTTTTGCTGTTGCAGGCAATACATCTAGAGCAGAGGGGCAAGGTTTTCAGGCACACTGCTGAAGTTGCCTTTCTTGGAAATGCTGCCGATCTGCCTGTAGCTATATGACTCTTGGGGTCTCTTCCAGAGCTCTCTTTCCGAGTGTGGATGTGCGGTGGCAGCTTGGAGATCGTTCCCTGCAGTCGAGTGGGACATGTGTTCAGGAAGCGCCATCCCTATGACTTCCCTGAGGGCAATGCGCTGACTTACATCAAGTAGGTGTTGGGTAGTTCCTGGTAGCAGCCAGGTCACCTTGATGTTGGGCATGTCTAAATAAGCCTGAATTCTTTGTTGTCTTTCTGCCTGATGACAGAGGAGAACAGCTTGTGGCTGAGCATCTGTTCTCAAGGAAAAGATGAGTTGCTGTTTTCTGTGAACAAAACCTGTTCCTTTCTCTGTTGTTTGTATCAGTGCGTCTTGTTCTTCCTCAGTTTGCAATGGAGGGAGCGAGCAGTACTCCAGAGAGAGGGGTGGATACTGCCCTATGACACGTGCCTGTGTATCAGCAGTCCTTAGTCATCTCTGTTATCTCTGAGCTGCTTTTGAGTCCGGAGATCCTACTGAGCTGTATGTGCTCTGAGACAAGCCCTAAGGACAACTTCCACTGCAGGACAGATGGGAAGAGAAAAAAGATGAGACAAAGTGCTTCACAATGAGAGCAGTTAAGCACTGGCGCAGGGCCCCAGAGAGGTGGTGAAATCTCCATCCTTGGAGATTTCAAAACTCAACCAGACAAGACCCTGAACAACATGACCTAACCTGAAGCTAGTCTGCTTTGGGCAGGAGGTTGGACCAGATGATACCTAGAGGTGCTTTCCAAGCTGAATTATTCCATGGTGTTATTCTAATCTGGGGGAAGGGGTACTGTAAAACAGGGTGATGGTGACGGTCAGTCCAGGTGTCTCTGCAGAGGGAGCATGTGTGAAAACATTATGGTAAACTATGGCTGTTAAAATTTTAACTTCTGAACTGAAGCATCCTTGCAAGGCTTTGTAGACTTAACACATCCTATCTATATCCATCCGTACTGCCCACTGTGTTTCACTCCCTCTTGGCAGACAGTGCCTGCTCGCTGGGAGGGCAGGTTCTCCAACAGCACTCAGCAAAACATCTCCTCATCCCCATGTAGGAACACCAAGCGTACAGCAGAGGTGTGGATGGATGAATACAAGCAGTACTACTATGAGGCCCGGCCATCTGCCATTGGGAAGTCATTTGGAAGGTAAGCTGCCCCCAAACCTCAGTAGGAGGGCTCTGGTAAGCCCCTTGCTAGCAAGAAATAGTTTTTGGATCTTCTCTAAGTGTGGAAAACGGAGATGCTCTGAATGGCTGGCTTGCCAGGGAGGTTGCAGCTTGAGTGTCTGGCTAACAAGGTTTGCTTCTAATTCAGTTTATTTTTCCCCCAGTGACCCTGCATAAATCATTTGTTAGCAGAAGACCAAAGGGATCTGTAATGAAATTAAAAGGCCAGACATTTTAAGTGGATAGATAAGAATATTTTCTAACACAGCATGCAGCTGGTCTGGAAAGTGAGCTATGCAGTTACTAGAGCTTGATCCAAAGTTCCTGTGTGGATGCAGAATCCTGGAGCAAGCACGGCTAGCTGGCACATGGGGCAGCTGCACTTGGTGCACTCCCCTCTTTCCTGATGAGCGAATGGGTGATTTGCCTGGTTTGTAGGGCAGGAGAGAACATGGCCAATGGTGAGACATCTCATTTAGAAACACAGTCTGGTTGTGACTCGTCTCCAGCACCTGCTGAGCCCACTTCTGTGCAGAATTGTGCTTCTTACAGCACCTTTGCTAAAGCTGTCTCCGGGCCACATAGGATTCGCTGTTATGGGCTTAAGTGTTCTTTGTGACCCAGAAATCAGTGATGGACACCGAAACCTGGGATGAGGGGAGAGCTTGCTCTCTGTGCTAACAAACCCCTGTAACTCCCAAATAAATGTAAAACATCCCAGGAGTGGTGTATATGTGTGAGTATATCTGCGGGTTATATGCACCTGTGAACAAGTGACTATTGTTGTATCAGCTTAAGGACTTGGCAGATGTGGTTGTATCTCAAATGTGTAGCTACATGCGCTGGGTAATGATGCATCTCCAGCTTATTTGATGACAAGCAGGTTTGGTCTGACCCACACACACTTTTTTGTTGTACATCGTGCTTTATTATCATATCATTACATATTTTTGTACAAATAGCTTTGCCTACCTAATTTATCTGTCTTTGAGCTGACTGCAGCAGCTGGGCTGGGGTCAAATAGCAAGTAACCCTGCTGCTTGTGAAGGAAACTGGACTATTGTATATTGGACGTGGATATATTGCTAATGTGTTTTAGGGCCAAAGTCTACAGTTCTTGTTCATACAGACTTCCTAGTGGCTTTACTGGCAGCATTGGCTGAATAAGAGCTGGAACAGAGCTGTAGGATTTGATTTCAGGCAATTTCTTGACCTGTAGTAACAGCCCTGTGAACCTGCATTAAATCTAGATTTTAGAATGCAAATGCCTCTGACACCATCACTGTCAACTGGGCCTAAAATGGACCCTCCTTCCCCGCAATTTTGATGTGAATATAGGATCTAAGTACACTCTCCTGAGGCCTGGGCAGTACAGTGGCCCCTGTGGGCTGAGGATGGCAAGGAGCATGGGTACAGCTGAAAGTCCTTCCCAACAAACAAATGTAGTCCTATAGCTTCAAGAGGAGAGTCCCCAGTGTCACTGCTCAGTCGCACTGCTTGAGGGAAGTCCTCTTCTTCAGCCAGCTAAAGCCAAGCAAATCAGCAGCGGGAGGACTGCTGCAGCAGACAGTTACCAGGGTACTGAGTTAATTTCCCCTTATACTCCTCCCATTTCCCAAAACTGCCTAAGAACAAATAATTATGTTCTTTAGGTCTGAAACCCAACCTGAGCCTGGAGCTGCTGCCGTGTTCCCTCACCTCTAGCACACACAGATGAACTGTTTGTAGATACCTGAGCACCAACATTTTCTAGGCCTTTTCAGGAGTTGATGGTTGTGCAAGTTTCATGGTCCTACAGTAGTTTTTCTGCAATGTGTTATTTAACACTGTAGGACTTGGGTCCTGCCATCGTTCTGAGCCAAAGGAAGTGCAAGAATTGGTCTCTGAAGGTGTTTATGTCTTTCTTTTTTATTTCCTGCCACTTGCCTCTCTCCTCCTTTTCACCTCAGGTCACTGCTAGTGCTCTGAACCCAGCAACAACTAGGTGGGAGAATGAGTAAGGGGGAAAAGTCCTATAGTCTCCCTCAAACCTCCTGTCCGATCTTCATTGTTCCCCTTCCTCCTGTTCACTACCTTATCCTCAACAACCTGCCTGTGTTTCCAGTGTTGCAGACCGAGTGGAGCAGCGACGCAAACTGAACTGTAAATCCTTCCAGTGGTATCTGGAGAACGTCTACCCTGAGCTCAAGTGAGTCAGTTCTCCGTTTGTAGAAATCTCTGAAGGATCTGGGAGGTGGGTCACAATGAGAAACTGAGACTTGGTGGCAGCAGGCAAAAGAGAGACTTGGAAAAGGTTTTCCTCTGCTCTTCTCTTTGGTGGGAAACCTCCTGTGATTTCCTGGCTTGTATCATCACAACAACTCTGCAAAAGGTTTGTTACTCCTGCCTCTGGGAGTCCTCTGCTCTGCCGCATACAGCTGCCCCTCAGAGATGTGCAGCAGTGGTGTTTTCAGAGGTGCAGGGTGTAGACAAGTGCCAGAGCACTACATCCCTCCTCGTTAAGGCTTGGTCTCTGCCTGTTGGATGGTCTGCCTGGAGGTAGTTGAGCCAAGTAGAGCTGGACAGCCTCAGCGCAGAGGTGCGGATGGTTCAGAGAAAGCCTCAGTGAATGCCAGAACCAGCTGTGCCTGTGGCTTTCCCTGCCCCGGGTGAGGGTGCAGCAGTGCTGTGGCATTGCTCTGCTGGCAGGTAGCCTGGGTAGAGCTGTGCTGTTAGCACCTGCTGGCTAACACACCCTGGCAACACATCTTTACATCTCAGTCAAGCAAAGTCTGTAGCTAACATGGGTCGAGGCTAAAACAGCCAGCTGTAGTCTGGCCTTGACAGATCTTTCCTGTATTGCTACCAATGAGACAGTGAATATGTGCTAACACTGGTGGGAAGACTCCAGAAAAGGGGGAGGCAGAAGCAGGATAAATCAGTGTGGATACGGCTTTTTGCTGGCAATGGCCTCTTTCAGAAGAGACATCACACTGAAACGCTTGGGGTGCACCTAAAGCACCTTATGCCTTCTAAAACAAAAGGGTGCCAGCCCTCTGACCAAGTTCTCCATTGACTTTTGCCTCCTCCAGGCATTTCCAGTGGATAGCTAGCATGATATTGTTCATTTTCTGTCAAATAAAGGGGACTATGTTCCAGTAAGGGGCCAGTTATGCCCTTCTAAATGTGTGTGTGCTTTGGACATTTCTGAAGTGCCATGCACCTCTCATTTTACTTCAAGGGTTCCTGAAAAGGAGCTGATTCCAGGAATAATTAAACAAGGAGGAAACTGCCTGGAGTCTCGGGCACAGGATACCACAGGGAATATGTTGGCTGGCATTGGAATCTGTAAAGGAACAGTGAACAATCCACCTGTCACTCAGGTAAGGCAGGCTTCAGTTTGGTGCTTTGCTCCTGCTTCTGCCCTTTTTATTACCAGTGAATGAAAAGGCATCTCTGGCCTTGGTGGGTTTGTGCAGAGGTGAATGAAGGAAGAATTTGGGCCTGTTAATGATTTTAATGATTTTAATAGTAAGCAGAAAAAGAAGCTGTGCCCATCTCTCAGAGCTCTGTTGGCTCAACAGACGCAGCAGTCAGGCATACAGTGGGAAGGTTTTCATCACTCAAAGGCAACAGGTAGTGCTTGAATGCTCAGGGTGTGACTCGTCTGTGCAGTAGGCGTGTGACCAGGGTTTGAGTCACATAGCTCTCCCCACTCAGACCGTTGCTTGGGTGTGCTCCGCTTCATTGTCCAAACCATGTTCGTCCTGGGGTGTGCTTGGCTAGTACCCTGGCACATGGGCAAGAGATTTTCCCAGGATCAGAAGCATTCCGTGGTCTGCCAGTTCAGCTGTAGTTGCAGATGGCTTGAATTGTGCTGTTTTACAGATGCGTTTCAGTATAAAGCCCAAATAGAGTTTAAATAGCCAAGACCCCAGCTGCAGTAATTTGGTGCAGCTCTCCTAACTGCAGTGGAGCTGTGCTGGTTTATACCAGCTGAGGATCTGCCCTCAGCCTCTTCTTTTATGCCTGAAAGCAGGAGGGAAGCAGCTTGAGAAAGTTAAGGGTCACAGTAGGATATTTTATGCCAGAAAATACATATTCACATCTGTTAACTGTTGGAAACCAGTTTGCAGCCAGCGTTCAACATGCCATTTAATCTGACTCATTGTTCGATGTCATTACCATTTGAAATCTCTGAAACTTACTGCATTTTGTATTTCTTCCTTGGGGAAAGTATAATAATAATAGTTGATTGGGTCGGGTATCCATGTAGTGAGAGAAGGGAAAAATGAAGTGGCTTGTGCTTTTTGTGTGCGGTGATATATGTTAGTCCATGAATATGCTTGCATGTGTTTTGCTTCACTTGACAATCTATAGGTCCCAGATACCTGTCACAGAACATGTCTGCTATGTAAAATATGCAGAAGCAGTTGCATGTCATGTATATCAGGGGTCAGGGTCCTCCCTGCTTTGTAGGCCTAAATCTGTAAAGCTGCAGAGCAGGGAGTCGCGTGGGATCCAAGGTTAATCAGGCAGCTCAGATGGTCAGAGGAGCCAGCTGCAGGCTTTGAAATAGTCATGATATACCAAGCCTGAGCATAAACTTCTGATCAGGTGAAGACCATGCTGCCATGGTCTTCCCAGGAAGCCTTTGGTACGAGCTGAACAAAGGATACAGGCTTTTGAAATACCTGATAGAAAAAACTCTTTCTCCCTCACCTGATCACCATTACAATCCTAATGGAACCTTTCTTTGTCTTATGCCAAAGGAGTGGGTATTCAGTGACCCTCTAATTAGACAGCAGGACAAGTGTATTTCCATTACCTCCTTTTCTACTGGCTCTCAAATCACACTGGAAGCCTGCAATCAAAAAGACGGCAGACAGGTAGGTAGCTGTGCACCTGTTTTTAATCCCTCCATTGCCACATACCAGTGTTCCTACATCAGTGCAGCCTGCAGGGGCAAACCCAGTACTATCAAAGTGTACAAAAGTCCCTTCCATCTTTTGCCTCTCCCTCTCTGTTTCATCAGTTCGGATGTATGAGATGGCCCGCAACCAAAGCGGGGAGCGCAGACCACACTGGTGTGTGGGTGTCCCTCGGCAGCGCGGTTAGCTCCGGCTCAGTAGCACCCTGACCTCGCTCCTTGGATACGTTTATGTTCAGCTGGATTGGGGCATGGGTGGAGCATCAGAGAGGGGTAGATAAGCAGCAAATGCTTTGAGATACCCAAAGGAAGGGCTGTCTGTGCTATCATTTGTTTACTTATTTAGAACTGTGTTCTTTGTGCTCTTTGGACATGTGAACAGACCTTTAAAACTGAGTGTGTGCAACTCATTTGAGAAACACCGACTGACATAAAGCACCGTATGTTCCACCCAAGCTGCTCCCTGAGGAAAAATACACAGCAGCAGTGTTCCCAACAAAATGCAGTGTTCCCCACAAAATGCAGCTCTGTGACTCTTATGCTGTTTCCAAGATGTGCATCCCTGATCTGTCAGGACACATAAGTCATTTTGCCTTACAGCACAAGGTAAGAGACGGCCTCTGCAATGGTCAGGGTGCCCTCACAGAAATGTGATGTGGCTTTTTATCAGAACTGGGCAAAACAGAACAGGTGACAACGCGGCACTGGCAGACAGTGGACTGGGCTTGTTTCATCCCTAGTTCCCGTGCTTCCCTCTATGCCAAGACAGAACACATTTTCTGTCATCTAAGGCTATGCTGGCTCTGTGTTTTCTGACACATCTATTGTTTTGATAGCCCAAAGGTAGGAGACAGCTCAGCTTGCTATCAGTCCTCAGCAGCATCCTCTTTTGTTAGTACTTTTTAATGCTATACGAATCTCTGAATTTAGTTCTTCCTGAAAGAAAGCACTGAAATCCAGTCTTGCCCATTTATGGAAAGCCTGTGTAGACTTTCCTCTGGAGGGCTGGTTAGTGCAGAAATGTCTTGAAGAGTTGTTACTGTGGATACACTGGGAAGACTCTTGAGTTCAGATTAGCCTTGCAAGGATATCCCAGGTGGGCTGTGTTTGCCTGCTCCTTTTTCTTGTGGGTAATCAGTCACCCCCTTGCTGTGTAATTAGGTCACTTAGCTTCCCCTTAGGTGCCTTGCAGCATTTTCCTCCCTTGCAGCAGAGAGGACTCTAGCAGCTGCCAAAATCAGCTGTCTTTCCCCGCCTCCCCTGTCATGGAAGGACAAGGATACCCTGAAGGGGGGTGGAGCGCAAGCCCTATTAGCCAGAAGAGAGATTAATTCACACTAACACAAGCAGGGTCAGTCTGCTGCTAGAATAGGATTTATTGAGCCTTGATGTGTTGATTATATACAGGCTCATTATAAAGACATGCACACACACCGAAGGATGTAAGCGTTGTTTTCCATTACCTTATGTGAACAAACTGCACTTAAATCAAGGACTTGACCTACCAGATGATTTAGCCAACTGACTGTAAGCAAGGATTTTGTTTAAGCATTTCAAATAATTAGAGACTGATTTGAATTACAGCTGCCATTCCAAACCACCTTGTGGCTGAAGGGATGAAGTGGGGATGAGGTGGGAGAAGTGCATTTGAATTTTTAACCTAATTTGGGTTGAAATGCTCTGAAATGTGGGTTTTTTGGAAGCCCCAAAGTCCCATTTCAGATTTCTACTTACAAAGCCAGTTCTACTTGCAATGCTCAAGTTTGTTGTGTTTTTGGGGAATGTTGTTATGGTCCCCTGCTTCCATAAACACAACAGTAATTGTTGTGAATACTGACATTGGATTTTAAATAGCTCAAAGTCAGTCATCTTTGCAAACCATCCCATTCTCTCTCCTCCATTTCTTTTCTAGGGGGGCCACCTGCATATAACGCAATGTTTTCTGCTTACTTTGGGAACTGACTCTTTCTCTGCCAGGTCCTAGCTAGAGTCGAAAGTGAAGCTAACAACTTTTATGGGGGTCATCTGAGAGTATATGTCTGGGCTGACAAGGCAGGTTTCTGGCAACAGAGAGCCAAGACAGAGAGGGAGTCTCTTTCTTCCTGGGTTGGCAGCTTGCAGACCCTCCTGCCTAGATAGTCACCCAAGCCCAGCTCCTGATATTTGGGAGGTTGAGTTGCAAGGAGATGGCCACTGCTGTAGAAACTTTAAAGTGCGAAATGAAAGAGCAAAGCTGGAGGGAACAAACTCCCTGAGTTGCCCTACAACTTGCCTGTCTCCCCATGGGTACTCACAGCCCAAAGCGTGAGTGCTAGGGGGAGAGCAGTGTTTTCAAACTACAGATGGGTGTAGCCACTCCTCAGTTCAAGTGGGCTTCTCAGAAAGTCAGAGGGGCTGAGTGGGAGCAGAGGAGGGGAAGTTGAGCTACTTCAGAGAGGTGGAGGTGGCAAGCAAGAGCCCTGAGTAGGTGGTCTGAGTAGAAGGGGGTGAGCCTGGGCAACGTGCATCACACATACAATATTTTAAGAGGAGACAGCGGCATGATGAAAGCCCAGCTTTGAATATATCTGGTGTCACTGTCATCAGAGGTCTGTGGTGGAACATGTTTGGACTTTTCTGGATCTAGACTTCATGTCTATGAGTGATGCAAAAGCAAGATTTCTGACAAAAGATGGGGCACGTGATGGCTTCATTTTTTAGTGTCATCAGAAGCAGATTGGTTAGATCCTTATGACAGCACCATACAGCTCCTAAAGTTGCTTTCTGCTTTCAAACATACTGAATCTGTGCCCGTGCTACACAGCTGTTGTGCATTAAGCGTGTCCACAGGGCAGATAATTTTGTTGTTATTTCTGAGTGCTAACATCAGTCCATCTAACATATATGTAATACTCTAGTGGAGGCCTTACAGTATTATGAACTGTATCTAGAGTATTACTTCAAAATAAGTCTAGAACTTTACAAGTAGGAGGATATGAGACAATGGCCAAAATTTAGGTGGTTTTTGGGCCTGTCAGACTATTCTCCCTTGGGTTGAAAGGAACCAGGAACAAAATCTATTTGGCACCATGATCCCGTTGATCATTCAACAGCAACAGCTGGCACTGCTAGCAAAAGACCAGCCAAGAGCTATTCTGCATAATCAGAACTAGATTTCAAACCAGATGGATGTTATCCATAATGTTATTTGGAGAATAGCATTTTTCAGTTGAATGCACAATAAATTATTGCCTTTAGCTTTGGTTTTGGCTCTGAATGACGGTGGGAGTGGTGTTTTAATTTGTATTACAGTGAGGACAAATAGAAGGCAAAGTGAGAGTCAGACACTAAAACAAGGGAATGAAAATGAGAAACACTGGCACAGTATTTCCCAACAGAACAAGAAGCATGCTGAGAAATCCTATTAAACAGCCATATTTCATTAAAATATGCTGAAGGAATGTGACCCCAGCCTGAAAATGAGGACACTAAGTTTTCTGTGAGATAAACAGTATTTGAAGTCCTGTGTGCCTTTGGACGTGATTGGGAAATTTTTCCCACCTTGCTTCTCAGTGTATCATGTTACCCAAAGTGCAGACAAATGCAACTTTATATAGACTATCAGAAAAAAGGAGGAGTGAAAACCTGTCTGTTCTGGAGGCACCTGACTTTTGATTACCCTGAAAAATTACACTAGTGTAAACACTTTCAGCTCTTGTATATATTGGGTAGAAGAGGACTGGCTATTTCTGACTTTTCTCTTAGTAATGGAGTGCTTCTATCCAGTCACCTCAAAGTACTTTACAATGATAGATAATAAAGATGGAGAGAGCTTTACCAAAGAGTGGGGAAATTTTTGGTTGACATTGGGGAAAATGATCAAGACACAATATTTCAAAGAAAACATAGATTCTTATTTTTCCATCTCCACTCCAAACCTGCTGTGACCAGTAAACTGCATTATCTCCATCTGCACAAGAAAGGGAGACCAAGGAAGATTTTCAAGCCAAAATTTTTCAGATTGTGCAATGTTTATATGTTCCAAAAGCTTTCCTTCCAAGTACAGGCCAGTCATAATGTCTGGGTGTAGGAGAGGAGAGGCCTCCCTATAATGTTTGGCTGCATATGCAGGAGGTGTCTGCTCTGTTTGTTTGTTTTTCCTAAGGATGGGCATCATCACTGTCATTTAAAAGTTAGCTGTCCAGGCTCCCCTTGTGTTCTCTGGAGAAAGCTGGGCCCGCCCAGAAGGTGCTTGTACCTTGGTCCCCTCCATAAGTATGTCACCAGGTGACTAGTTTAGACTAAATTGCCCAGGTCTGAGGTGGCTGACGGCGGGAGACGAGCTTCCACTCATTCCTACTGCCCACCCTCCTCAAGGGTCTGAGATATGATGTGTCCCTATAGGGTTAGGTGTTGGGCTGTCCTTGGTAATCCTTGATCTGGCAGTCAGGCAGGGGGGGTCTTGTGAAAGGTTCAGGTGAAGTTAGGGGAGTTGCTCTGGTGTCTCACGGAGGGCAGCAAAGCACAGTTTCTGACCAGTTTCTATCAAAGGGTAGAATCCATCATTCTGAAGATACCACTTCCATGTGAGATGAGGAGCCCTACTTTGGCTTTTACTATCAGTATGCTTTATAATAGCTCGATGCATGGCACCTCCCTACAGCCCTCTCCTTCCCCTTCCCCATCCTTGCCCCACTTTCTGTTGAACATAGGGATCCGGGGTGACTTGAAACGCTGGGCTTTCCAGTGGTGTGATTCACCGAGAAGCTGATAGATTTGGTGTAGTTTGTTAGCAGCAGAAAATGTGCTCTGGTGAGTGTCTGCTGGTGTCCTGCTGCGTCTGTTGCTGTAGACTCTCCCTGCAGACATCACGGTGGGTACCTGCTCAGCATGGAGAGATGACAGGGCAGCGGGTCTCTGATCTGGAGGAATAACTTGAGCAAGCCTCCCAGTGGTGCTAGTTTTGTCCTGAATGGCTAAGAAGAAAACCAGTGTCTCTTGGTAATTGCCCTTGTCCTCCATCTCAAATCTCGTAACAGCATACTCCTTTAGAGCAGGGTCTTCTGGTGAGCTATGGGGTGTGTGGGAGAGACGGCTGGCAGGTGTTCTCTGGCACATGCACAGAGGAAGGCAAAGGAGGAGGCTGGGAATTCACAAGTAGGGAGAGGCAGGGGGAGGCTGGAGGGCGAGGAAGAATTTCCCTTTGCACAGTAGGTGTGCTTTGGAGGAGGTCAAGAGGCTCTTCACTGAGGTGCCTGTGACCTGGGAAACAGCGGTGGGGAGGCTGTTGTGCAGAGATCGCACCAGCTAGGCAGAGTGTGCTGCTTTCCAGGGGAGAAGACCTCCTGCTTTCCACTCCATCATTACAGCTGCTGCTTTATACTATTAACTCTTCCTCAGCTGTTTGCAGGGAGACTTCTGCCAGATGAGAGCCAGATGGCTCCGGGACCTGTGTAGGCATTGGGTTGCAGCAGCCGATGAGGGCATTGCAGTGCACCGACTGCATTGTATCTTCCTCTCCTCATCACTACATTCCTCTGCCCCCTTGCCTATTAAAACCAGCTTCTTCCTGCTGCACAAACAGCTCTCCATTAGTGGTATCCTGTCAGTCAGGGCTAGCAGTGATCCTGTCTCTGGTATTTAGTCTTGAAGGAATATGTGATACAGGAGCAACAGATTACTCTGGGCTTTGCAACTGCCCTGCCCTCTAAGAAACATAACCAGCACGCAGATTTGGAGGAGAGCTGCCAGCAATATGTGAACATAACTGGATGTCTTAAACCACACAACATGTGGCAATCTGTTTGCCAAGAATTAAAATGTTGGTAGGTTTTGACATTGTCTGGATATTGCAGGAATTTTTTTATTCCCTTTGCATATCATTTCTGCAACAGCCTTGAGGTCCATCAGTGCTGTCAAGCTGTTTCTTTTTCTTCATCAGTCTCATGGGTTAGCCAAAACATCCTTATAGTATTCCTAAGCTGTTTACTGACTGAACACCCAGACCCTAATTCTAACTGGGTCATCTGTGACTGAAGAGAGTGATGGGAAAATCCCCGGAGCCTGGAGCACTCAATCCAATAACCTGCTGATCTCAGCTGTGCCCCACTGGAGGGAAATGGCACAGCCTCACCTGGGAGATCCCAAGTCCACCGACTCGTTTCTACCTTTTTTGTCTTCACTATCAGCCACAATGGTCGCAGTTCTTTCCAGCAGGGATGGAAGGTACAGCCCTTTCCCAGCAGAACTTGCAATTCAAGGTTAGGACATACGTTTTGTTTCCTGGAAAGCAGCACAACCAAAGGGGACCTTCAGGAAAGGGTTGCATGTGGGACCTTGTGGATATGCTTTAAGGGGAGCAGACCCAGAAGACAGAACTGCAGAAAGCAGAGCAATATGTACTGAGAAGCTGTCAAATGGACGCTTATAAACTGACATGTTGGCAGGACAGATAAGATTACAAAGAATAGCCAGCTGAGAAGGGTGCGGAGCTATGAAGAGCTTTCAATGTAGTGCTGATAAAAATCTTGAATTTGATGAGAGGGGAGATGAGGGGAGATGGAAGAGAGATAGATACGATCTAATCAAGCACCAAGAAGTGTGATTTTTGCTTTCTGTGGATGGATTGCTTTCTATGTTGGGAGAGCTTTCAATGCTTTGCTTTCTGTGGATTGGAAAGAAACCATGGAAGGGTTTCAGATTTTGACAGGTATCTGGATGCCTAGAGATGCAGGACAAAGAATGGCAGGGAAATTGTTAATATAATATGCTTTTGAAAATGCCACTAGTTGCTGATTTTCGTGGAGTTTGCCTTCTAGATGCTTCTGAATATCTAGCCTTGTAATTCAGCTAAAGTCAAACTCCAGGTATTGTTAATACAGGAAACCAGTGCTTTGGAGATGCTGCCCGTACCCAGATTTTCAGTCTCCCCAGTTGTTGGGATTTACTTGAGGTTTGTGCTCAACCTTTCTCCTCCAGCTTGGAGGCACAGTTCCCTGGTGAAATGGAAGTAACAGCATGTTTCTTCTCTGTCTTCTCACAGAAGTGGAAGATGAAAGGCAGTTTCATTCAACACTTTGTCAGCGGTCTCTGCCTGGAAAACCAGACTGGGAGAGTGGTGACCAACCCTTGCCAAGCAGATGTACCTGGCCAACAGTGGGAGCTGCTACAAGCAACATGATGGTAGCACAGAGATCTCCTTGTTTCTTTGTGCATGAGACTTTGGGAACAGAGGGGGACTGGGAAGGGAGGAATGGTTTTGTATATCTGACCTTAAATGTTTTCATTGTGCCCATCTGCAAGCCACCATTTCAGCTGAGCACTTGGTGTTTTTGAGCTTTTCAAAGAAGCTGGGGGCGAGAGGGACAAGGAGAGTTGTTGAAATCTTCCCATCTGTTGTCTTAAGTTCTCCTTTGTAGCTGATGTCTGTGCACAGCTGTACCCTGAGAGGGGGGAGGACCCAGCCCAATACTCGGAGTGACTAGAACTGCCTTGCAGCTCTCCCCACCCACTCCTTTCTCTGCATCCAGAGTCTACGACCTTCAGTCCAACAGCTTAAACGATGCTTATACAAACTGGTAGCTCTTTGGCTTCCCTGGCTTTTCGCGCTAACATTGTGCATCATTTATGCATGTGTATCTCTCAGTGAGGACTGGCCAGAAGAAGAGTCATCTTGATGAGTGGAGGGGCTGGGAAGGAACTCGCAGCCCCTGGGGGCAGATTTGTAACCTCTTTGTGGTGGGCCTGTTCCTTCCTCTGCCCGCAGTAGCTACCCTACAGCGAAATGGGCTGAGATTGGGAAATGAGGCACAGTGCTGACAAGAGAGCTAGAAAAAGGACAATCTGTTTTAGCAGCATAACCAGGGATTGTTTTGGGGACTATTCCCTGTTGAATACTTGCTTCCAGTTTTTTACGGGTAGAAGGCCAGCCCTGCCTCCATGAGTGATCCGAGCCCGCAAGCAGCCCAGCTGGACCTGGGTTCAGGGTACCACACTCCTGCGGAGCTCGTCAGAGACAGGTGCCGACACTTTGGGATGCCGGGGAAGCTGGGAACATTCTCTGGCTGGTCTTCCTGGTGCTACCAGACACTGCCCGCTGCACCCCACACTGCAGGCGATGCACAGAGCTGTGTGGGCAGCGCACACTGACAGTACCACTGCACTTGGCTCAGGTCTGTGGCAGGAGCCCACCCAGTTCCCCGCTGTGGGAGGCAGAAGGGGACAGCCCCTAGGTCATCGCAGGCTTCCTGCTGCTGGCTGGGCTGGAGCACAGCCCTCTCGCTGGCTTTCTGGCTCTGCATGGCCCTTGTGAACACAGCCCAGCGTGACAAGCCAGCCAATACCTTGTCTAGTTGCTTTTCCCCCCTCTCTCGCAGAAAGAGGAGGTGAAAAGGCCTGGGGCTGCTCCACTTGCGATGCCCAGCTCTCTTCCCGGTGGGCTAGTTGGTGAAGCTGAAACTGCCCCCTGCACAAATGCTGCCACAGTACAGGCCTGCCCTGAGAGATCTCTCCTTTGTGTTCTGGAAATACCGAAGACAACTGGTGTCTCTAGCTAGCATCCCAGTTCTTCTCCCAGTTACCAGTCAACTGTAGCTAAGTGTGGGTTTTCAGACTTGCCAGGGGAAGCTTACCTATTCAAATTAAAAAAAAAAAAAATCCCCACAACGTTACCTTTTCCTACGAGATGTGTTAAATTTTCCTCTTGGAGCTGGGTTTTGTAAACCAACCCTCTCTCCAAGAGCCTGGCAGGGGAACCAGATGGTGGGGCCACCTTCAGTGGGCAATTGCTTGCCTGGATCCTTTCTGATCTGGTGTAAAAGAAGCAGGATGTTCATTTGGATTCTGAACAGCTGGCTGCTTTTGGTCATGCTTGTGTCCCTTTTTAATTCTTTCTCCTACTTTGGTATTAGCCCAAGCAGTTGACAAAAGAACAGATACTGTTCTGCATACGTTGCATGTGCTCAGAAGTGCTTGTGTGAGAACTGGACGATTTGTTTTCTGTTCTCGGTTCTTTTATTTAAAAAATTAAATCAGCCAGGTGGCAGGAGCTCTCTTCCTGTTTCCCGCTTCACTTTGACATCAGCTCACCATCTCGACACTGATTGACCAGATGAATGACCTGCCTGCACTGTGAAGACTCAGGAGTCAGTTCCCTTTGGTCCAAAGCTTACAGCATGGTGCAGCTGCACTTCTGTGTGGGAATGACTGTGCAGAGATTTCTCTTCCCCTATAAAGAGATGCTTTGGGCCTGAACCACTGAGGCCAGGAGAGAGCAGAGAAGGAAAGAAAATAGCCTGGGAACAGAAAGAGGGCAGGGCAGGCAGACCCGTCACGGGGGAGAGATGCCATGCTACTAGCAATTGCTTTTTTAAACAAGAATATGCAGGAGATGCAACTTCCAGGACAGCATCATTAGGCAGTAGAAGACTAGAAGACAGGAACAGTCAAGTTCTCACATACCTGGCTTGAAAAAAGTTGATGCAAAGACAGACGAAAGGCCATTGAGCAGGTACTGTATGTAAGCGCTGTATACCACGAAGTGCTAAAGGATTATGTATTTTCATCAAAATGCATCCTAAGTGGACCATCTGAGCTTCCTCCATTTCACTCTCCAGCAGCTTAAGGGTTGCAGCTAACAGCATGTTCACTCCTCCACCAGGGACTGCTTCCTTCCTTCTTGCTCCTACTGTATGTGTGCAGCTTTCTTGCAGTTCCTTCTTCATAACCGTACTGGGACTAGGACCCGGCTCCTCTACAAACAATTCTCCTGACTGCTGCAGACCACAGGAGCCCTGCTTATACCCAGTCTCCAAACTTTGGGCCAGCCCTGGTTCAAAGGGCTTTTGTCAGCACGCTGGCTACTGCCCTTGACTTTGTGCTCGGCTCCAATGTTGGAGGTTAGTGACCGCTCCCGGAGCAGCGGTACCTGGACTAGCCGTGTCGATTTGTGCCTCTCTTCCCACTGCTCACCGCCTGGAAGAGTGTGAACTGGCATCCATTTGGGGCTGTGAGCTGGGGCAGCTGAAGACTGGACACTCTCCTTCTTCAGGTGCCCCGGCCTCGGGGAGAAAAGGGAAAAGGTGGGCATATGCTAGATGTCAGTAACTTAAATTGCCCCTGGAGTTAGGGGCTACCAGAGCCCTAAGTCTACCTGGTTTTGGACATGTTCACCTGAGGTCACCTCCCCACCGCTTACTCCACTGTCAGCTAAAGCACTGCTCACAGGACCTCCCTGTAGGCCCAAAGCAGACCTCCCCCCACATCATCTTCTGGAAGCCATTGGTTCCCAATGGATTGTAGCAATTGCTGAAAAGGAGGTGCATTACAAAAGGCTGCTTCCAAGTGTGGGCAAACTAAACTTCTCGGAATAAACATTCTTGTCCAAACTCATTATTAGCATGCTTTCCATTTCCCTTGCACTGAAGGGAAGGAGGAACGATGTTATCTGTGATTTTCTCCCCAAGGTCCACGCAGTGCCACATTTTGGAACAGGACTCCAGTGGGGTTTTTGAAAGCAAACTGACTGAGCCCTCAAATTTGGCCCAGTGATTTGTTTCTTTAACAGTCAGAACAAGCAGCTGCGCTCCCTTGTTTTCCTGTTTACTTTAAACAGCCCCCTAGACTGTCAAGACAGAGCATTTGCATTGGTAATACCTTTTAAGAAAGCTGTTATTGTATCAGATCATCCAATGTAATTTTGTGTGCTGTGAACCCATGGGGGTTTATTTAAGAGGAGCTGAAACTACTGTTGTACAGAAATCAATTTCAAAAGGTTTATTTTCCCTACTCACTTGTAAGTTGCACTTTGCCAGATGTAATTTATGTGGAGCCCAGATTTGTTTCCCCTTTTCTTGAAGAAAGCATGTGCCAGAATCTGTTTAATGCCTGGAATAAAATCCACTTTGAAACAAGCGTTTCAGCCTGTTCTTATTCCCTCTTACTCCCCATCAGAAAAAAGCCTCCATCCTTTCTTGCCTGGTCCCTGGCTCTGTCTCTCACTGGGTTTGTCCCCCCAGACACACGCACCCCAGTTCTTTGCACGGGTTCCTGGCTTGCTTCTAGAGGGATACTGCAGGAGCTGGCAGAGAGATTTCTAGGATACAACGGCATATCAGTTGAAAACGACTGAAGGAGCCCTCCACGGCTGGCTAGGCAGGAAAGTATCCTTTCTGGCAAAAGTTAATGGACTGGCTTTCACATGCTGAAAGAAATAACTGAGGGTGGGGGGAATTAATTCTTCCTGTAACTCCCTCCTTGATCTTTTCCTCAGGCTGTCAGCCTGCCTATTCCTTACTGAGCCTCCCAAAGGTCTTGCTTCTGCCTCTGTCTTGAAGGCAGGGAAGCATCACCACCCACAGATGCCTCCTAGCATGTGCATTGCTGAGCCTCGGTACTGTGACTCCTCAGGTAGCCTGGTAAGCTTTCCTAATCTCACCGTATTAAAAAACAAGCCCAGCCAGCAAAGTCAATTGGAGGCTTTGAGTTTAAAATCAGAGCTTAACTGCCTGCTAGTTCACCTGCAGAGGATTTTTCAAACTAGGATCAGCTGGGTCTGCCTCTACAGAAAGCAGCTGTGCCAGAGCCTCCCTCTAGGGAAGGAGGGTGAAGGTGTGCTGGAAGTTAGCTGGTGTGGGGGGAACCGGTGCTTCCCTACGCTGCCTGGTAACGTATCTGGTGTTTGAGTGCTGTGGGAACTCAATAAGAAGGAAAAGAGTTGGGGCTTTTTCTCTTAGTGCTGCTTCTGTAGCAGGACATCAGTTGGGCTGTGTCCCGGGAGTCCTGCCACGCACACCCTGAGTGATGACTGCTGTAGTGGTGATCTCCTGCTCCCTGGAAAGCAGGAGATTTTTGGGCTGTAATGATGGCTGGGAAGCTGGGAAGACTTTAATTAGTCCTGTCTAGGAAAATGAAATACTGATCTTCTGAAGAGCCAAACTGGGGGTGGGGAGGAGAAATGGGTGAGGAATGAGTTCCCCTCTGAGGGTAGGGTCAGGCATGCAGTGATCTGGCACGTAAATGAGGTAGAGAAGAGTTTGGAGTAGAAACAGTTGCATCAAAGGGGGCTAGAACCAAGTGTGGGGAAAATCATAGGGGAGTAATTTCTTTGCAGGAGGTTAAAATCATAGAAGCACCACACCTATAGCGGTCACACAGTTGGGTCAAATTCAGTAAATGCTTTGTCTCAAAAGGCAAACCAAGTGTTGTTTGGATTTGTTGTGGTTTTTTTAAGTACTCAAATAGTTCATTTTAGCACTCACAAAGCAGATTATTTTCTTAGAAACGGAGATGGCTACATTCAGTAAGAAAGTTAGGTGCTAGGAGATCTCCTTTTTCTGCAGCCTATTAAAAGGGACTTGCTTGATACAAAGACCTTATGTGAGTGTCTCTTCGCTCTGAAACCCTCTGCTGTTGGGCTGCAGGGGGTGCCGAGGTGGATATCTCTGTCCCTCCAATCGGACCTCTTCAGCATTTTAGAAGTACCTACTAATTGCAGAAGCTCTTGGAAACCTGACTGCTGCTCTTCCCTCGGGCAAGCATCCTAAAACGCTTCTTACCTCCTTTCTCTTTCATCTTGTACTGCTTGGCCAACACAGCTGAAGAGCTCCTGTATCCCTCCCTCTTAGGGGGCCTGAGATCCATTCCTTTGTTGTGACTTGTGAGCATTTTAAACAGAAGCAAAGCAGCCCCGGAGAACTGCAAATGTTGAAATTAGATGTTTAGATCTCCCTGAAACAAAACTTGCTTTCAGTGTTTTTGTTTTGCTTCTATGGTAGCAAAAAATCAGCAGTGCACTGCCCTATAAAAATAAACAGGGTGTGCGGCGTGCTGGGCTTCTGGCCCTGCTTCTCCAGCGGAGAACGCTGTGCCCATGTGTGGACAGGAGGCGTTGCCCCTCCGCCACTCTCCCAGCTTGGGCGCAAGGCAGCGGGGCTGTCATCCACATTTCTAGGGCTTTGTTTCTGTAAGGTGTTTTGCAAACACCTGTGAAACAGTCCCCAGCTGCCTGAAAAGTGTTTCTGTGCTGCAGCATGTTGCAGAGGTGCCGCTGGGCAATGGGAGGCTGGGTACAGGAGGGAACTGAATGACCTTTTGCTTTTCTGACTGATCTGCATCTGTTTGAGAAATGATGCTTAAATCTCACCTGTGACTGACTGGTAATTAAAACCAGGCCAGAACAAGGTAGTATTTCTGTGCTGGAGATGACACCGGGTAAGTGTTCAGACCTGCCTGTCTTTGAGTGAGGGACATCCCATCCGAATGGAAATAGCGGCTTCTGCTTAACATATCAACGTGCTTTACAAATCTGAGTCATTAAAATAAATCCAGCTTCATTTGTACTGCATGGTGCAAAAAGAAGAATGAGAGAAAAGATAACAAAATAATCCACTTGGGCCAAAATTGTGTTTTAATGGGATTTTGGTGGAAACCAGCTTCTCTGGTTTTGATTTCCATGGAAACTAGTACAGCAACGCTGCTTACCACCGCCTGCAGTGGGGCTGAGCTTGGCAGTAACAGTCGGGGTGCGCTGGGTGCTGAGCTGGCCAGTGCCTGGGGGGATGCTCAAATTTGTGAGCATGAACGGAACAAAATGGGGTCACTGACCCAAAAAGCCACCCATGGGTCCCTCCGCACCTCCTGATCTGTCTCAACTTTCTTTTCCCAAGGGCTCTTCTCCCTGAATTTTGTGGTCAGAGCCCAGGCCTGCTTTGCCTTCTCCCGTCTTGGTCTCAATTGATGTGTGGATCTCAGCATCGCCTTCTCTGTAGCAGCCTGCGCTCCCTGGAAGCGTGGTGACTGCTGGCTCCGAGGGTGGTCGTGAGCTCTCCCTGGCTTCACCCCAGCTCTCAAGATCCCTCTTCACCTCGCACCCTGGCATGTCGTGTCATTGCCCCGTGGGGCTGCCGTGGGGGCTCCTGACTGTTATTTAGTTTTAACCTGTAGACATGCTGCTGTCCGCTGTTGGCTTCCCTTCAGCACTGGGTGACCAGAACTGGCCCTGCAGCATAGCTGTATTTTGGAAGTGACCACAAAGGTTTCAAAGAAGTGGGGCAGCTGCATACAGAGTAGAGAAAACAGCTTATTTGAAGAGGTGACATCTTTTTATGTTTCACCAGAGTTTGTGTGAATGTCTTTACCCACCAAAACACCTTGTTCCCCCGTCCTCCCAACATATACTGAGGGCAAACCAGAAATCATGTCAATGCTGGTGTATTTTGGAGGTAATGGTTTGAATTTTGCCCTTGCTAAAAGGAAGCAGTGTTGTTCCCAGTGTTCTGGCAAGCAGAAAAGCAGTGGAAGGGCAAGTGCTGAAATAGGTATGAGGGCACTCAAATGTGGCCATGGTTCCCAGAGTAGAAAAAATGGGAAGATGGCTGATGGGCGCCTTTGAGCCCGATCAGTAGTAGAGCAACATGGTAAAGAAGAAAGGAGCGTGAAAGGAGCAGGAGTCTTCCTGTGATGGCTGGGGGTGTTTCTAGGACAAGACGACTGTGGGTCAGGCTCTGAGGACGATGTAGACCTGTCTCTTGTTTCTAATCCCTGCTGCCCCCAGCCCTTCTGCAAGCTGTCCCCCCTTCTGTTTCAGGGGACAGCTGGGCCTGAGCCGGGCATCTGGTGGGACTTGGAAGGACGGTGCTCAGGCTGTGACTTTCAAGCCTGGCTCCCACCGGAGGGACGTTCCGCAGCCGGCAGCGGGGCTGCACTGGTATGAGGGTGTCTGTATCTCAGGCTGCAGCAGAAAATGGGGCACCGGGGTGAGCTGCGGCTGATGTCCCAGCCCAGCTGTTGGACCCAGTTGCACCCCCACCTGCTTCTCTCCTTGGCTCTCCCTGAAACATGTCTCCTGAGGCTTGTTTCTCAGTGAGGATCAGACAGTCCAAGGCTGGCCAGGCCTGAACTAGAAGATCTTTTCCACCCCTCATCCCAGTGATTCCTTTCCTTTTAAAATAAACACAAGAGCCACCAGTGCTACAGCTGGAAATTTGGTGGAGAACACGTAATGGGGACAGTTAATTCTGAGTTTTGCCTTACCTTACCAAGGGACAGAGCAAAAAGGATGTGTTTTGCTGTCAGCTGTGATCCTCAGTGACTGCAGACCAGTCACATCACCTCCCAGTACTCCCTTCCCTTCTCCGAACTGGGAACGGTTCCGTCTGGCTGCCACATGAAGTGAAATTTAATTCAGTCACCTTAGAAAAGCTCTTTCTCCATGGCAAAGAGGAACCATTTTTGCTATGGGTGTTTCCTAATCAATCTTCTCCTGCAAGTTGTTTAATTTTTTGTCGAGTTTTTTCTTTGCTCGATCAATCTCCGAGTCCGCTGCGCTTGCAGTGCAGCGTGAGAAAAGCAAGCCCTCCCTCAGCACCAGGCTCAGCGAGCCGTCACCACGCAGCCGGTGCTGCCCGGCGCTCGGGGTGGCTGCACGAGCTGCCTGAGCCACCGCGCCAGGGCGGTTTGCCCCTGCTGAGCCCCTTGCTCCGCGACTCCGGCAGCGACCACCCGGCAGCTGGTGTGCGCCCCGCCACGTCCTGCCTTGCCTTCCCAGCCAGGCAGGAAAACCGGGGTGAAATTTGTGCTCTATTTAGTCTCTGTGTGTTTTGCCATCATCTTCACTTACATCTGCTTTTCTCCTTTCTGGTCTTAAAATGGGTGAGGAGATGGAACAGAGGACCGTTTTTCTCAGCAGAAATTGATAGTGGGCTTTCTCCTCACTGCTGCATTTTTCCTTCTCTTTTTGCAGGGTTATTCACTAGTGCGTACGCTTGTCAGATTTGGGAAACAGACTCAGTCTAAATCATTGCTCCTGCTTGGATTAAATTTCTCATTGTGCATTTTAATACTGTTGGCTTTAAGAAATGCAAGTGGCTGGGCGAATGCTGCCGGTCAGCAGTCGCTGGCTTTTTGGCAGAAGCAGCAGTAGAGAGCTGGCCCAAGGCAGGTGAGACTGAGGGCTAGGGGGGAGCTGGGTGGTTATCCTGCTTGGTTTTTCTTCAGCAACAGACACAGGCGAACCAGTAATATAACATTTAAATCTTGAAATGGCTACAAGGAGGGAGAAAAATACAGGTAATGCTTGCAGCAGGTCTGCCTTGGGTACTGGCACTGCTCGGGGGATGCTCTGTACAGCTCCTCCCTCGGTGTCCAGCATCACCTCTCTTCCCCTTTGAAACACCCGACCTATCTCAGGTTGTTCGTCTGCAGTACCGCTCAGTACACTGCTACTTCTCCCCATTAAAATCGGCTTAATGACAGCTGCTGTGTAGATGAAGGCTTGACGATGTGGGCTTTATAATATTGTCTGGACCGCCTCTGCTGCTGAACGTGCTGCAGGGCAGGAAGCATGTAAATGGTGTTTAAGCAACTCGGGCACAGAGGGACCTCTTTGAGGCAGAAGTCATTTTTTTCTAGATCATTTCTCAGATTTTTGAGGAAAAGTAGCAAATTGTAGCAGAGACTTGATTCCACATAGCAGGATTTGCTCAGCCTGGTGTATTATGTATTGAGTCACCAACCCTGGAAGTATTTAAAAGACGTGTAGAGGAGGTGCTTAGGGACATGGTTTAGTGGGCGTGGTGGTGTTGGTTGACAGTTGGACTCGATGATCTTAGAGGTCTTTTCCAACCTTAAGGATTCTATGATTCTATGAATACAGGGGCTTGAGGACTATGTAAGAGTCCTCATTTAATTAGGCTTGCAGGCTGCTTTGTCCTTTTGGCCAGCCCTGAATAGTTTTAAACCATCCCCTAGACCAGGCTTACTGGCACGGGCCAGCACAGTGCAGCCAGACCGTGGGCTGGGATACTCAGCTGCCACGGGAGAGTTCGGTCCCTCGCTCAGCCATTGCTCTTACCTCCTGCCATATCTGGGATTTTCATGGGAGCCTTCACCTCCAAGAGTTTTGTTTAGTCTAAATCACTCAGCCTGTGAGAGCTGGTGTTGCTGCAGCCGTAAATATCTGTTGATGAAAACGGGCATTAAAAACGCGACAGATGTAGCCAAGTCTAAAAGCATACCAAAGGGTCTCATGCTTGGGGTTAAATTACGGAGCGCGAATGTTCAGGCTGGTTCTTTCACGGCTCCTCTCAAGGCTTCAGTGCAGCACGTTTAATCTTTTGTATTTTAACTCTCTTAAACGGTATTGTGTGAGACTTGTTGTGTGCGCTTTTTTAACTAGAGGCCACGTGTTATAATGCTGTTGACAAGGACAACCAAATGATGTCAAAGTCCTTCTAATTATCCCAAGCTGAAGTGTCACCTCTGCTTTCTGTCTGAGTAGATGAAAGCAACGTTCAAAGAGACCCACTTAATGCCGGAGCATTTTTCAAGGCAATCAGCAGCTCCGAGCTCCTTTCCCCCTAAGCAATCTAAATGCTAAATAGATATTTAAAATAATTACCATATCTAAGACGAGGAGCCATTTTCCCCTGCAAACACCTGATGCTCATTAGCAATATTTAACGTGTCACACATCACCTCTGTTTACTCTAAACTTTTTTGGCAGGAGTCTGTCAAGTGTCTGCAAGTGCTGGGCCTGTGCTGAAGAGCTTGGGGAAGCCTCCTGAGCACAAATCCTTTGCCCTGACAGAGAAGGGGTCTGGATTTCTGCGAAAGTCTTCCCTTTTTCTTCCCTCCCAGCTTCATTTTGATCTCATTGAGAACAAATAGTGTCAGTGAACGACACCAACCTGGCACCAGCCTCAGCCGGGTCCCCAAATCGGAGGTGAGCTTAGCACTGAGTTTGTGAGGGGCAGGGTGGTAGAAAAGCTGGCTTTAACCTGTCTTTGCAGCCTCTCTTGGCGGTTGCTCGCAGCATCCAAGAGCCCTTGTCAGGACCAGCAGCTGCCAGCACGGACGTAGCCCCTTTGCCCAGGAACATCTTTAGCACACGCTGCACTGTGAACCCCACGGGGCTGCCACAGGGCTGCTAGAGCGGCTTTCCCGCAGCGAGCGCAGCCTCCTGCCAGGGGAAATCCACAGGAGGGGGCTGCTCGCTGCACCTCATGTGGCTGTCGGGAATCACTCCCACCCTGTACCAATGCAATGTATTAATGAAGAAACAGGGGTTTCTCTGGGAAACTGGGGTTGCTCAAGGTGGAGCCATTCTTAGCTCGGCCTGCTAAAGCTGCTCTGCTTTACACCTCGCATGATAATAAAGCTTAATTTGAACAAAGGATGTACGATTCTAGCCTAGTGGTTCAAGAGCTTTCCATCTCTGGAGCAAGGCCTGGAGCCTGAGATTGCTTCAGGAATTACTTTGCATTTTTATTCTATAACCATTTAATTTCAAGTTCCTAAACAGCCTTTGGAGCAGTGCCTGGAGTGAGGACCTTCCTGCCATGCAGATGGCCCAGCTGCTGCCAGAAGACTGTAATTACTTTCTCCCTGGTGCAGGTCATCCTCAGATACTCCACACCAAGGATTTCAAAAGAGCCTCACCATAAGACGTTCCGTGTTTTGCCCTCTAATCCCTCCTGGCAGCCCCAGTCAAGCCTATACAGCTCGGTGAAATAGAGAAAGCAGTGACTGTTCTTTTATTTTTGTGTTTATTTGCAATGGCTGTGCTCTGGGAAGGCTTACCAAATCAAGGGCGTGGAGGAACACCTTGTTTATCAGTTCTCTTAGCACTTACTCCCAGAGATGGTCTGAACACAGCTGGGACTAACGCGCTGCTGGCTAGATGTTGGAGCAGATCCTGAATTGTGAAGACCGAGATGTACATGTCTGAGGTGAATCCAGCTTTGGACAGCAGCTGAAGAGAGGCTTTTTGGATTCCAGCGTGAGATCTGACGATTCAAATTCCACCCACGCCCTTTAGATCTGGGCTTCTGGACACTGTACATCATCCAGGGTACACCCTGGAAAACAGCCTGAAATCATCTGACTTTGAGCCCTATATTTTGGCTAGGATGCCATACATCCCTCTTAATGCACACTTCTCAAAGTTCTCATTCAAATGCCTCATTTGAATAATGTGTGCTTCATTACCACGGGGGTTCTTTATTCTGTAATATACTGCAAACAGGGCTGAAGGTCTTTGAGTTAGTGGAGGTCATGGGACCCTTTCATGGGTGTGCTGTGATGGTAATGCTATCATCTGTGACCTCTGTGAACTCAGAGCCTCCAGACACCATAGCCATTAGTAAAACAGATTACAAAATCTCAAAGGGTTTTTTTTTGGTGTTGCTGAGAGGAGAAGCAAGTGCTGCTGTAGAAATTTCCTCTGAATTAGATAGTAATAAAACCTGACCCAGAGGACTGTGAGCATGTGTGAGAAGGGTTATTGGGGCCTCTCCTTCATACCCCAGGGCCCCCACCAGATGATCTGTTCAATCACATCTTAATCTGACCATAATCCCAGCAAGCTAATGAAAGGGAACTGGCAGGACAGGCTCGGTGCCTGCTGTAGCGATGAGTGACCAAGCAGATCCTGAAAGCTGTAAAAGGTTTTAAGGGGATCAATATTCTCTGTGCTCTCATTTCTAATTGGGCTTTATTGCAGGGCTCTGATTCATGTAGTTCATTAAATGGACTCAGATGGAGTTTCTATAACCCAGTTTATACTCCTAGGGCATAGGATCAAAATAGAAGCAGCAGGCAATTGCCGAGGCCCCTAGAACTCATCTGGAGAAGTAATTGCAAGAGTGCTGAAGCATTAGACTTCAAAGAAATGTGGATGTGGCTAAATCAGTATTATTAATTGCTTTTAAGTTTACAAAAAAAGTTATCTGCCATGTTAAGAGTCACTTTAAAAACCACTCAGTGCCATGAAGTAGATATTTCAATTAATTTGTAGTACCACTTGCATTCTGGGGCAAGTATTTTCTGGGACTTCATGAAGCCCATGAGTAAACAGCTCCTAAACAGTAAATAGGTCAGCTAGAGTTACATCATCTCCAGTTCTCTCATTCTCATGACACTGTGCCCAAAACACCAAACTGGTGGAAACAATGAGGAAAATACACAATGGAGAAAGATGCTGCCTATTGCATCTCCTTGTCTACCTTAAGTCTGCATAGACACTTTGAACTTCCCTGCAAAGCACCTGTGGAAAACATTAGTCAAGTAGGGAAAAAAAACCCCACCAACCCAACAAAATAACCCCAACACGGAGTGCTTATGTGTATCTGATCGGGTGAAAGTGCCACCTGGTCCATTAGCCTGTTCCTGTCAGTGACCCAAACCAAGTGTCTAGGGGAAAAAGGTAAGAAGAGGGCAATTGCATGGTGCTGCTCTCCCAAAACACTCTCAGGGCCCTCAGTAGCTTCTGATGCATTGACATCCTGAGCCGGGGATGGCATCCTTGCACTTAGCGGCCATTGATGGATTTCTCCTTATGGGGCTTGCCTAAGTAAGTAGGAAGAGGGGTGTGTTTCAATTCTTAGAGGATCTTCTGCATTAACTAATTAGCAGTACTTATTGCTGGTTAGGGTGAGTGTCAGCGTTTGTTGGAAAGCAGGGCAAGAGATACCAGTTAGGTCCATGCATGTGTGAGGGAGGGAAAGGGGGAATTGGACAAAGGTGCCCAGCGTGAAGCTGGCTCCACTGGTATTGGGCTGGGAGCTGTATTTTACTGTTATATTACTCCAGGAGCTAGAAGGGAGCCTAGGCAAGTCACACAGGTAGTTTTTTCAATATCTGAATTACATGTCAAACACCTTTGAGGCTGGACCTCCCTTCTCCCTGCAGCTAGATTTAAGTAATGTCTACCTTCTAATGACAGCATGCCTGGAGGTAGTCATGAATTTTCTACAGAAACAGTTTAAATGGAGAACTCAAGTTTATGGAGCTGAAAACGTTTTATTTGAGGTGTCTTGGGGGGTAGGTTGTTAAAAATTCTACTGGCTGCTGTTCCGCCATAGGAGGAATCTGGGGCTCCAAATGAGATGGGTAGGCTCCCCGTAGTTAGGGAGGATCGGGGCTGAGGAGTAAGACAGACAGAAGCCAGCGTGCTGAGCAGAGAGCTGCCTCCGTTACCCAATATGCTAACAAGATGATTAGTCCCTTAATTATAAGACGGAGGGAGGCGCCTATTTTTCCTTGGGATTTTCAGAAGGGAAATACTTCCTGGAGCTATGGCTGACCTAATTTGGGTGCCTTTCTGCCAAGAAACAGAGCAACATAGTTTTGTGGTTAATGTAGCCCCCGCTCTGCTCATCCCAGGCAGGCTTTGAGTCTTCTGGAATATCCCAGGTGAGCGTCCTCATTAAGATCCACTGCTTGGTTATTCTCACGTGTCTCTCTCTCAAGCTTTCTAGCTGAAGTTGTTTCATTTTGTATGAATAATGAGTGCTTTTACTTGGAAACGATAGAGGAAAGGGATAGAAGGTGCACTGGGTGATCACTGAACAATTAAGTGTGTTGTAAACATAAAAACAACACATGCAAATTTAGGAGGCATTAAATGATGCATTCTTGGTTAAGACTAAGGAGCTATCATTACCACGGTATGAAAGATTGGTAACCTCATTTGGAGCTGCAAGTGCCCGGAATGATAACTATGTTCAAAAGAAGACAAACTTAGACAGGAAAAGATGCAGAAAACTGCTAGGATGAGCAGGAGACAAAGCAACTTGTTGTATGGGAAGGAAATACCAATCACAAGTTACTAATTTAGCAAAATTGAAATGGGGGATGATTGCTTTTCCTGGGAGATGAGGGGAGAAGTACTTGGAGAAAGAAGATAAGAACATGCTACTAGCACAAAGTGGATAGAAATTGAAATTAAGCTCAATGGGCCCAGCGTCTAGAAGGATACTAATGAGCTGAGAAGTGTGTTCTGAACAGCATTATAAGCCAGGCAAGGAAAGCTGCATTGTTTGGCACGGGCTAAATTTCTGGAGATGATGGGGATGGAGAAGAAACAATTCTGGATTTGAGAAACGCACTTCTTCAAAGAGAAGACTTGGATGCTGACTCTGCGTGCCACACTCTGGTATGTCTCGGTGCTTCTGCTACATTCCAGTGTTACAGAGGAATAGATCTACAAGCTAAGAATTCCCTCGGAGATCAAGTTAATGTACTGAGAGAGGAGAGATGTCTCTTTTTTTTTTTCTTCCCTCGCCACCTTTCCTTCCTGCTCAGAACCTGAGAGTAGGCACAGCTAAAAATGAAATGTGGAGCAAGGTTTATTTCTAGTCCTTGTTGACTCTCCTCTTCCTCCTGCAAATACATGACTGGATACTGCATTAGGATGCCTTTGCCTCCCAGTGAGATTGGGGGGGTGTTGGGGTGGAGGCAGGGGCACAGGTGTGATGGCTTTTCTCTCCATTGTCACGCACGGCCTGTCTCTTACCTTTCCCTGGCATTTTGCAATGTCCTTGAGCTTTCCCTATCAGTACATCACAGAATTCCTGAGGCCTTTTATCTCTTGCACAGATTTTTTTTTTTTTTAATTTGTTGAGGGCTGGAAAGGCTTGTGTGAGTGTATGGAGGGGGCATCGGGGGTTGCATCTGGGTGGCAGGTCTGATGAGCTTTCAGGACTAAACCTCTACAACAAGGCATTGTTCTCGGTGTCCAATGTGAACCTTCATTCATTCAAAGAGAATATCAGAACAAGATCAAATCTGACTCTTCTGCACCCTGGCTTTGTCACTGGGGATTAGTTGCACTTTCTGTAGCCCGGTGAATGCTACCGTTGCGTCACACAAACCCACTCTCGAGTACTTGCTGGCCTGCCATTTGCAGCACTGCCCTAGGTGGCCTGGGGAACACCAAGTTCAAATGCCTGCATGAAATTGGTCAGAATAGGAATTCAAAGCTTAGGTTTCCTATTTTTCATGATATGGGATGTTCCGGCAGTGAGTCCAATAGAATGATGGATAATTTAGGTTGGAAGAAAGCTCCAGAAGTCATCTCGTCCAATCCTGCTCAGAGCAAGTCTAACCAGATCAGGTTGCTCAGTGCTGTGTCCAGTCAGGTCTTGAACATCTCCAAGGATGGATATTCCCCAACTCTCAGGGCAACAGGTTTGCGTTGGGAGTGTGTGAAACCCAATCCCCTAGGTAACTAAGGTGGTAATAGTTTAAACTTAGGAGCCTGTTTCCTGCACAGTCAATGGAGCGATGCAGAAGCTGTCTGAACAGGAATTAGATACACTGGAGGGAAGCACTGGTGCATTAGAGATCTGGGCCATACAAGTGTCATATTTAGCCAGTGGTAGAGTGCAGAAACACAGCCTCTAAGTACACAGCCCAGTTTTTTCTCTCCTGCAGGTCTTGTTGACTTACATGGCACAAACACAAGGCATGCAGCAGCTACACAGAGTTCCAGGAGCTGTGTGTACGTCACTGACGGCTGATGCTGAGATGACAGTCCATAGTAACAGTCTTAGTTGGAAGGAGTACGGAGACGCTGCGGGGGCTGCAGCAGCAGATTGCCTAGGATGTGCACTAAATTGGTAACAAAACCCTCGCTAATATTCCACCAGGGATGGCACTCAGCTGGGATATGCGGTGTGCAAGTTTTACTTGCGTGTCGTATGCAAACTCAGCACAAATAGTAGGAATAAAACTCTAAATTGGAGCTGTGCCCAAGCCTCATCCAGATAAACTGTTCATACAGGCATAGTTCAGACTACAGTAATGAGAAAACTAATTGCTAAAATACAATGCTTCCCTGTAACAAATCCAGATGGGGCTTACTTTAACTTCAATCCTTTATGGACATAGTGAGGATGAAGCATTTATTAATGGGTCAGAATAAAGAGCTGCCTTGTACTATACAAAACCAAACATCTCCATTCCGTGTATTTCAGTGGCAAATTCATTCCCCTGCTATTTCAGCGAATGGTACGTTACATTCAGCCAACACTGAGTAACATAGCAGACAAGACAGTGTAGAAAACCTCAGAGAATTGACTAATATGGCAGAGCTTTAAAATAATTTTCTATTTCCACAGATTTACTCTTGCAGTTTATGTATAGCTAGTACAAGTTATTTATCATTTTATCTTGAGACAAATACTGAAGTCAGCATTCTAGACTTCAAGGGAAAGTGGGTACCTAAGGCGAGTGGTTCAGATGCTCAGTGAGGCTGAGGATCTCAGTTACCAGCCTCAGCCACACCCCATCTCCCGCTGGATAATTGCTAAATTATGCTCCCTGGCCCCGCAAATACTTCCCCCCCCCTCAACCTATGATAATGGTAAGACAGAGAATTTACAATTTATTTGTTTTAATGCTCTCCAGGGTCTAAAAGACACTTAACAGTTTCATAGCAGTTGAAAAACAGGAGCTTGAAATTACTTTGTACATGTAATCCAGCTACCCTTGATTTTTCACTGTTTATTAGCTTTGTTGATGGATTAAGCTTCCAACATAGCGGAGTTCCAGTACAATCAGGCCATTACTCAGTGGGAATTGCATATGTACATAACTGTTTATGTATGTACTCTAAACCAAAGTAGCTGGAGCATTCCCTCCCCCCTCTGAGAGTAAGTCATCTTAAGGAGCATCCTCGCTTTCAGTGCATCACGAACCAGCTCATTGCTTGGCATATGGAAATGAGATCACAACCAGCAACTTTGCAACTTTCTTACCTCTTTCCAACGCAAGTGAAAAATCTGGTGGTTCTTCCAACCTAAAAAATACTGCAAGTGGTGAAGTCGCCTCTTGCTGTAAACAGGTTTTTCTAAAGCACGTATATTAGTTACTAACAAAGATAACAAGGGGGTCTTGGCTACTATCTGCTCTTTTTCCCCGCTGTACCTGACAGTGGTGTTAAGCACGAGAACAGACTGATGCAATGACTTTCCTGCTGCGCTTATGATGTGTTGTGATGGATGTCATGATTTCAGTCTATTTTAAAAGAACGTGATGATGGAAGAAACTGTAGACAAGTATTTTAACTACCTAGCTTATTTCACCCTCAAAGCAGGAATACAAACTCAATTTTGCTTTTCACAATCCCCTTCAGCATACTGAAGGAGGCTGCAGAGTGAGATTCCTCTGAGAGTGATCCTGTTGTAATTGTGGTGTCAAACAGAACTCAAATTCTAATCCTAGTGGGGTTACACCAGACCTGCATCCTTGAACTGGCTGCAAGATTTTGGCCTGTACCAAAGGATTAATTAAAGGAAGCGACAGAATAGTGTCAGGCATCCTCCCCTGCCCCAGTGCGTTACTGACTGGCAAGAGCATGCAATGGTAGATAAACTGGTCCTTTTTATATATATATACGCAAAAATTTATCATCTACTGTTTTTTGCAACAGCATCTACCACGCTTGACCTGGCTCTCAAAGCCTGAGATGAGATTTTTTGCTCTGCTTGTTGGTGCTGATTTGCAGTCCTGTTCTCCCCTTCCCCACAACACCCCCCGTCTCTTTTGTACGTAGGGTGGAGTAGCATTATGCCTTTCAACAGCAAACTGTTACGTCAGCTCGGCCATCTCGCAGAACTTCACCTTGGTATTTACTTAGCAAATAGCCATGCCAAGAAATGAGTTGTACCATTCTGGTCATGCCTCAACCTGAAATCAGTAGCAGGCAGTCCACAGACTGCATGAGGACTTGTCTCCTCCATGATTAGAAAAGACGCAGCACGTTTCATGGCTCCACAAGCCAAGCTGAAGTCAGGCAAGCACCTCAGTTGCTCTGTACTCCTGGCGATGGATGAGGACTCATACACCTCATTGAACCGAGGCTAGACTTGCCTAATGGACCTGCTTTAAACAAAATGTATTAAGTATTCCCCCACCTGGAAGTACTAGGTCTCTGAATTCCATTCTTTATCCCTGTTGTACAATACCGTCCCACTCTCCTGCAGAAACAGCTAATATAATTTACTTTATCATTTCCTTCCACACTGTAGCAGGTATGACCAACACCGCTACTTGTGCCTATCCTTTATGCAGGAAGCACCCGACAATCTGCCACACGGAAAGCACGCGTGGGATGACAGATTCTTTTCTGACATACTTCCTACAATCATGCAATTTGTTTACAACTTTATTTGCAAAATGCTGGTGACAAACCTCACTTTTAAAGTAGCTGAACTCAGGCAAATGTTTGGTATGTCTTAGTAGAAGTGCTGTCTTACGCCTCTAAGGACAGGTGCAACTGGAGAAAGTCCTAAACCACTGCTGTCATCCTTTACTGGAAAGGAGCCAAGAAGCAAACTGGAGAGTGATTTTTCACCTGGCCTGCTAACGCAGACTATGTTACTAGCATGTTGTATGTTTTCAACCCTCTTCACTATATTTCTGAAGGCGGTGGATTAGTTGGAGACACCTTTCCAGATTCTTCTTTCTAACCAGTTGCACATCAGGTAGATGCTGCAGCATGTTTTTTCCTTCCAGTGTATTCAGCCAGCTGCTCAGTTAAGCAACAAATCTGGTGTTTCATGAATAGTTAATCAAGTAAAAGGCAACTCTAAAGGAATATGGAGAACAGCAGCTCAAGAGCTATGCGCTATGCACTAGAGTTTTAACTAGCAGCTTATTTCAGGAAAAAAAAAAAACTTGTAGCTGGGTGACAAGGGGGAAAAGAGAGATGATGCCTAAGTCCCTTCTCTTAAAGTCATCTACAGACAGCATCTTTTTATCAGCAGAAGGCCCAGTCAGGCTCCAGCGGTATAAAAGGAATATTTACTTGCATTTTCCAATTCCGTGGAAACTTCATTACTGAGATGACCGCACAAGTTTAAGTGGTTAAAAAAAAAACCAACGGTGAATTAATCTTGAAGTTAAAGCTTGTTTATCTTTCCAAAAAACATACCTTCACAAAGTCCCTTTCATAAAGGAGAAACATTTACCACCTGCTTTAAAGCACCTTCTTCCCGTTTTCTGCTCTAACATGAGAAATCCACGTTTTGTACTTGTTTACTGGTCTTAGTTTGCACAGTTATTATACTAGAGCCAAAACCAAGAGGAAGATTTTTTTATCAGACTGAACTTTAGGTTATCTTTGAAGGAAAAGCTGTGTTATGTTCCAAATCCCTGATTACTATAGATTCAGCATGCTCCTTGCACTTTTCACAATATGGAAAGAGCCCACATTGTTGGTCGTCTTTAAATTGAAAAAACAAGCTCACAGAATGAGGAAAACATTAAGTCACTATTTTTAATGTGACAGGAAGTGAGAAGGGATGTTTATTTGGCTTCATTTAAAGACTGCAAAATCACATCCTACTTAGCACCTTGAATGATCCACCATGAGAATATTGGATTTTTTTTTTTTAAATTGTAAACATTTACCAGAAGTAAAAACTCAAACATGTTAGGAAAGAACACGTTATTTTACTACTTGCTGTACAGGAGGATAAGCTATACAAGCTGTTTAAATAGCATTGCTTACATTAAACCTGAATGTTATTATATGGGGCAATAGTGAATTTTGTAGGTTTTACTTACGGTGTCAAGCTGCATTTGAATATAAAACTTCCATACAAAAGTATTTACTTAAGTAACCTTAAGTGGATTTAATCTACTTCTGACCTACTATGTTTTGAAAATCACTATTTATTATAAAGGCAGCACGTTTTTACGTTAGCAGATTGAATCGATTCTGGGTCACTACAACTGTAGAGCTAGTGGGTCTAATCTCCAATTTGTATTCGTGTTGGGAAAAAAGTTTAACACCCTCTCCTGATACCTTTCTAAGAATTTCTATCTCTTCAGTAATTTGATTCCAAGTTTTCAGCAGCTATTACTTATCACTTATGTGAAGCTTTAATGAAAATAGCTTCACTTCAGGCAGCCAATTTGACCTCAGATTCTTTTAAGCCAATCCATTTGCTGTGCGGTTCATCAGAAACTATTGATGTGTATTAGGAAGTTAAGTGCACTGGAGAGAACTACATTTCTCTGTTAATCCTGGAACTGCCCCTGTTGACTATACCTGTACAGTCTAAGACTCAAATCTGTACCTATAGTAGACAAACTCTAGACTAACGCAAAAGCACAAAGTACCAAGCCAGCCTTGCTTTTCTACCTGCTGTATTTTGTGGTCTAACGTCTCCTCCAATCCAAACGTTTTCAGTACAGCAAAAATTACAAAGACATCAGCGTTCAAGATATTCAGGGGCAGATATAATTTTACAGTGCGTGCAAGCAGTTAAGTCCTTATCCTTTGTCCAGAGAAAATGCAGTTTGGGGCAGATTCCCATCAAAACAATTTGCTTTGCTTCCCCTTCAGGGGAGGGTTGGAAGTAGACTAATTCATGGGGTCTGTGATGTGATAAATTCAGCCTGCTCTTACCCATCCCAGAGCAGACACGCTTACCTGAATATAAATCCCTTGTAGAAAGATCAAGTTTAGAGTGCAGGAGGGTTGCTGTGTTTCCCAAAGATCCCCAGGAAAGACAGTAATCAAGACTAGGCCAGAGAAGTTAACTCGGCAGGCCAGAATTTGAGCCATTCTGTAATACAGCAAACCACTGTTGGTTCAGTCCACGTAACCTTTCAAGCTCTGCTCTTTAGCAAACAGGCAAGAAGATTTAATTTGTTGTTTGGCGGAAAACACAAAATTCAACACTCAAGTTTAACTAAAGGTAATTTTTTATTCCCCATTAAGACTGTCTCAAGGACATAACTAAATGTTGGAAACCCCACAGAAGGGCACATACAGTGAATGCGGTGAAGTACAATGTGAACAGCCCCAGGGGTTCAAATAAGGTAGGACCGTTAGCTAACCAGAAGAAAAAACAAATTAAAACTCTGCTGAAGATGTTGCACTTTCTTCTCAATTTACACTGGAAAAAAGTCAAATCCAACAAAATCCTTGCATCTCTAACAATACATTCAATCCTGGCTAAAGAGTTTAACAAGATGGCAACAGGATGACTATAATACAAAACGTTCACTACTACACTCTGTACACACCTGTTGTCCAAGCCCTCCCCCAAACCCATGTAATGATGGTGCCCCCATTATTTGCTTGCTTGCTGGGCCTGCCTGCGGAGGAGGACGTAGATCTTCTCCTTTATCCAGTCTTTATTGTATGGTTGGTATGTCTGAGTATCAGCACGGTAACTAGAGAGAAGAAAAGAATTAATGTAATATCAGTCTGTCCTGTAGTACATCTACCAGAAGAACTTCACAAACAGTTAAGCGTCCTCAAGTGTATGAGGCAGCAAGTTGTGTATAGAACACAAGTAATATCAGAAGTAGATGGGAATTGCCACTTATCAAAGAGATCTATCCTGTTCCCTAAAAACCAGTTACCCAGCAGATCAGTAAGAATCTGAAATAAAACTAGATGCTCCAAGGACTACTGAGTGACGGGATCACAGTTGTGTTCACATTTTAATTCATGAATATAATTACTTATGGGAGACAACAGATGGAGGATCTTAATATTCTGGAGCTCAGAATGAAGAAGGAGAGTTCCACCAGGAAACAATCTAATTTTTTTGATGAGCCAAACACTTCTTCAACACTACTTCAAGCAAGTGTTCATGTGAGTTTTCAAGTGTTCCACTTCTGTTTGGAATTTTTAGAAAATGAATAAAAGCAAAATTTTCCAGAAGCAAAGGTAGACTCATAGGTGGATAACAAAGGATTCTTGCTAGTTGGCAGTGACGGCAAGCTTACATCTAACAAACAAGGACACTTCATAGAAAGCAAACTGAAAAAAAGAACCCACAGGCTCATTTTGTTTGCTACTCGGGGATAGTTGATAAAAGTAGTCCATTAGCAAGATTTCTTGCCAGGGCCAGAGAACTCAGTTACTCAAGACACTGTTGAAATGAAGGAGAATTAGACTGAAAAATGAAAGCAATCTGTGTAGATTCATGCCCTCCTTTCCCCCTTAGTTGTTAAAGTTGAATGTTTTTTTGACAAAGATGGTACTTTCAGTGAATGCTTCAAGAACTACTGAAGTCCTGGTCAGTCTTTAAATCTTGGTACACCTATTTCTAATCAGATAAGAAGGGTGAGATGGTCATCGGTAAGAAGCTAAGTAAAAATCCAGAGTTAACGCAATCCAGAAAAATTTACAGTTCTTACCTAAGGAAAAAACCCTAAGCATACTGTTTCTAAGAAAGCCTTGTTATTTAAAACCCAGCTTGATTGGTTCAAGGCCACAGAAAGAGTTTCAGTATATATTGATATAGTAGTATTTCCAGTGCAGTATAAGAAATGTTAATTTCAGGAAAAGTTACTGATTTCCGCCCCCACCCTAATCCATTCATAACGCTACACGGCGAGACCAGATAGCAAGTACTTTAGGAATCTCCATGAACACAAGACATGTCTGGTACACTACGTGCTACGTGTGCCATCTGGTGGAAAACTATAAGCTGAAGTAGAATTTGGCACGACACTGAGTTTACAAGCCTAATTAAGAAAGGCACGAGACTGTACTAGAAAACAGTTGCTACTTCCTAAAGCAAGTAGCTAGTTTCAGGCTGTTAGATAAACTAAAACAAAGTGTGTCTTTCAGACTGCATCAGCCCAGCACTATGACACCTGAAGATCAAACGTGGCAGAATGTCTAGGAACAAGGTAACTCTGCAGAAACTGTAATCCTGTTTTACTTGTTCTATTGAAAACTTTGGTAAGTGGCATTTGTATTAAGTCACTATCAGTAACATAGACTCTGTATGTACATCAGAATGCAAAGGAAAGCAATCCAATGGTCAGTTTTTTTAAAATAGGTTTTTATTTTAAACTGGAATTAACTGGCAAAGGTTGTTCACTGTGCAGCTGCAAAAGTACTTGCACTGGGATTTCAGACAGAGCAGTACAGCTGCATTCCAGATACTCACCGGCTTAAAAAGAGTTTCTGGAATTTTGAGCTTAGAAAGCCAAATACGTCTTTTGTTATTTGAATATGAGATTTGTATCCTTATTCCTACGGAATTTCTACAAAGTTGATACTACTGTCATATCAAATCATTACCTTGGAATTTATGGTATGGAAAGTACTCATGATCTGAACTAAGTGATTTAGTTACAATGTTAAGTTACGTTCTGAATAGTGAAATTTAACATTTGATTTCACAGTAGAGTCAGAATGGAAAGCACACAAGACCACCTTTGCTTGCCCACAACTTTAACACACAGATGTGAACTGGAGACCATGTATTCACAAGAACACTCAAACAATTAGCTAGGGCTCTCTGGAGGATTGACTTGTTCCTCAATCACTTCATTAAGATTTACAGAAACTTCCATCTTGCCCTATCTTGATCAAAATAAACAATTGGCTGCAATGCGCTTCTATACACTTCTACCGTACCACTAGTACAGCCCTCAGCTGAATAAAATTCAGTAATCATTCTGCCTCCTTAAGAATCGGACCAACTGCACAAAGGCAGATTCAGCTCCACTTTAAACAGATTCTAGCATTAATAAAATATGTAGCTGTATTAAAGTGTTGGATTTCAGTATTTGAAATGCTGGGAGCTTCAATGTGACTAAATCCAAGTGGAACTGTCAGTTTCTAAGCTTTCTTTAGAGATACTTTATTCCAATGCAGTTAATTGGAGTGGGCAACATGACATGCCAGCTGCAATACTGCTGCCTTACTAACACAGTTATTGCAAAAAAACCCAGAATCTTACCAAATTTAACATAAAACTGTAAGAGTTTACATGAAGACTTCTGACTTCTCTAAGTCACTGAAATGGACTTGTACAACTGAACTTACACAAGACAGCTGAGGTCTGCCAGGTCATCAATGAAGTCAAACAATTGGCTGATATCATATGTAATGGATGGACTGTTGGGATTCATTCTCTTCAGATGCTCTTCATACATTTTACAGACTCCTACAGAGAAAAAAGATTAACAATGCAATAATAAAAAACCAACAACTGTATTTGTTGAAACTTCTTCAGCTATTGAACCACAGATATCAGGAAAGTTTAGAGATGACCACCATGAAAACAGAGACATAAACTTCTTACTCAGATTTTGCAGAGTTGAAATGCTTTTGTTCTAGCTATTTGCATTGAAATATAATACTAATACTATAAAATCAGGTAAGATGCATGGACAGAAGCATCTAGAAGAAAAACTTTTAGGTCTGGCAAAGATGGAACTTTCCATGCAGTAAGCTTCAATGGAAACCTGAAATTCCTTCTAATAATTTTAAGACAGCAATTGCAACATATATTCCTACGGTACAAGTACCTGAGCAAAAGAAGAACTGATGTCAAATAAAACCACTCAAATCTGAGAAGAGAAATCATTCTTGAGGAAAGAGTCAAAGAGGGCTACTGAAGTAAGAGCGACAGCACAAGCCTGTATGTGAATTAAAATCAATTTTATTTAAGCTAGCCCATAAATAATTCAGATACATTTGAGAAGAATATAATATTAAAGTGAGCATGGAGGCTTTACAGGGTCTTTATTATGCTTTTGTTTGCCTCGCAAAACTTCCTGGAATTAGAATTTTTAATGTTGAGTGAACTTTCACATTTAAATCATACAGTTGTAGTATTTCAATCTTTTTTCCAAGCTTACCATGTGTCTCTTAAAGTCATGCAGGATTTTTTCTCTGGCACACATGCCACGAGGCTGCAAATTATGTATGAATTGCACACATACTTTTATTTTATATATTTTTTCCAGTAGCAATCTTTCCTTTACATGACTAGCAGAAAAATTAGTGAGAGAGTTAGGCTCTGATCCTGCAATGAAATGCATTCAGGCAAGTCTGCTGCATGGCCCCATGAAGAATATTACCTACTCTCACGAACTGAATGTGGTTCAATCTAGTTAAATCAAAAAGATACATTTAATATAAAAAGGAAGTTTTAGAAATGCAGAATAACTATTTTTTTAGTTTGCTAAAACATTAGTAAACTAAAAGCATGAGATTTTTGCATTTTTTTGTGAATTACCCTGGGAAAACATGAACAGCAACTTATTTTCTTAGTGAGTAAGTTTGGGAATATGTCAAAAATGGGGTTTTAACAACAGTTTTTGACTACCATGTCTGCACCCACCTTCCATGCACTCATTCACCGATTCATAATCAGCATATGTTCTGCCTTCTGGCCTCTTGGTAGGCTGGACAAGTAGAATTGTGTGAGACTGAAAAACAAAAACAAAAAAAACCAGGTTACTTGTAAAATTTGAATGATTTTTTGTTTGAATTAAGTTATTTATCTGGATGAAGCACTAAAAAGAAGCATAATATTAAAACACTGAACTAGCAATCAAGGACACAGACATTTTCCAAATAGCATTTACTGTTCATATAAGCTGTGTTAATACGTTTTGTTTCCAATCAGTCCTATCAATCCTTACGTAACTTTAAAATGTGTAAAATCACCAGTAAAGCAGCTATTGTGTTGAAAAAAAAAATACCACGGAAATAGTAGTTTCTATTTAAGAACAAAAACAAAGCAATAAAGTCAATGTATAAAAGCTATGCCATTAGTGCATTTACTTATTTTATTCCAAGCGCAAGCTGTTAGTATGATTTTTAAATACTCTAATTAAAGAGCAAGGAGGGAGTCCAACTTAACTTCGCTGCCAGTCTCACCTTAAAGATTTTAACACAAATAGCTATTTTGAGTTATTCATTCAACTTCAAGGGAACACAAATTATACAACAAATCCACACTTAGTATTCAAGATTATTTCCTGCAAAACAGATGCACTGATTCTTCATACTTCAGTGAGTCTACTGAAACGGTAATTATGGCACAGATAACTGTTCCAACTGTCAGAGTCTGTAAGCTTATTCTTCTGCAGGAAAGACTTAGATGATTGTACAGTCTGTGGCTTGCATTATTTCTGTAATATTTTTCACTTGGCTACAGCAAGTAATTTGAGCAAACAACAAGCAAAATTTTTGAAGTGTACACAACCTGTGATCTAATTAACAGGTTACACAGCACAGAAAGTTCGCAAGCACGCTACAAAACACCATTTCCAGTGCTGCTAATTGGATCCAACATTTTCAATGCTAATACATGAGGTGAGCACACAACATGTAATATTCATGGAGGCAACTGCAGAGCAAGACACACTGGAAACAGATACCAAAGCATATTATTGGGCTTAAATTGATCAGGTGCTGATAGAAAAATCCTGACCCACACTTTGGACATATCAGTGAAGATACCAGTTCAGTGTGCAAACGCAGTGACAGAAAAGAAAAATGGCAAATATTACAATTTACAAGGAACATATAAGAAAACAGTACAAATTTTTACACCATGACTGATAGTGTTCCCATGCCTGGAATAGAGTTTTCAGTTCTTTAAATTGTGTCTCAAATAACATGGTAAAAGGAGATGCAGAGAAGCGCAGAAAAAAGTTACACAGAGAAATAGAAGAAGCAAGACTTTTCCCAATCAGAAATGGAAAAAGAGGGGAATTCAGAGCTACACACTGTAAGAAAAGTCATACAGAGGAGACTAGACCATTTAAGTCCACTTTCATGTATGCCAGAGGATACTAGATTTGAAAGGAATTCCCCAAGGGGAGCTGGTATCTGGCTGTTCCTAAGTGCATTGTGCTTGAACAGGCATGTCTTACCAGGGAGTCCAAACAGACTCTGCCAAACTTTATTATAAAGTACTTTTTTCCAGCATTATCATTCTTATTTGCTGGTCACTGATGACAAGGCTTGGTTCCAGGACTTGCAACTCTGATTTCCTGGGAGCATTTGACTAAGCATCCCTTATTAACAATAATGAACGAGGTGCACCAGCCAGTTCAGTCAGTGTGTTCTAAAAAAAGCTATGTTATTTTAGCATGAGAGTGTCTTGCAAACTACATTTGTGGTGTCTGATTACATACACATCTTTCTCTCTTTCAACTAAACTCAGTATTTAAAAAAAGTTGGGTTTCTTTGACAAAACCTAAGAGAGCACAGATAAAACGGAGTTGACTAGGAGTTACAGAACTGTATCATAACTGACTGAATTCTGTATTTGGTCTCTCAGAATCGTGCTGGGGAATCATATATTCTGAAATTATCCCAATAATCAGTTTATAGAAAAAAATATCAGTGAGCCAGACATGTAAGCCAGTTCTTTTAGAACTTTAAGGCAGAAATTATTTGGGCTTCTGCCTTTAAACTGTTTGTCACTTCAGGCACTTTACAATATCCCTATCAGATACTGGCCTGGAATTTATTAAAATTAGTGCCATTGGGACCATCTGTATTGTAGAACGAATGTAATACATCTCAAACATTTCCTTGGGAACTTCCCATTATTTTACCTTAAGGGGGAAAAAAAAATTGCTCCTCCTCTCCTACCACAGAAGTGCAAAAAAGTGACAAGTTCAGAAGCCTGCAAGAAGTTCCCTCCGACTATTACCTGCCCTACTGAATGCGTGCCTAGGTGACGTGCCTAGGGCAAAAATCAGCGTGATTAATAACTATTATGTTTTCCTATAGCTATAAATCTTACTATTAGGAAAAAGAAAACCAAAACAAGGGAAGATCCATAAACCTTCATGCATTAGGAGCCGGTTATCTGGAAGAGCCCAATATGGACTCTTATTATTCTGATGCATACATTGGGTTTTCTTGGATTTTCTTTTAAAGCACAGTTGTACTGGCTGCTGTTCAGCAGGACACTGAACAAGATATCACATGGTTTATATTACTCCAGTTTTGAACTTCTAGAGAGCACTTTAGAAAGTGCTCCAATTATTGTAGACACAACCGTGTAAAAATGGTTAAAGCAGCGCTTGCAGCCAACCCAGAAGGACTTAGAAGCCAGGCAGCATCTGCCCAAAGAGGCTTCTACCAAGTGTAGTCTATTCAACAATCAAGTAAAAAATAATTAAAAAGGAAGAGAAACAAGTATTGTAAGAATAACATGTGCAGTGATGCAAATACAGGGAGTATACACCACACACTTTCAGTTATTCCTGCTAGGCAGAAAAAGTGGTTTAAGTGTCTCCTTTCACTTAGGACAACAGGGACAGAGCTTGTAGCTGCTCGTCCTAGCAGAAGCTAACTGCTTTTGAGCAAGTGCCAGACAGACATAGAACTTTGCTGCAAACCCAGAAGCAGTTGTCCTTCCACCGCAGCTTCAGCATATTCAAATTTATTAGATGAATGCAACAAACTATTGTGACTGGTAGGCCTTTGTGCTTCAGCGTGCCATTCAAACAGCCCACCCGCGCAAGCTCCCGCCTTTCCCTCCTCCAAGTACTGGGGAGGAGCAGGGAAAGCAGCATGGGCAGAAACAACTTCAATTAACGCAAACCAGCCATTTAAGGGAGGCGCACTCGACGGATCCGCGAAGCTAGCGCTCGCGAAGAAGAGCTGCACTTCCAGAAGCGCCCTGAAAAGGGGCTGAAGCTCCCGGGCAAGCCCGCTGCACGCCACGGCCGGAAGCCCTCCGCCCCCCCCTCCCTCCCTCTCCGAGGGCAACGGGCCTTTGTGCCGGGGAACCTCCGGCGGCGGCGCGGCGGCACTTCGCTGCCCCGCCAGCACGTGCTGCTCCCGCCCGGGCCCAGAGCGGCGGCCGCGGCCTTTCCCCACTGCCCGCCGCGCCTTCCCGCCCGCGGCGCCGGCGACCGCCCCCTGCCCGAGGGGGAAGGGAAAGCGGCCCGCGCCGCTCTCCTTGGGCCGCGCCAGCCCCCCAGGCGGGCGCGGGGTGCGAGCAGCCGCCGGGCCCGGCCCGCCGCCCGCCCCGCTCACCATCACGGCTCCCGCTCCTCAGCACCGCCGCGGATAAGAGGCGCCCGACGATCCCCCACAAGCCCCCGCGCCCGCCGGAAGCGCCGCGCTAACGGCCGACCATAGAGGTCCGGCGCCAGAGTGCCGCTCGCGCACGCGCACAAGGGCCCAGGCCGGCGCCCGAGCGCGCGGCGCCACACGGCGAGGCGCTGAGGATGCCGGGAGCGGCCGACGGCGCCAGGCTGGAGGGGGCGGGAGAACTGAGCGGCCGCGCGGCCATCTTTGATGAGGGAACCGCTCCTTCCCGCCGCGGCCCGCGCGGGGCGTTGGGTGGCCGCAGCCTCGTCTGCCATCTTGAAGCCGGGCAGCGCGTGGGGGCAAGGCGAGCGAGGGCGGGGCGGGGCGGGGCGCGGTGTGCCCCGGAAAGGGAAGCGCTGGGTCGCGGAGGTGGCACTTGGCCTCCGAGGCAGCGGTGGGGGGCGGGTGGGTGAGGGGAGGCGCGCACCGGTCCCGCGAGTTCCCCGCGCCTTCTCCCCACGGACGCGGCCCGCCTCAGGCCGCCCCTCCGCGAGGAGCCGCGTCGGCGCCCGTGTTCGCCCCCCCCGCCTTCCCCGGGGGCAGCGGGGCGCAGGGGAGGGTCCCGCTGCCTCAGGTGAGGGCCGGGCCTGCCTGCCCCGAGGCCGGGCCGCTCCCTCCCTTCCTCTCCCCGGCTGCGCAGGTGTCTCCCCCGCCGCGCCGGGGCTCCCTGCCCGCCCCCTGCAGCGGTGTCGGGCGGTCCCGGCAGGATAGCGGCTGCCGCACGCCGGGCCCGGAGGGGCCGAGCCGGCCGGAGCCGCCGGGCAAGACAGACATGGCTGAAAGCCTTTCCTGGGAGCTCGGTGTCTGCACGGGTTAAGGAGTGCGGGGCGAGCTGGAAAAGTTGCTGTTGAATTTCACTTTAAGGGACCGGAGAGAAGGCAGCGAAATGGATGACTTCCGCTCCATCTGCCTGCTGTCTCTGGCCATGCTGGTCGCCTGCTATGTGGCAGGAATTATCCCCTTGGCAGTTAATTTCTCCGAGGTAAGACAGCTTCGCCAAACGGCTCGTTGGTTGCTAAGGGAGAATAGCAGAATCTAGATGGAGGTAGTGCTGTCCCCTTTCAAGTACGGCAGTGCTGTTAGGGGTGATGTTGTAACTTTGCAAGATTTTTAAGGAAGTTGTGAATTCAATATTAACTTTCATTCAAAATTGCAGTGTAGAGTTATGCTTATTCTACAATGCGTATAAAAGCCATTTAAGCATGCCAAATTGATCAAAGCGTCTCGGCTACAGAGGAAGCAAAGTATCAGCATGTAGCGGAAGGACATGATAGGAGCTGGACATAGTTATTCTTAGAAGCTTGTGTCAGAACCTTCTGAAGTCAGAGGTTAACTTATATTATGTGTTGAAACTTTTATTATGTCTCAAATTAGGGCTTCTAAAACCAATTCAGAGAACATTCTCGGAAAACTTTGTTTTGATTTACAATTTTGTTCAAAGCTTGTGCTGCTGAAAAGTTAAACTCTAGCTCTTTGATTACAACACAACTTCAAGTTGTGCTTCTATCCCATGGAACTCAAGGCATTCTTTTGGAAAAATATCTTGGATACATAAGGTATTGTTAAAGGAAAGGAAGACTTGTGGATTGAATGAGTTTCCAAGCGGTACAGTTCAGAAGTGAATGTATTTGAGTGCTTCTAAGAGATGATTGTTGAGGGGATTATGATTGTTACAGTATCTGAAAGTCTCCTAATATCCTCAGGTACCCAAGGGGTTTTTATCTTTCTAAGTGATGATTGTTGTATACAGGTGTGGTGTAGTGAGAGGTTAGTTGTTCTGTGGTAGTAAGAGCTCTCTGAGGAGAGGTTTCCCTTTTCTGCTAGGAGCAGTGCTGCTTTTGGGAAGTGAAGCTCTTGGAAGAGAGATGTGACTTGTTCTTCCATCAAGTCACTAGGCTGGTTGCACCCGTCCTTTGGTCCCGTTATTACTAGGAGGCTTTGGGAGGGTAGACTGAACAGTGTGGAAGGAAATGCTTCATTTTGGTAACAGTACAATTCAGATAAATAAATTGAAATGTAGGAATATATTCTGAAATCTTTACATAAACACTAGCATACTACTGTTTTGCCAGTGCTTCATCTGATGCTTTGATGGACCTTCCCTTAACGTGACTTCAAGGCTGTTGCTTCCACTGTCTCACTCTTAAAAACTCACTTTTTCCCTGAAGTCTACAAAGGATGTTCTTGTAAATTTGCTGAGAACGCTGCCTAACATGCTAATACTGTCTCTTTTGGTATTTAATTCTGCATTTCCTCCTGTATGTCCTTGATAGTTACCTGTTGTATCCAACTTCATATTTGGCGTTGTTTAGAGAGAGAGTTCTTGATCTGTGTTTATGTGGCTTATTTATATAGTTGAATCAGCGGGCTCCTAAATCTTTTGGAGCTCCCAACAGCTGCAGGAATACAGATCTGTTGTGGCTCCAAAAACACAGCACTCTGCATAAGCAGTAATCACATACTTGTTAGCCTTTTGTGTGTGCAGTATTTTACTAACGGTACACGCATCTGCAATCAAGTTTACTGCGGTATCTTAAACTCTCAGAAATTCTTGATTCAGTTTTACGCTTGTCTTAAATAGGATATTTTAAGGATCCACATGCTATGCTGGTTTAAAAGAGGAGCTGAATCTGCAAATTATCTGCAAATACTAACTAAACCTGGAAGTGTCCAATTAGAAGTTAGAATTGTTTTGTTTAAAACGATTGCTTAGGCTTGTGCAACATGGACAATTTGAAACTGAAATGACTGTTTGGACTGTGCATTCTATGGTTTGCAAAAAGTTTTGCAGATGGCCTTAGTGAGGAAAAATGCCTCCTCCCACTGGCCACTTACAATGGTTAGAAAACAAAAATAAATGCTTTACATAACATACCCCAGATGCTGGAGAACAATAAAATTATTCATTAGTGTAATACATTTCCTCAGGTGAGTGTTTAGATTTGGATATTCTTGAAAGTATAAAACTCCAGTGAAGCCAGGTGTGACTAAACATTAGTGGTAAAAAGGTGCAGACTGAACAGGGCTTCACTTTATTTCTGTATGCAGATGTGCCCTTTCAGCTTAATCCTAATTTACAGTACTCTGTTGGGCTAACTTTGGGCTGGAAACAACAGTATACCAGTTCTTGAAGCTATCTTCTAAGTGGTAGCCTAAATGCAAAAAATAAAATGGAGTTGTAGCAGTTTGAATCTTTTGCTGCTGTAACAGAGACGGGCAGTGTTGACTGGGCTGGGGCTGCTTGCTGCTGAAAGTAGGTGTGAGTTTTTGCTAGGTCCAAGTAAGAGTTTCAATACCATGCAGATTTAAACCAAATACTGAGCTATAGAACACCTTGCTAATTTGAGGAATTTAAGATTTTTCCCATGCATTTTTTTAATGCTATTTAGTGTGTTGCTCTTGTTTTTAACAAGAGACACACGAGTGTGTTTGTAACTGAAATGGTTTGATTTCTTGGATCAAACTAGATGACTCTTGCCTATCTGGGTAGGCTGCAATTACTAGATTGCTGTATTCACTGTGTCCAAGTGTTTTGTAGTGAAAAGGAGATGGAGACTTCTCTTGAAACAGTAACTTGTTAGTGTGTATTATTTTCATGGATCTTTAAAATTCACAGGTCCTGAAATGAAAGCAAGCAGTATTCTTATTCGCAGTTGTAATAAAACAGTATTACTTCTGACACTTTTTTCCCTGTGTTTATATAGGTAAGTATGTAAAAGAGATTATAGTGCTGCAGTATAAAAATAATCTTGTTTTTCCTTGTAAGATACTATATTTTCGCAAAACAACTTTATGAACAGTGGGTGTTGAAGATTATCTTTTCATGTAGATTGCCACTGTATAACAATTTATGAAGCATAATAGTTATATATGCCATCATACAGTGCATGTTTGTGGCAACTTCGCAGGTGTTTTCATCTCTTGCATATTACTATTTGAATTTTCCCCAGTAATGCTCTAATTGTTTCCTTCTGGTCACATCTGGCTTGCTTTCAGAAAGCTAGTGTGTGTGTCTCTAGATCCTCCTATTTTCTCCTATGCAAGTGTTACCTATTTCGGTGGGATTAAACAACTTGTGTCCCTATGGTGCATGAAGGAGAACAGATGGCATAATTAGGATACATAATTAGTGACAAGTGTTTTCCCGTTAGTCAAACACTGACCTCTGTCTCCAGGTCCTCAGTAGTTAACATTAGTATTTCAGTAGCACCTAGATATCTCTTTGTGTGTGAAAGATGATGATGGTTCTGCCACAAAATGTATGTTACACAGTTGTTATGAGGACCTGAACTCCCATGGTTGCTACATGCGATATGATAAGGGTTATTACAAAAATGATGAGAAACAGCCTCTGCAAGTGGTCGTATTTTAGAGTCTACTAGATGTTTATCTAACTGGATTTTCAATACATGGCTTTGACTTTAAGCTGTCAGTGTTGTAGTCACAAGGAAGCAAAAAGTAATAGTAAACTGTTCTTATATTGGTAAAACAGAATTTAGACAGTTTGGGAGGGGTGATATCTCTCTCAGCTTTTTGCCCAAAATTAGAATACAACTAGGAAGATAACCCTTACTAATAGTAGCAAGTACTTATAAACTCTTTGTGTGGTTTTTTTTTCAGTCTTGTTGTAGAAACTCTTCCTGGAATATGAACTAAATTGTTTTTCTTTACTGTACTATAAAAACATTAAGTTTATATAATTTTTACTAAAGTTTAATTGCAAATTTGCAATACTTACCCAACAAATCTATGTTAAATCCTATCTTTGCAGAGGAGAAAGGGGAGTGCCATGGCCTGTAATTACCTGGAGAGTGGAATATCATTTTATATTGCCCTAAATGCATTTACAGTCTTTAACTCCTTTTAAAATGTTACTGGAAGGCTTAGAAATGGTTGTAGAAACAATAAGCATTGTTCTGCATTTGTGCATCTCCTAATCAGATTAAAAAGAAAAAAAGACTGACATAAAATGTATATTTGCACCATTATCAGTTTGACTGATGCATTTCCTTCATTCAAACTCTAATTTGAGTAAGCCTTTTAAAATTATTTTTTATAGTTCTGGTTTTGGACCTGTTTTGGGGATTCAATCCCTTCTGCCATGTTTTGCAGCTACCTGACATTCTGCAAGTGCTGTGATACTGTAGTTCTAAAACTTCACCTGGCACCCTATTTTTTTTTTTTAAACATGGAACATATCATCAGATCTTTCAAGTACAAAAAAAGTATCTTTCCCTTAAATTACTTTTTTATCCACAGTTTTATGTTTTTAAAGAAGGTCTGTTCTTCAATGATACCCTATTAAATAGAAGGTCATTAAAGTATAACAGTTTCAAGGACAAGTTCCTGCACAAGAGTGGCTGTTTGTTTTAGAGACTGAAATATAGTTAATCTATCATGTAACAGTCTTATAACAGCTTAACTTCATTCCTTGTGTCTCTAAACCTGTAGGTGAAAGTAGAGCTCCTGCTGCTTTTTTCTCCAAAATCTTCCTTTTCTCTTTCTGTAGTCCTAAAACTTTTTTTAGCCCTTTTCTGTGTTATATAAATATAGCTGAGTTAGCAGTTTATACTCATACTCAACCAATGCATTTGTATCTGTGGATGCATTTACATTTTTGGTTCTCTTGTGTTTCTGGTTTTGCTTTGGTAGTTTAGTTTTCCTTCTTGTATCTTCCTTTGTTATTTGGATTGGCTTTTTTGGGGAACAGGCAAATTATCTTGTGCTGTGCCATACTGAGCAGAGCTTTTAGGGAACTTGCATGTTTAAGTATGATTTCTAGTAGGAAGGATATAGTTGAAAACAAATCCAGAATGGAGATAAAACGTAGAGTTGCAAACATGCTTCAACATTCAGGCACTTTCAGTCTTTCTTTGTCTCTGCAGGCCTTACAGTTTGAGGCCATAGAGGGTGAATTAGGCCCCAATAATCATTAGTGCCAAATAGAGCAATTCTTGCTATTTTCAAGTATGCTGTGTTTCATTTCTTGTCTGATGTTAACAGTCAAATGGGTCATCTTTAACTTTCATTTCAACAACTTCAGTTGATTGTATCAGACACTGGATACGTTAGCTTTTCAGAAAGTTAATCATTAGAAATGTAGGACTATGCAACTGGGGCTCTTGAATAAAAATCAGCAAGTGGTTTTGTGGATCATTCGCTCCCTCCCCTGCCCCCTTCCCGCTGACCCAACCTCTGTTAATGAGGGAGAGTAAAGAAAGCATTTTCATTCTTAAAGATGATACTTGTTTTGTATTTGCTTGCAGGAGAGATTAAAGTTGGTGACTGTTCTGGGTGCTGGGCTGCTGTGTGGAACTGCTTTGGCTGTCATTGTGCCAGAAGGAGTACATGCACTTTATGAAGACATTTTGGAAGGTAAGAACCAAACCCATGTCTGTAGATGGCCTTGTTCAAGATAACTTAGGTCATAGTGCTGTGATATACTGGGGCTTGTTTCTAGAGCTTTTAACGTGAGATTGGCGGGAGGGTTTCACAGCAGTGTGACACAAAGCCGGCATAGAATCACAAAACTGCCATAGGCATAATATTTTACGTTTATGGTGATTTGACCATCAATCACCATTCACCAAGAGAAATGTGTTCAGGCTGTGGATCAGATGACTCTTGCAGAGTGATCCAGTCATTTGCGGGTCCAAGTACTGCACTGTTCATGGACCCACCGCCTTTTATGCCAGGTCATGTGTAGTGTTCCTTATTCTGGAGAGAGTTAAAGTTTAACTTTCACTGAAACTTCAAAGGACGTGTAAGGATGCCTTTGGCAGAGAATGAAATTGTGGACTATTTGCTGTTGCTTTTTGTAGTTTAGATCGCTTCTCATTACAGCAATTGCAGGAAGTGTTTTATAGATCTATATGTACTTGCCCTCATAAGAATTTCCTCCTTTGAAGCTGAAGAGCATTTTGGAACTAAGTTACCTTAATATAACTTGGCTGAAAATTACGGTTATATAGGGCTAATTCACAGAGTAGGAGGCGTTTCTTTCTTGGGTGGTGGCGTCCATTACATGTAGATATCTGCACATGGTTTCAACTTCAAGCATCCAGTTCTAGTCTGCTGTCGCTGGTCTTCAAAACCTCATATTCTCTAATGAATTGCTCAGAGCTAACAGCGATTATGTGTCTTGTAGGGACATGAGTGTGGAGCACATCTTATACCCAAAAGTCTTAGTAAACCTCGATTTGAGGTTATGACATTACTTTAAATAGTCAGAGCTCATTACCTCTGTTTGGAGTGCACTTTAAATCTTGCTTTAGCTTGGAGTCTTGTGCTATTACATTACCATTGCATGTATGAGATTTTTCCAGTATGCTTAGAATCAGAAGTTTGTTTGACGGTAAACAGCAACAACGTAGTGGTCACAGGAGAAAGGACTATAAAGTTGAGGCTGTAGAGAACTTTGCAAGTGTCTGATGCACCGTTGTTGCTAATCTGGGATTGAGCGATAACTGTAATACTTTGCTTTTCTTGTACTACCATTTTTTCATGTTTCTACACTGTTTTAAATTTCTTTTTAGTAATATGCTTTAATTTCTCCTGTTTTAGTTTCCACTAGATTTCTGTTGTTCTGCTTAGATTTAAAGTAAACAGACGGTAATATATAAAATCATCCTTTATCAAGAAATGAAAGAACCTCTGATTATGCTTTTATACTGTACTGTAATCTGTGCACTCTAATGCAGGATGTCTCTAATGAGCTGTAGTTGTTGGTTTGCTCTCCATTCAATTTTAATTCCAAGTAGACTAAATTTTTCTTGTGATGATATGGCTAGCAATAAATACAATTGCTGTGAATGTTTGCATTTTTTTTTTCACTAAATGGGGTATACTGTTTGTGTATGAAATCTGCAGCCTGGTCTTTAAAGCTATATGCTATATAACTTGAAGTTTAGTATGTGGAGAAAAAAGGCACTTCCCATTACTGCAGTAGTAATACCAGAAGTATTTACCTAGGAAAAAAGAATCTGTTCTGTGAATGAATTCAGACTCAGTTCCTAACTCACAGTATTGTGACTAAAGCCAGTCTGTCTGCAAAGACTTTTTTTTTTGTATTGCAGAGAAGCAAAATTAATGGGTATTGTAGATTTAATTACAAAAAATATTTCTAATATTTAGGATATTCAAAGTTAAGCTTAAGATTCTAAGAACTTAACAGCTTTCAGTATATTTTTTTTCAACTTCACCTATTTATGTAATTAAACCTAGAAAGGTGCCTAAGGGAACATTGAGGTATAGTCATATAACTGGAAAAAAAAGAGAGGGAGAGAGAGGTGCCACTGTTTGTCCAGTTCCAAGTGTAATTTAACTTAGAGACTGGTCGCTTGTTATCAAAACAGGTGTTTGTCATTGATACTAAAGTCATTTACTATTACTTCTGTATTTTCCCACAGGCCACAGAATAAATAACTTCTAATTTTTGACCTTGTCGGTTGAGAGCAAATAGCATATTGTGATTCAGATTATTATTTGATCATAAACCTATGTATGTGTGTAGTGAAACCTTGATTTGAGTATTACCAGCAAATAAAATTCCTTTGGTGAACTTCAGTCCTTTGTTTTAACTGTGAAACTGTGTAACCGCTGTCAGAAAGATTGCCCTGAGTTACCTACTACGTTTTATGGCTTGAAGTGATCTGAAGCGAAGTTAACTTTTTAATATAGATGGCAACAATCTTGTGTGGTCTAAAATTATTTTATTGATCAATCTTGTTCAGCAAAGATATGTTTGTGAAATCTTTCAAGGGCTACCAAGCCTATTCTGATGTGCTTTGTTAACTTCTTGCTGTTAATGTCTAAAACTTCTGAAGAGTAGTTGCCAACCAAAAGACCTCCTCACAGACGTTGGGAAAGCCCTAATGTATGATGTGCTTCGTTTTGTTTGTTGCCAGTCTTTTTTTTAAATAAAGTTAGGTGCATGAAAGTTGCACTGTCACTCACTTAAAAAAAATTATCTAGAGTGAACTTTAAAAATGCAAGGATGAAACAGGAGAGAGATTCTGTGTTGAATCGTAATTACTATAATCAATTCAGACATGAATATCCTTACCTTGATTCAAGCAGAACAAATCAGCTGTTCTGAAGTCAGAAAGCTTTCCAGTGCTGAATGATGACTCCTCCAAAAGCCTTGTCTATTCTCATACTGGGAAAACATTGCTTGCTGTTAGACCAATGAAACAATCTAGTTAATATCCTAGTTTTTTTTAAGTGCTGTACACCAGTCCTGTTAGTCCTCTTACCATTAAATGTGATAAAAAATAAACTAAAATCGGTAACATTGTTTCTAGTAAAGACTTTTTCTGAATTTCTGATGGAAACTTTTTGCTTAATCAATGTTGTTCTATATAGTATTGTCATCAAAGCATTGCTGTCCTGTGAAATAGCAAGAAATACAAAGTGAAACCAAGAAGAGGTTTGAGCATGTTATTGTTTCATGTCACTATGGAAGAAGTCTTTTTCAGAAAAGAGAGAGAGAGAGTTCAGCTGATGGATAAGGTCAAGTAGGTCATTCCAAACTTCAGGAAGAATTAAAACGGATAGATAGGAACAAGTGATTAATACATAAGGCTCTGTCGTCTTGACGCCCTCCCATCAGGTATATATATTTATTGATAAGATCCCTCTGAGCCTTCTCTTCTCCAGGCTGAACAGCCCCAGCTCTCTCAGCCTTTCCTCATGGGTGTGATGCTCCAGTCCTGTAGTCATCTTCATGCCTCTCCAGTATGTCCATGTGTCTTGTACTGGGGAGTCCAGAACTGGACCCAGTGCTGCAGGTGTGGCCTCACTGGTGCTGAGTAGAGTGCAAGGATCACCCCCCTCGACTTGCTGGCAACGCTCTTCCTAGTGCAGCCCAGGACTTGGTTAGCTTTTTTTTTGCCACAGGGCACACTGCTGGCTCATGGTAAACTTTGTGTCCACAAGGATCCTGAGGTCCTTTTCTGCAAAGCTGCTTTTCTGATTGTTGACCCCCAGCATGTACTGATGCATGGGATTATTCCTCCCCAGGTGCAGATCTTAGGATCAAGTCAGATCTTAAGAGAAAATATAGTTCCTGATCAAGCGTTTGGACATGACAGAGTCCTCTTCATATTCATAGTTTACATTATAGTGCTAACTGTTGGTTTGTAGAGTAGAAATTACTGTGTCACCTGCTTTCTTATATTGGACTGTGATGCATATGTTGCCAAGGGCACTGAAGCTTTGCAAATTAGTTCTCTCTTTTTTATTTCTTATTCAAAAAAAAAAATTTCTCTTGAGTTCCCATGTAAATACAGGAAGGTTACTTGTGCGAGTAACTATGTTCCCTAAGCATAGGGGAAGGACAGGAGACTTTATGAAAACAATTACAATTAGAGATTGTGATACCATCATTGGGTCTAGCAGAGAAACATAGAAGAAGAAACATTTTCTTAGTAGAATGTTAAAGAGATTTACAAATATTAATTGAACTTGCCAAATGTGGTTGTAAGCATTGGCCCTGTTCTAGAATGGAGCCAACTTGTACTGAAAGGTAGGTAGTTCAGGGCCTTGGAGTATAGCATGCAACTCAAACATCTGACTTAGCTTGAGCTTTCAGATGTGGAGGTAGATTTACTGTGTCTGTTCTCCCATTGGAAACATTTGAGTAATACTTATTATGTGTAAAGCGCCTTACCGGCTGTGGAAGTACAACTGTTTGTAGTAACAAGTATGCCAAGGAGCATTAAATGCCTCTTCTGCATCACCCAAAGGGCTTTCTAGCCTGATGTCTTGTCTCTGCCAGGGGCCGTAAGGGGAAATATTAAAAAAAAGAAAGAATATATGATTCAGGTGAGCACAGAGTCTGAAACCAAGAGGTCAAATGTTTACTTTGCTCTGTATGGTAGTTGGGAACTTAATTCAAAATTCCCTATTCCTGATCTTTGCTTGTACCTTTATAACAGTGTATTTCTGTATCCTGTTGGCAGAAGAAGATTTAGACATGATTCTTTGCTTATATCTAGAATTTTGCTAAAAATTAGCTTTATTAAATTTCTTTCACATAAATGTACTAAGGCAACTCTTGCCAATCTTTGGTGGCCTGAAAAAGCTATGTACTTCTGGACATTGTTTGTCCTCTGTGTCAGATGCAATTGCAGAAGCAGTAATTTCCTGTGGTCATGAGCAAGGCTGGAGGATCTCGTGGATTTACCTTGGGATAAGGCCAAAGACTACTGGAAATGTTAAATGCGGAAGAACCTTCTCCTTTGTCTTTAAGCCTGTGTAAATTCAGAGTGAGACTGATGTAATTTCTGTTGAAATTAGGGGGAATTTTTGTGTGTGGTGAGTATTTGCTTGTGATAAAGATTACACATACTGGGAAAATGGCAACCTGTAAAATTTAGTAAAGTTATATTACGTCTCTGCTTTCTAAAAGTCATTGTAGGTAGAGACATTTGTCACTTACTAACCTATGAAATATTTGAAAATGTTCTTAAATTATGAACTGTGCACCAAATAAAGCATTTATACCATGGAAACGTAACTAAAAACCTGTCCAGCTGTCTTCTTTCCGCTTCTTAGATTTTAGAGTCATTCCGAGCTCACCTAACTTCAGGGTAGCTCAGAGAGACAAAGTAAATGTCTTGGGGTGGGCATGGAATTAAAGCTTGTGTAGGGAAAGGAAACAACCACACAACATTCAACTCCGGGGCTCGGACTTTGGGTTTCTAGGATGGTACTGACATTTCTAGGATGCTGTGCTGACTTAACTGTTGTTCTAGTCTGTATCAATGGAGTGTGTCAATGCTAACTTGTTTAACTAGGGACTGATGCTTTGAGATGGAAAGTTCACCTTAAAGATTGCATTAGATCTCTTAGTGGATGGAACCTATTTTATCTCCTCATCCTGCATTTTCTCACTTAAATGAAGGTTATGACTTAACTGCTTGACAGTATCTCTGAATACTGACAAAATTGTCAACTTCAATTAAAAAAGGATATTCAGCAATTTTTATCAATCAATTTGTATTTAAAATGCAGCATTTAAACAAAGTAACCTGGCTTATCAGGTGTTAATGTTTTCTTTGCTTTTCCATGCTGAAAATGTATAGGGAGAGGCCAACCAGATGAATGTGTGCTTCCCGAAGTAAGTGGTCTAAGACTGACCTTAAATGACCTTAAATGACTTTAGTGTATTGTCCAAGAAAGCGCGAGGAACGCTTTCAGCAAAGGAGAAGAAAAGTGACCATGCAGTGTTTAGTCCCCTGTCTCTTAATCTGTTTGCTTGCCTGCCACAGGGAAGCATCACCCGGCGAGCGAGATGCAGCGTGTGATTGAGTCTGAGAAGGCAGCGGAAATCCCAGTTGTACATGAGTATGGCCATGACCATTCCAGGTTGCATGCCTACATTGGTGTGTCCCTTGTCCTCGGCTTTGTCTTCATGCTGTTGGTGGACCAGATAGGCAGCTCTCATGTGCACTCTACAGATGGTAAGTAAAGATTCACTTCAGTTAGACTTGCTAATTAAGACTAATTAGCAATTTTTTTGAATGCTACCGGGATTTAATTTGACCAGTCACATCCAGAGTTTCAGTAGGTGCTTTACAAACATAAAGCAAGGTATGTGTGAAATGTTTGTGCTGGAAATCTATCCTGGAATTCAGCATAATTTGAGAGCTTGCTTCTCTAACATGAAATAACTGTACGAGCACGTATGGTCTGGGGGTGGAAGGTGACTTGACACTTGAGTTATTGCCTGATTTACAGTATCATCCGTAGGGGATTTCTTTGGCTTTCCAAAAAACTTCAGGCTAGTCTTATCTTCGTCTGTTTTTCCTACTTAATTGTCATACATGTAGGTAAAATTTGCAAACCACAAAAAATTATCTTAAGTAAGGCTGCAGAAATGACTAGATATAAGCTCTGGTCCTTTACTGTAACTGCACAGCTGGACTCCCACACTAGTCTAGAGCCTCGCTTACTTCAAAATATGTCCTGCTTAGTCCAGAGATTTCTCAACTTCATTGTAAGACTCTCAAAATGCCTACAGTTGCCTTTGTTTCCTGCCTGTGGCTTCACACTCAGGCTGTAGCTTGAAATGTACCAAAGTTGTTTTGTCACCTGAAGAGGTATTTTATCGCCTTTGGCTGCTCTTTTTCTCTCACATAATCTCCTCTCATGGTGGAATTTGGCCCTCAAAAATTAAGGAATTGATCTTGAAGGAGAAGTAAAACACACGCAAAGGAGGGGGGATATGTTTTGGTTGGATCCTTGGCAGTTCACAGTGCAGCTGCACAAATGCTTGTATGGGGTTAGTGTGATGGGACAGATGGGAGGCTAGTACAGGGACTGTGTCACCTTCGTGCTTCTGGAGAAGCATAAATGGAGCCACAGCTATGGCTAGCTGGTTTTCAGAGATTTTCAAAGGAAACAATGGCAGTGAGGGTGACAATAGGGGACGCAAGTGAGCAACTGCCAGGAGAATCCTTGGTTTGTACAGGTTGTGATCCTTTCCTATGTCTCTGGTCAGAGCAAATACCAGGAGAAAATTGACTATGGTCTGTGTTAGAGATACACACTATAAAATAGGATATTAAGTAAAGTTTTATCTAGCCTGTACCTCTGTCGCAGGAAATGTAGTAGTGTTTTTGTAATGTTTTTTAAAGCTACCGAAGAAAAACATTTTTGTCATTTGAACCAATGTCTGGTAGTTTTGTGGTCTCCCAAGTGGCTGGATTTTACTTTGCTTAAACTATAAAAATTCTGTAGGCCAGAATGGAGGTATGAAATCAAATGTGAACTCTCTCTTTGTGTGTTGAGTTCTGGTCAATCCAAAGCAAATTTAAAGGAAATGTTCTTTGTGAATATCTCCTCCTATTTGACGTGAGTATACCATTGCAGTCATCCAAATGCAGCTTATGCAATTAATTGCTCAAATGGACTCCCCTTGATTCAGAAGATCAGTCTGACCAAAGAGAATACATTGGTTTTTAGCCATCTCACTTTCCTGATCTGACTCACTGGGCACCTACGGGAGTGCCTGGGCACAAAGAGACAGACTGGAGGGCGGGAGGAAAGGAACAGGACTGGACTTTCCATTTTGGCGTCAGTGCAGACTTATTAAAATAGCTGTGTAAGTGTGCTTGCAGTCAGCAGCTTACAGACCACTAGTATAATTAAATAATGGCTGTTCAACTGTTTGGAATTAAAGAATGTTTCTATACTTGTGTAGGACTTATCTGCCCTGTTCATTGCAGTGATTCTTTGTAACAGTTTCACTGCTGATTGCTTAGTGGTGGATTTTGCCCTCTTGTGCTGTATAATGAGCTAACCTGCAAGTGTTCTCAGAGTAGTTGTCAAACAATTGCAGTCAAAACACTGGATCTCAAGCAGCATTGGCTGCATTTCTCCTCTGTGGTGTATAATGTTGAAGGGAAATCTTTGCAACTGCTGCTGTGACAGTAGAATTTATTGCTTACTAGGAATTGTCAGAGAATCAGTGCAACAGAGACTGCCCCAGACTGTCACCTGAAGGAAGATGCCAACATTGGGCTATGTGGGGAAAAATCATCCTGACTCTTGGAGCAGCTCTGGATTCTGGGGATGCAAAACTAACTCTTCCTCCCCTTGGTAGCATAGAACTCTAACATTTGGTTTCAGCAGGTTAAGAAAAACAACTGCTTCTGCCCATATCGGTGATCTTGTAAATTGCAAAATATTGTCTATGATTCTGTCACTTGTTTGTTGGCAGAACTTCAGGTGATTTGAAGGTGTTAGGTATCAGCCTATTTTACAGTAAATCTAATGCAGAAATGCAAAAGCTGATAGTTTTGAATATAACTGCATGAGCAGCTGGTAGAGACATGTGCAGTGATACTTACAATTTTTCTTTCAGCGTAATTTATGTATTTGTTCTCTTTATCCTAACTTTCCTCATGACTGTTTTAGATCCAGAAGCTGCAAGATCAGGCAACTCCAAAATCACCACAACGCTGGGACTAGTAGTCCATGCTGCAGGTAATGTGGGACCTATGGTTAGCACTTGGCAAGGACTTCTGTTGCTATGTGGCTCATCTTTAGATGTGATAGCAACACCTGGGGTTTGTTTTTGAAGATGGCTTTTTATAAAAAAAAAAAAAAAGACAGGGTGGGGAGAACTAAGAATCTTCCCTAAAACTTACTGGGAAAACATACTCCAATGCTTAGAATGTTCCGTGGAGTTTTATTTGGGTACAGTATTTTCACTCCTTTATTTTTTCCATCTGAAAAGTTGTGTGATGCTCACACTCTGCCTCTTCAGTTCTTTTGCTGGCTGTTTAGCTGCTAAATTTCAATACATGCTAACACATTTGATAAGTAGTATGAAACACATTTGGGTTTGCTTGTCAGCTGACCTGTGTTTTTTAAAAAAATATTAAGTTTAAAAAAATATTATCTTGTGGAAAAAAGGACATTATCGGGTGGAGTGCAAGGATTTGATTGAAACACATTTGGGCTGACTTGCAAGGACTGAAAAAGTTATGCATGTGTTGCAGTCAACCCCTGTTCATGTTGTAATTCTTCACTATATATGTGTAGTATAAATATGATGCTTTTTAATCTCTCCTCCTGAAAGTTATTGTCTAAATAAGTCATACAATGTTGATCAAAAAGGTATTTCTTTACTAAGCGGTGTCTATATATACAGGATTAATACAGTATCCATTTCCTATTTCATTTAAACAATATATTTATGTTAAATGGTAAGAAAATAGTATTTACAATAGTATTTATGTTTGAAAATTCATTTAAAGGATAATAATTAAAATTCTTTTAATGCTTAGAATCTAAAGCAGATTTTTAAATTTGGATAGGAAGCCACTTCTACAGAAGACTAAAATAACTAAACTTATTACCTGGCTCTAATTTGTCAGAACGTGTCAATACTGAATAGATTCTCTAGTACCAGGTTTTTTTATGGTCTTGGGAAATAGGAGACAGCTCCTGTTGAGGGTTGTCTGAAATCCTGAAATTATTGTGGCTTAAGAAACAAAGGGGAGTGAATCATGTGTTGGGTTCGTATTGTTAAAGGCGTTTTGAGTAACAGGACTTCTCAAATCAACATGTTTTGTACTGTCAGCCATTGAGGGGGTGGGAAAGCTGAAACTGATGTAGAAGAATAATCCATGAATTTACACTCCTGTTTCAGCTGATGGTGTTGCATTGGGTGCAGCAGCTTCTACTTCTCAGACTAGTGTCCAGTTGATAGTGTTTGTTGCAATTATGTTGCACAAGGTAAGTCATCATCCAAAAAATCTTATTTGTTCTTTAAAAGATTGTTAAAGCACACAGAAATTACTAAAGATCTTAAATTTCCTTAGCGATGTAATCTGGAAATGTGTAATGCCATTGAAATGAACAGGTTAGTAGTACAGCTCCAAGGACCAAAAAGCACTGGTATGATGTTTGACAGAATAGCAAATGATGAATGGGGTACAAATGAAAGAGAATTCTGACTGCCTACTGCTTACCTTGGTAGCAATGGTTGGGAAAAGTCTCCCAAAAGTAGGGAGAGAAGAACAGCTCATAAAGAAATGTGGCAGCTTCACACTGACTTTTTCTGAAGCTAGTGTGGTGTTGTTTTTTTTTCTTTTTTAAAAAACAAACAACCCCCCCCCACATTCTTACTGTTGTAAGAGGTGTATTCAGAGAAGTTCTAGAGGGTGAAGCACAGAAGTATATGCTAGTGTATTCAAGGAGGAAAAGCAGTTTTATGCTGATTACAACAGCTTTTTGGTTCTGTGATGTTCTTAACAAATATTCTTCCCATTTTCTTATAAAGGGTTTTAGTGTTTAAAGGGTCAGTCTTCTGAAACCACTTAATATCAGAGTACTAAATTACAACTTCTGATTACCTCTGTTATTGTAGTAGCTTCAACATCAGTCATATGCCATTTCTGCAGAAAAAAAATCTAAACGTTTTTCAGATGGTAACAAGCAAACAATGGCTCTTGCAGAGGGGAAGATCTTTTTTTCTTAATGTTTGTACAAAGATATCTATTAGCTATATAGGTTCAAAACATATGCATGCAGATGCATATTTGACTTATGGTAGCATGTGCGTATATTAGTCATACATTCATCCAGAATCTTGCTTGCATAATTTCATGTTCAAAAAGTTAGGAAATCCAGATCTAGTCTTTTCTTCACTGTTCATACAATAAATTGTGGTTTACGTAACCCTCTTCAAAGGTGGCAGTGTCAATGTCACATCTTGCTGTGAAGCTTAGTTTATGCCTATTGCCAAGTGAAACTTGCTTTTATTATTCTTAATGTTCAAATTAGCTGACTTCTGAAATTGTACAATTGTAGAAGAGAAAAATTTCTCCTATGAAAGATTATCAAGAAACACTTGGTATTGAAAGAGAAATTAATTTCTTCTCCGGTGTCTTTTTTTTATTTTTCTAGTCTTCTGATCCTGATTGATACCTTTGTCCTTCTCATCTTTTTTCCTTCACTCATGGTTTCCTTCTTTTAGGTTTAAAAAAAAAAAAAAGATTCTGTGTATAAAAAATGCTCAGTATATTTTAGTTTGTCTTATCTCAATAATGTCAGGGTGGACTGCTATGGTCTTTGTGTGAGTAAGAACATAGTAAATTCCATGAGTAGTAGAGCAGCTATGCCTTGTGGATAAGAAACTGAATGCCAGCAGAGGGAGAAGGAAGTATTTGTTTGCTTCCCAGTGGGAACAGAAATGAAACTGAATGATGAACTAATCAAAAGAGCTCTTAAGACTTTGTTCATGTGGAGGCTGACAGTTATCTATCTTTGGGAATTTTTTCCCCTCCATGTTAATTGTAGAATTTTTCTGTTGTAGATAAAGAAACTATACATTTAAGGATGCATAGTAGTATCAGGACAAAAAAAGAAATTACATGAGTTTATGGAGACTTAGGGATTATAGCAATGACTCAAGTCAGAATGAATATTTTAATATTTATAATGACTACACAAATATGCATACTCTGATAGCCAGAACATGGGTTTCCATTAGGTACTGTTATTAAGGTAGGGCAGTCTGCAGAATTATATTGATTTGGGTTAACTGCAACATACTAGTGCTCTCCCTGAATTTCTTCCAATTCAGTGCGTTTAAATGTAGTAAGTCATATTTCAACTTTATCTCAGATTTCAGGGGATTTTAGAAGATATTGTATTACCAGTGAATATTGTTCTTTGCAGGCACCAGCTGCCTTTGGCCTGGTTTCCTTCCTGATGCACGCTGGGCTGGAACGGAATCGAATTAGAAAACACTTGCTGGTCTTTGCGTTAGCAGCACCTGTTATGTCGATGGTGACATACTTAGGGCTAAGCAAGGTAGGTCTGTGATTTTGTTCTGCCCAAAATGTAGCTTAGTGGTGGAGTTTGGGGAAAGGAATATCATATGAGTTTCATACAACGTAATTCCAAACTGCTTGAAAAACTTAGCAGAATGGAGATTTAAAAAAAAAAAAGGTGGATAAAAAGGTAGCAATATGAATGTGTGAAACAAAAAATAACCCATGCTTTGCATCACAACCAGTGATGTAACTCCTCTGTAGAGTTTTGTATAGCTTTTTTTGGAAGGCTGACGTCTGTCTTTTCTCCTTTCTGCTCTTCCCTGCTGAGAACTTAACAATTTACTCATATACCACATTTTATCCGATGTCTATATAACTGAGTAATTTTCAGTGTTGCTGCATGCATTCTTATTTCAATATGCAGATAGAAAATAATCTTTGCTAGTTTCCCCCAACATCCCAGAACTGGTCCTATATGTTCAAAGTCTTTTTCACAGTGTGTCAGAAGTTGAATCCTCAGCCTTTTTGCCCCTCATACTCCTGAAAGCACAGTCACGTCTTGGCTCTATACAACAAATTTTTAAACTGAAAGAGGGTAGACTTAGATTAGAAATAAGGAAGAAATTCTTCACTCTGGGGGTGGTGAGGCACTGGCACAGGTTGCCCAGAGAAGCTGTGGATGCCTCATCCCTGGAAGTGTTCAAGGCCAGGTTGGATGGGGCGTTGAGCAACCTGGTCTAGTGGAAGGTGTCCCTGCCCATGGCAGGGGGGTTGGAACTAGATGATCTTTAAGGTCCCTTCCAACCCAAACGATTCTATAATTCTATGAAATGGCCTGTGAAATGGGCTGCTGCACATGAGTTCATCATTTCTGTCCAAATTAAATGTTTCTGCTTCTCATAGCATTTCCTATGACACTCCTGTATTTCTAACTGCTGTGGGCCATGCTGGTGATACACTATGGTGTTGTGTCATAAAGAATCTAACGTGATCTCATGAAACTCAAGGCAAGAGAGGAAAGTTTAAGTAAATCATCTGGGCTAATCCCTTTACTTGCCGGAAAGGAGTTATATTTGATATTGCAATACAGGAGACAGCAGGAAGGGTTAGGTTTGTAAATAGAAATGAGAATGCTGTTTGAGCATTCTTTTGATGTAGGCTCACTAAGAGTTGGCTTTGCATTTTTCACTTCAGGAAGAACAGAGCATTGATAAGGCATAAGGGCTGTCACAGTGGTTGTACAGTTCCAGAGCAGAAGATGTATCTCTGCTCTTTGCAAAAACAACCTGAGAGTATACCAGAGAATTAACATCACACTTGAGTTGGAGATTGTTCAAGAAGCATTTTGAAACTGATATGAGCAGGTTTACATTTCATTACATTTAATGATGTGTAGCATGATCTTAAGCCTAGTATGAATGCGAAGAGGTGCTCAGTTTTGATCCAGAAGATGCGTTTCTTAATGAAGTTGGCATGGAGATTCTGGAAAAGTTTTGGGTGTTTACTTGTATATACAAATGAAATATTGAATGAGTGATGATTTGGGACTTAAATCTAGCAAATCTTGCTCTAACCAGCAGGGGACTAGATATTTAAAGGCTAACATCTTATTTGAACTCTTTGTTTAGAAAAAGGGGAAAAAAAAGTCAGTCTTGAGTGTCCTTCATAAAATTTGTGGCTTTGCAATCTGAATTTTATTTTTTTTCAAAGCCCATTTTGTCATTTTGACATTTTGTATGTTGCTGTGAGATGGTCAAACAAGATGCTTCTGCACAGATTGTGACTTTTTTCTTCTATAAGGGTTCCTACAAGTCTGAAGTGAACTAACTAGGATGAGAGGTGTCTTTCTGCCCCCCACATCAACTTTAGAATGCCAGTTGCTACATGTAAGGGGCAAGGCACAAGAAACCACATCAAACCATTGTCATTGTGAGAGAAAGAGTTGATAGAAATTCTCTTGTGCCTGGACACTTACAGAATTTTTTTGTTATTGATTGAAGAACTTCTGCTTATCCTCATTTTTGCTCTTTCTGTGGTTTGTTGTTTGTTTGGTTTTTTCCATTTCAGAGCAGCAAAGAAGCCCTTTCAGAAGTCAATGCCACCGGAGTTGCTATGCTGTTTTCTGCTGGGACTTTTCTTTACGTTGCCACAGTTCATGTCCTCCCAGAAGTAGGAGGAATTGCTCATAGCCACAAACCTGAATCAACTGGAGGAAAAGGACTCAGTCGTCTGGAGGTGGCAGCCCTAGTATTAGGATGCCTTATTCCTCTAGTTTTGTCCATTGGACACCATCACTAAACACTCGAATTTCACCGTTCTCCTCGATCTGACATGAGCAGTAAAATGTCGGCTGCTCCCTTTATCATTGTTTCTTACCCATCATCCATCCCATCCACTTTATGGAGTTCAGAGGGAACGTTGATTGCAAAATGAGGAATACTGGGAAAGTTTTTAGTGTAGCAAAATGTACTTTGGCAGCCGGACATAAATTCTATGTAACTTTCTTTTCTGAAGACATTTGCTATTTTAATTGTTACTTCTGGCCCTATTCTCAGGGAAGATGGAATTTGGAGTTTAAGAAAGGTGAGTGGGGAAGAACATAGCAACTCATCATGAAATTGCGATCACCAAAGTATCCTGCAATTCAGCTTTCACAGCTGAGAGCAAAAACAAAGGATGGCTGCTTTGTGAGAGGTTGAAGTCTTACTAATGAAGAAGGGGGCTCTCCCCCATCGGTTCTATGTTGTCCTGACAACACGACTGGTCCTTGTAATGTTTGTCACTAATTGTATTGCAAAAGTGGGCTACACTCGGAAATCTGGACAACACTGCTATTGTCACAGAAGTGTCACTGATAGGAAAGAAATGATGTAGACAAAGTGTAGGATTAGAGTAGGAAATCAGGTGGTTAAGAAAGTGTAAATGAATTTTGCAGTGTATTCCATTATTTAAGACAAAGGATAGAAGCAAGGAGAATATTGTTTTGATTGTTTACGCAATTGTTAATAAATTTTAAAAAGGCAGTATTTCTTGGGAGATGGTCTTCTGCCAAGTCAGTAAAGCGTAGGCACCAAAAATGTTAGCAGGAGTTAGGTATTGGGTACTGTGATTACACTACTGCTACTGTTGAGAGGGATATCCATACTGTCCTTTGAAATCGAGCTGTTCTGGGCCCTGAGGAGTAGAAATCTGATGGAGACAGCTCTTGAGGGACCAGAGAACTTTACTAACTCATTTTCAAAAATGAACTGCTGAAATCGGGGGGGGGGGGGGGGGGGTGTTCATTAAATAAAAGGTATTAAGGCTAACAAAAGAGATGCTTAGTTAAATATTTATGCTGCAGATAGAGTACAAAGTGTTTCTAAAGCAGTTCTAAACAAAAAACCCCACCAAACAAAAAAACCCAAACTGGTGGGTTCCCAGCAGACCTGTTAGGCATTTTGCTTTTCCTTTGGGAATTGTGCATTCGCCTCTTACTTAGTTTTTAAGGCTTAGTTACTTAAGCCTTAGTTTTGGTGAATCTCCTGGAGGACTTACTGCCAGCTGCTGATGCCTCTCACTGCAGAAGAGTGATAAAAGATCCCTCCCTTTCCAAGGCACAGCCTTCTTTTGCTAGGCACCATTTCTCTTATGCAAAATATATTATATTCTAATAACTGTAGTGCATTGAAAAGTCAGGAATGCTTGATGAGCACAGACTGAACATAAAATTCTTTCTTTAGGGGAAAACTTTAATGCCGTACCCTTTTTAAGCTATACTCTGTCTGCACTTTTTAAAGATAACATTGCCAAATATATTTTTTTGGTGGTTTTTTGTTTGTTTGTTTGAAATGGATTTTCAGGGCTTGAAATATCTTCTTAACTGAAGTGCTTCTTGTTTCCATTTGCATGAGTGTCTTTTTCATGCCATTTATTACTTATACTACACAGGCCATTGTGCCTCTTAACTTCTTTACATTTTTGTCATTGTCCTGTTTGTCTACTAGTTCAATAACATGTATGGCCTGGCTCTTGGACTAGTGATTGCTTTGTCTGTTGGCTTTGTAACAATACAGGTGTATCCCAGGATTGAACCTAGTATTGATCCCCAGGAGTGTTTGTTCATTTGTGTGTTTTACTATATAAAATTAGTGCAAAATTATTAGAAATCGTCTTTTCCCACGAGACTACTTTCACATAGAATTGGTGTATCAAGCCTAAACAAGCATTTTTGACATTAGACCTTCCAAAGTTAATTCTGTTCTGAAAAGCCACTGCAAAATTAGTGACATGGATGAGATCCTCTCCTGCACATTCTTGAACTTTTTTTTTTACAACATACATATGCAACCAGTAAGTTATCTGTTTAAAAAGTTCAGTGATACACGTTACTGACACATGCGAATGATACACAGGGATATTTACACCAGAGCTCTCAGTGTTCTTCCTGATTGCCCCCTAATTACCTTCTTTCTTGACAGTCTTACAATTTTACCTCGCTGAATCTTTCCACATAACTGAACTGTTTCCCAAAGCTGGAGAGTTTGCAAGATCTGCAGCAGAAGCAGGAGATAGCTTAGTGCAGCATCAGACACTTACAGTAGTTTTTCTTTCTTTAAACTATCATCTGTCACTTGCACGTGCACCCCACCTCCCTCGTTAAGCTGGCATCCTGACTGTGTTCCACCTCAGCCTTGTTTTGTGTGTATAACAATTGCAGCGGTTTAGGGAGGTATGTAGGTAAGGTCCCATTTCATGTGTGTTGTTCCAGTGTTGGAGCATGTGGATAGTACCTGTGGATGAGTGTGTATTGATGAGGATGTGACAGCCAGCCTTTTCACTGCTGACATAACCTCTGGCCTATTAATCGTAAGAGATGCCACTGCTGAGAGGTCTTGTTGTCTTTCTTTTCTCCTATCCCTCAGATCATGTTTCCAATTTCGGGGGCAGCCACTAGAAATGGTAATGCTCTGTTTAATGATTCATGAACTATAAAGGCCAAGTTATAGCAGCAGGTGAGGGATTTTAAATGAAAACATTGGCAACTTAAAAATCACACAAAAATTCTGATAACTCATACTTTTCATTTTGCACTCGGTTAAGAGATAGACGACTTCTGTGATTGGTTTTTTTTTTTCCCCCTGCCCCTACCCATTTAGAAGTAGAAACAGCATTTTCTTTTGGCTGCCTCTGTTATCTCTGTGTTGAACTATTATTTTCAATTCTGTAGCTGAAATTGCATTGACTAAGGAAGCTTTTGATTATGTGATAAGGAGAATATAAAATTTTAAATGATCAAACTTTTCCAAATTGTTAGTTCCACATGGAGGATTATTTTCTTGAGGCAGAGTATTTTAATGAGTTAAATAGAATGGTCCATTTTACAATATCCCCTTTTTTACCTATCTCCCCATCTGTCACAGTACATCCAAGCACTGCGTGTAGTCAGGGCCATCTGGTATCATTTTCTACTCCTCAGGGGACCTTGGTGCAAACAAATTCCTCTTACTCTCTCTGTAGTAGCCATCTCTGCCTGTGTTTTCTACTGTGAGGTAGGTGGCAGCAGGTCTAGCAGGTAATGCTTTAACCAAATGCCAGGCATGTCCCTCTTTCCTTCTGTAAATCTCTCTAGGAAATCTGTAATCTTCTCATCAGCTGTTTTTTTAATTAATGATTTCTTAATTGGCGATAGGAATTGGACTAAAGCTGTTTCCGTTGATCCCGTGTGTTCAGGTACTTTCCCTACTGTTTTAATTCTTTTATTGTTCCTTATATAAAAAAGGGAAATATTTCTTTTTCAGCACTTGATGACAGATGCAGAAGCTGCACTGACATTAACTTAAGTGAGGATGGCAGAGCTGTCACACCAAGATAGGAATTTTTGATAGTTGTTGCATGTCAGATGGCTGGGTGTTAAACACAGAAACCCACTGTTGACTTCAAAGAACCATTTCCAGGTGGATTGTGTAAAAGGCTAATGTTATCCAGGAGACCCAGGAAAACTGCTGTGTTTATTCAGGAACTAGTTCAGAGCCTTCAAGGAGCTTTTGACAGTAGCAGATGTGTCTGTGTGGTATCAGCTCTATGCAGACTAACAGAGAGATGCGGTGGAATGAATGCTGCTGCTCCCTTCCCGTTCTGTGCTGGGACTTGGGAAGAAGAGGAGGGAAGTGTATTTGTATTCTTTTGGGGGTGAAAGGAGGAGGAGTGGTTGTGGTATGGTGGGAAAGTTTATGATGAATTTCAGATTCCTGTTCACCTCAAAATTCTTTTAAAAATAAAATAATTTTTTTTTCTTACTGTCCTTTTATTACATCTCTTAGCAGCCTTGGCTTTCCAGGGAAAAACATTGCGTGGTCATTGCTGTTTACCTGACTCCATGTATGGAACTGTAATTTTAATGTCTCTTTTTCCAAACCATTTGTACACAAAATCATTCCATGAATGGCTGCCTTATAATTTTTCCACTTTAATTGTGAATGGTTAAAATAATGTTGCCGTTTTCAATTTGTTTTATTATATTAAATTTTTACTAGGTGCAGTGCTTTGGAGTTGGCTTGTCATTTACTGCACGGGGGTTTGTGACAGCTCTGACAAAGAGAAATGACGGTCTTAAATGGGATGCAAGCGGTGCAGACAGTACGTTTTACTTTCGTATAAGTGTGTTTGCTGCTTTTTGTCATAATGTCTGAGCACCTCCGGGAAACCTGAAGTGTGAAACTGCACGTGGGGAGGCAGTCTAGCAGGTTGATTTGGACATGGGTATGAATGGGTTTAGAGGTATAAATACAGAAAGGATTTGACAGCTCTGCTTGAGAGGGGCGTTTGACAACTTCTGTCTCCTGCAGAGTGTTTAGGAGTTGGCATTGCCCTGAAGCTCTCTCTTCCCCCACCCCCAAGGAAATCTCTGATGCTTACAAGGCAGAGACCTCTTTGGAGGGCCATGAGGAGATGATTGGCTCCAGGCCACTGTTAAAAGGCTTGAGGACACATTGGGGCAAAAGAAAATTGAGAGCACAGGATGGAGTGAGAACAATCTTGTCAGCCCCAAACCCAAAATGGAAACACTAAGTCCCTCCGTTCTTTTTGGAGACTTTGTGACAAAGTAGCCTTTCCCGTATATATGTGCCTCTATGTGATTTGGATTAAAAGTCAACTTTAAATATGCATGCAAAGATGCAAAGAAAACCCTAGCCTGCGTTTTGTTCTTGTGTTATGGGAAAAAACTGCTGGTGAAACCTTTCTTGCACCTGTTCTGTGGTTTGTTTGTTGGTTTTTTTTTTTCCTCCCATCTTCTTGCTGTTCTCAGGCACCGAGTTACATCTCAGCTTTCCTTGTGACTGCCCCGTGATCCTACTGCTTACCTGGTCACAGCTCTTCAGTATTGCTCTCCGTCTTCATTACTGACGCAGTTTTTCTCGAAGGCAGCTTACCTTCTTCCTGCGGTGTACGATGAAATGAAAGCCTGCGTTAAGCCATAGCTACCAAAGTTTTCTCTCTAATGCTAGTCGTGGTGGTCATCATAACTGAGAGCGGGTTGTGTTCTTGTTGTGAAGGAAAACTGGCTTCTCAGGCTCCTGAATTTCTCTGGAAGGGTTTTATTTGCCTCTGACATAATTTTGAGCTGCAAAGAAGAGTTGGAAATTAAATTTTAGTAGTGGTCTCTAAGAGGCGCTCAGGCAGGGGGTATGAGAAGAGCTTTGAAAATTAATTCTGTTTTGTTATCTGCGCAAAAACTTGCAGGACAGTTGTTTTTTTTTTTTTTTTCCTAGAGGACATTTTAGGACATATTTTTAGGGTTTGCAGGTTTTGTTAAAAAATTCTCAAAAAATCCAGTGACTTGCACATTGTGTGCTGTGATTGTAGAAGGGGCAAACTTTTCATATAAAACACTGAATTTCTTTTTTTTTTTTAAAAAAAGATGCAACTTTAAAAAGAATGGCCACAGCCAGACGCTTCTGACTAAAAATGTTACTTTACCAAACTTGGCTGGGACTAGATTTAACATTTTAAAACACATGTAGGGCACAAATAAATGAATAAATTGCAGGAGTAAGTGCTGTGTAAAAACCAGAAGGGTGCTTGTCTCTTGCCAAAGCGTATGTAAGTTATGGTTTGTGTCCTGATGTGTGTATGCTTTTAGGGGTTTGTAGAAGGAAGTTGTTGTTACCACTGCAGCATCCTATGGCTACTGCCAGGATGTAGTGCAAGGATGAGAATCGGAGCTGGGATCCTTGCAATAACTAAGGAATAACTAGGAAGCTGACTCCCTGTCAGGAAACGCCTGCACAGGCTTTTCAGATTGTCTGTAGATCTGGGGGTTTTGCAAGTAAGTGATCTGAAACTCTGTCGATTGACTTTATGTGATAAAACTATCAGCTGGAGCAATTCAGGAAATGTTAATGGTTGAAAGCAATGTTAAGAGCGTGAGGCAACCCCTTAAGCAGCTTGCAGATAGGTAATTAAGGACTCACCTCCACTTCCCTGATATGGGGATGGTACCTGGCAGTGTGCCAAGTTCTTTAGCACATAGTGGGAAGGCACTAATTGAATTTAGTCTGGAGTACTAATTGCAGACTGGTAGAGGCTGGAAGGGACCTCTGGAGGTCATCTGGTTCAACCACCCCCCTGCTCAAGCAGGGCCACCTCGAGCCAGTTGCCCAGGACGGTGTCCAGACGACTTTTGAATATCTCCAAGGTGGGAGACTCCACAACCTCTCTGGGCAACCTGTGCCAGCGCTCAATCACCCTAAGAGTGAAAAGCTTTTTTTTCTTATGTTCAGAGGAAACCTCCCGTGTTTCAGTGTGTACCCATTGCCTCTGGTCCTGTCACTGGGCACTGCTGAAAAGAGCCTGGCTCCATCCTGTTTGCACCCTTCCTTCAGGTATTTGTATACATTGATGAGATCCCTCCTATAGCTGCTGAATTGACACAGTTTATCGATATTCTTGCTTTCCATACTCTCCAGCTTCCCTGTAAGCAGGATTGATTTTTAGACATGTATTTTCAGAAAAGAGAAAGGGGAAGGATGCTGTTATAGGATGGGTGATGTATGCATTCCCAAAATCTTCATGCATCCATTAAGAGATACCCTTGATGGAGGTGATTTATAAGCAATTCATTAAAAAAAGGTTTTTTTTTTTCTCCTGTTGTTGCCATCTGCAGACTTATCTAGGATTTTGTTACTTTAACAGTTAGTGTTTTAGCTATTTCACTCAAGTAATAAGCAATCTTCTCAGCTAATTGCTTGCTTTTGATTTTTCTCATAGCTCATAGGACTTGTGTGGTTAGGAAAAAGCGTAATCTCTTTATACTGGCTTAATCACAAGAGAATATGATTAATGTAAAGTCAATAGGAGAAGTGAAACAAATGACAGTGTTGCTATTGTAGCGAGTACAGGCAGATGCAAGGCAGTGAGGATGAGAAGCCAGTATGTTGCCAGATAGGCTCTTGGTTTTTTGGCAAGTAAAATTCAGTTTTAACGGTGAAGCATTATGCAGTATATTAGCATTCTTTTAGTGTGTTTAATAAAAATGTCGTCTCGGTAACCGGAGACTTAACCACTGCAGTCTGTTGTAAATCCTTTTGGAGATGTGAGGAAGTGCTTTGGGTGCATTTATGTTACAAGAGTTACCACTGAAAACTTAAATATTGAGGAGCTGTGGTGTTGCAGGCTTCCTGATGATGGCTGTAGAGTGTTCCTTCTTTTGTTAAGGAAAAATTTTCATCAGCATTTTTATCAGAGACTCATTAGGGATGAGCACAGCAGCAAGAAGATGAGCTGTCATCTATTGTTCCAGCTTACAAATTAAGCCATTCTTCTACTGATATGTGCAAGCCTTATCCAAACATCCCTGCAGGCAGAATTGCACAACGTTCCACCTTCCTTATCCCAGCACTTCTCCCTCTTGCCTGAGATGTCTAGAGATTAACAAACCCTTGTGGTGGATGGGGGGGGTTAAGAAAAATGCCTCATTCAGAAAACTTGTCGAGCTAATTAAAAGTAAGCTGTATCGTGATGACTGACACCAAACCTATATACAGCTTACAAGATCTAAAAGGTGAGGTGAGATGATCAGAAAGGGGAAAAATGCTTGTTCTGTATCTCTGTGCCCATCCAGTGTCTGAAGTGGTAATTACTTTATGATCTATGATCATTGTTATGTTGGAGTCTGTGGAAGTTAATGGGCTTCTGCTGTCTGAAGAAACACTTTATATGAGATACTCGTTGCTGCACTGGGCTGAGGAGGGCTGCTAAAAACCCCGCTTACAAGCCTTGGTACTGAATGACACTTGCTGTAACACCTCTTAGTCAAGCTCTCCTTGCTTGCCTCCAGAGGGTGAAGCTGTAAGTAGAATGAGTCGCATTTTAGGACTGCAATGGATTTCCCATGTTCTGTTTTCTCTTTTTGACAGAGAAACTGAGGGACAGCCGATCTTGAACAAAACTTTGTACTCCTGGTGTCTGCTCTGTGCAGGTGCTTCACGTGAACGTGCTTTGGTGCAACATGGAGGGCTAAGCCACGGGTCTGTCTGGGGGTTTTTCCCTGCTTATCCCTGCAGCCTGGACTTCAGCAGTATGAAGGAGGCCTCATCTACAAAAGCTGTGTGGCAGCATGGCTCACAGGAGGGTAAATGGAGATGGGTGAGGGAGGAGATGGCCCTCTTAGCCTGTGTATTTTGTGGAGAGCAGTATTTTCGGTGCCCTTCCTTACCTTCATCTGGCTGATGGCTTTCCTCGACACACAGGGATTGCAATAGAACTGTCGTGGTCTCCTGCTGTGATAGATGGCACCAGTAGATCTTTGTGTCTCTGTATTTAGATAAGCACTTGAGAATGCGCATAGGAAGGAGGCAAGAAGTACGTCTTGTTCCTGTCCTGCATACGCGCACAGCACGAGCCCTGACCTTGCAGTGACTGGCTGTGAGCAGGACCAGGGAAGAGGGAAACTTGGAGTGGAGGCTGCTGCAGATCAGAGCTGAGGGGTATAGCAGAATGTATAGGTGAAGGGTGTGAAGAACGTCGGTGTTCTGGTCCCTGCAGTTTCCACTCCTGAATGAAGTCCTAGTTGTAGTGTCCTTAGCTTTTTAAGGCCTTGCCTTCAATGGCCATAATAATGGTAGGGGTAAAGGGAACATTGAATGTGTGTGCAGGAGCAATTATGCTCTCTGTGTGCATGTGCTGGGCATTTTGTGGACTTCAGATTAAATAAAAACATGGCTTAGCTAATCCTGTTTTCTGGATATGTATTTATTGTTTAAAAGTTAAGCCTATGACTTCTTTCCCTCTTTTGACCAGAGGGAACAAAGTAGGTAGAAATTAGTGGACTGCAATCAATATCTAAACTTTTGCAGTTGAGAAACACCTGTAGAAAGTAGTCCTGCACCTAACCCTATTTTAGAAACTTGGAAAGTTCAGATCTACTGACTGGTGTTGGAACAGCTAAGGAGTGTGCTTCTCCAGAGTGGCAGCCATCAGCCCTGGATCTCATTTATTGTCCTACTTCTTTGTGGGCTGTTTTGTCAGATCTTAAAAATGTTGATAGTGCTCCAGTTGTTTGCCTTATGTTACTATGTAAAGGTATTACATTTTTCCCCTCCATTATTCTTCCAAGGAAACTCTAACAAATCCTTTTCTTTTGCAGAATTTTTTTGGCTGGCCATTGTATCCAAACTACTGCACGGGTATATGTGTTCTTGTGATGTTCTGGATTTAGTACCAGGGTCATAGGTGAGGAACTGTGGCTGAGAGAAATCAAGTTACGTGCTCAAGTCAGGTAGGGACATTGCCAGGGCTGGAAACTAAGCCCCGATGTACTGAGCCCTGCTTTGGTGCCCTCATTACAAAGGCAACACTTTTTCTGTGCTCAAAAGCAGGACTGAGTAAGCAATTGCACCTTTGAAACTCAGTGCTGGCCCCCAGAATAACTGCTCTAAACCTTGCCTCTGATCTGTTTGCTAGATCTCTGAGTGTCCTGGCACCACAGGGTGCAAAGAGCAAGAAAGTCTTATAAAATTGCTGAGCTGGCCTTTACGTAGCCCGTGCTACTCAGGTGGCGTGTATATGCGTGTCATAGGGTAGTGCTTGACTTGGATGTTTTCTGTGCAGAAAGCTTCCCGCAGAGCTCACTAAGCTGTGTCACCTGGTCAAACCACGTCCTGGGTAACTCTGCTGTTGCTACTGTCGTGTTTGGGGTTGGGTTGAATGATGTTGATCGCAAGCAGGTAAGACGTGGAAAAGCGAAATGCTCTAGGAAAGGTAAATAGACACGCAGGTGGTGTGCATGCTAAGCTGCAAGCTTAGCAGCTCTCAACACTGTTATAAAACCTTCTTGGGGAAAGGTTTGTTCTTGCCTCTCCATGTGCGTGGAGGTTCAGCCGCCCACCGTGAGGAGGAGCGCTCCCGTGGCCGCTGCGCCCTCCCACAGCCTCAGAAGCGGGACCGGGATTTGGCCGGCGGGGGCTGCCCGAGCAGTGCGGCTGGTTAGGCAGCAGTCACCGCGGGCTTCCCGGGGAGGAAGGGAAGGGAGCGTGTGCTGGTGGGTTCGTAATCTAAGGAAAGCAAGAAAGAAAGCAAAGCTGTATTTATCTACTGCTGTTGAACAAGCTGCTGGTTGGAAGCAGTCTATTTAACTATTCCAGAGCTAAGCATTTTCTGTTTATGTAAGCCATGTGATCGCTTCATGGTATTTAGGCTTGATGGGGGAAAAACCGGTGTATTGCAGGAAGCCTGCGGGCTATCTTCTGGAGGAAGCTTTTTCAAATGTAGATGACCGCTCTGATGTATTCTAAAGTCCCTGAAAAATGCCTGTTTAGCGGAAACTTTTTTTTTAAAGCACCGGAGTGAATGAGTCGTCTTCCAGAAGAGCTCTCTTAGTAGGATTAAAAAAAACCCAAGAAATTATCTCCTTTAGGTGCTGAGAGAAATGGTCATTGACGGTGGTGTCAGTCCCTGAGCAAGCCACCCCCCAAACGCCAGGCTGTGAGTGCTTACTGTCCCCAAGGCTGTTGGGCTGGCTGCTTGCTATCAAATCCCTTTGCTTCAGTAAACTGGCATCTTATTTTCTGTCTTCCTGTAAGTCTCCTGAAGTGGTGCTATATCCACAGGTAATAGTTTGATTAATATGATTCATGGGCCATCCATCATGGATCTGGGTGGGTTTGAAGGGCTGGGACTGATGGAGGGCTTTGTCTGGAACAGGTGACTGAGACCACGTGATTTTCACCAAGGGATGATGTCAGATGGGGTTATACATCTACAAGGATGATGTCAGATGGGGTTATACATCTACAAAGGCTCTTCACTTTAATGCCCATTTGCTGAATAACTCTTTTCTTTGAACTCTGCAGGACAGCTCTGACTTCCCACGTGACACTAAAAATTTAATCACGTGCAAAGGAAACATAATCTGTCAATGTCTCACACTAAAGAGATGGATTGATGGTGGTTGCTTTTGTTCTATTTAAAATAGCCTCTGTGCACAACTGTACATCTGGGAAGCTGGAGCATCATTTTGATAGGTACATGTGAGATTTTATCTTTGCAAGAATGATATATCATAAGTTAAGCTTGAGCTGGACTTTCTTTTTATTTCTCCACATTGTTCTTGGTACCTGCTAATACCTCCCATAATTGCTGACAGTCCTCTGGGTTGAAAACAGCTACAGAGCCTATCAGAAGCTGTAAGACAAAAGGGAATCGATACTGGAAGGCAAAATCTGAATCTTTCCAACTCTGCAGCAGCTCTGATCCAAATCTCAATTTCCTGGCCCCAGCCCAAGGATTAGTTTGTTCTTTTCTGCATAAAGTACTATTGTAAGGCTGCCCAGAACATAAAGGTATAACTTTTCACTTAAAAAACAAAAAAAAAAACCAAAAAAAAACCAAGCCTCCTCATCTGCTGCAGTTAGCCAGTATGTGCATCCTTAAACTGAAAGGGAGAATCTTCCAGCTGGAGGGTGGCCTGTGATGGAGTGTTACTTCTGTGCTAGCTTGCACTGCTGTCTGCTTCAAAGGTTTTTTTGAGCAAAATTGTATTGGCTTGATGACAACATATTAGCAAAATAATTCCTGTATCAGTGCCACCTGTCTCTCTGCAGGAACGTTTTCTGAATAAAGCTCCAGTGCTTTCTCTCCAGGATGTACAGCTGTGTTTCCCCTACGAGCCATCAAGAGTGAAACATCCATCTAAAATCTTTAAATTATTACTCTGGAACAAAAATGTTTCGGAGAAAGAGGGTGAGCCTAATCCGTATCCCTGGAAGGTACGGCCACCTCAAGTTGCTGTGCATATAATGGATCCAACCAAGTAATGGCTTTTTGCCTCCACTCTTGTTGAGAGGCATTTCCACAGCTCCCTTGCTGTGATGGTTACACACCTTCTCATTTATTCATGGCCAATTTAGGCCCGTTTGGGACCTTGACAGGCTTGAGGTGGGCCTATGTGAACCTCATGAAGTTCAAGAAAGCCAAGTGCAAGGTCCTGCACATGGGTCAGGGCCATCCCAAGCACAAATACAGGCTGGGCAGAGAATGGATTGAGAGCAGCCCTGAGGAGGACTTGGGGGTGTGGGTTGATGAGAAGCTCAAGATGACCCGGCAACGTGTGCTTGCAGCCCCAAAAGCCAACGGTATCCTGGGCCGCACTAAAAGAAGCGTGACCAGCAGCTCCAGGGAGGCGATTCTGCCCCGCTGCTCCACTCTCGTGAGACCCCACCTGGAGTACTGTGTTCAGCTCTGCAGCCCCCAACATAAGAAGGACGTGGACTTGTTGGAGTGAGTCCAGAGGAGGGCCATGAGGATGATCAGAGGGCTGGCACACCTCTCCTATGAAGACAGGCTGAGAGAGTTGGGGTTGTTCAGCCTAAAGAAGAGAAGGCGCCAGGGAGGCCTTACAGCAGCCTGCCAGTACCTGAAGCGGTGCTACAACAAAGCTGGAGAGGGACTTTTTACAAGGGCATGTAGTGATAGGACTGGGATAATGGCTTTAAACTGAAAGAGGGTAGGTTTAGGTTAGAAATAAGGAAGAAATTCTTCACTCTGAGGGTGGTGAGGCACTGGCACAGGTTGCCCAGAGAAGCTGTGGATGCCCCATCCCTCGAAGTGTTCAAGGTCATGTTGGATGGGGCGTTGAGCAACCTGGCCTAGTGGAAGGTGTCCCTGCCCATGGCAGGGGGGTTGGAACTAGATGATCTTTAAGGTCCCTTCCAACCCAAACCATTCTGTGATTTGTTATTGCAAGCATTGTCCTTTACCAATACATTAAGAGGGGAAAGAATGCTTGAAACTAGACAGCAGTCAAATGTTCCCCTTTGTTCTCGTTTAAACATTAAAGTGAAGTCCTTTCAGTTTCCTGTCATACTAGGGTGAGCTATACCTGTGATCATCCTTCAAGTCCTTTTCTGCATCTCTTCAGTGCTGGGGAATCTGTTTGGCCAGAACTCTACAGAAGGGATCTTGTGTGGGTCGGGTTCAAGGGCCTATGTCTGCCTTCGCTTGTAATGCAGACCACGACTCCATTTTTCTTCTTGCACTGGTGTCTCATGATTGTCCTGCTGAGGTCTCCTATAGTCGGGTCTCCTTCCTCTGCTGTTATTAAATGATGAGCTCCCAGATTAACTACAAATGGATTGTCTCTGTATAAATGTCTGTGCTTTTGGGCTGTTAGTTACGCCAAGATCTTGCAGCAAAACCAAGCCTGCTTGTGCTTCCCTAAGGATTTCTGTCCCCTGGAATTTGGAGAAGGGACTTCTGCAGGGTCTGGCTCTCCCTACTCACCCTGTGGTGGACCCTTTTCTCTTGGCTGGGGTTTATGACACTGTTCTTTTGATCTCGAAGTCCCTGGCCAGTTGAAGTAAGTTTTGCATCTGACAGAAGTAACACGGAAGAACCTTTCAGCTGGCCCTTATGCCGTTACCTTCTGCTTGTGAGAGGCAAGTTGCTTAGACCTGTTGTGTGGCTCTCCTGCTCCTTCCTTCAGACAGGCCCCCGGTCTATTTAGATTAGCACACACATAACGGAAATGTTAACATAACCACTGTTGTTATAAATCACTTTGTCCAGACCCCAGCGGTTACAGAACTCGCCCCACTGCTGTTTGCTGCCCTGGTATTGCTGGCTCCTGCCTGTGTTGAACTCTTGGTGACTTCACAAAAGCAAGTTGCTTTTTCCCTCCCGTGGAGCTGCCCGCTCTGAAGAACTTGCTGTGACTACTCAGTCCCTTGCTTGTCCTAGAAGTTTCCAGAGGAGACAATATCTGCATTTTTGATGTTTGAAGTTGGAGACCTCTTTTCTCTCTTGGTCTCTGCGAGACAAAATTAAGTAAAGAAGCAAGGGATGAAAACCTGCTTTTCCTCACTGCAGGTCACTGCCGTCAGGTCTTTGCATCACTGGTGCAGTACAGTGGCAGAGGCACTGGATCGTCCTTACACGGGAGCTCTGTGGCTTTTCATTGTGCGTTTATAAATTAAGGTGATGTTGTTGGGCCCAGAATCCTTTTTACCCTTTGTGCAACACAATTCCAGAGAAACTTTTCCCTCTCCTGAAGCCCTGGTTATGAGTAGTATTTTCTTTTCAGTGCAGTGTGTGGAATGGTCACTACAGCATTAATACTTCTCTTCTGCAGTGCAGGGTTGTATTCAAGAGCTGGGGCCCAGGTGAGATGGAGGCATCTCTGCCGCTCTGCCCTGTCCCCACCCTCTCCCTTGATGCCACTCTGAGATGGGATCTGCAGCTGCCTGGGACACGTGCTGTCTGGGACCAAAAGGCCAGTCAAAGCCAGGGTGAGAGAAAGTAACAAAGCATTGAGTCTGCCGACGCCCTCATTTAGCGATCAATAGTGACTTTTATCAGGGACCTGCATCTATAATTCCCCTGGTACCAAACGCAGGCTGTGCGCTTGAGGCAGGCAGTCTGCCTTTCCTCTGCCTAAGGTGCTTTGCAAGTGCCTGTGACCATGTAAAGCTAAGCGGGCTCGTGTCCAGCGCTGGGATCTAGCCTGCGGCACATCCCAGGTTTCTAACCTCCGGGAATGAGAAAGGACCGTGTGTCTGCAGTGTGTCACTTCTGAATAACTGCATTGGGAAGGGCTGACATTTGGCAATTACAGCATAATCATCGATACACATAGGATGGCATAGGTCAAAACAGGAGCAGATGCCTCATAGCATGTATGTGTCTGTATTGGTTCTACGATACCCCAAAACTCCAGATACTTTACCAGGCGCAATGCAGGCAGTTCTTCCCCAAATCCTAATCCTGGAGGGAAGGCAGGATGCAGGAAGGAATAATATGATGCTAATGTGCTTTCCTGTGGCCATTACAAAAGACAGGGGACCTTTTCGGGGACTGTTTGTACCTGTGCAGGGAGGGGGAGGGTTTCAAGAGAGGAACAAGGATTTAGGGAACCAGAATAAAAAGCTCGTTGCAGGAGTACTAAACAGGAGGTGAATGGAGACTCACCTGAGCTGTGTGACATATTCCTATGTCCCTGCGCTGTGGCCAAGAAGGAGCTGGTAGCTAAGAGGCAGGGCAGAGGCTGTGCTTGCCACATCAAGATGCAGCAAGGCACGGAGACAGACAGAATTTTGATGCTCTAACTTTGATCAGCAATGGCCCTTTAAGGCTGAGCAAGGCGTGCGGCGTGGACACTGCCCAGTCCAAACCCAGCAGCCGTGTGAACTGATCCCGGGTGGGCAGCGCCAGGCTGGCACAGCAAAAGCCTCCTGACAGCAGAGGGAATCTGATTGAACTTGCGGGCTCCCACCCACTCTGCTCCCCTTTTCCTCAGGACAAATGAGAAGAACCTGTCTCCAAGCGCAAGATTTGGGGGGTATGTGTCAGAGTAAGAGATGCCTGACAGTAAAATGTCCGTCTCGCCCTGATTTCTACCTGGGGTGCTGCAATGTCGAGTGAAATAACCTTCCAAGCTGGCTCTGGTGCAGAGGTATTTTGGCTTATGTTATTGCTGGGAGCTTTCTCTCTGATCAGCTCTTTCTGCCTCTCTGTGTTCCTGATCTCTGGCTTTTTTCACTCTTTTTTTTTTTTTTCCTTTGGACTGGGATGTGTGCTGTGTGTAATGCATCAGGAAGTAATACGCAATGAGGAAACTCTCATCATCTGTGCATCAGGGAGAGAATTATTGACTGAGTGCTGAGCAGTCAAGTTATTGATTCAAACCATAGCCCAGTCTCTCCGTCTGCCGCTTGGAGTGGCTGGTTACGTCCTTCTGGTTCATTGCATTTAATCGGATTCCCTGAGCTGCCGCGCAGAGGGGGAGAGTTAGAACCAGATCAATCTATAATGTTCGCTTCAAAATCCAGTTCCGTATCCCCTTCTCCGTCCATGGAGCAGGCAGATTCAGATGCTCTGGACATCAGCACCAAAGTGCAGCTGTACGGCGTGCTCTGGAAAAGACCCTTCGGGAGGCAGTCGGCCAAATGGTCCAGGAGGTAAGCCACAGTTGCCGAGGGATGCTCAGGTGAAATACAAAGCCGAAGGGTGCTGGGGTAAGTTAGAGCCCGAGTGCTTGGCTCTTCAAGCGCAGCTAACCAGGCAGAGACTAGGGGTGAAACTTGGGGCGTAGCTTCCCTGCTGTTCTGAGTCTGCTTCACACACGGCACCCCATTGTGCTGGCTTCTTTATCCGCCCAGACCCTGTGCTATGTGCACTTCAGGGTGGGAATAGGGGCTAGCTGCCTCCTCTGGACAGTTATCCTATGACCGTTTCATGAAAGAGGAACAGTCAGCTCATATATTTTGCCCCCAAACTGCTTGACTTTGTTCACTAGCACTTGTTAAAGCTCTTCGAATCCTTTGGGTGTGAGATGGCTAGGCTGAACTGACCGTGCATGTGGGACTGTCTGTGCGGGTGCAGGGTCTGCAGGGGTTTGTGGACCAGCATCAGTATTGCTGTGCTGGGTGGCGGTGACGGCACACTTGGAACAGCAAATGCGGACTCTTTTCCCTTAGGAAGGTGGCTCTGAATTCTCTCCCATCTGGTGCTAGGGAGTTGTAAGCTGCTGTGTGCTGTGTATCAGCAGCCAGGAAGTTCGGAGCTGGAAAGTATTTCGTCCTTTTACCAAGGACGGAAGTATGTTCTACAATACTGAAGTGATGGGTCAGTCTGAGGTTTAAAGTTGGTGTAGTTTCTTTATGCAAATCGCTGAATCTCACAGGAGAGTTTTCCGCTGGTTGCCAGCGATGAGACATGACTGTTTATGGATGGGTGCTCGCACAGAAACATGGTACGACTCTTTCTTGTTGCTCACTGGGGGTACATGATCCAATGGATTAAGCCTTCCAGCATTCCTGGATGGCAGATTAATGTCACTGCTGACAGACGTCACTGGCAAATGATGCCGTTAGAAGACTAGCAGCTGAGAAACTTGCATTTTCACCCTCCCCCTTGCCAGAGATACGTTTTGTGACCCAGGATTTGTTGTCGTGATCTATTAAAGAAGGATAGTAGTACTTACCCACCTTTAGTAGTTTGATATCTGCAGATGAACAAGTCTGCCAGAAAAGCAAAGTAATGTTGTTTTCTTCCCCCCCCCGCCTTTCCACTGGGGAAGGGCACAAATGAGTCATGAACAAAAGGCAGCACAGGAAGCCTGAGCTACCTCTGGAGCCTAAAGGCAGTTTTGTAGCCTCTGTAGCATAGCGTGTCTCAAGGCTTTTCGGAAGAATAAATTAACCAGCACATGAGCAATGTCTGTCGGCTACCTCTGGTACTTACCATTTGTGGGTACCTTTTTGCTGCAGTGTAGACACAACACATCAAATTCATTTCTAAACCCAGCTTTCCCAGTTTTGCTCTGTGTAGTAACCGCAGTGCTGTCCAGTCTAAACCTGTGAAGATGGCATGGCCTGAAAAATAGTTAAATGTTGCTTGGGAAGCAGTTTTGTGTTTGTAGTCATCTTTGACCTGCGTGCAGGTTTTATTCTGCACTCCCCTCCCCCCCCTCCCCCCCCCCAACAATGGTCTTTTTTCACCTAGGAGAAAATTTGTGCTGATGCTCCCTACTCAGCTCCCAAACATTGATATTTAAATGAATTATGTCTGGAAACAAATGTGACTGTGTTATGGAAAAGAAGTGGACAGAATAAGGGAGGGGAAGGTAATTTGCCATGGAGGAGACATTCTTAAAAGGCTTTCTTCTTCCTAATCAAAATTTCTTGCAGGCAAATGGCCCATCTCTGCTCTCTCTGTCATTATTTATTTAGTGCTGTTCTATTCCTAGAAGTCCCCCCCCTCTTCAGCAAGTGGTAAATATTTTAGAGATAGCAGGTGGGAAGAGCTGGGGAGGTGACGGTGGGGCAGGGATGACATGGAAGGTTAGCTGCAGGCACGGCAGCTGAGGGTCCTGCGGGACCAGAGACAGGTCAGTGGGAGATGAACACAGGGAATCTCTAGGGTTTGGAAGGAAGGGGTTTCCAGAGTAAAAAGACTGGAACAGGAGGAACACTAAGATTTTTTTTTTTTATCACAGGAGAGATTTGCTTTAAAGTAAAAATCTTGCATGTTATTACAAGTCAGTCATTATGGGGGGATAAGGAGCAATTCGTCCATTCCCCCCACCTCCCCCCCATGCCCGGCAAGACACAGCTGGTCAAGTGCATTATTTCATGAAAAGGAGAAGATACGTTTTCCACTCCCGTTAAATTAAGAGGAAAAAATTGACTATTGCTAGATACAGTTGAAGATCTGATCTCTGAGCAATGTAGATTGTGTTCCGAGATCTTGGATTGCTACTTTTTGTCTGTTTGGTATTTACAGGTAGTATCTTTGCTGTGAAGTAACTTTGCACTGGACAATAGTACTACTCCCTGTCCCGAGGAAAGTCTTTCCAAGCCACGGAAGACAAACCAGCATATAACGGGAGGATTGATCACATCAGGCCATCAGCCATGCAGATGGGTCTGTGTGGTTGTGAAGAGGTGCATGATACTTACTGGCGTGATCCCGTTCATTTGGCTGTAGCAATAGTGCTGCTGCAGACACTGAGAAGAAAAGCAAGTGTTTAAGGGAAGGATGGAGGCTGACTGGATAATGGATCAAGGAAAAAAGTCCAGGCATGGTGTCCAGTGCTTTGGCGACTGAAATCCCAGGTTTGGGGATCTTGCACCAGTAGAGGTTATGCAGGGAGCAGGGAGGGATGGCAGAGCCTTGTTTTAGTCAGGGCTGGCATCTGATGGCACCTGTGAGGACAGCAAGACTTGACGTGAGGCTGTCTGGAGCACTTTCAGTCCTTTCCCTTGCTCCCACAATCATCTGTCCTGCACCCTATGCAGTCGTGGGCTGCCTCAGGTACTGACCGAGAGTGGGCTGGGTGCTTCTGGCACTGGACCAACGTGGCTGTGTTTATCTGCCAGGGCTGACGTCTGAGCATGCTGCCTTTCAGAGCTTTATTTTGAAATGCCATTAGCTCCTACCTCTCCAAGAGAAGTAGTTCTATTCCTATTGTGAATTTTCTTTCCTTGTAAAGTAATACCCTTCCAGGAGAGATGCAACCATCTTCTGAGTTTACTGGTGCTCTTGACCAGTCTAAGCTTGGGTTACTGCTGGAGTGGCTTTGGAAAGTCATTCTCAGCCTTTGACTTATGGTCCTCCCCTTCCCACCAAACTGCACCCTGTTCTTCCCTCCAATTAACAACAAGCAGTTTAGTCTCTTCCCTACTACAAACGTTGTACCGGTAACGCCGTCAGCCTGGCGTGGAGTCTGGAATGAAATGCACACGGGATGTACCTGCCCTGGGTCTGGCATGAATGGGATGCTGTGGCTCTGCAGGTGGGAAGTGACACATCCTTCTCTGTGAATAATCCCAGCCCCATAGAGAAACGTCAGGCTCTAAGCTGACTGTCACCGTTCAGGTGTGAGACTTTGGGGCGAAGGGGGACAGTTCCAGGAGGGCATCTGCTCAGTGGTCAACCAGAGTCAGAAAAGCAAGGTGGAACATGAGGAGTCAAAAAGAGTAGAGAACAAAACGCACAATACGCTTATACCTGTGAGTAAATCCATCAGAGATGCCCGGTTGCTGCTGGAAGGAGGGAAACACAGCACAGTTAAGAGAGAAATTTTACCTTCTCCTGGACCAGTCCTGGCTGTGGCACTGCAAAGCATGCACGTAACCTTGTTTTCCAGCAGAGTGGCTACCAACAGTCACTGGATGTGGTCACAGGACAGATGGAAAGGGTAATTGTTTCGGATTGTTTTCTGCTCTAAAAAACCCCTAGAAAGCACGCGGCCGCAGAGCAGCGTGTGCGGCCAGGGGCAGCAGGAGCTGCCGAGGCAGCGGGGCTGTGAGTCAAGCAGACCGCGTGCTTCCCGCTCCTCCTTGTCAACTCCCCCCTCGGCTGGTGGCTGTCCGGGAGCATCCACCTCTTCCCGCTCCCTGCCCGGCGCCGGGGCAGGAGGCAGGCAGGAAAGCCTGGAGCTGTCGGGAGAGGAAGAGTGGGGGACAGGTACTGCGGTCTCTGAGCTGGCGTGCTGATAAAGACCATTTGCCCATTGTTTTCCTGAGCTGTCCCCAGGGAGAGAGAACTGGGCTGATCTAGTAACTGGGAGTCGCTGCCTGTGCTCCTGGACTGGTGCCCAGAAAACCACCATTGGAAGGGAGGACCAGAGAGACTGCTGCAGTTTTATAATGTAAATACTTAACGTGGGCCATTGTCACTTCAAAAACTTTTACGAAGATTAGCTAATTAATCTCGTTAACCCTCTGTGACACAAAGAAAGCACTTTATTCCCAGAGATCAGGCATCTCTACTTGTCCAGTGTAGAGCGGTTGTGTCTAATCCTGGCAGATTGTGCCTCTGGCTTTACATCCAAGTCACTCGGGTTGTTGCCGTTCCTCTGCTGCTCCAGTTTAATTACACTGCGGTTTCAGTGGTTTCTTAGTGGAGGATCTAGTGACAGGGGATGGGTGACCCAAAGGAGCTGACCATGTACAAATGGCTCTTGTATTCCTTGTGCTGCATGTGCAGTGTGCATGGTTGTACCAGGTCTTCTCACCTCTCACCTTTGCTGCCGCTCTCCAGGCTTTTTGAATGCTGCTCTGTTTTCAAATCTCTTCATTTTTGGTTTGTTTGTATTCAAAATCTTCCCCCGTCTTTCCAGCACTCCCTTTTCTTCTGCTGGCACATCTGTGCCTAATTCAGATATATGTTCAGTGTCTCCAGGCCCCCCAGTCCTAACTGTGGTGTCTCTCCCCATTTTCCCTTGGCCATCTTTTCCCTTTCTGCTCTTACTCACCTGGCGGCTGCTTCAGCCTTCAGCTTGCTCTTGAGCCTTGTAACTCTTTCCCCTCTACTCCTTCACTTCATCCCTCTTTCCATCGTGCTGCATCAATTATCCTTGTATTGTTGCACAGAGACTTTGTCCTGAAAGTCAAAGTTAAAGTGGTGACCTTGGTTGCTTAGGTGTTGCCTTCCAGGTAAGGGTACGTGAGGAAATATGACCTGAGCATAAATACGTTATGTCCATCAGCTAACCAGACTTTCAATGTTTTTCCTTCATTATTTGCTGTGGGGTTTTGTTGTTATTATTTTGTAAACTCTTATTTTGTACATTTTCAATCCAAATCCCCACTGATTCTCTCCACATCTCTGAGGCCAGGGATCTAAAAGTTCAGTCATCTGCCAGAGGTACCTCAATTCCCAGAGATCTGTGCTATGCTTTCTTCTTGGTTTTGGTTTGGTTTTGGTTTCCACTGGAGCATCATCTATAATACGGGGATTATCAGGAGCACTGAGCAGACAAAAAGTATGTAACAAACTAAAGCCTGGCTTTAACTGGGGGTTAACATTTAGATTAAAAATCACACATAGTTAAAGATCAGTATCTTTATCTGTCTTGCAAATGTTTCTCGAGGTTGTTCAGACTGAAAAGACTGTCAAAAGCAATGAATAGCCTTTCTCCATTTCATGTGCTATGTTGTTTTTTATTCCTTAGTTTCATATTTGTGCCCACAGTATCTGGTTCACTCTGACCCACTGGACCAAGCACAGGCCATTGGCCAGGCAGGGCTGGTTTTTAAGGATTTTTTTTTTTTTGTATTTATTGTGCAGATGAGGTAATATGTCCCTCTAAAAAATCAAGTCCTCATTGAACTAAGTGTTAGAGACATAAAGTCAAGATGCAGCTACTCATAAGAAAACTTTCTTATAGAGTTAATGACAAGAGGTGTGAGGAAAAATTAATCAGGAAGGCACAAGGCTGCTGCTCACAGAAGTGATGTGGACAGGAGGAACCAGAAACAAGCCCTGTCTGCTCTGTGGAGGTCTCTCTAATATCTGCCTTGGCCAGGGTCAGCTCTGAGCCTGCCGCAGGGCTCGTGGCTGCCTTTGCCATTAAAGCAAATGTATCTGAAAATACCAGTCCTTGTTTCACTCAGAGGTGAGACCTTGATGAATCCACTCTCTCAGTAATGTGTCCCACAGAGGTCTGCCCAATGCATCTGCTAAATGGGCCAGTGTCTCAATCTTCTGTGAGCAGTTCAGCCCCCCATCTCTCTGGGATGCTCTTTCCCATCCCTGCCTACTGTCATGAGGAAACCGTTCTGGTCCCTGATCTGTGATGCTGGCAAGAACTTTAGGGTGGAGATTCCCATTACAGGGAAAGCAGGGGTGCCCCATGGACAGTCCATCTCCCTGTCCATCTTAGGCACCTCTCACAATCATACAGAGTATGGGCAGCCACCACAGGTGGGGTCACGCATTGCTTTCCCAGCTGAGGGGACGTTAGATGCACTGGGAATGAGCTCGGGCTGGAAGGGAGATGGTCTCCTGGGCAGAAGGTGAGCAGTAATTGCTCCCACTCAGATTACTTGCTGGACAGGCTGCAGTGTGAATGAGCACCTTTTTGGTCCTCTATCAACTAAATGAGCTCAGTGCAGGAGAGTGATTTTTGCACTGAGTCGTGATGTTCTGCTTAGAGATATTTTGCCAGGCTCCGGTCAGGAACAAGAGGTGAGGTTAGGCAGTCAACCATGATGTTCCTGGAGTATCAAACGAGAAGACAGTGTCCTGCTGAGGAAGCAAGCTGGCTGCTTCTCCCTGCCTCTGATGTCAACATGAACAGGTATAGATGAGTGGGCAAGAAGAAAAAAATTGGGGCACAATAATTGCTGCTGGTGTTTGTATGTTCTGAAGATTTCTGGATGTAAATATGCATATGTTCAACAAGTGTCGCTTTTAAACATTCTGGAGCAAGCACGCGGTAGGTCCAGAGCTCAAGCTTGCTGCAGGCTTTCAGAAGTTTAGCTTTGTTCTGTGTTTTTCGGTCCCTCTGGGAGCCCATGGCTCATGTTTCCATGGCATGGGGCAATTTCATCTGTTGCCAGAGCCATGGCAGAACATCAAGAGGTAAGAGCTGGTGGAAGTGCTAAAGTTCCCCCCCCAAGTATAATAATGTAATTATTATTAATATTAATATATATATTATATGTTATAATGATAATTCTCTGCCAGCTTCAACTTCTTTCTTTAGCTTTAGGAACTAAACGGGTACCAAATTGCTGTGCTCGTCGGTACTGGAGGCAGCACTTGGCTCCATCTGATGGGCCCTCTGGTTCAGGAGAGGACTGGGGTGGGCACAGGCGCGTGGAGGTATTAGAATTGCTCTTGTGGATCAGACCTCTCGTCCCATAGCCCATCTCTAACACTGGCTTCAGAGGAAGGTGCAGGAATCCCCAGGCTGCACAACTGGAAAGCGCTGCCCTGAGAAATCTCTTCCTGATCCCTCTCCGTGGAGGCTTTCCGCCCAGAAGCAGGAGGCTTTCCTGGGGATCTTCTCATTATTCACAGAAATGCCTTATCCTTTCCAAATTCCTCATGAGCTCTTGTCCTCGGGACCACGTGAAAGTGATTTACAGGAGCATTTTGTGCAGTGTAAAAAGGCATTCTTTGTTATTTTTGAGCCTATTGCCTTTCACTTTCTTTCCAAATCCCTCTCTTCTCATATCAGAAAATATGTACAGAACAATGCAACACACTTTCTCTGTCATTTACTTTTTTGAAACCTTTCTACTAAACTAGTCCCCATCTTTTCAGCTGCTCTTCAGCATTTTCGAGTGCTGCAGAGATTTAGACCAAATTTAAGCCAAGTCAGATCTCTCTCCCCTGTACCGCTGCCTGCAGGTAAATGCAACCTCAATTTTTGAAGAGAAGAGGGACTCTCCCAGGGGCATTTTGAACACCCAAATAAGCTAAAGTGGCGCTCCTTTAATCACAATTTTGGGGACATGCTCCAGTAAATCAGAGGCTTCGCTTACAGAAGCTGTGATATTTTGTGGCTGTGTTCATCAGAGCATACCTAAGGCTAACTGAGCAGAACAAAGCACATTTTAATGTGACGCGTATGAGAAAAAAATTCGATTTCCTTTGTATTTACAAAGGTCAATGACAGGAGACTTTGCCAGGAGCTCTGCTTAAAAATGTCTCTAAAACTTATTTCTGCTCCTGAGTGCTCTCCTGGCCAATCTTTTGCCTTGAGAGTCACCTGGGGATGCTAGCCTGTGACTCCCTGCCGTATGACTCTCTGTTACGGTGGGAACACTTCCCTTCTGGCTTATGCCGAGATGGGAGGAAAGAGGGTGGCAGGGAGTAAATTGCAAAAATAAGCTCTTAGTTGCTTTTAGCCCCTGTGAGAGAGACCCTTAAAAAAACGGAGCAGCTCTCTTCCAATAGGTTGAATCCAACACAGGTCAAGATGCCAAAAGGCTTTGGCTGTGCTCCTGTCTTGGACGCGGACCGCTGTCCCATTCCCCTGCGAGTAAATGATGCTACGGCTTGCCTTCAGCACTGATGCGTGCATGCTGTGGTAAACTGCAAGCACAGAGCACTTGAACTCAGTGTTTAGTGTTAAGCACTAGCACCTGGCTAGGAACAGGGGTGAGGCACCTCACCTTGGGCTTGGATGGGAGGAGTAAAGTCTCCTGCTCAGAAAGCAGCTTTAGTTAGGTGGAGATTTCATTTTGCTGTGAACCACAACCTCTGTTCTGGCAGAATTTATTTCCTTTCTCTGTCTTAAAGGTTCTTTATCATTAAGGAAAGCTTCCTGCTCTACTATGCCGAGAGTGAGAAGAAGAGCTTTGAAAGCAATAAATACTTCAATATCCACCCCAAGGTGAGCAGCGTTTGCTTTGCAGAGGGGGTTATTCTGTTTCTAGCTCCCTCCCTCGGGCCCAAAAAAAGCAAGAATCATGTCAGTACCCCTTCAGGCTCCATACTGATTCAGCAGGTACATGACTTTAGTATTTGTTTACCTGGTAATAGATGTTTCCTTGGTTTTCATGATCTCCTAATCAACTAATCTTGTGGGTATGAGAATACTGTTGGCAAAGCCAGTGGTGGAGCTAACGGCTTTGGTTGCTGCTTGTTCCTAACCCGTACTCGCACTTGTACGTGGTTGCAGCGAGCCCCTACCAACCCATGTGCCCCGAGAAGCAGCCTCCGTAGCTCTGCTGCCCAGAGCTCTCACGGGGGGGACCCTGTGCTCTGAGTCTGCTTTTGGCCTCTGTAGTCACTGGAGGCTGATGGAGCACACGTGCTTCCAAAGGTGCTGATTTCACCCAGCCTTGTTAGGGGCAACAGGCCACCCATCTGTCCCCACACAGCACGTGGGGGGTGTTGACCTACTGGTGGTGACTGTAATGGATGCACAAGCTCTCTCATCCTGCCACACTGACTCTGCAACGTCTGCCTCTGTCAGGAGATCACCTCCTGCTTGATAAAACTGCTCCTACTTCCATGTTCTAGCTAGCAGCCTTCCCTCCAAGCCAAATGCAGGAGAGCTATCTTTACCACCTTTCAGATACCACGTGGGGGTCTCCTAGTGGTGGTGGGAGTCCCTCTGCTTTTCAGGAACTGTGTGTATTGCCCCTCCTGGGATAGCCAAGGCAGGGCAGGGGTCCACAAGTGACCAAGGGTGAAAGTTCAGCTCCTGGTTAGTTAATAGTTATACTTGATTTTGCTGACTGATTGGAGTGCTCTGGTTCATCCCCAGGGCGTCATACCTCTGGGAGGCTGCATCGTGGAGCCCAAAGAAGAGCCCAACATGCCTTATGCCATAAAGATCTCTCATGAAGACTTCCATGTAAGTAGACTTCTTTTCTTCTAAAAAAACCCAAACAACCAAACACTGCAAAACACTGTATTGCTGATGAGCAGAGCTAGATTGGCAGTCCTTCCCACCCCACCAACGTGTGCCTACCCTCTCTGAGCAGACTGTCCTGAGAAAGAGGGTGGGTTACATCCTAAGTCCCCTCAAGGCTTTGCTGCTGCTCCTGCTTTGACAACCAACAAGGAAACTTGCTCCTTCTGACAGCAGGTTTTATGATACCAGCAGACAGATATTCAGGAGCCCTAGAGCCCATGTCGCTCTATCATTTTATTCCTACCATGACTGCTTGCTGTGTGCATCTCTTTCCAAGCAAGAATGTGTGGTAGACCTGGGTCATAATTGCTCCCATCTGATGTCTCCGGTGGCTGTGGAAGCCTGCGGCGGGCTCTCCTCCTGCCAGAGCTGTGCTAGTTGTGTCCAGTTCATGCACAGAAGCGCGTAAGGCAGCAGCCTCTCTAATCCCAGTGTTTTTTCCCCCTCCCCTCCCCTCTTCTAGGGTAACATTGTTCTAGCAGCTGAATCAGAGTTTGAGCAGGCTCAGTGGCTGGAGATGCTACAGGAGTCTGGAAAAGTGTAAGCTTCTTTCTATTCCTTATTCTCTTTGATCTGCTCTGTAGATGTGTAAAGGATAAAGAGGAAAAAGCCTGACTTGAAGGATTACAGGGAGGCAGAGAATCTCCCCAAGACTAGTGAGACCTTTACGTGCCTGCTAGAGCAGTTCATTCCAACACTATGGGGCTGAAAATGTTCATTTGTAATTAATGGGGAACACGGTGTTACAGTGGATCAACCCTCGCCAAGCTCTGCGCTGCTGCAGTGAGCCTGGTTTTGGTGCGGGAGCAAGCTCAGTTACCTCCTAGTGCTGTATGAACTGCAAGACAAAGCTGCCTTTACAGCTTCATGGGAGCACGAGCCCCACGGGACACAAGACCCAAGGCAGAGGTCTGTCACCCACTCAGCACGAGCAGGCTTGCCCACTGCAGAGGAGGAGGGACCCCGATTCAGCCCTTGAGTAATTGGGAGGTTTTCCTTCGATAGCACAGGTCTGCACTTGCCTTCACCAATGGTAGACTTAACTATTGCCAAGGGCAATAATTTGGGGGCCAAATTAATCTTTCGGGTGTGTATGGGAGGGAAGGAGTGTGGCTGCACAGCTCGGGAGGGGTTCTCGCTAGCCCTGTGCGGCTGCTCATTTCACCGAGCCAGCCTTTCCTCTAGTCCTTGCTCCAATATTCCAGCGCTAGTGTTTAAAATGGGAGCTAGAGAGGCGGCCGCTATCATACAGCAGATATGCTGCATGCACCTAGCTAAAAATCTGCCTGTGACACCCCCTTCCCTCCCTTCTGTTCTTGCATCAGAGGAGGAGAGCGATGCAGCTCCAGTGCTGGCTTAATCAGTGCTGATGATAGCCTGCACATGAGGAAAAGCACAGATTATGTGATTTATGTTCGCAGGGTCAGGTTGGGAGCCAAGCAGCAGCCAGAAAGGCACAGCATGGGCCAGTAAATTGATCTGCGATGAATGGGAAAGCTAAAAGGACACAGCTGAAATCTTCTAGGCAACCTGTTTTAGTGCTCTGTTGTTCCTAGATGGAGATTGTACTGCTGATGGCACTGCAGCACTTAGTTTATTGTGATCATTCTATAGTCTCCCTCATTATTTAGAACCAACCAAAGGAAAAAAAAACACCAACTTCAGAGACTGAGATCTTGTTAAATAGGGGAAAGCGGAAAAAATGAATCCAGGGTGGGAAGTGTCCTCTTATCCTCTCTCCTTTGTTCCAATTTTGTCTGCTGCCTCTTTACATCTGGGGCTGGGTGGTGGGTGTGTGCCTGCACAACTGCTTAGTACCCCCACGTCAGGGTGTGCTCACTGACACCTTCAGCTCTTCGCTCCTTTCCAAGCCTCCCGGTTTGGTAGGGAAACCGCTTATTCAATGCGGAGGGGAGCTGATGGTCTCTCCACGCTTCTAACGTGTTGTGGCTTGGACTTATCACGCTTGCCAGATCTTGAAAGCTTTTCGGAAATGCCGAAAAGCCCTGATTCCCAGCTGCCCAGGCTCCCTTCCCACCCAGAGAGGCTTTTGCTGCTGCTAGCGGGGGAGATGCACATGTACGCTCCCTATGTCCGTAGTGGCATTCCCTGCACTGGTTAAAAGTAGTCTTGGTGGGCAATGAGGGGAAAAAAAAAACCCCACAGATCAACTCTTTTTGTCAGGAGAAAGGCATGAACTAGGACATGGTTGAACCCAGCTGAGAATAATGCTGAGGGCTTGTTCGGAGGAATGTGCTGACAGTTGCCATACCGTGTGTGTACCCGTGACACTCTGCTGGGGCCATTTTGTGATTGGCATAAAAAATAACCTAGCATTTGGGGAAGGAGAAAAAATTGGGTTGTCCTGGTTCTCTCTTGTTTTCTGGAAGATAATTGTGGCTGCTGCTGGATAAGAACCAATTCTCTATCTCTACTCCTTTAGGCCCTTGGCAAAACTACGCTCCTTCCTTTAGTGACCCTCACACCCTCTACTTAGGCATATAGTCTGTCTCCTTGGGTGGCCATTCCTTTGTGTCCCCTCTTTCCTCATCTCTATAAATATACAGATGATTATCCATCCTGGGCTGTCACCTGGAGAGAACTAGGTAACATAGTGCATATGTCCTGTGGGCCATGAAGTGTTAAGTGTCTCCAAAATTGGTTGTGTATGCTCCCGAAAAAGGTAAAATGCAGGCAAAGGTAGAGAGATGCTCCCCGTGCTGCAAAAGGACTGGAACAGATGATGTTTGAGCTGTATAGCAAACGGAGATACTATACAGCTTTGGGGTTTTTTTCAGAAGTATATTATAAGGGCGCTTTCTACTTGTCCCAAGAGCCTTCCTGACCCTGTGCTTTCCAGCACTTTAAGCCATGTGGCTTTTTCTGATGAAAACTCACTTGGTAAGAGGTACAAAATTAAAAAAGCACTTGCTCGCCCCTCAGCTGAAGTCATAGCCTGTACCTCCCCGCTGCTGCGGTTACACACCGCACTGGTTCCAGCAGATAAAAGGAATAAAAGCTTAAACGCTACACGGCGATATGGGTGCATCTTCTAAGTCATACAGCAGTGGGTGTAGTAACCTTTGAGTTACAGACAGGGAAACGTCTTGTTAGGCTGGGGAAGGGAGGGAGCACTGAAAAAGTGAATCTAATAAACAGACACCTTAAAGGCTACAGCTGTTTTGAAACCCTCCAAGTAATCATATGATAAACTCTCTTGCCCCCCATCCCTCCCTTGAGCTGTTTGCTGTTGTTTTCTCTGGGATCAGATTCATCCTGTATCAGAGGACGTTAGTGGAAAAACACATTCACACCCACATGTTCTCACTCAAGATGAAGATGTCTACCTGTGGGCAAAACATCACCTTTTTAATTAGTGTTCTAATTTCCTCTGCACTTTAGAAATATCCTAGATGCTCATTAGCCGAAAAGAAATCCAGCTGTCTGCGAAGAGCAAAAGGCAGTGCTTGGGCTGCCGGAGCTGTGAGCTGCCTGGTCCCTGGGGTGATGCGTGTTTAATATATTTGTCTGGCTTTTGTAAGAGACAAAGTACAGGTTGCCTCGAAATTGTTTTCTAAGAGGTTGCCAACTTAACGGTTTCCCAAAAGCTGCAATTTCAAATGGCAGACAGAAAGGCCTGGTACAGGAAGACTTACAGGTATTTAATATTAATAAGCTCCCTTAGCATTTAACAAAGATGGCAGAATTTCTGGGCAGCAATTGCTGTTCATGTATGTGCATCTATTGGGATGAATTTTACATATGTATTTTATGTGTGTGGATATTTTTTTTTCTAATGGAACATGAATAGACATGAGCAGCAAACTCCATTTCTGGTTCTGTTTTTGATTTGTATGTCCTTGTCCTTGGTATTTAATATCTGTGTTAAAGCCTACCCTGTCCTTCAACTCAATCAGTTAATGGGCATCTGCTCCACAGGCCTTTTTTGCAGCTTATTTTCATAATGTGTTCAAAAGACCTTGAGATCCTCTGGCCAATGGTCCTACAATAACACAAGGTACTCTTTGAATACGCCCGTTTCCTTTAACTTTCCCGACTTGCCAGCATCTTGTCTGGCTTTTATCTCTGGTTCTCTTGTTTTTACAGGGAGAGGCACTTAACTCCCACTGTAGGGCCAGACACCAAACCCTAGTAGCTTATAAGTTTAGCAGAGGAGGGATTGATTGGTTCAATCAATGGGTGGTGATGGATACCAGAATGGCTGAAGATAAAAGTGGGAAGGAGTCAGTGAACGGTTAATGTTTGAAGGGGAAGAGTGGCTATAGCAGCAAAATAATGGAAGGGCTGCAGAAGACAATGTCACTGGCAGGTGGGAAGTTAGTTGAGTTAAAAGCTGAAATCTGGTTCTGAAGTCTGTTGGGATCCATATAATGGGTTCCAGGTACATCCTGTTGCAGTTGGAGGCTGTGCATGTGCTGGGTTGGTCTGGAGAGCCCTTAATACTAAACTCGGTGTAGAAATCTCCAAAACACTGGAAAAAACATTTGAATAGCTGTGCAATGTTGACATACAGCTCCTGTATTAAAAAAAAAAATACTGAATGTCAGGGAAACTTCTCCAATTAATTTGTGGAGAAAAATTTAGGGAATCACTGTCCCAACTGATGAGAGTCGGTGTGTTTGAATTCCTTGGTTGATTGCGAGGCTGAGTCCCCTGCCTCAATCCGTGGGACCCTTAGCTCTCTTACATTATCTGCTTCGTGTCTGCTCTCCCTAGGACCTGGAAGAATGCCCAGCTGGGAGAAGCCATGATCGAGAGCCTGGAAGCCCAAGGACTGCAGCTGGCCAAGGAGAAACAGGAATATTTAGGTAGGAAACTCTTACTTCCAAAAGCCATAAACCCCAAAATAGCCACTTTGCTTTTCTGGAGTTGTCACTGTGGTCAAGCCAAGCAGCTACAGGTTTTTACTGATGACTTTTACTGGATGAAGCTTTTGAGGAGGCAGCAGCTGAAATCCATGTTTTGAAGGGAGTCAAAACATGAAAAAGTTAAGGTAGGATCTGGACATCTGTGTGGAGTGTGAAAGGAAGAACATGCCTTGGCCAGCATGCTGTGGTCCTGCAGCTCCGGATGGCTGGACTGTACAAATGTTTGCAGCCCCTGAGAAGTTTGGATGTGCTGATTTCAGCTGCTCACCAGGCAAACAGCCAATACCCTTGTCTCCCTGAATCACACAGGACTGGTATTTCTGAGGATGATCACAGCTTTTCATGCATGAGTTTTCCTCCTCTATCTTTTTTTTTGCTCTTACTCTACTTAGTCTTTGTCTGCATTTGCCCACACTGTTCATGTTGAAAGTGGGAGCATTTACATGGGCTTGTTTGAGGTGTCTAATGGCCGTGGCTAATTTGCCATTGTTCTCTCTATGGGCAACGGAGAGAAAGCAGATGCTCCAGATGAACATAGAAGGTTGGAAGAGACTTCTGGAGGTTATCTAGTTCAATCCCCTACTCAAAAAACAGCCTCTGGATGGCAGTACCCTCCTGACCACCTCAGGAGGTCCAGCTGTCTCTCCCCACATTGCCTATAGCAAGAGCCAAGGGAGAGCAGCCTCTTTAACCCAGATGCCTCCTAAGTTGGAACGTTCCCCAAGATAGGCATAACAGCCCTTCTGGCCTGGGAGCTGCTGGTCGCATGTGTGAGCCCAGTGATTTAGCTGGACAGTCGTCTACTCTAAACAAGCTAGTGGCACCTTTGTGTGCTTTCAGGTTGGTGGTGCCTTGAGTAGGGGCTCCTGGTCTCTACTCCTAATCATCAAGCCACTGGAGGAATCTTGAAGAGCCTTTTGCATTTCTGCATCCATGCTGATCAGGGGTGATCTCAGTATATGGTCTCACATGTAACAGTGATCATAATTCAAGTACCAAGGCATGTTCGTTCTAGCCGTCTAAGCGCCATTCGTACGTGTGAGCTGATGGGTGGGCTCGTGTGTGAGGCAGGCAGGAGGAGCGGTTCCACACCTGACAAAGGGATAACAGGGAGTGCTGAGAGGAGGACTTGGAGAGGCAAGAGGAAAGTGAGAAAGAGGAAAGTTTTGTCAAAACATTATTTTGCAACCACCAGAGCAGACTAAGAGACTAAAGAGGGCCTCAGTATGGTAAAAGATAAGGTGATGAAGGAATAGAGAAATACACGTTCTGTGGCAAACAGGAGATATTTGGAATATAAAATATACATTCTGCTTGGTTCTTTAGTCCATGACAAGAACATTCAGAGCTGGTCAATTGTCACAGTTGGTTACTTTCTTTTGACAGTGATTGTTTACTTATTCCTACATAACTGCTGAGGCTTCTACCTCATTAGCCTTACCTTCAATGATCTGTGTCCATCCTATAGTTAAGTTTTGAGGTCGGGCACTGCTCCTGGCAGCAAGTCAAGGCTCTCTGGAGAAAGCAAACACTGCTCTGGGGAATTCCCTCAATCTCCCCAGAGTTACCTTCCACTTCCCCCGCACCCAGCTGGGATCCAGGGTTCTCTCTCAAGGTGGGACTTTGCAGAAGCCCATCAAGCCCTGGGCTTGGCCCCCCAAGGAGGGGCAGAAGAGGGAAGGTGGGAGAACCTCGGTGCAATTACAGTGCAGCTGTGCTGGGTCCTGGCAAGGAGGAAGAGGGTGAGACAGGGAAGGAAAGGTAGCAGTGGCGATCAGCAGAGCTTTAGTAACGTAAGAGGAGCCCTGCTGTGGGCAGGAGGTAGTAGAGATCTGCATTCCTCCTCCTAGCAGTAGTAATCCTGCCAGCAGGAGTAATCTCTTCAGGTGCCCAGTACAAAGGAAACCAGTAGCATCCTCCTCGCCTGATACGGGGAAGACTTAATCATAAAGTGCTACAGTGAATCTGCCCCTGCTCCCACAGCAGCCGGGTGGCGGAGCTGAGGGCTAAGCCCTAGGCTTAACTATGAGGAATGGAATGAGTTTCTGTTGAGTTTCCTGTAAGCATGACTAAGAGCTGCCTAAGGCAGAGCCTCTGTTTAAGGTTAGAGCGTAGCACAACATAGGTACACCAGGTCACAGTGTAAGGATCGGAGCAGAGTCTCTGGTGGGCACGTGTCCTTCTCAGTAGACAAGAGCAACCGACATTGAGGGCAGCTATTCTTAACAGCGAAAAGTTTGTGGCTAAGTTTGGGGATTGATTTCTGGGCTTGGCTGGGACATCCCAAGGTGACAATAGGGAGCTGGCAGTGATGCCCAGGGGGCTGAAGGAGAGAGTGATGTGCTAGGTGGGTAGGGATGGGGCACTGAACTGCAGGAGAACTGACGGCTGCTACGCAGTGTGCGACCCTGGGCACCCACTTAACCTTTCCGTGCCTTTGCTTCCTCATATGTGAAGCAGAGATAAGGGTATTTTCCTGACTCAGCTAGAGGATGGTGAAGGGTAGTTCGTTAATGCTCTTCAAGAACATTGAGAGGAAACCTTAGAAGCACACAGCTATATGGTTGTTTAGTTTTATTAAGTTATTTGGCAGGAGGGAAATTACAGAACATCCCATTAGTGTCATCTCAGCCTTTGGAGCCTCCCAGACAGATACATACAGAGCAATAGCTGCATTTTCAAGCTCCAAACAGTCAGTGTTTCATACTCATAAATATCCCCAGGATATAAATTGCTTTTTTCTGCATTTGGCCTCTGTGTGTGTGTATGTGTGTTTGCAGATAAGCTAATGGAAGAAACAGAAGAGCTGTGTCTGCAGAGGGAGCAAAAAGAGGTGAGTGTTCATCACAAGCCAATTCCCGTCATCTTCCCCAGGGCAGGGTGGAAGGTTGGGAGTTGGTGGTGGTTTCAGAGCACAGCACATGTGGGAGGGAGGCTGCAAAGCCAAAAGAGTCTCCAGCCAACCTCTGGGCCCTGTGGTTGAAGAGAGGAATAAGAGCTGTGCCATGGGCGGGGTCCTGGAGGTGTGCATCCCTGCTCCCCTTCCCAGGCACTTTCCATGCAGCGTGCTTGTGATTATGTCTCCAGGAGGACCAGGGAGGATGATCAGATTAAGTTCATATTCACTGGGTTGAATTAAACACTTGTTATTTGGTAGATTCAAGAGGACTCTGGCAATCAACTTGTCTGTCTCCACAGTTAAAAAGCAAATAAATGGACCTGACATTGTTCTAGCATAGAGATACCATTGTAAGAAACAAGGAGCCGCAAAAAGCAACGTGGTTTATTCTTTGGGCACACCAGAGATGGGGAAAATAATAAACACTGCACTAGGGAAAGCCCAAGAGAGCGCTCCCCTAGATGTGACTATTATACCTTAATTTATCAAGTTTATTGCTGTTTTCCAAACTATTCCTAACTTGTATTTGCTTAATATAATAAAAGTAGCTTATTATCATATTTACACCAAATCTATACCGGTTTTTATAGCACCAACATAAAGTTATTGCAAGATAGCTTTGCAAATGGGTTGTCCTATTACACAGTAGGAAATCCTGCATGGATGTAGACCACCACATTGCAATCTTGTGAACTGCTGCATGCTCTCTTTTCCAGTTAATCCACAACGGCTGTCGCCCCTCTTTCACAAAAGATGACAATGCTGACCTAGGCTTCTCAGGCCTATGGTTTTCCTGTGCACATTTCTGCAGTGCTGAAGTCCAAAGGTGGCTTGGACGTTCCTTTAGGGCTAAGCTACTTCTGCCTTCGCAGGGGGACATCCCTTTCTGGTGAGGTAGCCTGCTGCACAACCCACAGACATAGGGAGGGAAACGCCCTTGTCTAAAGACCCTGGAACAAATCTCTGCTCTTAAAAGCCATGCACGGTGTCTCCATTGCCCACAAAGAGCAGATGGGGCCAGGTTAGTCTGAAGGAGTTTGTTGCTGATGAAGGAATGAATATATAGCTCACGGAGCTGTGGCGGCCTGACCTGCTGTGAGCCTGAAGGCTTCAGACCAATATTTTGGGAAAGCAGCTTGAACCATGTACCTGCACTATGGAGCAAGAGTCTTGTTATGAATTTATCTGGCGTCAGTGCTGTTTTGTGACCTGCCTGGGCCTGCAGCAGGAGTTCTGCCTGGCAGGTAAGGCTGCAAGGGGACCTGACCAGGAGCGGGACCCTCGCTGTACTTTGTCCCTGTCTCCCTCCCTCTGCAGTAGGTCTCGGTACAACTGCTTCCTCTAGACTAGGGGAAGAGACCGTTTCACTGCTGGAGGATAGCTTGTGGTATTCAGTGCTCTTTAAGCATGGTTTTATTAGCACAAAGATAGCTACAGGCTGCTTAAACTGTGCAAAGCTGTAACTGTGCGGTTTGTGTTTTCCTGTCCCAGTGGGGATGGGAAGCAGGGCTGAGCTAGCAGAAATATCCCACTTCATGCGCAGCAGTGCTGGGGCTGTCACATTCCTGTCCGGGCTTTCTGTACCTGCACATATGGGCGCCTGGAAATGGTATGTGCATGTTGAGTCCAGCTTTCCCAGGGAGCTTTGGACCTTCTGTGTATGTGCAGCAGAGCTGATCTGTGCAGGGAGCATGTCTGGGATTTCCAGGTGCCCGGTAACCCGGCTGGGACTTCCGGATGTCTGGAAATCGTCAGCCAACCGTCAATCCCTTCTAATTGCCTCTGGACAAAAGTGTGGTGGAATCGGACACCCTGTGGCTCTACATAGCTCAGGTTAAAAGCTCCAGGCATTGTTAACAGGGAAGCCTTTCTTAACTCTAAGTGTGTCAGCAGAATACATTCTTGTCTTCTCTTTCGGTCCAGGAACTCGAGCGTCTGAACCAGGTCCTGGAAGCAGAGAAGCACCGGTTTGAAGAGGTGGTACGGGAGCTGCGGCTGGAGCAGGAACAGATCAGACGGTGAGGCGGCAAACTGCGCAAGGCAGGTGAACTCCCACACGGGGCAGAAATGCTGCTGTGGTGGTGAATCAAAACAGTTCATAAAATCCACCTATTTTGTGCGTGTAGGAAGGAGCTAAATGCAACAGGAACGGTTGTGATCTGTTCTCCTGCATTTGCTATCACTTGTGTGACCAACAGAATACAGTTTAGTTTCATTTTGCATGCAGGGCTCCAGCAACTTCATTTTCAAAGGACTGGGACATGGGCAAACCCCAGATTACTGGGGATAGCATGGAAGCGGACATGTGCTAGAGGATTTCAGAGAGGCAATTAGTTTGATTGATTGACCAGCCATGTGGGGTCCAGACATCTGAATCTGGTTTTCCACCATCACGAATGACACTGGGTGGATGTTGAGGTTGTCTCACCAAAAATAATTTTGTCATTTTAAGAGTTACACTGTGCAAAATATGAACAGCAAATGTATTTAGAAAGGGAAGGATGCAAGTGCTTTGCCCTGAGTGTTGAAAGGGCAAGTTTTGCCATTGCCCTCTTTTTTTCCTTTTCTCTCCCTAAATAACATCTCAGAAAAGCCAGTGTGATTTTGCAAACCATTTTTGTTTTCATAGACCTACATCTGCTCAGATGTGACTGCCCCGTCTGAGCTCTTCCAGTTGCAACCGTGGCCCTGCCCTTGCTAGAGAAGCACGCTAACGGTCGGGTTTGGTTTGACCATCAGGAGGCACAGTAAAGTTCCTGGGCGCCCGTAGTGTGTTCAAGGCGTGATGCTTCCTGGCAAGCTCCTGACTCTCCAGGGCTGCCTGTGCCGACCACCAGTGGCAGGTCCCGCACTAAGGGATCCGCAGCCTGTGCAGTCTGAGCGCGGTCTGTGGGGCTAGTGTTCCCCTGCAATAGCTATCGCCCTTTTTGCTTCTTTAGGGAGCTAGAGCTCACAGCCCGCTCCCTTAAAGGAGTGGAGGAAGAAAAGAAAGAGTTGCGAAGCCTGACACAGTCCTTACAGAAAACCCTAGAGGTGAGTGACCGCTTCTCCCCTCTGAGTGACAGCATTTTGGGAACGATCCATGAGAACTGACCAGGGCTGAAAGCAGCGCTGTCGTGTGGAATCAATCTAACATCCGCTAGTGCTGGAGTTAAGTCCCGCGCGGATGAACAGGTTCATTCGGTAGCTGATACGAAGGCCGAAATCCCCTGCAGAGAAGAACTAGAAGTGACACGGAGCCCAGCAGAACCAAACTTTTCTCAGCAGTACCAGGTGATGTGATATAGGACAATAACCATAAGTTGCAGTTTGGGAAGCTCAGGTTGAACATTAGGGAGAGACTTTTCACCAGACGGGTAGGCAGGCAGTGGGAACGGCTGAGGAACCTCCATCTTGGAAGGTTTTCACAACTCGACTGTAGAAAGCCACAGCTGACTGTATCTTGCTGTGCTGACAGACCAGCTCTGGACAGGAGGCTGGACTAGAGCCTACCAGAGGGTCCCTTCCAGCCAACACGGCTGTAAGTCTGTCACAGCTTTCTGATTTTTTTTTTTTTAACTGCAACTCCCTAAGTCCTGGTGGAAATTGGAGCAGCAGAGAGGCATTCCTTGTTCACAGAAGGGAGCATGGCTCCCAAGGAATCATGTACCACATGGGAATTTAGGAAACGGAGTGTTGATATATTAAACCCTTTCCTTACTTGGTATCACTCTGGTGGATTGGTGGGAAGTGGCTTTTTTAAATGTATATCGCTTGTGAAATTTCCACACAGCTGGCCTTCTGAAGCCTCAATGTCATCCTTAATGTTCGTGTCAGATCCTGCAAGTTTGTCCAAAAATCTGTTGCTGATGTTCCTTTGAGCTCTTCTGCTTGCCTAGACTTACGGGTATGAAAAAAGATCTGGAAAGCTATGGAAGGACCATTCGTGCCCTAGTTACACACCGGACCGAACACTTCAGAGGAAAAGAGCATGATATGTCCTATTGCCCCACAGTTAGAAGTACCACAGAGGGGATGCCTCTAGTTCACACTGAGGAGCAAGGTGAGGAGGGAAGGCAGGGAAGCACAAGGCTCCAGTCCCTGAGCTGGGTCCTTACTAGCATATCATGTCAAAGGAGCCTGCAGGTTCTCGCCCCCTTGCATAGCGAGGGCTATGGTGGAGGCTGGCTCCTCATGAGGCCGGTACAAAATGAAAACCAGATTTTGTTATTTCTGGTTTTAACCTGAATGAGGCATGTGGACGTAAGGATGGAGGGACTCAATAGGGAGGAGCCAGGCAGGAACAGGAGCAGAAATGTTAGACTTGGCTGATACTCGCAATCTCTGCCCTTCTTCAAGGAGCTCTCACTGGAAAAGCAGCAAATGCTGGAGATGCTGGAAGAAAATGAGAGCCAGCTCCCACCTCCAACCAGCCCCAGCAAGGAGCAAAGCCCCATCTGGGGGCTGCACTGCAGCCTGCGACAGATTGAAGAGAAGATGCAGCAACTTCTGGAGGAGAAACTCCTGGCAGAGAAGAGGTGAAGTGGGGGCAGGGGCTCTTACGGTGGTGCCAGAGACAGGGCTGTGGGACAAGGTGCGATCCAGTGTGAAGAGGGTGGTGGGAAAAGAGGTAGTTTTCCCCCTTGCAGGTGGGAGGCAATCAGAAAGGGTATGCCTAAATATTTCCAGGCTTAAAATTAGGCTCACTTCAAAACTGTTCCCCTGTTTACCCTGAGACCTGCAGAGAAGCAATATCCTTTATAATTTCCATTCTTGGGTGCGGTAAAGGGAAGAGGACATTTCTACCCTGCTCAGGCTTGGTGGTGCCAAATGACGTGACTATCTGCTGACTTGCTTTTTGGTTGCCAACATAAGACAAGTCTGGAAGCTTGTCTGGTTCCCATGGCCGGAGTTCAGGTTATAAATGCTTCAGAGGGGACAGAGCGAGGCAGGGCAGCTGAACTCCTTGCTGCCGCTTGGGCCTGCTCCTTTCAAATCAGGGCTTAGGCACGTGAATCCATTTGGTGTTCACGGGCTTGTCCCTAAGAAGTGTTCGGTGCTCCTGGACCTCGTCTGGGGATTGAGAATGTTCCATTCAGGAACTGTCCGCCTGACCTTCTCCAGCAATGCCTGTGTCATTAAAGTGAAACACAGAGAGCGCTCCTGTCAGCGCCTCTTTGCTCAGGGCAGCCAGGCAGTTAAGCATGCCCCATCACGGTACTGAGCCCCCTCCTTCCTGTGAGTTGTGCTGGGGTGGGAATGGTCGTCCTCCGTTGCTGTGCCGTGCACCAGGATGAAGGAGAATGAGGAGCGGTCCCGAGCGCTGGAGGAGGAGCGGGAGTTTTACTCTTCCCAGTCGCAAGCACTGCAGAACTCGCTCTCGGAGCTGACCGCAGAGAAGCAGCAGACAGAGAGAGACCTCAAGGTATCCCCTGTGTATGTCGCATATTGCCGTCCCTGGGCCCAGAGCTCTCTCATTTTCCCTTTCAGTTTATCCCCTGTCAAGTGGGAGACTTAATTTTATTTTGTTTCCTTTTGTGGTCGCAAATCTTCATTTGCTATGCTTCGTATCATGGTAACACGTGAAGTTGCCATGTTTTATCTATGTAGCACTATTATTTATTTTCTCATTCTGAGGCCTGATTAACCCATTCAGTCAAAGTCTTTCCATTTGCTGCTGTGAAAGCATCATCTAAAGTTGGAGGGAGGGGGAAAAAAGTAAAAAAGGAAAGTAGACACAATCAAGAATAAAGATTATTTCAAAGAAATGCTAATCTGGACATTGCAGAACTGAGCAGAAATCTCCCCTCCTCGCTTGTGCTCAGAGAATCAATCTTAAGATATTAAAATCTTCAGGAATCTCTGCATGAACTTGGGTTCAAAAGTAAAGGAATGCAGGTGAGGTACCAGCCCTCCTTTGTTATCCCAGTAATGGAAGATACCTTAATCTACGCAAAGGTAATTGGACAAAATATGCTGTTTTATTTTAATCTAAATAATGTAAAGGTTATGCTTATTATTGGCTATTTGATACTCAACACCCTTCTACAAATATTTTGTCCAAAAAAACCCCAATTCTTCTTTTTCCTGCACCTCCAAGATTTTCTTATCCTGTAACCTTCCACTTGGCCAAACTAAAGTGAAGTTGACCTAAGCTGTATTAATTATTCTCATTTGCTAAGCTACTACTGATATTATGCTTTATTTCTAACTTTTCTTGTGTTTTGTTTCTGCAACTAAGTACTGTACACCCATTTGTGGGAATTGACTGCCTTTATCTCAAGTCTGTCTCAGCTGGAAAGATCTCCTGTTCCTGCTCAGCTGCAAGTACTTGCTTAAGCACAAATTCATGTGTTGAAATACCATCTCTGATTCCACATGGTTCAAACAATGAGAGGGAAGCTGTGAAAATAAAGTCAGAGTAAAGGAAAATTACTAAAATAATCTGGACTTCAAATTCAGATTCTGTCTGAAGACATGAGGAACAACTTTTATGTTGTCTTACAATATTTCTGTTGGTTTTCTTTACTGTTGTCTTTTCATTTTCATCTGCTTGGTGGGTCCCTCATGGACCTTGTGAGTTAGCAGGATGGTTATTGAGACGCAAGGTGTTTTTCAGCAATGCTTATTCTCTTCCTCAGGCTGAGGTGAAGGTGCGCATGGATCTGGAGAAGAAACTGAGAGAAGCTGAGGAAGCGCTGCAGAGCTTGGAGCAAGGCTTAAATTCTCTGGATTGCAACAAGGAGAAAGAGGAGAAGATGAAAGCAGATGTCGGTAACTTGAGAAGTAAGTCAGTCATCCGTCCTCCCTACTGATGAGCAAGCTCTGAGAGAGGAAATATTTCTACCCACCTCCCCAGACACAAAAAGAAGTTCCCAAATTAGCAAAGCTGCACATAATGTGCTCTCCCAACTCCTTGTACCTCAACTGCACCTCCATTTTGAGAAGCCAGAATGTGCTATGCAGGCACTTGGTGTTTAGCCCTTGAAGGAGGGCAAAATTATCCCAGCTTTCCCTGTTGGGTGGAAGACAAACCTAGGGCAGAGATGAGCAAATGCTTTCTAAAATGTCAAACGGGGAAGCTGTGGCAGAGCTGTAAAGACTGATTAGGTCTGAGTTATAGAGTGTCCTCCGATTCCCCTCAAGATAATCTTTTCTCAGCCTTGGTTACAAGAACCTCAGCAGTTTAAGGAGGACCATGGTTGCTGCAGCAATGTGCTGGTAGGTGACCCAGCAGGTGAAGTTTGGATCCTTACTCAGAGCAGAATCAGTGCATCAGCCCAGCACTGCTGTGCTGAGGTGACTGCCGTCCACAGGTCAGACTCAGGTTCCTCACAGCTTATCCCTGTTTCTTTGCCTTTTTTTTTTTTTTAAGATGGGGCATTACCCTAGCATCTGGCTTGAGTCAGGTTTTGGGAACTGACATTAGCAGCTTCAGCTGGGTGAAGTCTTGCTTGTCTTCCATCCTCAAGTATAGTGCAGGGGGAAGCTGTTATGAAGATGCTGTATCTGTGCAGTTAAGGCTTCATTTCAGTGAAAGGTGGATGTATTGGGCCAATATAGAAAAGTCAAAAAGTCCTGTGGCATTCTGAGCCCTGTTACATATGTAAGTATAAATACATGTATAAACAGTTTTTATATATATACACATATTTATAATTTATATATATAAATATACGTAAATAAAATAAGTATCATTCAGTAGTTTCTACATCAGATTTCTAAACTGAGACAAAAGGGCATGATTCTGACTTCAGAATCTGGCTCAGAGCTATGGTAAGAAAACAGAGCTAAAGTGTATATGTTGAGCTCAACGTTCAACTACAGCTGAGCTACCTGCACAGGGCATAAGTGAGTAACCTCTGGCACTGAATGTCTCCTGACACTCATTTCCAATCTCAGATTTTTGGGAATGTTTTCTTCAAAAGAGTAAAAATGTACTGATGAGCAAAACGCTAGAGAAAGTGAGGGACCAGCAATGTTTTCTTTAACATCAGTCCCAGCACAGATTGCCTCAGTCCTTCCAAGTGATTCCTGCAGCTCTGCCTTGCCCTTTCATGTAAGAGTTGGGGTGCGTTAGCATGCGAGACCTCTGAACAGCAAGGGACCAGCGACAGGCAGGAGGACAGCAAGACGGGAATGGCAGAAGATATGCTGGTTAGACCATAAGAGGGGAAACGGGCCAGGAAAAGCAGCTCGTGTGGCAGATCGGGACAGAATAACATTGTCAGTTTGGACATGGGGCTTTGCATGGAGCCTGTAATGCATGTATATATGTGCTAGTATTTGCTATGCTATTAAGAAATCCCTGGCCACGTACGGCCTGTGTGTGTGTGCCTGCGCCAGTGTTGCCAACACCACCCTTTCCACAGTTAAGACTTTACTGGTTTTAGAGGTCCTTCAAAGCAAGTGCAACGAGCAAGGCTTCAGACCCCTCTGTTGCAATAGAGTTGAGAAGTTTTATCATAATATCAGAGGCTTTTGGCAGTTGAATCATGAGCAGTTGTGGGAATGATCGATGGGGAATGGATGGTTGCAGTTCTTTCTAAAATTTAAGTATGTATTTGTTGGGGACTGGAGGTTTTTGTCACTTTGAACTTGTTCATTCTGATGATATTCTGGAGCTTCATGGATTGTTGTTTGTGAAGATCTAGGGAGGTGTTGAATGTCATTACCTGGCTCAGCCCATCAGCGAGTGCAGTCCCTTGTGACTGGTTCATTGCTTGAAGTATCTCTCCCGTCATTGCTCACAGTGGTGTCTTCTCCTCAGAGTTCTTTGAAGAGTGCATCCGCAATGCCGAGCTGGAGGCCAAGATGCCTGTGATCATGAAGAACTCTGTGTACATCCACAAGGCTGCCACTCGTCGCATAAAGAGCTGCCGCTTCCACCGCCGGAGAGCCAGTACTTCGTGGAATGACTGTAGGTATCGGGCAGCTTCTTACTCTATATCCTGCAGGAGCAGATATGAGCAGATGGGGCTGACAGAACAGTAAGGTTTGCAAATGTGGTTCATAGAATCATTAAGGTTGGAAAAGACCTTTAAGACCATCGAGTCCAACCGTCAACCCAACACCACCATGCCCACTAAACCATGTCCGTAAGTGCCACATCTACACGTCTTTTAAGTACCTCCAGGGATGGTGACCCAACCACTTCCCTGGGCAGCCTGTTCCAAGGCCTGACCACTCTTTCAGTACAGAAATTTCTCCTAATGTCCAATCTAAACCTTCCTTGGCGCAACTTGAGGCCATTTCCTCTCGTCCTATCGCTTGCTACTTGGGAGAAGAGACCAACACCCACCTCGCTACAGCCTCCCTTCAGGTAGTTGTAGAGCGCGATGAGGTCTCCCCTCAGCCTCCTTTTCTCCAGGCTAAACACCCCCCAGTTCCCTCAGCCGCTCCTCATAAGACTTGTGCTCCAGGCCCTTCACCAGCTTCATTGCCCTTCTCTGGACATGCTCCAGCACCTCCATGTCCTTCTTGGAGTGAGGGGCCCAAAACTGAACACAGTATTCGAGGTGTGGCCTCACCAGTGCCAAGTACAGGGGCACGATCACTTCCCTACTGCTGCTGGCCACATTATTTCTGTGGCCTTCTTGGGCACACTGCCGGCTCATGTTCATATTCCATAGTAGTAGAATGGAGCTACAGAGAAACTTGGAGCTTCCTTACCCAGAGAGCAGGCACTGAGTCTGTGTATTGGTTGCCTGTCTCTTCATGTGTGTTGAAAGGTAACTGCTGTGATGGTCCTGGGACCCTAAAAAAACCATGCTCAAAGCTGTTTTCATCTGAATGCTTAATCACAGACTGAGTCAGGTTGGAAGGGACACCAAGACATTGTCCAATCCAATCCAGTGCTCAGAGTGGCTACCTGCAAGGTTAGATCAGGTTCTACATTGAACCCTAAATCAGAGGCAGCTGTAAAGAAGAAAAGTGTGTTTCCATGCTGTCAGCATTCTCCTCCTCTGAACACAGTAAGGTGAAGCTGTCAGAGTGCAATGGTTAGCTCATCCCTTGCCAGGCTCTGTCGTGGTGATCACGTGGCTCGTGTGCTCTAGTGAAGCTCTGTCTTCAGTTTGTGTCCCTGACGGAGAGTGCTGACCTTTCTGTGCTGCTCTTGTTTCAGTGAAGCAGTCCCAGTCCTTCATCTTCTCGCACGCAGAGGCTGAAAACATCGAGGAGCTGAAAGAAGCAGCCAAAAGACTGAGCCAGGACCAGCACTTCAGGGAAACTCTCTATCAAATCATGAGGTTGCAAAAGGATTCTGCTTCGGGGGACAAAAAGTGACTCTTGTTGGGAGGGGGCTTCTGATCTCAACTTGCCATTCAGCTCCACAAAAGTTACGCCATCGGGCGCTAGGGTCAGAAGGGAGATTTGCCCTTTTGTGGGGAAAGTGGGGGAAAGTTGTGCGTAGGCAATTCCCTCAGTTAGTGGCTTTGCTTTAGTTTGAATGCTCCCCGCAGCCTGGCAGACCTTCTCTGCTGACCACTCCAGATCCGTTTGCTTCAGCTGCTTACGTTAAGCTATGTTTTGCCAAGGTACCACAGTCGGTGTTAAAGTGAACCCCAGACCGTAGGTTAGGAAGTGCCTCTTCTTTTCTTTCCTGTCTAGTCTGTCTGCCAAACACAAGTGCTTCTGAGAAAGCCCTTTGTCAGCCTGTGCTCCAGCTAGTGTAGCCTCCCCAGCCGGACACAGCTTACCCTGGTCTGCCTGATCCCCTCTGGCTGCAACCCCTGGTCAATCAGCCCTTTGGTGGGGCACTTTTCCTGAAGACCGCAGCAGTCCCGGCCTCCCAAGCACAGGCAATAATGTCAAACACAGGGCAGCCTCTTGATGCTACATCATTTCAAGCAATCGGTAGCAAATGAAGACAACCTGAGGATGCTGTGGATTTGGTTCCAAGGAGGATCATGTGCAGAGAAGAACTTATAGGTAACTCAGCGGCATTGATGTAAGCTGGAGGGAGGGTTATGTTGTGTTGACTGTAGGCAGAACACCCTGGAGCCACCTTTGCACTTTTCTTGCATTGGGACATCTGGCTGTGTCACTGCCAGAAGGAGGAGCAGAGCTATGTGCTGCAGAAGGTGTTACAGGCAGATTCAGTGTGGAAGAGCCTTTTGACTCAGCTCTGATGGCTTCCTCATCAGCTCTATAAAACAAGGTGGGTGAGGAGTGTCCAGAAACAAAACCCACTACCACTTGGAGAATTAAACATTGTCGGCAGCAAGCTGTCAGGGCTGTGGATGTGGAGAAAGTCATCTCGGTATATGCTGCAGTGAATAGCCTGTGTCCAAGGCTTTGCACTGCTCTCTACCAGTCCTCTTAATTGCAATCCAGGCTATCTCCATCACACTGGGATCTCTGGCAAGTCAAGGCTGGATTGGGAGTGATGCTGTGGACAGCCTATTCAGAGGTGGGCTTCTGGCTGGCCTCTGTCCCCTCCCAGGTGCTCTCCACGTGGTTATTGCAGGGGAGGACTTGCCCTGCATGTGGTCATCTTGTTACAGGAGAGGAATCACTTTGCTGTGGAAACCTTGCAGCCTCTCCCACCTATTTTAGGCAAGCAGCTGGCTAATAATTACCCATGCTGTAAGAACAGCACTGCCCAGTGCTCACCGAGCACATGACAAGCGCACTCAGACTGACGCTGTTATCCCCATGGTATAAATTGGGAAACAAAGGAATAAACAATACAAAGGTGAATGAAGTTAGCAGCGGAGGTACAGTTAGGGCTTAGGGGGTCTTAAGTGCTGTACCCCTCATCAGTACCCCTGGGTATTACATAGGTAATACATATTACATATGTCCAGTGACACCCGGGTAGCTGCTTACCTGTCCCATGCAGATGGTGACACTGTCCAGTCCTAGGCTTTGGCTTCTGGCCACCTAAGTCATTCCCTACCAATTCAGTGCTGTTTCTAGGGAGAAATCAGGGATGAGCCTGGGAAGGGAGCCCTGGCTTGCCAGCCAGAGGAGAGGCTTTGATGCTGAGTGGAGAATGTGATGCTCCTGCAGGGAGTCACTCTGGTGTGACCAGAGGAAAAGCATTGAAGGCACAGCCTGTACTTTCTATTTCAGGCAGTTACTGACCAGTATCCTTCTGCCAGGCAACAGGAGGTTTTATACGATCAGAAGGTCCAGCACGGAAGGCTGACATTTTTGTGATGACAGGTGATGCGATAGGAAAAGAGAATTTGCATCCCTCCTTAGCATACCTGATCCTTCTGTGTTTTTTCCACTTGTGCTTGTGTGCTAGAAAGCCACAAAAGAATTCTTGCTCCTACAAGGCTGAAGGGCTGTGAGAAAGCAGTACAGAGCTCATTTTCCCCTTTACACTGTCCTCACATCATCTCTGGCTATTTTCCAGTTACAAGGTCTATATTATGTGATGCTGGGCTGGAAGGGACAGAAAAAAGGACAGCCAGGGAGTGTATCTGTAATTCAGGCAGTTAGGAAAATCACCCTGTGGCTTGTGAATGCAGCACCTTTGATCTATTACCATCAAAAGCCACAATATCACACTTTACAGAAGCGTTGTACTCAGGAGGTAGCCGTATCGGATCTTCCTTTACTGTGCATATTGACAGCAATAAGTAAATAAAGGTTACGCTGACACTAGAGTGAATTCCTGTGTGTTCTTGATCCACTGTCACTGAAATGATGTTAAATTGCCTCTGCAGGAGTTGAGACAAATCGTTGTGACACGCTCATTTACTGCCAGAGCACTTCCTCTGCTTCACTGAGTTATTGTGTTACGTGCTTAACATCACCTCTCAAAAGGACTGGCTCTATGTAAAATCCTTTCACCCTTGCTACCCACTTCCACTTTTAAAATGTGTATAAAGTTAAAGCCAGGATGTATTAAATGTAAAGAAGGAATCTCCCACTTGCTTATCTGAAGCCAGTGAGCAGCTCTGTGTAACCAGCAAGGCATGCCCTAAGCCGCCTGCGGCGAGGTGCTTGCCATCAGTCCTTCCTTGCTGCAGATACTAGTCCTGCCGAGGAACCTACTGCCCTGCAAGCTCCCTGGCAGAGTCAGCACGAGCTGGGTCTATGCACCACAGCATCTTAATTAAGTGACTGTCTCCTTATTCTGTTTGAAAGGACACAGAATTATTGATTTCAATGTTATCTGTGTATTTTTAATGCAATGCAGTATCAGAAAGATGGATTAAGGAGCAACCCACCTCTATTCAAATAACCTTCACTAGTAATCCTGAGTCAGATCGCTTTCTCCTACTGGGAAACTTGGGAATGAGATGAGAACTCCCTCCACTGAGGAGAGTTCCCTAAATTGTTCCCTCATGTCCAAGAATAGGAGAAGATATAGGATGGGTTTGCACCTCTAAGATTTCCTTTCAGAAGTTGCAGAACAGCTAGACTGGGTCTCAAAAGCCTGTGGCCATTCTTCCACCACCTCCACCTTCTGGCAATCACCTGGGAACTTCTCTTCCCTCTGAAGACTTTCCTTGTTGTCCCCTTCAGAGACACTTTAAAATATGGTTTCATTTGCAGACACTGCCAAACGTGAAGCCTGCTGATTCTCTTCTGCGTTGTCTTGCCTGCTTTCCACAGTGTGAAGGGTGGCTCCCGCTAAGGTCAGTTTAAGGGTTAATTTCGTCCTCTACATAAGACGCACGAAGCCTCCAGGCTGGTGTAGAAGAGTGGTTCCTGCTGAAGGACAGGGCTTTGGCAGCTCTCGCTGCCCCAAGGCTTTGCTCTTGCACAGAAGTAAATGGCAGAGAAAGAGAGGCAGTGCCAGCCCCGCTGCGTCCAATATGTGCTGCCTCTAACGCAGAGAAAGTGGACAAGAAATGGAAACTGCCCTCGGGGTCAGAAGTCATTAATAAAGGATAAACGGTTGCTGGTGCGTCTTATGCATTGCTGTGCACGGCAACGAGGGACGCAGGCTGGCAGCAGTATTCAGCTAAAGAGTACGGCTTTTTTTTAGCTCAAGATGGTAGGCAGGCTTTCTGCTTAGGACATTAGTGTAACATTAGTGTATCTCTTTGGAGATAAGATGATAGTTTTTCACAGAAATAGTCTGTTTTGAATGCTTTTTCATGCAGTCACTTTCTGTGGTTAGCGGAAGGACAGAGGATAGCTCATGTTGTGTCTAGTAAGGAGAAGTTTCTTCTCAAGAAGGTGGCCATGCTCTGAAAGTTTTGTCCAAAGCTTATCTTCAGGTCCTGGGGCTTGCCTGGAGACTCGGTGCATCATTGTGCTGGTGTGACTGCGCAGGATGCTATTATTTTCAGCGTCTTCCATCTGACACAGCTGGCACAAGGATAATTCCGCAGTTTTTCCACCTAGTCCACACACAATTTGTTACCCATCTAGTCTGAGCGTGGCCATGAACGGGAGAGATGACTGAGCCAGAGGAATCGGCTGTAGTCAGTCACCTGAGAGCTCGGTCTGAGGTGGCCTGTCAGGGTGATGGTCACCATGAGCTTGGTCCCACCAGGTGGGACCATGAGCTCGGTAACCACACGTAGTTTGTTGAACAACCTGCGATGCCTTTCTGCCCACTGAGATAACATCCCTGCTTCTATATTAACTCATTTACTTCTCACTGCAGGCTTAACTCTAAAGCTGAAATGGAGAAAGATCCAACTGAGTGCTTGGTCAGGTCTGTGAGTCCTTTCTTCTTTTTGTCACCAGTACTAAGGGCAGGACACACCACAGTGCTGGAACCAACATCTCTTTTTTCAACATTGGCTGATCTGGCACTTCAGAGGAAGAAAAATTATAAAGGCCATTTTGTGTGAGTGGCAAAGGCACCTTTTGCTAACTCAGAGGTGTTGCAATAAATTACTCAGCAGGGTCATGTGTTCTTATTTTGCTGTATTATAAAAAGTGCAAATTTTGCATTGCTTAAAATAGTAAGTGAACTTGCTTACCCTTGAGTTCTTCTTAACTGCGCTCCTGCCTCATACCTCTCTGTGGAAACCACCCAAGAGCAGAGGAACAGGTCCTCTCCTAGAGCTGCTGCTCCCATCGGTTTCTTCATCGTTAATTCTGAGGGCAGAAAAGAGCTCCTGTTCTCCTCCCTACATCAGCGGCTACCTGCAGGAGATGCCTGCCCCTGCTCTTCTGGCATCAGGAAAACAGGTTCTTTTTTTTTTTTTTTTTCTGTTCTAAGCTCTGCAAAATAGGAGTAAATATTTTTAGCATCTGCATTTTAATAAGGGGCTTGAAAATGAGCTGTTTACGGTGGGTGTGAGAAAACTGACTTGCTGCGATGGGATTAAGCCCTGTTCAAAAAAGGTGCTATCTCTCTCAGCCCTGATGGAAGTATGGCTGGAGGCTTGTGTTAGTCACTGCCGCAAGCACAGCTGGGAACAGGGCAATAGCACTTAGGGCAGAGTTCTGTCTTTGGGAGGGTTCACAAGCACTCAAGGACCCTGGGTGTCAGAGGTAGGCTGTGCTCTTAGGTGCACTCATCTCAGCAGCATGCAAGGCTGTAAGAAGAATTAAAACCACATGGCAAGAAGGTGGGAATGCTGTGGCTTTCGTAGCAAGATAGAGGAGTGGGCTTACTGGAAAGATTGCCAGAGAGGAGGGATTGTAACTCACTGGGGAATAGCCACTGCTTTAATTTCTCCTTCCCTTTCCTGATTCTGCCAGGGGCACAACCCTTGTGCTTGCTGCAGGCAAGAAGGAGGTGAGGAGGCTTCACCAGGAATGAGATTGAAAGGTAGGAGTGCAGCAGATGTGACTAAAAACTACAGCACTGCTGATAGCGGGCTGGTGTATTTAAAAAACAAACAAAAATGTGTGCTATGGCAAGAACATCTCAACAAGCAAAAGAAACTGTCCTATTTCACAGTAAACAAAAACCACCTCGAGTCCCAACTGGAGTCCAGTCCCAGGTGCTCAGAGAAAAGGGGTCTGCAGCCAAAGCCCTCTTCTCCTCTCCCCAGCTGCCACTGAGCAAGACGCTGTGAGTAAACACAGCCGAGCTTGCACTGGCATGGCCCAGCTGGGGTGTGGGGACATGGCTTACGGTTGTTCTCCTTTGCAGGTACCTGTGTGTATGCAGCGGCTGCTCAGGGGGGCAAAAGTCAGTCTGTTGGTGCTGGAAAGGTTTGGGTATCTAAACGTTGACTGGAAGAGGCTGGAAATCCCTGCAACTCTCAATGGAGTTGGATGTTCAGAAACTCCTCTGGCCTGGAGCAGCAGCTCTCTAGATCCCTCTCTGATCAAGTGCAGGGAACTTCAGACAGATTCCCTGACCCACGAAGGGATGCGGGGAATAGAGGTGAAGCCAGGCTCTCTCTCTCTGCTTCTGCTCCTGCTCCTAAATTTCTCATGTTGTAGTTTCTCCCTGAGCACAAATACAGGGCAGGTGTTGTTTAATGTGGAACTTATTTTAGATTAAGAGAAACAAGGTGGGCTTCCTGTGCAGGGAGAGCTGGCTTTCTTCCCACGTAGGGGCAACATGGGCTCCAAAATGAGGACAGAAAATTCCCAGCCATTCAAAGGTATCTTGGATGGGTAAAATAAGCGTGCTTATCATATGTGCCAAGCTTGGATGAGGAGGAGTAGCAGGACACACTGTATTCAAAGTGTGAAGCCAGCCTGCAGTAAGGGAAGAAGAGAGATGTTTGCTTGGAGGCAGAGATGTTTTAGCCCCTTGCTTTGGCTGATGCTGAAGGAGCTAGAAGAGAACCTGTCCACTAAGTCCATGTTCTCCTTTTAGCTTGTGGCTGGCTCCTGGTGCTGGCAAGGTGTTGGGTTTGCTGACTGCTCACTACACAGAAAATCCCTCCAGCTGTGACCGACTGCTGCTGAATAACAGCCTTGTTCGAAAGCAGTGGTGGTGGTTGTGGCTCCAGGGACCACCCTCAGACCTGTATGCAGCAAAGGACGAGCATGACACCCTTCCCAGCTAAACTCACAGGGGCCCGATGTCATGGGAGCCTTTGGCTTCCCCTTGCAAGCAGGCATGAGCCCAGCCTGCAGCTCTGTGCTGGCACCCAGGAGCGGAGAGCCCCGTGCCCACTTCTTGAGCTGCTCCTGCATCCCAGCCTCCCCACTGCCTCTGGCCCATTGGATCCCAGCACGCCACGGCAGGCTTCTGCCACCAAGCTTTCATCCAGCAGCAGCAGTGTGGAAGGAGGGGATTTAATGAGCCACTGGGAGCAGGTGGGGGAGCCATCCCATTCACTTCCCAGGGAGAAGAGCAGCTCCCTGTCCCTGCCCCTACAGCACCCTGTTTGGCTCTCGAGTGCGGTGCAGGGGGGGTCCAGAGGCTGGCTGTCAGAGGAGCTGCTCCTGGGCTCTGCTTCGTTCCCAGACCAGGACAGGAGAGAAGGAGAAGGGAGAACAGTTGCTTTCCAGGTGAATTGGAAGGAAAAGAGCAGACCTCGCAGGGAAGCAAAGAATAGCTGTTGTGGATAGTGCCCTGCAAAGCAATAAAGCATCCTGATAATCTTTTTTTCTTTGTTCAGGCAGGAGGGAGGAGGCTTGAAAGATGGTTCTGGGCTGTGGTTCTGCTGTGTTCCTTATACCAAGAGTTCTGGTCCTGTCTGTACTTGAAGAGGGTTGAAAAGTTAGCAAACAAATTGCCTTACATGAGGAACATCCTCTCCCTCCCCGCTCCCCCAGCTCCGAGCGCGATGGACAAGCCAACTTCTTCCCCCCTTCCCTCCAGCCCCCTCCCTCAGCTTTCCATTTGCTCTTCTTCGGCTAATTGTGGCTATCTTCCCGAGGTGGAAATTAGCATCACCCCAGCAGGCTTGGCGGGAGCCGTGGGAGGACGGCCCTGCCCGGGCGGAGGGGAGGCCCACCCCAGCGCTGCCCCGGGCAGAGCGGGAGCCCACCCCGCCGTGGTGGAGCTGGGGAGCCGCTCCGCTTGGAGGGTGCAAAGGAGGCGAGACCTGGCCTGCAGACGGTCGTAGCTGCTCGTGCCTTTCTTGTAACGCTGCCTTTCTGTCTAGAAAATATTATTCCTCCTGCTCGCAAAGTCTGTTAGACTTGAGCGTTTCATGCAGAAAATGCGTAGAGATGGGCAGCGCGCACCCCGGGCTGTTAACCAGGCACCTTCCTTCCCTCTGTCACAGCCCGCCTCGCGCTCGGCTTTGGGCCAAGCCCTGCGGGTGCAGAGGTGGGCAGGGAGGTGCCTGGTCCCCCCTCGCCTCGCACCCTGCAGCTTGGACCCTTTCGGGGTCTGCGCGCCGGGTCCCGTCCCAGCGTGTTTCGCAGGGGCGGGGGGCAGGCTGAGGAACCGGTGCCTCCGCCAAACCAGTCTGAGCCTTCGCTGGCAGGCTCGGGGGGCCTGCGCTTTAGCGAGTCGGCTGGCGTCGTGTGTCCCTTGCCAGCTGCTAACGAGCGCTGAATCCGACTCACCTCTCACCCCATGTATTCACACACATATACGTACATACGTGCACACACATGTGTATGTATATACACACACATACATAAAAAGATGGTGTGTGTTAAATGCATATCTCAAATATGTCATCTATCAAAAGAAATATATCATAATGAGGTCTTTTTTAGTTTTCTTGTTTTGCCTGAAAATAATTTGCCCAAAAATAATTGGCCCAAAAATTATTTGTGATTTTTTCCTCTGATTTTCTTTCCTCATAGACAGAGAGCAGACCGGAAAGTTTTAGCTTCAGGTGCAACATGATGTGCTCTATAACTGAAGGTCACCCTGGAGGCCATGTCGCTACTGCAGCTGCCATTGCCAGACCCACAGGGAAAGCAGCACGTGGGCAAACAGCCAGGGCAAGGACAACAGCCTGTTAATCCTGCATGTAGGGACACTTCTGCTCCTCTACCGTGCAGCAGCCAGGTCAACCGTGGCTTCAGTTTTTCCGAGTCTTTCAGCGACCTGCTCAAGACATGCAGCCGAGCATCTTTCCAGCCCCCCTGGATGAGGGTCGGTGGTGGCAGCTCCCTGCCGGCACAGCTGGGCACGCAGCTCCCGTGTGCGGAGCGGTGCCGGTGAAGGGGGCAAACAGCCTGTCCCAGGGCAGGGGCTGGGCATGGGGTTTGGGGCTAATGAGGGTTTTGAAGTTAGCGTATAGTAAGCCTGATGTGACCTTTTCCTTGCTGCTTTCTCTGGATAAATAGTCTCAAATCATGAGGGCTATAAAACCAGCGCATTTCCTAGTGCCAGCATCATGTAAATAAGCCAGGTCAGACAGCTGGCTTGCCAGAAATGTCCTCAACATTTTCCTTTCCACGTAACTTAACAAAATACAACTATATCCTAAGAGCACTGGAAACACATCACTCTCACATGCATCCGGGATGTTTTAAGTATCCCTGAATGTTACGGAAAAGAAGACAAGTAACTGTTCCCCCTTGGAGGAGGTGGTGTGTGTGTCCCAGACAGGGGGCTCGTGGGGAAGATGAAGGGAGTGCGCTGCTGAGTCTCTGTAGCTGCAGTGCGGCAAGGAAGAGGTGGTGTTAAAAAGAAAGATTTCCTGATTTAAGGCACTGAATACATTTGAATTGTTTTGCAGAATAATTGGCTTGCACTTATTGCTGCTGTAACGGAATAGCCAGAGAAGCAGAAGCTGTGGCTGCTTCTGCAGCAGGAGACATCAATTATGGAGGAAGGAGGACGTGCTGTATAAGGTCAGGAGGTAGTAGGACAGACAGGACTATATTCTGCTTTTTCTCTGCCTGTCCAGGTGATGTTTGCCATGGTAGGGTATGAGTTCCCAAGGTAGCACTAAATGAATCCTGTCTCCTTTCTAAGGAGAAATGGGTCAGTATTTGCCATCCCTACAGCCCCGATACCACAGCCTGCCGTGTTATGGATGCTAATTACGGTAGTAAGGTCACGACTTCAGCTCATTTTCTGGAGGCTGTGTGTGGAGAAATGCGAACTATACAGAAGCAGAATGTGGGTGCTCATCTTCGTGTGGACAGCTGCGTCAAAGACAAATCAGGTTTTATTTTATGGAATTTCCTCTCTTCTTAATCTTCAGAGATTTATTGAAAAGCTTAAGGCTAGGAAAGACCACTACAGTCTCTAATCTCTTCTCCTGTCTGCTGCAGACGAGTACGTTTCACCTACTTGTCACTGGGTGAATTTTAGTGTTATTCTAATCTATGGCAAGAAAGGCTTGGGAACGGGATCTGCGGCTCGTTGTCTCTGGCACTTACTGGGGATTTCCCCACCTGCATTAATGCTGCCTGGACCAACACATGCCTAAACATGCCCCAGCACGGACCTTCCAGGAGGTGTTCGGGAGCAGCAGCGGCTGGGGAGCCCGTGGGCTGGCAGGTCTCCTTGGCTGGGCTGTGCACGGAGAGCTGGAAGGCAGAGGGGTCCCTGGGGAAACCTGGCAAACCCAGGTGGCAGCGCCAGAGCAAGGGGAAGGAGAGGAACCGAGGTGCTTGGTGAGGGGGCCCGTCTCACACAGCAGGAAGGATCTTCAGGCCACACTATTTTTCTTGGAACTGGCACCACTAATAGGGAAAAGAAGGAAAGCAGTGACTGGCTCAGGCTCCTCACACTCGCTGCTGGAGGGGTTTTATTTAATTACGTACATTTGCCAAGGCTGTTTGTATCTAAACATATATGGATCATTTTTTTCGGGAAGTTGTATTGTTATCCAGACTAGTTGCTGTAGCCTTTGGAGGCTGGGGTCTGGTGAATCCACTAGAAGAGATGATCCTTGTTCTTGGTGGCCATGCTGTCAGCTGGAGCATGGTGGAGATGTAGGGAAGTCATGAGTAAAGTCTACTTGTAGGGAAGAGGTGAAGCTCAATGAAACGGGAAAACTAGTGCAAGCAGAGGTGCCAGGCTGGAGCTTTGTGGGAGGAGAAGGCAGCTCATGCCATGCCCCAGCTGACCTGGTGAACTTGTGTAGCCATTGCCCTTCCTGGGGAGCAGCTTGTAACTTGGCCAGAACAAGTTCTGGGGTACGTACCCAGCCGCAGCCTGCAGCAGCATCCCTGTGGAGGGAAGCGCACAAAGGTCAGGTAGAGCAGCGGTTAAAAAGGTCCCTTGCACATCTGTGCTCTAGAGCCGAGACGTGATTTCGTGAAGGGGTTGTCCAGCTTTCTGCTATGCCCAAAGTGACTTTGAGGCTTGGGTTGTGGTGGCTGCAGGGACAGCGGCTGTGGGAGGATGCTGAGGAGACAGGGACCCTGGCAGGCTGCAAGCCAGGCAGCTCTCAAAATGCAAGTGCCCCCCATCTCTGCTCTTGGGAGACACTTAATGGAGAGAGGGATCTTTTTTCCTAATTAAGAACAATATAGAAATATATGTAATCTCAGATTTCCTCAAAGCTGCAGAGAAATGCAGGTGGGAAAGGGAGGGAAGCTGACGAGCAGCAGCCGAGAGGAAAATCCAAAGCTTTATTAGTGCTCCATTTTCCACATGGAGCACCATGGGGTTTTGTCATCTTCGCTGAAATAAGAGATGGGCAAAAGGACCTTTATCTGCAGCTAGCTCATCCAGGCCCCTTGCAGGTTACTTATTCCACCTGCTAGTCCTGCCTGTATTTTGTTTATGTATGTCCGTGTCTCTGCTGTGCTGCTGGAGGTGTGCGTGTGGAAAGGGCACTGACGTCTGTGCCCTGCCCCAGGAGGATGAACAGCACACGTGTAACCTCAGTGAGCTCCTCTTTGGGGGACACGCGTTCTTTGGATGCAACGCATGAAGCTCAGAAAGCTTCAGCTTACCAACCTGCCCATCTACCTTGCTTTTCTAAGAAAACGAAGTGTCGGCAGTTGCTCTGTCTCTCCCACCTCTACACAGTTGTGACCTCTGTCCACCAAGCTTAACAGAGACACAGAGATCTCAAAAATGATCTGACCCTTCATGTTTCAGAGCTGAAAGTAATAAAAACATTTTTATTTTGATTTATAGCTGAAGAACAATGGAATTTGCCAAGCAGGCTCTGGGCTAATCTTGTGCCTTGAGGGTGGGAGCTGCTTCTCTCGTGTCCCACGCCAGTGCTGCGGGAAGCATCTCTTGGTGGGAAGACGTAGGAGAGCAGCGTCCCTGGCTGCAGGGTGGCCCCCACTGTTCACAGGTAAGGCACACGGACTTTGCAGGGTGTGGGTACTTCACAGACAAATGATAATAACCATGGTCTTTAGGGAGCAGCTGGACTGCAAAAGGCGAGATCTACTGAGGGAGGTGGGAAAAAGCCCTGCGATTGCTTAGCTGCTTTTGAAAGGTGCAATAAGGAAGATTTAGCACGTGTGTAATTTCAACCAAGGGTCTTGGCTAAAGCGGAGAGATAGGGGTTCCTCCTCTGCAGTTACTGTCGTATACATGACCTCGGAGAAGTCACTTGGGGAGCTGGGAGCTATTCGTATGACCCAGCTTTGCGTAGAGAGCCTCACCTTCTCAGCCTTTTCCTGTAATCTCAGCTTACATCTTCCCCATCTATGAGATGGGGCCGATCTCGGGCAGCACCAGGCAGGGGACCGTGGCTCATCCTGCCTGGCTGTGCGCAGAAGGTCCCGAGGCGCTCACAGCAAAGCTGCGGGGGCTGATGCCCTGCGTTAGTCCCTAGTAAGAACCTGGTTTTGTAGCTCTCTGTGTCAGGAGTTCTCCTTGCTCTTTTCTGGTGACAGCAGATCTGGATTCTTTATATTTAAATCTTGAACGAAGAGCTTTATCACCGATGCCTTCAGTTGCCCTCTCGCAGCCGAGTGGGGCTGTCCCTGTGCGCGCTGAGCTGTGGGGCTGGCAGCCCTGCAGCTCTGCCCCGACGGGCTAGCTTACGTGGGAACGGGACTTCCCACCTTCCGCTGAAACTAATGCATAGGACCTATGCCCTCTGAAACCGTATTTCTAGATATATGTGTTTCCTCCGAGGTTAATTCTTTTCTGACCCAGTGCTCAGTTAGTTCTTCACCGTCTATTAAAAGCTCCTCCTGCGTAATGTCCTCTCTTTAGTACACGGTGCCAAATATATCCAACCATCAAAACCTTTTGCTCTGAGGGATAGTTTTGGCATAGGGGATGTTTATGGGAGGGGGACATGTGTGCATAAAGCTGAACAACGTTTTTCCTGTGTTTATCTTCCCCTGCCACCAAAAGGCATCTCAGGGCAGGTGGGAAAAATCACACTGCACTTTCACAGCACCTTAGTGGTGTTACTCTCCTAGAAACAGCTCTAAAGCCGTGGCCTGTGGACTTGCAATCACAGTTCAGCTCCTCATTTCATTCCAAGCCTTGGCTGCGTTATCTGTCAGGAAGATAATTCCTTGACCTTGTGGTCAGGGGATGAGCGCTTTGCTTAGTGATTAAGCCACTGCAGTTTAATCCCTTTGGTAGCTGGTCCCGGGGAAGGGGGGCAGGAGGGGCTGCAAAAATACAGCGGCTTGCGATAGGTCTGGAGACCTCAGAAACGGTGACAACAGCACATAAACTGTGGCTGTATATGCCCATCCTCCTAAGTTAATTTGGTGGCAGACTGGAAAACAACCAGCATATCTAGGGCACTATTTTTTCAAGTGATAGAGCCATATGGTGCAAAAAAGCACATTTGTCTGAGGGCTTAGGCGTGTCAGAAATCAGGGAGTCCCTTTGTGTATTGATCCTGTCTGCTAGCTGGCATATATAAAAAGAAGGTTTGTAATTATTTTTCCTCCACTCTGTCGATGGGGGAAGGGACTCCTGAATAACCAATTAATCCTGCTGACTCGAGCTGGGGAAGGATGAGATACAGCCTCTTCCGCTGCCTCAAAGTTGTGGCTGGGATATGGCTGTGAAGCATCCGGCTGGCACGCTGGGAAGCCCCACAAGCCTGCCTTGATGTCCAAGCAAGTGCAGCAAATGCATCAGAGTGTGGATGCATGACCAGTTTCAGGGTTGTACAAGTCATCGAGGGTTGAAGCCCAGTCGCCCTGGTGATATTTAGGGTCCCGCCTGCAAGTGAAATCAGAGTGAGAGCTTTGACTGTCAAGGTCTGACCTAGGAGGCTTCATCCTCCCAGCCAGCTGTCTGTCCCCCCTTTCTGCTGAGAGTCTGCTTCTTGCCCTTGCCAGAGAAGGAGAAGAAGGGGACATGAGCCCCCATCCAGCCTGCCAACAGTGAGACGCTATCCTTCTTGAGGGAGACCCATTTGTTTGAGCAATCTTCTCTTCCCATGCTGTCACTGCATATTTGAGGATTATGATTCCCCTTTAATCTGGCTTTTCCCTTTCAGAAGGTCCCGGACCTCCTTGGAAACAACTCCAGCCTCAGGTTTCCTTTGGCTGTGGTGTCACCTCCGCTCAGGCACAGGAATGTGCTAGTTGTCACCCTGTGCTTGCCTTTGGGCAATTGACCTTACTGGGTGCAAACCCAGCCCCATGGTCTGGTGACTGAATCGAAATGGTTGCTTACAAAGCAAGCCATGCACGATCTGCCCTTTGTGCGAAACTGCCAGCCAGGTCTCCACTTTCCTAACGAGAACTGGGCTATGGGCATCTTGTGGGTCTCTAGCAACCCCTGGCAGTTTGGCATTAAATTTGGTCTTTAAGAAAAAAAAATTAAAAATGAAAAAGCAGAATTAAAATAAGCTTCAGCAGAAATGTGCTTCCTCATCCTGTGCTCTTGAGCTAGATACTTCTCCTGCAGCTCATCCTCCTGATCCTAGCACTGACACACGGTAAAATCCTTTTAGTGCCAGCTCACATTCAAACAGAGAGAGATGCTCCTTATCACCCTCTCCTTTGCAGGAACCCTCTGGGCATGCCTGGCTGCTGCCGCAGAGCCCAAAGCGGGGGGTTAGCTCAGGCTCCCTCCTAATGTCATGGGGTGCTGCCTGCCCCCCCCCGGAGCAGCACCTGTGCAAACCTGGTGTACTGGTGTGAGAGCCATCCTTGTTGGAGATGTCTAGAACAGCTTTTCTACATTTCTCCACTCACTCAGCTTTCCAGCCACCCCCAACCCTTGTTGGAAAACACCTCTCCTTTCTTACTTGTGGTAAGAGTACCTTCCACCATTCTTCATTCCCTGAGGGTATCCAAAATGTTGTGTGAAAGGAGCTGTTTGGCCACGCACATCTGTTGCACGAGACCTATAAACCATATCTCCTATGATTTGAAGGTTATTTAAATCTCCCATTTTGCCATTTCTTTCTTCTCTCTCACGTTCAGCAATTCTTTCCTTTCCTCTGGGCAGACATTTTGTCCCTTTGCATTTTTGCCTCCAACTTCCCCATAGGAAAGACTTATACTAAAATTACAGTCTATACATCTGATACATTGACTCCCTGGCCAGCCCTGCCTGCTTGCAGGATGCCTCCCTGTACCTGAGGACATCGCAGCGTGTTGTCATGGAGAGGATTCAGACAGCATGGCTAGGTCAGCGGGTACCGTACAGCATGCGAGTTTATACAGTGCTGGCATCAGGACGGACGGAAAGGGCCCCTGCGGATTCCAGGAGACTGCAGAAATTCCCCTGGTAGCTTACAGTAAATTTTCTGTGCATCTGGGGACTCGCAGGCTGTGACTGAATCACGTGGCATCTGCATTATAGTACAGTGTCTGTGCAGGGATGGGTCTGCAGGTTCCCAGAGACTGCAGGAGCTGCAAGAAATCTATAGAGTAGCACAGTGTAGTCTGATCAGAGACACTTGGAGAGCACAGTAGCTCTGGGTGTGAACATCACTGCCTTCAGGAATCTCTACTTCCACAATTTTTTTATGAAACCGTAAATAAAATGCATTGAAATACCTGACTGTGCAAAGAGGTATATGCAGGTTCTTTCAAATGTTGTAGGAATCACAGAAAACTCCTGTTACAAGACAGAGTGCCTTCTGCCTGGAAAATATTAAGACTTGCAGCACCCAAGAGATGTGAGTTGGAGTGACAGCTACCATGCAAAGTGATATGGAGTGTATCCACAGCAAACCTAAGATGTCAGGTGCTCTAACTAGTGTTGCATAAAGCCCTGAAGGATCCCTCGGCCTGCCTACCTGCCGAGCGTTTTCTGAGGGCAGGCAGGTCAGCTCTGGTTTACTGAAACCATCCTCCCTGGCTTTACTTCCTCCTGCGCAGCAGTGGGTGAAACTGCTAGCAGAAAAAGCAATGTCATGACTCAGAGCTGTTAAGATATGTCTAAAATTCCTGTCATGACAGGTCATGCAGGCCTATATAAGCTAATTATGAATTTACCGGTAGAGCTCAGGATGGGTTGAAAAGCCTGTAAGGAGAAGCTGGAGAATACTGGAGCAGTTAGCCCACCCTAGGCACTGCACTGTTAAACTGCTAGTGGTGACCGCGCCAGTCTGTTTAAGGCTGACTTGGTTACATCCACGCCGCACTGGCAGTCATGGCAGTGGTGATAGGGTGGACATATCTTAGGCTGCCAACCTCACCCCAAAGCACAGGCATGATGACTACAGAAAGAAAAGCTTTCCTCTCCTGCAAGAAGGGGCACCACTTCCCATGTTAAGCCCTGGTCTAAGCATGGAGGGCAAACATCTAATCACTTCTTCTGGTGCTGCTAGTGCTTGCCCCATTCATGTTACACTGTCTGGGGAAGCAATGCAAGGGAAGCAAATTAGCAGCGATGCTGCTATTTAAAAATCAAACAGTAGCATCCCTTTGCTACACCGCAACATCCTAGTTCTTCTGTAAGTTTTCAATCTACACCACCCAAAGGCCCAAAGCTCGGATTCAGACAGTTCCTGTAGTTGCTCATGCACAGGCACGCCTCACTTTAAGGAAGAGCAGGGCAATTTAGTTGGCTTGAAGCCTCTACAGACAAGTGGAGACTTGGCTGCACCCTGCGGCCGGCTCCCCAGGTACCGAGCTGCGGCTGTAGGCAATGGGAGCAGAAGCCTCAGGGCCAAACTGGCTAGGAAATAAGGACAACTTGAATCTGGTGGGAGCAGAAAACAGCGCAGAGTCTCAGACAGTGACTAGGTGAGGGCTGCAGAAATCCCCCGATGAGAGCAAAGTGTCACTCCTCTGTCGGGCTTCATGTCAGATGTGGGCTGAGTCCACCCAGGACGGCTGTGTAGTGGTCCCTCTACAGTGAAAATATTGCCTTTCTGTTCATGGATCTCACCTTGTGTTTCTTTGGTCTCACTTCTTCCTTCAAGTCTGAGGAAATAGCTGTTACTGGGAGGTAAATGTGAAGCCTGTCTCAGTCAGTGTGGACAGGAGACAGGTGCACAGGCAGCAAAGCTTGTGAACAGAGTGGGCCCCCTCCTAGGGTCTAACAAAATGCATGCAACTTGGCACTTAACAAAACTCTCAACTGCTGGGATAATGCTCAGGGCTTTTTTCGGGAGGGAAAGGCAAATATCTTTCTGCTTTACCTACACATCTGTGTTTTCTTCCTCATTTATTTTCCCATCTCTTATAAATCATTAAATAATTGTCAAAAATAGCACAGCTCACTTTGGAGGTGATTAAAAAAGAGAAAAATTATCCCATCACCCTCTTACAAACCAAAACATTCCCAGTAGCATCCGACAGATACAGAGCCAAATCTCTTACTCCCCACTGTTTAGCTTGCTGTCTGACAAGGTGCCTCTGTGCCAGCTGCTCTCCCCCTCGGCTGCGCTGTGCTGTTTAAGCAGACATTGCTTTGCAAACACCCAGGAACACAGCGTGCAGCACGAGGTATTGACAAACTCGTCGCCGTGCCTAAAAATACCAACTGATATGTGGCCCTCCCATCCCATTGCCTGGGTACAGTGCAGGCAGGGGGAAAATTTCCACCAGGCTCTTGGAAGCATAACCTATCCCAAGGCATTGTGATTTATATAAATAATAAAAAGGTTAATATATCCAGGCTGTATTCATTCCTGGAGTAACTCTGCTGGCTCTAGGGAGGCAACTAATGGGATGAACCTGGGCCCTGTAACTTCAATGTGCTGAAAGAAAGTGTTATTGTATGCTGTCATACATATAGATATAAGCAACTCTAGCCAGCCAGGGTGGTATAAGGATTCTCAGTCCATGCCTGCTCCTTCATTTAATGTCTCCATCTGTAGCTCCTGCCTATTTCTGCTAATGCACCTTCTTCCACCCTGCCCTTGTCCCAGAGGCACCCAGCGCAGCCTTATCTGTGCCACTCACCTTCAGGCCCTCCATTTGAAAGCCTAAAGAGAAATTTTATGGACCCTTCAAGGGCTTCAATGTTTGGGGGCAATGCTCAGAAGTGGAAGTTGGGCACCTTAAAACCTTCATCCTCCGTGAAGCACCAGCTGCAGAGCAGGAGCCAGAGGAGCTGCCACAGCAGGGGCACAGGGACATCCTTCCCTTGGAACCAGGAGCGGTTAATTAGCGGGCTGCTTGGGGAACAGCGAGGACGTGAGTGAGAGCTCCAGCTAGATCACGGAGTGCCAGCACGGCCCGGGGCAAGTCACATTAGTTCTTTCTGCTTCAGTTTTCCCCTACTTAGGCTGGGGGCGATAACCAGTTTACCTCAGAGCCGGGTCCTGAGATTGGATGCGAGGAGCTGTGTAAAGCACGTAAGAACAAAATAGCACTGGCAGTTTTGTTTTGTAATACAGGATATTTCTTACTGCCAGAGTGATTTTGTAATGCGGGGGATTTCTTGCTAAATGGCAGGAGGTGAGTGCAAACTTCCCAGAGAATTATTTGGGTCCTTTTAGACTAGAATCTTAAAATAACAAGGTTGTGTTTCAGAGCAAAGAACCATGCTCAAAGAATGGACTAAGGGTGAAGAAATCAGACCTAGAACTGAATTTTTTATGCCCTAGCATTGAGAGGCATACGGGATGTGGGGCATATCCCATTATGGAGGCTCTGAACACTGGCCTTCCCCAGGGCGCTGGTTGCTCTGCATAAATGGAGAATGTGTTTCCAGGTATCTTGTACACAAGAGTTTTGCATTTTTTCCTCTTCCCAGTGTTTTCCCTTCAAAAGACCATCTAGTAACATCTTACCGAAAAGAAAGGCAGAGCTGCCTCGTGCCTAGAAGCAGAAGTGTTATGATTTTCTTACCGTGCCTTGATACTGGCTTTTTACAGCGGGTGCTACTTGCTTGCCAAGGGCTCAGAGGGCTGCACTCCCACAAGGAGTTGTATTGGGGTTCCATTGGCTCGCTGGAACATGCCTGTACCGTGCTGCAAAGTAAATGTCACAGGGCTCATTTCCAGAGGGACTGGGCTAAGCCAGTGTCTTCCTCTTCTTTGCCTAGGATAGCCTTCTTTTACAACTATGACAGCTAAGTCCAATTCTAACAAACTTAATTCCCTAGGACCTTGACTCAGCAAAGCATTAAACGAGCTTAAACTTGCATGCTTTGAAGAGAGCCTGTGTGATCTAAGAGCAGGCAGATCCCTCCCGGAGCACCTCCGCTCTCCTGGATGTGGACAGGACAACAGCACAGTTCCAGGTCTGCAAAGCAGAACTGTGTGCCAAGAGAGCCACAGTCATCACCCGTAGTGTGCTGCATCTAAGTAAGTTTTGTGTCTCATCCTTATACCTCCCTGCATCTGTTTTAAGAATGAAAAAAAAAAAGAAAGATACAAAAAAAAAAAACGACTTCCAAAATGGCATTCTAACTATTACATTTGTGCTTCACCACCAGAGGAAGAACACCCATAGCTGAAAGCAAATCTGTTTTGGTGTAACAACTGGTGGCATTGAGAAGCTGTCCTCAGGTAGGATGTGATCAGCCTGGCTCTCTCCGAGGTCAGTAAGGGAGCAGAAAATGTCACCTCCCTGAAGCAGTCAATCCCCTGATGACAGCTAGCAGGCTCTGGGGCTCTTCTTAGCAGAACTTCTGGAAAACTAGTGGTTGATGGACTTTGTATCGCATATTCTGTGTTTCCCATGTCTCCCTATCCAGGCTTGGCTTAGTAAAGACATGCACACCGAAATACGTCCCCTCTCAGACCTGTGTGCACTGCCTATTCAGCATTTGTTTAGTGAACAGAATTCCCTGGCATCAGGAGAAATTTTAGCACAGAATAAGCCTGGAGCACCGTAAGCATCATAAGAGAAACACAGTAGGTAACCAAGGTGAGAAATCCAATCCTCGCATCTCTCATCCATGTGGTGAAAGAATTTGTGATAAACTGGGTTAAAAAATACCTTGTAAAATATTAACTAGTGGTGGTGCAGCTGCTCCTCTTAACAGCTTTTGAACGTGTCTGCCAAATTCAACCTTTACAGAGGGGTCGTGTTTTAGTTATGAATTTTGTGTGAACAGGCAGAATGCAGAAGAGATTGTTGGCACTCTCACTGGCACTGAAGGGCTCCAGCTTTAGCCCGGATGCTGTTAAAAACTAGACAATCCACATAAACAAGATAGTCTGTGAACACTCAAAATGCGTGAGAGATGCATCCAGAGCTCAGGCAAAAGAAACTGCTCTTTAGTCAATGGTTCTCCCCCACGGGTCAGTTCTCTGATGTCTAATACAAGATGAACTCATCCTGCAGCCTTGGTTTCACTGAAGTGAGAATCACAGGGCACCCGCCCAAGGAAACCAGGCTGCACAGTTCTGGGGCCTCTGAAATTATTTGTCTTATTCTGCCATAGCCAACAGTGTGACAGACTCTTCTTTTCCGATACTGTGTGCTCCATCATGTTGTCTCGCTATGCAAAACATTAGTCTATAATGATGGGAGTTTTACCTGAAAACAAATCCCAGGACTTGGTCCTGTAATTCTTTTTAGAACATTTAAATGATATTGGAGTCTTTCTCTCTAATGTTTCAATATCTCAACTTCAGAAACCCTGTAAACATTCAGAGTGGTTTCTAGCAGGTCAACTTCTAGCAGTAGTCCTAGCCAATGGGCAGTAGTAAGCAGTGCAGTGGTTTTTAAGTGGGGTTACAGGTGTGTCCACATGTCAGTGTTTGGCTTTAGATTTGGATGTTGAGAGGCATTGGATCCAGATTTCGGGTTGTCCTGTTAGATCTATGGGATCCAATGTGAAACCTGGAGCTAGACTCCAAGTGTTTAGGAATTGAAACCTGGGAATTTGATGCTAGCCGGATCTAAGATGTGCTATCAGTCACAGCAGTTTCCTGGTAATTGTCCTTTTGTTGCTGTTGCTGCTTTTAAAGTGCAGGTATTTCAAGGTCTAGTGGTCATTCTGTGGCATGCACGCAAATGGCCTAGAAGCAAAGTCTTTATTATAACCTCATGATTATAATACAGCAATAGCCTAAACTGTGTTTTCTAATCCCAGAGGAGGACCAACCTAAGTTATCTTTCTGCAGGACCTAACCAAATATCATCAGCTGCTCCTCTGCTCTAAATAAGCCATGATCTACTTCTGAGCTGTCAGGTAACATGTCGCTTGCTTTGATTTTTAGTTTTCTCTGGCCTGCAGTTCAGTATCAAAAACACCAAATGAGCCTCATCTAAAAGGGCCATACTTTTTACATGTGTCCCAGGGTTTAATTTCTGTTCCCACAGAAATCCAGCAGTAAAACTCCTTCTCAAATAAACAGATGCATAAGCAGACCCAAGAACTACCTCTCACGCCTCCACCCAACTTGCTGACTTCATTTCCCATGCCGCAATTTTAAACGACTTATAAACTCCATTGACTTTCACAGACTTTGGACTGGAACCATTACAGAAATAAAAAATATCCATACACAGATTAATGTCTTTTGAAAAAAAATATTTTTTTCTTAGATTGCACATTCAAAACTTGAGCTGCACACTGCACGGTATAGGAACAGTAGTTTGCAAATCCAATTACCATGTTGTAGGTGTGTTTTGATTAGTTTGGCTGTAGCCCCAAGGTGTCAAACTCAGTCAGCAGCAGGAGATGGACCCCAGGTGTAATCACAGTCAGTGGCCAAGACATGTCTCCTGGGGAGTAAAACGTTCTCAGCCTGCATTGGAAATGCCCCGTCAGAGGGAGGTTTGGACAAAGCCTTCAGGCAGACTGCAGTAGATCTTTACGGAAAAACTGCTGTTCCAGTTAGAGACTGCATCTGCTCGTTCGCCCACCACATTTTGCCTTCTTTCCACTGTTTCCCAGCTCTCCCCATTTGCCCTCTACTAAATGGATCAAGCAGTGAACTTCAACCACCATGTGATGCCGCGGGGAGCAAGAGCCCTCACATCCGTGCTGGCAGGCTTTCTCTGCAGCCCTAAGGGCTACAAACAGGATGAAATGTTGGCTGTGCTGGAGTCACTGCAGGTTTTATCCCAGCTCTAGTGCTGCCAGGGAGCAAGGGAAGATTTGGGCCACCGGGCATCTCTTTTCTAGGTCTTTGCAGCTACAAGGGCACACATGGACCACTGCGGTACAAACAACATGTGAAGACTTTTTTTACCAAGGACCTTGTCCGGTGTTACAGCAGGATTGGTTTCACTGTTCAAACTGATTGCTGTTTTGAGGGCGAGGGGACAGACTCCTAGCTGGAAACAGTAATGCAGCTGTCCTTCCCACAGCCACTGATATTTTTAGATTTTGGTGTTAGTGCTTTTCACCAACGGATATGTTTTACTTCAATAACCACTCAAATAAATAAATAAATAAATAATAAAATAGTACTTTGTGCTTTGTTAGCATCACTTGTCCAAAGTCTTTGAAGCGTTTGCCAAGCCAAGGGTTACTATTTCCTGCGAGTCCCAGCAACCCCAAGAGCCTGACTCTGCTTGCGTTTACATCAATAGGAGCAAGCCCAGCCCCTGAGGACTTGCCTGGAGTTGCACAGCAAGCCAAGGACTGATGGAGCAATCATCGCTCAGGTGCCCTAATTCCTACTTTCATGCTGCCTGCCCTCAACAGCACCAATTGTACCGTGATTCAAAGAAGAGCAAGTTCCATCAAAATCAAAGAAAATCCCTACTTGCTTCATTTTCAGCACTGTTCGTATAATGTCTCCAGCCTTGCAGGGCACCAGGGTGTGCCTGTCTACTGTTGTTGTTGTTGCTGTTCATTTAACACCCTCCTTAAAGCCTTCTAAGAGGTTTTTGACCTGCTGTCACCTCCTGGGAAATTCTGGTAAGCAATCTATGCATTCAGGACTGCATATCTGTGCTATATGTCAGCCGCCTTCTGGTCTTCTCTTCTACTGTGTTGTATGTCAGAGACATCCGCAAGGAAACAAGATCCTGGCTGTTCTTGCTGCTTCTCCCCCACAGCAACCCAGCACGTCGTCAGGTATGGTGGAACAGAGAGCTGGCGCTGCCCAGGGTCAGAAAAAAACAGCAGAAAGTGCCTGGTTTGGATGTGTGCTCATAACTGCAACCCAGCAGATAGTAAATGTGGAAACCTGGAGCAGAACACTCTTGCTTGAATGCTGCGCACAGGCTGTAGGTAGGCTTTTCATATTTCCAGCGCATTAATGGCAGGAGGACTCAGTTCCCTCTAAACAGTATTGAGTTAGAGTTACAAAAAAGCCGTGATCCTCATCTAAGAGAATCTGTAATGTACCTTATTTTGCGCATCTACTCCTTCTTGTGCCCTATATAAGAATACAACTGTTAGCACCAGTGGACAGACAAATGCTGCCCTGCTCAGTAGACAATGATAAGAGCTGGGCAAGTGTCTCATTGTAAGCAACTCATAGAACCACTAGGTTGGAGAGGACCTCTGGAGGACAGCTGGTCCAACCTCCTGCTCAAGGCAGGCCAAATTGGATAAGGTTGCTGAGGGTCTCCTCGAGTTTTGAGAATTCCCAGGGGGAGCAATTTCTCTATGCAGTCTGTTTGCAAATTTCCATTTACAAATGGATCCGCATGTTTGCCACAAAGGCTAGCTTCCACAGGTTCATTCACTTCTATATCTTAATGAACAAGTGGGTCGCATGGGTCCCCGTCAGTTTGTGGTTTGCCCACAAACTTCTCTCCTGCCCCCCCACCTCTGAAAGAAAAGAATTATACAAATGTTTGCAAGAGAAACTTGGAACGGAGAAGGAGGGGTGAGGATACCTGGGAGGGGCAATAGTTGCAAACAGCAAAAGTGAAACTGTGTTCGTGAGCACTTCTAACACCTTCTGCCCAGCTCTGGTCATAACGCCTACTTACATGGTGTTACGAAGTCTTGATCTGTGCTTTCTCTTGCTCGGCACCAGCAGCGGGCGAGGGGCACCCAGGGGCATATGGTGTTCTCTACTCCAGCCCTCCTCGCCTTCAGCATCGGGGTGCAGCGGCTTTGAAAATGCAGTCCTGTAACTTAAACCAAGCTGCCTGTCACTCAAGGCAGAATCAGCTGGGGTGGTTTTGGTTCTCTGTCAGTAGGCTCTGTTTCTGCACTTCCAACTGAAGAGTGCAGCTGTAGTCAGCTCCAGTGTAGACAATCAATTGTTAACTCACAGGCTTCAAGCAGACTTCTGCAGCCCTCTCTGAGAAAATATGTGTGCTTGTGGGGTGGAGGACACAAAAACTCACTTCCCCTCTGTAAAGATGACTGAGGTCAGTCCTTAAAACACACCCAGAGCAAAAACATATTTTAAAAAGTATGTGAAATAGCTGCCATGTTTTTGTGCGGTACCCTGCTCCCCCAAAATAAGAAATTAGGGTAGTAGTTGGTGTTTTTTAAATGTTAATGCAGAGGAGCTTTCTGATGCATTATGATGGACAACGGGTGATGTATCCCCACTCATCCATGACAAGATCTTTCATTTCTTATTCAGGTGGGCATGCAGTTCTGCTTCCAAGGCCATCTTGTCAAAGGTGCGCATGTTTGTCTCCTCCCGTACCTTTTCCCGGACATGGAAGGAGGCCCGAGCGACAGATCTGGCATTTTCTAAGACAGTCTTCTTCTCCTTGAAGATCTGCTCGCTCCTCTCCAGTTTCCTCTCTATAGAGAGGAGTATCTCCCTGCGCCGTAAGTCCTCATACTGTTCCACCTTTTGCTTGTTCATCTTCTGCACCTTCTCCTTCTCTAGACGGCTCAAGACCACCTTGCGGGCTTTTTCTTGGACAACCTCTTCGGCCACCTGGGCAGCATGCTGGAGCTTTCTCTCTGTCTCTCTAGCCAGGGCCTCCAAGTGCTCCTTCTGCTCTCTTTCCTTCTTCTCTGCTGCCAGTTTGGCTCTCTGGATCTGCATGTCCTCCCGCCTGGCCTTCTCCCTCAGCTCCTGGTTCCTCTTCTCCACTAGCTGTTCATAGTTCTCCTGAGCCTTGGTCAAACTCATCTCTAGAGAGGCCTTCAACATTTCCTTCTCTTCAGCCTCTTGCTTGGCCAGTTCCTTGAGCAAGGCCTCATGCTTCAGCTTCTCTGCTTGGTTGAGCAGTTTCTTCTCCTTCTGCAGCTGCACCTCCTTCTTCAGCCTCTTCTGTGCAGCCGTGGACAGCTTCTCTTGCAGGAGCTGCTCCTCTCGCGCCCGGTGCTCCTTCTTGCCCTCCTCCTTTGCCTTCAGGTTGTGCTCTTGATGGAGCTTCTTCTGCTTGTCCTCCTGGACAGCCCTCTCCAGCCTCTCCCTCCGCAGCCGCTCCTGCTTTTCCGCTTGCTCCCGCCACCTCTCCTCGCACACCAGGCGCTGCCTCTGCTTCAGCAAAGCAGCCTCCTCCTGCTCTTGGCTCAGCCTCCCCCGCCGCTTCTCCACCTGGCTCTCCCACATCCGCTGGCCCTGCAGGAGGGCCCTCTGCTTCTCCTTCTCCTCCTGCTCCTTCCGCTGCTCCGCCAGCCGCCGCTGGCTGTCCCACTGCAGGTGGGCCGCCTGCCGCTGCTCCCGCAGGAGGCTGGCCTCCTGGTGCTTGGCGATCATCAGCGCCGCGATCTTCTTGTCCCTCTCGGGCACCTCCGAGAGGCCCTTCCTCCTCTTCACCTCCCTGACGATCCTCTCCACCCTCTGGGCGGTCTGCGGCGAGTGGCTGAGGTCGCCCAGGCTGAAGCTGCGCCCCAGCAGGGAGCCGGTGGCCGTAGCTCCCCCCCTGCCCCGGCCACCCCCCTTGCCCCCGCGCTCCCGCAGGCTCTCCCCGCTGTAGGAGGACGAGGCCCCCGACTCGGAGGAGGTCTTGCCCCAGCTGCCCTCACGGCGCTTCTGCAGCGAGTCCAGGGAGTGGCTCTTGGCCTTGGCACCCCCTGACGCCCCGGCCTTCCCCCCGCCATGGGGCCGGGGCCCGCCGGCGGCGGTGGCAGCAGCCCGGGGGGCGACGCGGGCAGCGGGCGAGGGCGGCAGGCTGCCGAGGGGCGCGAGGATCCGCCTCTTCTCCTCCCGGATAATCCTCTCCCGCTCCTCCCGGCACTGCTGCAGCTTGCGGCGGCGCTCCCGCTCGTAGGCCTCGTAAAGGCCGGCGGCCACCCGCATGGAGCGCCCGGGGGCCTCCCGCAGCAGCTCCCCCAGCGCCCGCGGCAGCAGCTCCACCGGCCGCACGGCGCAGCGGGCGCAGGCCTCCAGCGACCGCGGGCTGGTCAGCACGTACCGGCTGCCCTCCGCCGCCGCGCAGTCGAAGTTGTACAGGTCCAGGTGCAGCAGCGGCGACTGCTCCCCGGGACGGGCCGCCTCTCCCCCCGCTGCTGCCGCCGCTCCCCCCCCGGGCGCCGGGCAGGGCTGCGGGGGGGGCTCAGCCGGCGGCTCCACCATGGCTCAGCCTGCAAGGGAGAGAGCGGAGGCGGGTGAGTGGGGCGCACGGACCCCTTTTGTCTCCCCGGGAAGGCGCAAGGGCAGGGCGGGCAGGAGGAGCTGGAGAGGGGTCTGCAGCGCGGGGTGCCTGGGCTGGGGGAGTGCAGCTGGGGTGTGTTTGGGGAGGGAAGGGGGACAGGTTGCCCGGGGGGGCAGTATTGGATGTAGGGGTGCCTGGGCTGGGGCGTTTTTGGGGCGGGGGGATGTGTTTGGGCGGTCAGTGAGGGTGTTGGCAGCGTGCGCTTGGGCACAGAGGGTGATGGGGGAGTCTTTAGGGTGCGTGGGTTGTGCGTGGGGGCGTTTGGGGTGACGGGGGTGTTTGGGGTGACGTGGGGTGCGTTCAGAGTCCCTGCAGCACGTTTGGGCAGTGGGCACAGGCTTGTTTGGCAATGAATGGGGGTGCCGGGGGTGCACGGCGCGTGTCTGGGCCAGAGGTGGGGGAGTGCGGGGTGGGGGGTGGTCGGGCTATGAGCGACGATGCTTGCGGTGCACCGGGCTTGCAGAGCGGCGGACGGGGGTGTTTGGGGTCGGGGGCGTTTGAGCTGCGGACGGGAGTGTCCAGGCTGTGAATGAGGACGGGGGTGCCCGGGGGTGTCAGGCAGGGCTGGGTGCGGGACCGGGACCGGGACCGGGACCTCCCCCCCGAGGTCGGTGCCCACGGCGCAGGACGGAGCCCCCCCGCCCGCCCCGGCCCCCCGCGCACTCACCGGGCGGGCGCGGCGGGCAGCCCCGCGCTTTGTCTCGGTGCCGGCAGCCGCGGGGATCAGGCGGGCGGCGGCGGCGGCGGCTCCATGGCACCCCGGGCCCCGCTCGGCGCCCCCACCTCCGGGGCGGCGGCGGCGGCGGGCACGGCGGCCGCCCGCAGGCTGCGGCGCCCCGCGCTGCCCGCGTCAGGCCCCGCGCGGGGGGCGGGCGGGCGGAGGCGGGCGCGGGGGGAACCCGCCCCGCAGCCCCGCGGCGGGGCCGGGCCGGGCCGGGAGCAGCGCTGCTGCCGGGCGGGGGTCCCGCCCCACTGACCCCCCCACTGCGAGGGGCCGGGCCGGGCGCTGCTGCGGCGGGAGCGGCGCCGGGGGTGGCTCGGGCGGTGGGCAAAGGTCCGGCCCGCCCGGTGTGTCCTTCCCTGCAGGCATCCTCCATCCCTGTGTGCGCATCCCTCCATCCCTGTGTGTGCGCATCCCTCCATCCCTGTGTGCGCGTATCCCTCCATCCCGGCGTCCTTCCGTGCACCTGCCCCTCCGTGCATGCATCCCTCCGTGCATTTGGTCCTCTATGCACGCATCCTTCCCTGCAGACCTTCCCCATATGAGCGGCACTTCCAGGGTCGTGCCCCCTATTTTGTACTGTACTTGCACACAAACAAGCCCATCCATATTTGCAGTTAATATAAGCAAGCATAAAAGGGGGTGTAAGAAAGAGGAGAGGATGCTAGCCCAGTTTTACAGATGGCAAACTGAGCCGCAGGGAGATGAAGGCACCTGCCTTGGGCCACCTAGGGAATTCACGCCAGAGATGGAGAGGAAAGACACAGCTCTCAAATTTCAGTGCAAAGCAGTTTCCAGCCATGAAACCCTATTCCCTTTAGTGCTAATGCAAGCTACTACTTGCTGCAGGGATGTGTCAGGACTGACAAGGGGGCAACTAGAGCGATGTTATAGGCAATGCAGTCCACCTTTGCAGGTACCCGCTTTGAACATGCTGGTTGCAGTTACTTCAATAGATCCCCCGTTTCTACAGGGATCCGGGGCTCAATAGCCCCGGTGTGGTTGAGGAATGCCCTGCTCTAGAAATACTGTTCAGCAAAAAGGGGATCGCTGCTGGGTGTGGAGCTGCAGAGCATCTGTGCCACATAGTGGAGCAACTCTGATTTTGTCAGACAGAGGACAGTAGTAGCAAATGCACCATTAGCCTTCAGTGCTTTTCAGCAATTTCTCATTTAACCTCTACAGGTGCAGCTTAATCTGCTTTCCTTTAATAAGGAAGGATATGGCACTCACCAAAGGACTTCCAGGATGGCCCAGGACAAAGATACAGAGCAACAGAGGGACCCAGGAAAGGCCTAGGAGTCCTTGGGAGAAAGCTGAAGAGCTGCAGGTTGGTTGTGGTTTCATATTGTACAGGCAAAGACTTTGAATCATGCTCATCCCTGTGCTGATGAACACACACAGTAATGATGCATCCACAGCGAGTGGGCAAACTCCACCAATAAACCATATTGACTAATCTGATCTCATTCATTCATCATCATCATAGTCTGCAGGGGATGGTTATAAAGCTTGGTAATTAGTTATGTGAAAAATCCTCAGGCCAGGGAACAGGTCTCTGCTGTTTGAAGAGCCCAGCTCACTGGCTGGTGGGGCTAACCATTACTACTAGCTGCAGCACCATAGCTGTCAAGCCATGGCTGTGGCTGTATTCTCTCCTCATGGAAAATATTAAGCCAATAAGTGTATATGCCAGGTAAGGCGTGGGCTTCTCGGGGCTGGTGGCAGGTTGCTGTTTCAGCCTGCAGTGGGGCTGTATTTGGGCCTTGATCTCTCAGGTTTCCTTGTGGATCTTTAGGAGTCCCATAAGTGGTCTCCCAAATGCAATTGGAAGGGGATTTATTGCGAGATTTTAGAAGCACCTGGATATGATTTTAGGAGATATTAACACACTCTATCCAAACATGGAGTCATATCCCTACCTCATCAAGACTAAAGGAAGTTTAGGATGGGGCAGGAGGAGATCTCTGGAGGAGTTGAAGAGGATCACTGCTAGTGAGTCATTTTCCCACACACAATTATAAACCCTAATTCTCTGTTGGCTAGAAATGTCTAGAAATCTATGCACTTCGGTGGAGCAGTACTATAAGCTTATGCTCCTGCTTTAATAAACATTTTCCTTCTTTGCATTGCTGTTGATGATTGCAAGAGATGCAGGGCAGCGGAAAATTGGGACTACAGATTGTGGGGGTGGAAATATTTGTATCACTTCAACAAATTCTTCTGTATGCTCTTCATTGCGCATATATTAGTTGCTTTCTTCCCATTCAACTTTAAAACTGCCTGTACCTGGGTTTTTCCCTGATCTCCTCGTGAGAGCTATTTCACAACCTGCTAGAGCTCATTGGTAAAATGTTATTAGTTACTTTCAGCTTCAGTTTTTCCTGTTTTATCTCCTCTAGTAAGTAATTTGCCCTCCCTCCTGTTTGGGTCTATGCCTTACAAATATTGGCAAACTGTTTCCATATCCCCTCAGAGCCAAGGAAAACATACTGTCATTGCAAATCAATCCCCTGTAGTTGCACAATCAGCCGTCACCTTTCTTCCGACTTCCTCCCAGTGAGTCAGGCTCTCCCAGTAGCTGCCGCCCTGCAGAGCAGTGGGCTCCTGCCCAGCACTTACCTCCGTGCTGCCTGGCACAGGGTAGCTGCGTGCACAGTCCTGGTGCCGGTGTGGTGCCTTCCTCCTCTCTAACTTCTCCTCGTGTCCCCTTCTCTAATTTGCTAGCTCTCCTAAGGTTTGCTCAACACAGTGTGACTTCCAGAACTGTTCTCCCCTCTGCCATGGGGAACGTTAGTTGGTGAATTATTTTCTGCTTGCTAAATAGCTTTTTTTTTCCATGTTGAATCCTGTCTCCATCTAGTTTGCAGTTTCTATTCTCTCTTTTTCACGCTGTGTTTACACCGTTGTTGGGAGGACCGTGACCTAGCTATTGTGTAGCTACTCCAGCTCTCAGCCTACTCACTCCTGTTTAGACCCCTCCTGGTTTTGCCCCAGAATACTCTGCTCCTTCCTGAGCCCTGGGGATAGGGGGAAGGTGGCAGCCTTGGGGAGAGCAGAGTATGGAGCCCGCTGACACAGTTTTTAGGCTACAGGCTGCTGGTATCTCCCAGGCACAGCGTCCTTCTCTTTCTAGCTGCGGATGGAGCACAGGCACCTACTGCCTTCCCAAGGGGCAGAAGGATGAGCGTGGAGGCAGCTCTTGCACCCCTCCCAAACACGCCAGTGCCTCTCCAGCACAGCCTTCCTCTGTCAGCTGGACGGTACTAGTACTAGTACCAGTTTAAAACTTTAATGAGGCACTCGGTCTAAGGTCTTACTGATCCCCATCCCCATGATACCCTTGGTCGCTACCCTCTAAACAGCCCGTGCCATAATGCCATAATTCTTTGTTTACAGTCCTGCAGCCCCTCCACCTGAGTGATTTTGCAGCCCGCTCTGAGCTAATGCTGAACATGAAGTCCCATGAGACTTTACACGCTGAGCTTGCCTGGTAGCCAAGGACTGAAACCCAGCATGCCACAATGGCAGTGTAACAACCTGACAAAAGCCAAAGTCCTCCTCCGGGAGATTTCAGCTCCTTTTATCCACCCCTGTGTCACTCCCTGCTTCTGCTCTGCCCACAGCCCTGGCACGGCTTGCCTTTCCCTTCCTCTGTGGGCAGCAGGAGGGGCGTTTGCTTTCCTCCTTCTGCTGCCACAAACTGCCTGCCCCGGAGATGCAGGCAAAGCCTCCCGCTTCCCCTGGGTCGCAGGCACTGCTCTGCAGCCCCCTGCCAGGCGGTTCCAGTGAGCGCCCAGCACCCTGAGCCACTTCAAAGTAACTGCCCGAAGCCGAGGCTCCGGCCCCACCGCTCACAGCCCAGAGGCTCTGCTTAGTGTTGTCATCTGTGGCTGGGCCTCAGCCACTTCAGAGGAGCCTCCAGAGAAATGGAGCTTCTTGCTGGGGCAGATGCGCAGAACGGGGAAGCAGGGAAGAGACGGGGCGTGAGGAGGTAGCTGGAGATGGCGACATACGGTGAGGGACAATGCAGAGGGCTACTGCCAGAAGCAAAATGTTTGGCAGCCACTGGGGACAGACTTGCACTACAAATACTACGCCCTTCAGCCTAATACAAGGCTGGAGTCTAAGGCCATGTCGTGGTTTAACCCCAGCCGGCCACTGAGCACCACGCAGCCGCTTGCTCACCCCCCTCGGGTGGGATGGAGGAGAGAATCAGAAGGGTAAACGTGAGAAAACTCGTGGGCTGAGATAAGACCGTTTAATAGGGAAAGCAAAAGCTGCGCACGCAAGCAAAGCAAAACAAGGAATTCATTCACTCCTTCCCACCGGCAGGCAGGTGTTCAGCCACCTCCAGGAAAGCAGGGCTCCATCATGCGTAGCGGTGACTTGGGAAGACACACGCCATCACTCTGAACGTCCCCCCCTCCTTCTTCTTTGCCCAGTCTTATATGCTGAGCATGACGTCATATGGTATGGAATAGCCCATTGGCCAGCTGGGCCAGCTGTCCCGGCCACACTCCCTCCCAGCCCCCCGCGCACCTGGTAGGGCACGGGAAGATGAAAAGTCCTTGACTAGCGTAAACATGACTTAACAACAACTAAAACACCAGTGTGTTATCAACATTATTCTCATACTACATCCAAAACACAGCACTATACCTGTTAATAGGAAGAAAATCAACTCCATCCCAGCTGAAACCAGGACAGGCCAGCACATGAACTGTGCTGACGGTGAGTTATTAGTGTTCAGCTTGCTGGGTAACACTATGGTGCGTGCCATTTGGTGTTTCACCGAAACCACTTGGTCCTCAGTAACGAAAGGTTACGTTGGTCCCTGGCTGAAAGGATCTCCAGACAGCTGGCTCTTTATGTGTTAAGGACTGCCAGTAGCGTTGCTGCACTGATGTTTTCCTGGGGTCACAATGAACAGCTCTCTACTCGGCTTTGTGCAAGTTTGGCACATCTGCAGTAGTTTTTGTATTTGGGTAAAACCTGTTCCCAGGGCTGTCTGAAAAAATATGGTAGGCTGGCAGAGAAAATTTTGAAAATAAGGGAAAAAACCTTGTCACTGCATATTTCCATGGAAACAAGTATAGATGTGAGAATAGATTTTATTTGCTTTTGGAGATATTCCATTGTCAGTGGTTATTTTTGGAGAAAATATATTTTTGGGCATATTTTGGCCCAAACCAAATCCAAGATGCTGCTGCTGAACTTCATACACTCAGTTCTCCTGCTCAGGCTTTGCTTCTAATGGAGAGCTCATGGGTCTTGAGGGCATTATGGAGCCCTTGCACATGGTGAGTCGTGGAGGAGAGATTTGGCCCCAGGGTCATAGAGCAAACTTAAGACGGAGTAAACAAACGCATGAATCACTCAGAAATTAGTATGAGGCAGTCTTTGTTATATATGAGGTCAGAGTACACCGTCGGAGTGGTCTGTGCAGGACTACAAACTACATCTCCATGAGCTACTATCCATATAGAAATACTGTGGCTTGCTTTTTCATCAAAGAAAAAGCAAACTTTTCCGTTGAGTTTTACTATTTTCAGCGTTCACCAAAATCCAGCTTGGACAGACCTCATTGTCCTGTGTGCAGAAGTATCCTCGATATAGACCAGGCCATTCCCTGGCAGTTTGTTCTGGGCAGGGAGTGCCTTTGTGATAGCTGTGTACAGCACCTAGCACAAGGGGGTTCTGATCCCTGATCGGGACCCCAACCATTACCCCATTATTCCTAAGATTAGTAGTAAGCATTGACCCAGAATCGTCTCTAATAAGCAAGTGCCATTGGGTGTAAACTCAACAGGAAGATTACATGCTAAGGCTGGTTACATTTTCAAGCTGAAGCTGAAAAGCAATCACATTCCATTCATTTACTTGAAAACTGTTGGTTTTGAGCAAATGATCAGTCTTGCATGCCACTTCAGTTTCCAAGCTGCGCTATTTATTCTAGCACAGCCTGGAAATCACAACGTGAAGCTTTTGAAGAACAGTGGGAAATATGACATTACTGGTGATGCTCTTCAGGGGGAGTAAAATGCAAAGTGTAATCAAACAGAATAAATTGTTAGATTAAGACTGGAGATTTTAAATTGTTTTAGTTTTAACTAATCTGAGGTGTTTATTAGCTGAATAATAGGAGATTCTGTCTCTTCCTGTATGATTTCTACCTTGACCATAGCATGGATTTTATCAGTTAGTTATTTTTAGGGGAACTGCAAAAATCTCACATCACTCCTCCTTCCCCTATCAGAAGCTGCACCAAGACATAGTTTTCCAGGGTATAGTATTTAATATTCTAGTCTAAATATGAGCTACTTTTGCATTCCTAGATTGTACCTGCTCTTGCCTGATGGTACTGTGCCAAGGAGCTCGTAGACAGAAGCCAAAGATTCGCTGTTTGCTTCTGCTCTCATCTGGGAGTGAAATGCAGCAGGGAGCATGAGAGAGGGGTCAGGAGTTGGGAGCTGGACCCTTCCTCGCTTCGTTAGGTGTATAGCCGTGTGTATGGAGCGTAAAAGGCGTATATGGGGGCTTTGCATCCAGCCTGCATTGAGGTGCATTACTGAGGAGAAAGGCAAAGAAGCATTAAGCTCATGATGCCTGCCTCCAGAATTCAGGAGAACTGAAAGGCAAGTATCACCCTCGCGGAGGCAGAGCGTTCACACGCGGGCAGAGTCACATCACGCGCCCACATGAGGCCAGCGAGGCGGTCGCCCAGGGCTGAGGTGCCCCTGCTGTTTTAACGCTGTTTAACCATAACCTGAGCTACCGAGTCTGCCTTGACTACAGCCAAACCCCCGTATGAATTATTCTGCTTAATTACAGGCAAATGTCTGCAGCTGAAGCCTACTACCCATAATGATAGGATTACATTTAAATTCCTCAAAATTATATCTATATCTGTATGTTTACACTTTGGAGGGGATAAACTCTATTATTCTTCTACAGCAAGAGCTGGGATTTCTAATTCCTTAGGCGTCAGAGAGCATCCATCCTGAACCCCAGAGGCCATACCAGTTCCAGTGCAGTTCAGATCCCGTCATCTGAATCCCATGTCATGAAAACCTCCCTGGGAAGGGAAACGGTTCTACCTGAAGAGTGAGAGACTGCAGCTGGAGACAGTGCCAAAGAGATTTTTCTTTTCCGTTGGGCTGATACCTGGGAATAAAGCCAGCTGGAAGGCTGCTGGAAGGAAATCTTCCTAACTCTGATCGTATTTGCAGTCAGTTTTTATGCCAGATGTTGCCTCAGAAAATATGAAAGTCAGCAGACAGTAGTTTTAATATGCAGCTCTGCAACTTGAAAAGGGCTGAGTTTTTACAGAAAGGAAAGAAAATGAAAATTTACTGCTTCCTTGAGGTGTACAGAGTCACTATACGTAGCCAAACAATGCAACATCATGTGGAAAGAACAGATTGGAATCCAAGAAGTTAACAAATGTCCCGTAACAAAAACCTACTGTGTAATAGAAAGATTTTTACAGCTACCCTTCATTTTGAAGAATAAGTCAAGAGATGCCTGATTTTCTTAATTTCATTTTCAAAACTGACAATGAAAGGAGAAGCCGAGAGTAAATCGGACTGCTTTTCACAGAATAACCTGGAAGATGAAATTCTTGTTGGAAAGAAAGAAGGGTTGAGGACAACGAGTGTTAGACAGGAACAGGTTCAGTTCTTTGCTTTGTCACTTTTTTACCTAAATAAATGCTATGACTGGGTGTCTTTGGGAATCTGGGCCTCCCTCTTCCATCTGTGAAGCACCTTCCCTAAGCGGTGCATAGCCAATGTGATAATGAAGCCGTATATTAAATATATTAAATAAATTTGACAGCAGGAGGATCTCAAGATGGTTGGAAGGTGATTTAAATTAGTCACAGGATTTTACAGTGAAGGAGATCTCGTCCTTCAGCCTCTTTTAAACTTAACCCCTCAGACAAGCAAGAGGGGGTCCCCCGTACCTCTTTATTTAGCACATAGGCAATGATACAGCTACTGCATCATTGAACAGATACTAAAGGGGGCAGGATGGATGTTTTCCCATAAGAGTTTTGTAGAATTGGTGTTTCATATATATGTGTATATAAGTCAGATTCTGCAGTTTCTCTGCTTACAACAACAGTTTCACTGGACTCAGTAATTTGGGTTTTGTTGTACCTTTTTCCCCTCCATCTCTCAGGCTTTTTAGCACAGCGTACCAGCTTGTCCAGCACCATGGCACTGTAGAACACCACGCCGAGATATCCGTGCAGGATGGCTGCTGCCCAGGCGAACCGTTCTGCTGGGATTTGGCTGCATCTCAAGAGTTAGGTGCCAATTGCAGGGTGGCTCTGAGCTACCCATATGAAGCAAATGCTGAGGTGGCAAATGTGATCTTCTGGTTTATTGGGCAAAGTGTCTCTGGTAGAGGGGAGGGAGTACACCACCGGTTTGCAAGGTACCGAGGAGGCCCTGTCCACAATGCTGCTAACGGGTGTTAGGAAATCCTGCGGTCAGGACTTTAGCGTTAAGAAAGATTAAATGAAGTTTGAGACAGCGGAGCTAGTTAGGATCATCAGTGAACCAGCAAGCTAGCCTTAGGACAGGACACTAAAAGAGCTTCGATCTTTGAGCCTGTAAAATGAAATTTGAGGCAGGATGTGGCAGATCTTTAAAAATATGCAAGGGACCGGGTAACTTGCTCAGCCAGTGCCTTCAATGTATCCTGCATTTTGCTGTGCTAAACCAGAGGCATGTCACAGTCAACCTCAGAAACACGGGCTCTGAAGAAGCCGCTCCTGTGAAAACCAAGGTGGTTTAGTTGTTGACTTCAACATGAGCAAGACCTACAGGAAACTCCCTTTTCCTTGCTCTGAACATTTAGCCCTTAAGTGAAATGGAATTAATACCATTGTGCTGTGTGGCTTGAATCTAGCACAACTGGAGCAGAAGTCAATTTGCTGTATTTGAAAGAAAATTAATTAAGGCCTTGTTTGTTTCCCTCAGAGAGAAAAGCTCTGGGTAGTTTCCAGGAAATAGGTTGTTGTTTTTTTTTTTCTGAGCTCCTTTGGTACAGGCCTATACGTACAGAACAAATGTCATACAGCTTCAAGCCCCAAGTCCCTGTAAGCTCCCTGGCTGCGAGCTGCGTCTTCTGGCTCCCACGACGGCGTGACAGCCCCAGCGGCTGCTCCACAACTGCGTGCTGCATTTCAAGTCACAGAAAGGGAAATTATCTCAGTGCAGGCAATATTAGCGGTATTCCGAGAAGGGAAATGTCATGGCAGGGATGATGCTCATAGTCTGGTTTAGCCTCACCTGTCTTTTATCAGCAGGTTAGAACTGCGAAGAGAGAAGGCTTAAAGGGGTTTGGAGACGAGGGGCTCAGCATCATCCCCTATGTTCTGGAGTGCTTCAGCAAGGCAGGAAGGTGGCTGGTGTGCCAAGATTTCTGGTTTATTGTTGTTTTTCCCACGTTACTTCAGTAGTCTTCTGGAGATGAGCTTCTCTATTTACATCTACTCTGAATACTAATAAATAAGTAATGCCCTGCTAAACATGAAAAATGTGTGTGGGTTCCAGTGTATGATCCTGGAAGTGTAACCGAGGGCTGGCAGAACAGGAGATGTGTGCAGAAGGAAGTGGGAGAAAACAAAGCAAAACAGGAGAGGTAAACTGTACAGGAGGCTAATGAGCTGTGGGGATTTCAGGAACACTTAAAAACTGATTTACTGCTGCACAAATCCCACTTCAAACAAGTTGCCAATGAACAGGTCACATAGGTGTTATCAGCAAGAAGGCAAAGGAGCAAGAGCGTGTGTGGCTGTCATGTACGCCCAAGTGGGAGATGCCGTTTGCTAGAGGCATGCCTGGCATGCTGCCGGCTCTAAGGAACAAAAGGCACCTCTGGTGTGATGCCAGCTACCTGCTTTCCTACTGGAATCTGGACCTGGGGGATTGATGGAAGCAGCCAAAGGTGAGTAGCTCTCCCGCATCTTAGTAGTAAGAATTTCAGAGCTGTCTCACTAAGGAGAAGAGGTTTGTGAGGGAACCCTGTGAAGCCAAAAAGTCTTTGGTGACTGAGCTGGGTGCTGAAGGGTCTCTGTGGAGTGAAGCTGTCTCAGTCTTTCAGCTTGCTGGCTGGGCAGCTCTGCGGAGGAGAGCGCAAACGGCACGGAGCAGGTACAGCACTCCCTCCTTGTCTGCAGGAGCACATAGCGCTGGGGAGGAGGACGTCACACAGGATGGTAACATCACCAGGGGCTCATGAGCGAGGATGGGTTGTATCATGGCCTGAGGTAACATTATCTCTTAGGCTATTTCTTCTCCTCTGATAGTGCTCAGACTGTCATAAGACATTTTCCAGCTGAGCACTACCATCAGGAATCATATTTTATCTGTGGCTTCTCTCCCAGAAGGGACGTTAACTTGAAATTGGGGTCTTGTTAGATATGTGGTGCCTGGATGGACATCAATAACCTGTGAAGTCCATCATGGGATGGAAGGGATGGGCAGATGTGTGTGTGAGGGTGAAAGGCACCATTTGTTATCACAAGGATGTGAAGGGCTTTCAGCCGTTTGAAGGAGAGGATAAGAATTTCATGGCTGGGATTAAAAAGATGTTTCTTTTATCTGAATAATCCAGTGGCAGGTCTGGATCTGGAGGGCAGCAACTGTCCCTGTGGGGGGACTGTCAGGCCATGCAGAACAGCATGCGTTCACTGCACTAGGAGAGATGCTTTCTATTGCTGTAAAACGGGGCTTCTCCAGCCCGGCCTCCCCCGCCGTCCCACTGCTGCCGGTTTGCCAGGGAACTGGGGCAAAACGCAGTGTGGGGAGCCCCACTGCCCCCATGTATGGGCTGCCCTCTTCCCCCGGCCCCCTGCCAGGGAGTCGCAGGCTGACCAAATGCCCGTCTCTGCCAGGAAGGAGCGTATTGATGGGCTGAGACTCGTGTGACAGTAATACTCCTTCTGTGGAATAAAAGCAACATCCATAACCACCGGATAAGAAATTAGTTGTTTAATCAGATGGGGCTGCACAAAATAAGCATGCTTTTGGTGAAGTTTGGCAGCTTTCATGCTTTAAAATTTCTGCTACCCAAAATTAAATGTTTCAATGAATTTTTTTTTTTCATTTCTATTCAAGCAAACTGAAAGCCTTTGAACATCAGGAGAATTGTGCCAAATTACCTGGGTTGAGACCATAAGCTTTTCGCCTGTGGGAGAGGCACTCTGATGGTGGCAGCTCCCCATCTTCCTTTATTGACACGTGTAATAAAAGGAAAATATTTCACCTCCCTGTTCTGAACGTGGAGCCTGAAAAGAATGGAACCAGTAGGTCACAGGCAATGGGCTGTGAAGGGAGAAGTAGCTGTTTCGGGGGAAGTTGGTGGCATTTACTTCCTCTGAAGCATCGGCTGTTGGCTAATGCTGGAAACAGGATATTGGATTAGACAGATCGGTGGTCTGATGCAGTATGGCAAATCCAATGTAAAAGGCATTAGTTAATGTCTGTGTGATACTTTGGACATATAAGATAGTCTGTAAATGCTGATTTCTGTGATTCCACAGTAAACAAAAAAAACCAAGCACAGTCCCATTAGTGTATCTGAGGCCCCAAAGGAAGAGCGTAGTGTTTTTTATTACGTTTTGATACAGTTATCAAGAGAAATATATAAGAATGAGAATTAAGGAAGCAAAGTATAGCATAGAAATGAAAAAGTACCTCTAAATATTTAAAAACATTAACTGGTTGAACCTGAAAATGTGAACCAGCCTCCAGTGAGAGGCCATTTTAGTGAGGATTTGCCAGGAGTTGCACCTTTCTGCGTGCGTTAACGCTCTGAGCAGAGGGAGCAGCGTGGCAGCCTCCTCACCGCTCTTTTTTCAGAGGTATGTGGGTTTCCGAACTTTTCTTCTAGGTCCAGAGGAGCTGCACCAACGGGTCAAACCAGAGCAAAATGCAAAGGTGGAAGGGACAGAGCGAAAATATTGGCCCACGTCCAAGATTTCACAAAAAGAGCAGCTGTGTGAATCGGCAGGTTTGTGTGCAGCTCTAGTTCCCACTCTCTTCCTTCCTGCCTTCAGGCACGTTTTCCGGATGACCGTGTAGTTTTTTTCCTGCTTTTTGGTTTTGAAGTGCTTACAAGGGGAGTATTTATAGGGAATGTTTTGTCAGGTACTGTATTCATCTCCTACATCCGATCAAGTGATGGTAAGCCATTTCTATAGCCTATTATGGGCTTTTATTATGAATGATCACTGTCTTATTGCAGAAAAATAGGAAAAGTAAACTTCCCTCCACCTTTCCAGTAGACCTACGTATGCTTCCCCCCATATAAGAGGCAGAACAGCTCACTCTCCATAGCAAAATATGAATAATGTAGCAGATCTATAGAAGGTAAGTGTTAATTCAAGGAAGAGAAAGGAAAGCAAAGAGAGATCCTTCTTGATTCCCTGTGTGCACTGTTGGATACAGAAGTGTTGTCTTGGGAGAGGCTGTAAATAGCAGATGAAGAGAGAGGAGGTGGCAAGAAGGTGTAGAACTTCCCCCTACACCTGTGTGCATCAAAACCCCGTGAGCGTGCTCTCCTCCTCCAGCAACGGCTCAGCCTTGGACCTTCCAGCCAACAACCTGCCTCTGCTGGTGCTGCACAGCAGGATGGAGCCAGGTGTGGCTTGTGTTTCCACAGGCCTGCCACCAGCAGGGCCCGGCTGGGAGGGGAGCCGAAGGGGCTGCCAGCAGGTAAGCGGAGGAGACCGGGCAAGGAACAAGCTGGCAGATGGACATCTTCTGAAATAGCAGCTGCTGAGCGGTGCTCAGCACGGCTTCTGTGCCACCGCTGTGGTGCATTCACAGCGACACGCCTATGGCAGAGCCTCTCCCCTGCCCGAGTTCGGGTATGATTCACAGCAAAGGCAATGGGCATCTCACTGTGGGGTAAACCCCTCAGCCTGCGAATGAAGGGTTGGAAAACGACTTGGATTTTGCAGCAGCGTCCTCCCCTGCTGCCGCAGAGCTGTTCCTGCTCCGGGGGAAGAGCACAGAAGGCCGGAGAGGGCTCCAGCTCCCTCCACAGCCGCTGTTCCCAGGCGCCGGGCCGAAAGCGAGCGCCACGTGTCCGTGCAGCAGCACGCCGCGCCGCGGGGAGGGGGTTTGCAGCGTTCCCGCAGGCCTCCAACAGCTGCCGCTGCTGCTTGCGGTGGGGCTCCCACTGCCTGGCTGCGGCTCGTACCAGAACCGGCAGCTGCCGGTGGGCCGGGCCAGCAGCTCGCCCGCCGGGCCCTGCCCCGCTCGCCTTCCACCCGCGGCCGCAGCCGCTCCCAGCGGGCAGGAGGCGGCGCACCGCGGCGCCCCCCACCGGCCGCGCCGCGCCGCGCCGCGCCACCAGCCGCCGCCGCGGCCCCTTTAAGGCCCGCCCCGCCCCGCGTGCCCCGGCCGGCGGCGCGCGGGGCGGGGCGGGGCCTGGCGGGCGGCGGCGGCGGTCCGGGGCGTTGGGCGGGCGAGACGCCGGGGCGGCCGGGGCGCGCGGCCGCCGACCTTCAGCCCCACCGCTGCGGCACCGCCGCCCCGCCGCCCCTCCGCCGCGCACCGCGCCGCCCGCCCGGCCAGGCGCCGGCCTCGCCCCGCGACCCGCCGCCGAGCCGCCCGGTGAGCCGCCGCGGGGGAGGGTGTGCAGCCCGCTCCGGGGGCTGCGCCGCTGAGGGGCCGCCCGGGCCCGGCCGGTGCGCGGGGCGGGGGCAGCGGCCTGGCTCCGGCGTGCGGAGGAGCGTGCCGCCTACCTGCGCGGGAGCGTGTGTTTCGGCGGAGGGCTTGGCGGCGGGGGCAGGCGCCGGCGGAAGGTCTCGGCGGCGCTTCCCCGGGCGCGGGGCGGAGCGGCCCCCGCGGGGAGAGAGGGAGAGACCCGCCGGGCTGCCGGCCCCTGCACGCGTGGCCGGGGGACGGCGTTGGCTTTCCTCGGGGCTGCGGCGGGAGCCCCTTCCCCGCCCGGGAGGTCGGCGCTGGGCTTCCCAGCCGGGTCCGTGCCGTCATGTCACCTGTGGTACCTGCGTCTCCTCGTGTCACAGCGGGGTATGGTCGGTCATGGCAACGGAGGTGGATTTTCTCTGAGGTCTGCGGTCTTTCAAGTGAATGTTTAGGCTTGTGGATCCTTCCTGGAGTGGGATGAACCTCTAGGATTTAAAACCCCGAGACGTATTCATTGCTCTCTTCTGTTTTTCCTTTAGTAGAGCTGATGGGTGCATAGAGAGACTCAGAGGAGAAGTGGTGTCCGAGATGAAGGCAGCAGGGAGGGCACTCCTGCAGATGATTTAATGTGAGAAACTTTGTGTTCATTAGGGCTTCACCTTTGTGTTCTTATTTATGGTGCCTTAACGGTGCCTAAAGGTCAGAGCTTCCCTGGCAGCTGCTTTTACACATGTGCAGTGCCTAGGCTGAACCTGTACATGCCTATCGTAAATCCCCCGGAGGACCTGGAACTCAAAAATAGCCACGCTGGGCTTTTGAGAGCTGAAAAGCAAGAACTGTTGTAAGTAGCCCTAAAATTGAGAAAAGATGAAAAAATACCATAATAAATAGTTTTTATTTCTCATGTATTTACTTAATACAAACAGCGACACATTTTTTCATCTTCATAGTGTTCTTTTAAAAAGATTAATGCAAATACAGTAGTTGCAAGTGGGCTTATTTTCAAGGGCCTTACGTTCTTTTTGGGAATGGACTTGATCTCAGTGTAGTTACAGTAACACGGATTTTGTTGGGTGGAAGGAGGTGAGAGGAAGTAAACATATAAATTGAAAATACCCTGAAGTCGTCTTTGGAACGGTCGAGAGCTAAACTGAGCTGATGGGCAGAGAGGATTTTGCACTTGTCTGGTTGCGCTTCCTAGTGGCTTTTTGTGCGTGTTCCCATAAACGCTATTATGTAATGGTGCTTCTCTTGGCAGGAGTCTATTGTCACCGTAATTCCTGAGGTTTCTGGAGCAATGCAGCTTGTTCAGGGGAGTCATGGTCAGAACAATGGGAAGAAAAGTTCTTAAGAGGAGGTTTTAACCTCTTCAATTTTTCATGCAGTAGGACTAAGCTCAAGACATCTGGATCTCTTCCAGAGTATCTTTACTGTCCTCTGTTGTTCAGCTTGTCTTTCTCTTCTCTTATGCTGCGCTATAGATATCAGGCACAAGCTTGCCGCTTGCATCCTGCGTCAGAGCTGGGAAGACATTGCCTCTCTCCTTTAATAATAACGATTTTTATACTTCTCTCTTTTGTGGATTTTTTTTTCTTTTCTCCTCTGAACAGAAGCAGAAATGATATAGTTATTTTCAGAGCACTTTGTTGCTTAGAAAAAAATGCTTGAGATAATGGGGAAGGGGGACTCTCCCCAGTCTGCATTTCTAGTTAGAACTTGTCTGTATACATCAAAGGGAGGCAAAACGCCTAAGCAGAGCGAGAATTTGCATATTAAATGCCAGTGCTCTAAGGATCAGTGCTTTTGTGTCTGCAGTTTATCGTTTTCATCCTCTTCAGGTGTCTGTCATAAATCTCTTTGCAAGTCTGCCTCCTTTTCTTCTTTTCGTGCCACACTATTTTTTGGGGGTATATTTCTATGCAGAGAGAATAATTCTTTCCAGTATTGTAATCTGGTGGCCAGTTGTGGCACTGGGAGTTTTACAGGTCACACTTCTGTCTTTTTATAACTTGCATGTTGTTTCTGGTAGTGATTCTGTAAGCAAAACTTGAAGAAGAAAGTACTTTTTTTTTTCTTGTTTGGAGTTTCATCTCCCCTCTTTAATTGGCTTGTCCTGTTTTATGAATGAGTGTTTTATGGACTGTTAGACAAGAGAGTACCACCTGAAAATAGGAAGGTATGTTTCTTTAAGGGGCCACTGGGATGAAGGAAATGTGCCTGAAAGACCTGCAACCTAATCTAACTAGCTGTTAAAATCGAAGATGATTGTTATCGCCTTATGATGTTGCACCTCATTGCAGAGCAGAGTAGCAGGTGACAACGGAGCCATAACCTGTTGTCAAAACCCAGGTGCCCTCATGTTCCTACTTTAAAGGGCTTTTTTAATACGCAGATGCTTGAGTGAAGTCCAGGTCTGGGAAAGTACTGATCTGGAGGCTGAAATTTCCCAACCACAGTATTACTGTAGCAGAGACTTTCGTTCTGTCACCTTCTCTCCGCGTGTCATGCAAATTGACCACCTGTGGTCTTTGAGGAGGGCCCAATGTCCTTGAGTTGTTCAGCGCACCGTGTCTCTGCTGAAACAGTTTCCAGACAGTTATCGGCAGAGTTTATATTTAGTGCAGCATGTGAAGGTGGACTGAAATGGCTGCTTGAGCTCACAGCTGCCTGCGGAGTCAGCGGGCAATGGTTACTGAAGTCACCAAATGCTGTAGTGTAGTGATTTTGATGGGATTAGTTCTGTCCTGTGATCATGGCTGTTTTCAGCTATTTTATTCCTGCCTGGAGAATTCTTCCAGCTCTCAGTAAGAGCAGTCTGCAGTGGTCTTAACTTCAGTTCCTCAGCTGTGCAACCTCTCAGCTGCAGACTTGGGTTTCTGTGTCTGCGGCTGTTCCTGTTGCATCACTTCTGCTTTTTGTCAGTGTACTTGCTCACACCACAGCCATCTACTGCTATACCGCCCAAATACGTCTCTTGCTTGTTCTGCTTTCATAAGAAAACAGATGTGGGCTGCTGGCCTCTGTCAGTCCAGGAAGGTTTGACGCCGCACCCAGCATCTGTGTCAGGCCTCTGCTGTCTTCTTTTGCGCTTTTGAAAGTTGCATCTCTTCTTGCTAACCTGAGATTCCCCTGGAGAAGCCCATTGCCTGCCGATACCTGCATGAAAGGTCAGTAGCTTGGAAGCCTTGCTCCAGTGTTTCCCAGCCTGTGTCCTGTCGTGCACTTTGCCTGGTACCAGGACTCCCCGCAGCTCCCCAGCCCTCTGAGCCACTTGTCGGCTGCTATAACCAGCTGATCCCAGCTGATCAGGCTTAGCTGGGAGAGAGGTGATCTTTCACTGGCAGGGCTGGGCCCGCTTGCCTGAAAGACTGGGCGGGGAGGAAAGACAGCAGGGATTGAATTCTGCTTTAGGAGTATGTAAATAGAAACACGAAGGCATTTCCTAGAACAGGAAAAGGGAAAACTTAACCCATACGTAGCAAAGATGCTTGCTCATAATGTGGTATTGGTTATAGTAGATTTCTCTTGCCAGAAATACAGTAGTCTGTAATTATGTTTATCTAGTTGTCATGACAAGTGTCATATCTTTAGAAATGCCATCATACATGTTTAATCTCTGTTATGAAGCTGTTCTGGGTACAAATGGAATTACTTCAGATGTAACGATTTAACCCCTAGCACAGAGAGTAGTAGTTAGGGACAGGTAGATGACTTTGATGAAGCGCGCTCTGTCTTTGCCAGTCCTGTGTAATTCACAGAGCTTTGCTGTTCGGTAGTTATGCAGACAGTATTTTCCTTGACTCTGCTAGCAGGCTTGTTTGCTGAGCAGCTGCAAAAATTGATTTTAAGTTTAACCAGTGGAAATGCTTCTTATAAATTTCAGGAAGCGAGCTTTTGTATGTAGCTAGAAATATTTTCACCCACCATTTGTGTGCTGTTTGTTTTGTTACTGAGTAGTGGCAGCTAGCGCTCTCTCACAGGAAGCTTAGTGTTCTCGCACAGCTTGCTTTGTGATGCAGTCTGCAAACAGGGTATTTTCAAACTGAACCTAGTGATGCTAATAAGAGGCCAGCTGAAACCTGGCCTGTTGTTTACTTGCTTATTTATTTATTTTAAACTGATGATATTGTGTGTGATAATTCAAGACAGTTTATTGAGGAAGCTCACACTGTCGAAGAGCTACAGGACCAGAAGTTAGAGGTATAGAACACCTACCTCTTCCCTGCTGCTTCAGTTGTCCCCTTCTCCCCAGCTTCTGGCTTTCTCTGCCTGTGTGTTGAACGGTGGGCAGGCTCCGAAAGCGGAGCGTACACTGAGAACCTTCTTCACAGCGCAAAGGGTCGATGTGTCTCCTGTCACTCTGGTGATTCCCCGAGGGGAACTGCTGTCCTGGCAACCAGCCCACCCAGCAGTGAATTTGCTTCTTGGTATAAGAGAGCGTTAAGTGGAATGGGTTGGTCATCGCCTCTGCAGCAGTAACCTTGTAGGCAAGGTAAAATACAGCTTTTGGAGCTGGTAGAGCAGGGTAAAGGGAAACTGGCTTCTGGAATCACTTTTATGTGGAAAATGAAACACTGCATCGTGTTTATGCTATAGACTAGCATGGCTTTCAGTCCAGCAGTGTAAACTCGCTTGCCATAGGAATGGCTTCCTTGTAGATGCTTGAACTTTGCTAGGCTGAAATGTGCACCGTTTTAACCTCATGCTCAGAAGTGAACCAGTTTCAATGCTCTGTGTCTCTGTCCGTAGCTTCCTTAGTTTACGCTTTAAAAGCTCCAGAACCATTTTGAAAATTTTAAAGCTGTTTACATTTTCCCTCAACTAATTTTCCTCCTGGCTTGTAATTAAATGTTGCTGTGGTTTGCTGCTGTTCCTGTTTTTTTCCTGCATTGGTTTAATGGTGTTTTGTAATAAAATAAGTGGGAATTGAAAGAATCTCTGATCAAAACCAAGTTTGCATCTTGTTTGGGAATTAAGGTAGATAAGTTATGTTGGAGCATTGGATGTCTTTCTGCAGGACTTTTAAGGGAGCGTAAGTTTCAAGAGGAAAATCCTGTTCATACATCAGTCTTTTTAAAAAAAACAAACAAAAAAAACCAAAAACCAAACCAAACAACTCTCCCCTAACCCAACAACATCCTCCCAAGCCCCCAATTTCTATAAGTGAACTTGAGAGTGATGTTCTTACGCTAATATAAAAATACAGATCTTTCTATAGCTAAACTTGCAACTTGATTTTCAACAGTAGCTGTTAAAGGCAGCTTGCTTTGAAAGCAGCTATAGTTTGTATGTGTAGTTTTAAATATATAGATTATGAAATACTTGAATGTCTCTGACCTGTTTAAGATGTTTGTTTTTTTTTTCTTCTTGGTAAATAACTTCTGGAAAGTCTTCAAGGAGTAGATATTGAAGCAGCCCACACTAATACAATTATACTGTGTGGTGTGCCAGAATCTCCTTTGGGTATTGGAGCCCACTTGTGCCAATCACTGTCACAAGGCATTTTATTTGTTAGACCTAGTAAGGTGTTCTAATGTTAATTAAAACCCCTTTAAATGAGGGGCGGGGGGAAGGTAAAGATGCATACTTGGTATGTGTTGCTCTCTCATGAGCCAAAAGGCAAAAGAAAGCTGATGTGCAGTGAAGAAGACTTAACAGTAATTTATGATCCTCTGCTCTGTGGGGATTCATTATACTTGAAAGCTAAGACAGAAACTGCCCCCAAAATATCCTTCAGTGTTGGTATGCAGCCTGAGGAGAATCTCTTCTGCACCAAAACACCAGCCTGGAAGGGCGATTGACATCTCTGCTTTTCAAGAGAAGTGTCAAAATTGCAGAGCATTGCTCAGAGGGTACGAAAGCTTCACTTCTCCATCTGCTGCCGCGTATGCCACTGGCGACCCAGTGGCCGTCTGTGGCATCATCCTGAAAGCTTTAAACCCAGCTCCTCTCCGAGGGCCCCTCACTCCTTTTGAAAGTCCAAAAAGGGCACGCTGCTTGCTTCAGGAGAGGGAGGCTCCTGTTTTCCCATTAGGAAAATCTAGTAGTATGTCTTTATAAAACTAAAACGTTATTGCAAAGAGCTGTGTGATCCTGAAATGCAGCAAACTGATGCTGGGGACTCATCGCAGGCTTTGCCCTGGCGTTGTGAGCAGAGACTATAAAACCATACAAGCGTACTAACAGAGATCCATTAAAAACTGCTTCATGGATGTGGGGAGCAGGGTTGTGTGGTCAGGGGTTGTGTCTTTTGGTAAGCGTATGATTATTTAAGTTGAATGAGAGACACAAAGAGGAGTTTGCGAGATTTACTTCTAATTTCATTAGCGGTGAGAACCTCCATATCAAGACTGTTTCTGGTTTGCTGTCTTGCAGGGCTTGCACACTTTGAGACTCAAAAAGCTGACATTTAAATGTGACAATGAAATGTTTTAACAACAAAGGAGATCTTTAAGCAGGCTAGACAAAAATTCCTTTCAGCTGCACAGCTTTTACTTTCACTTTTGGATGACCAGTTTGCCCTGTTCTCAGTTGGTTGCTGTGCTTTCCCAAGTGGAGAAGGTTACCTTATTAATCTTTTCTTTTTAAGTCTTGGCATTTTTAGTGTTAATGCTGAATAAAAAGGGTATGTGGGGGGGATAAGAGACAATAAAACATACCTGTGTTTTTTTGGCACCATAGAAATAAACTTCCTTTCTCCTATGCTTGTTTGGGAAGTATGCAGTATTTGTGATCACTAGATTTTTATTTGTAGAAGTGTATGCGTGTGTCTGATGGCTGGACTTGATGCAGTTCTAATCTGTGTATTTTGGGTAACTTCTCAGAAGCTTCTGTCCCATTGGAAAAAAAAAAATTAACAAAGCTTAAGTGCTGCCCAAAAACGTTTTCAGTAACACTCTGCTATGCTTGAAACTGATCTGTTCTCTTCTTATACTTGAAATTTTTGAATGGAATGTGTGAGGGTAGTTTTGAATATTCTTTGTTTTTGAGTAACTTGTGCAGTATATCTCAAACCCAGATCTGAATTTTGCGGGTAATGCCTGTACCTGAAGCATAGCTGTGTGCCTGTGTCCCAAAAACATAATAGAGCTGCTTCTACCCCTCAGCCTTCCGGCTCTTTTATGTGACAGCTGCCCTTCTTATCCTCTATGTATTCACAGCTAATACTTACCTTTTTGTGCATTCCTAGGTGTGTGAATCAACCTACCGTCACTGAATCATCGCTTTAATCATACTAACTTGACAACCATTGTATGCCAGCTTGTGTCAACACCAGGTAAGATGAAAGCTAATGCCGTTACTTTATTTTTCCTGACTCTTTGCTTTTTAAACCTGCATTTTGTCCAAATGCCGTGACTTTTCTCTAGACTAGTCAGAATGTGCTGCCTTCCGTGTTCTCCTCCTGCAGCAAGACAGCCACGTACTGTTGGCATTACTTCCCGTTTCAAAACCTAGCGTTCTGAAATGTTCTCCGGTCTGACTCCTTTGTAGCCATGCCTTAGCCTTTTTCCTGACACCTCCATTAACCTGGCTTTTGTGGTGTTCAGATACCACAAGCTGTTTTTTCCCTTGTATTCTTCACCCCCTTACCACTGCCTGGTTTTGCTGTAGAAACTGTTGAGCTCCTGCCTTCCAGGGTTAAGCACCTGTAAGCCACCTGTACTATCTGACCTTTTCTCTTGAACAGAAAATGGTTTTTGTTTTGTTTTGATTTTTTTCCATACCTGCTCCCAAACATTACCTTTGAAAACTTATCACAGAAGGATCTTACTTGTGTATTTTATGTTTTAATGGTAAGAAACTACCTGGATGTGTCTTTCAGAGAACTAAACATAAAGCTGTTTTTTGGACCTCACCCTTTTATCCCCCTTTAGAGAAGGGAAGTAGATTGGGGGGGGGCGGGGTGGGGAGGAAATCCCTCTAATGCTTTCAACAAGGTTGTTATCCAGTACTCTAGGGGAGTCCTAGTGCTGACGAACTAATGTGAGCCTTTGTTCTGATGCTAATCAGAATAGGGATAATTCCTCTGACTACGCCCTCTTCCCCTCAGATCCCTCTAGCAGCGATAAGGCATTAAGCTCCTTTGCTACCACTCTTCTTGCTGTGCTGGCCTGTTGTCCTTGTTTCCTGCAACTGCTACCTTGAGTGCAAAGGCTTGAGTTTTGAGGGGGTCTCATTAGGAGTGCTCATTTAAATCTTTTGAGATTTTTTGGGTGCTCCTGAGTGGTCCTTGTACACTTCAGTTAAATAGATATCTTGGTGGATATATGTGTGTGTTTATTTTTTGTATCATTAAATAAGAAAATAACTTTTTGTTGATGCAGGACACATTGGACTTGAATATAGCGGCATCTTTTGTTACATGTTGGGACATGTAACTGAAAGAATGCAAGTCAGCATGTAGCTGAGACTTAGGAGGTATTTTTCCTTCTGTCTCTTCTTTCCGCCTTCCTTGGCCAGAGCAAACAAATACTGTTTCTCAAATGCTTTTAAGTACCCTTAAAGAGACTAACTTCTGATCACTAGTCCAAAGAGCTCTGTAAGTTTTCTAGGATGAATGTGTATGCAACCTATATATTGTTTTGGTTTATGCCAATGATCTGCTCCCAGGCTGAAGACAAACTGCACAGCAGTAGAGAGAGGCTTGAAGCCTAGGTATATAGTGAAATATGACTTTGCATGTAATATAACACAAAAAATAGTCCATTAAAACCATGTCTCTTCACTAAATCTTGTCTGTGGCTGTGGGGAAAGGGTGGGGCATGGTGGCTGTTAAAAAATGTCTTGCAGATCAAGAAGGGCAGTGAAGAAGTGTACTGAGTTAGCCTCTTTAGCCTTTCCTTGGCAGTACGAAGCTGATGAGAAGCTCATCCTTGTGCTTCTAAAAGCAGGTCTCCTGCTTTTAAAAAAAAAAAGCCATTCGGTTTGTGATAGTGGGTTCTCTGAGGATAGTTGGTGGCAATCCTCCATGGATAATCTGTGCTGAGTCTGGCTGAGCTGGTCTTCTGGTGAATTTGTAAGGGAGTTTGCTGTCTTTCACTAGGGGCTGTTCTCTCTGCAGGGTGGTTTGAGACCCTCTTTAGTATCAGTACAGAATAGAGGAACAGGAGGGATTTAGACAAGTTAAAGAACATTCCTAGAAGGCAGAGATTGACTGAGTGCGTCTGCGCAGCTAGTATCTGCGTATCAGCGCAGTGCTCTCGTACTGTTTCATTTTGATGGAGCGTGTTTTTTACTAATGCAGAATTGGAAAAGGCCTGCAGTGACGATATAAAAATCTGATCTCTTTGCAAACTGCACCATTTTTGGCTATGTAGGCACCATATCTAGGTGAGCTGAGCTCAAAAAAGTGTGTAAAGAAGGTATTGGGGAGGAGGGAGAAAGATGGGCATCTTCTGATGGAGCCTAAGGAGACTGATTTAAAGTGTTTGGGGCAGGGGGTCCAGAGCTGAAACTTGCCTTTTTGCTAGTGACTGTGCATAGGTGAGGAGCGCGTGTTACAAAGGCTGTCAAGCGTGGCTTCCTGATGCGAACCTGCGTGGAAGTATAAGCTGTGAGAAGGGGTTCATGAGCATTTCAGAACAGAAATGTTCCTGCCATCCTCCTTCTGTTCTCACTTCGCAGGATAAAAATAATGAGGGAGAAGAATTGTTTTTTAAGGTTAATTCTGTTGACAATATCCTGAAGAGACATCACTAATAGATGCAGTGTGACACGTTTTATGTGGGTAAAATTATGGGCTAGGCATAACTGCCTTTGCCTAGCACTATTAACCCAACAGTTGTTAAATCCCAGGAAATGCTCATTCTCAGGGTGGTGATTGCTTTTATGACCTGAAAATAAAAACTGGGAGGCGTATGTGTTGTTGGTTTTTCTTTTCTTTACTCTCGATTGGCGTATGCAGAGCATTTCCTGCAAATGAGTGGCCTGTACTTAGAGTTATTTATATTCTGTCACTTTTCAACATCCTGTTCAACTTTTATGATTTGAAACAATTATCCTGAAATGGTGTGTGTGAGAGAGAGAGAGACTGCAGAGAAGTTGCAGTACAGAACACAGGATTCCTCTCCCCCATTATTTTTATCCTGTGAAGTGAGAACAGAAGGAGGATGGCAGGAACATTTCTGAACAGCTCCTGTGCAAAGCTTCCCGTAAGGCCCTGAATGCTCTAACTTGCGCTTTCTTGTCTGTTCCTCCCTTGTCTGCTTGAACCATTTGTAACGTGGAAAGCCTAAACCCCAAGTGCTTGTAACAGTGCTGTCCGCTCTGGGGTCGGCCAGATGCATCCCTTCATACATATCGGGGTTTCTCCTCTCTGTATATTTTGACTTGGCGTTGGTTGTATTTTTTTTTTTTTTTGGTCCAGGTTAGTATTTCCTTTTCAAGTGGTGTGCTGTAGCATGAAACTCCAGGGGCAAATGGCATTGTTTAAAAATTTATTATTAAAAATTAAGGAAACACTACAGAATATGCAAAATTGATCTGTTTTTCTTCCCAAATATTTTCTTTCTGCTCCACTGATAGGAGGCCAGAGGGGACTTCCTCTGCCTGTTTCTTTATGTATGAACTGAGGGTTTGGATTCTAGATGAGTGTGGGTTGGGTTTTTAGTGGATTTTTTTGGTGCTTATTTTAAGGTAACTTGAAGCCCAGCTTAACTCTTGTGACTCTCTGGTTTAGTCTCTGGTAGAGAGGAAGGAAGACGGGTTTTCAGCGGCCACCATATCCTGGAGACAGTATATTGTTCCATATAAGCTATGACGATCGCTTCTTCCCACCTCCTCCCCACTTCCCCCCAACATTTTGTGGAACAGACACTTCTTGTTTTTAATTTTTCATCTGTATTTATCTCTTATTGTGAAGCTAGAGGTTTTAATTAGCATAGCTTAGTCCTCAACTAACAAAGAGCAAAAAGGCTCTTTGACTTTTGATGTGACAAACAACTTGCTTTGTGTGAGATTGGGAAGAAGATTCCCCCCCATAGCCTTGTGCTCCCTGGCTGATTCCCCTCCACCTCCGTTACCTTAACAGCCAGTTGTGTTTACGGGTAGAGCTTAGCATCTTGAGGAGTGCTTGGGTCAAACTAGCTGGTGATCAGTTATCTCGCCTAACTTTGGCGTGGCAGGTTGGAACCCAGCATTACCTGTGGGTGCTCTTTCCCCTCTGACTGTAGTAGGGATCAGGCTCTGACCATATGCTCCTTAAACAGGAGTTGCGGTGAGGCGAGCTGGGTTCACGTAGGATGTATAGCTTGAGGTACTTCTCCTTTACAAGGATGGGTCCTTCCGATGAAAATGAAGGCATGCCTGGGAGAATGGGTGTTGCCAGTGTCCTTACTGCGGCTGTTCAAGGAAATTGGCATTATAGCTGGTCTACTATCTCACTTGCTGAAATCCTCTCTTCTCATTGCCTTTCCAACAGGAAGGGCTCTGCAGTTCGTGACAGAAAGCCGTCTTCTCTAGTTCAGCAGATCTGTTGTATGAGTCCCAAGAAAAGTCAGCTATTTGTAATGGGCATCAGAGCTGCTGATATGTAACTTACTTTTGGGGCAGGGACTCGCCTCTGCGTTGGTAGAGTGGCAGTTTTATGGCAGCGAGAGCCTGGGATGAACTCACGAATATGAAATACTCAACTGAAAAACAACTTGTTACAGAAAAATCTCATATTTGAGAGGTATGTCACCTGAAGATAGGCCTGTTGCAGAATAGGTTGAAATCTGTCAGTGCCTCTGTTTTTCGTTTTAAACGATTCACAGGAAGTACCTAGATCCTTCAGAAGAACTTGGGTGTTTTGTGTTTTTTTTGTTTGTGGTTGTTTGGTTTTTTTTTTTAACTAAAACCAGGCTGCCTGTATAAAATATGAGGCAGCACAGGGATGTAGGAAAGGAGATGTGTATTGTGCTTGCAAGACTTTTGAAAGGGCCCGAACACTGAAGTTGGGCCCCTTTTGAAAGGGCCCGAACACTGTTAACACTGAATGTTAACAGTTGGCGCTAATATGCTTCTGACCTCTGGCAACATGGCTGAGAAAATAGTCCTGATTGCTCCTTGTAAGTCAATCTCTGTTGCCTTGGTTGATCTGTGTGCCTGTGCCTGGTCTTTTCCACCATCTCCAACGGTGTACTAGTGTGTTGGTTGGTGCTGACTTGAGTCAGAAATACTGCTTCTTATAGAATGATGCACATGCTGCAGCCTCTCCAAAAGTTATTCCAGACAAGCCTTGCTGAATTTGAGATATGTGATAAGATTTTTTTTTTCTTCTCTGAGGTACTTGGTGGCAAGCAACCATATTTGCTAAAGCAAGCTGGTATTTTATAGTCCTCCTGCATTGTGCATTTAATTGCTGCATAACTGATTCCTGCTGTCTCAAGCGTACATTGATTTTTCTTTTTTTATGCTGCTTAACAGGCTCCCAGTACATAGGGGAATTTTGCACCCTCTTTCTACTTAAAGTAGTACTTGGAGCTGTTGAGAGATATTATTCAGCTTAGACAATACAGTATTGTGTCTTAACAAGGGCATGTGCGTATCCTAAATTCTGTAAAGATATAGCTGGGCACCATCTAGCTGCTCAGAGAAGTTCAAGGCAACACTTTTTTCCCTTTCAGCACCTCATGCTGCATGCTCAATTTGTTTAATTCCCACAAGTGGTGTATTTTACAGGAGGGATACAGTAAACAGTGCAGAGGGGTTTTTTTTTGTCTTCCAAGCCATGAAGATCAATATTAAATGTAAACCCAGTAAATTCTATCTAGTTTTTTTTTTTTCTTTAGAAGTCAATGATTATCTTAGCCTTTCTTGTCTTTGGTCTTCTCTGTCTCCTTTTTGGCTATGGAGCCAAAAATGTTGTATGTGATAATGGTTGAATTTGCTCTAAGTGTAGAAGGCAGCCTGTTTTTCAAGTTAAAGCAAATTTTTGGAGGTAGATGAGGTTAAGGAGGAGCCAATATGATATTTTAAGCAGGCTTTTTGAAGCTGGCTTAACTCATTAGTTATACTGGGATGAGCCCATGAATTCAGCAGAGTTATTCCAGACTTGCACTGTGAGAGTGATTGCTGTTACATCCTCTATACCTGATATTTGAAAGACTACTGCAGAGATCCTCTCCCCTTTTTCGAGAAGGGAAGGAAAATAAGAATATTGCAAACACAGTATGTGGAATCCCTTGGCGAGTGTGACACTGTGCCTGCTACCCAGGAATCGGATGCTGAGAAAGGTATTTGACTTAGACTGCCCATGAGAACAGAGACTGACAGCTCTGGAGGCTGAGGCTCTATTAGCCTCTAAGGAAAAAAAACCAGGAGGTTAAGAAAGGTGATTAGTGTAGGCAGCGTTAATGCAAGCTTTGTGTGGTGCCATGAATGTTGTGTCGTTGTTGCCTGGGCTTCTCTACAAGCTTCCTGCCTATCAAAGCCTCCAGCATCCGCAGGAAATGGAGCAGTGAGCTAGATGAGCTTGTTTTGATCACATGTGAATTGTTGCACACCAATATGTGTGTTAATTTTTGAGGGTAGATGGGTTTCCGTAGCTATGTATCTGTCTGTAATCGAGATGTAATCTAGAGTGTGCTGGGCCGTGCTCTCAGGTGGGGACACAAATCACAATTAAAGGCCAGTAGCATGCGATGGGGGAAGGTCGGAAAAACGAAAATACAGAAAAATGTAATAAATTAAAACCGAACTAGGCTGTTTCTTCTATGTGAAGCTACTCCTAGGAAGGTGGTGATCTGAATACATTTGGGAGGACAAACCTTTCAACAATCCATCAGTCTCCTGGTGTCCAGGAACTAGTTCTCGGAGGAGACAATGTCGCTTAGCTTCCTGGTGAGAAAGAATAGCTTTGGTTGTGAAAAGTCAGGGTAATAAAGGTTGGATCTCTGGAGCTACTATAGACCCAACCTCCTGCTCAGAGCAGGCACTCGAGTTATGTAGATCTGGATACAAGGGGTGGGTCTGGATGCCTTGCGGAATGGTTTGGGCTGTATGTAGTGCGTGAGTGTCCCTCATGGGACCTTCCCTCAAGAGAAATGCTGAGCTTGGTTCCCAACTAGAGAAGTCGCTGCTACTAGCCGGAGAAGAACAGGAGGCTCAGAAGAGGATTGCAAAGGCTTCTCTGTTCAAATCCATGTGTTTAGGTGATATTCAGCTGGCTGCTGGGGTCTGGGCTTTGAGGCCCTTTATTATTATTTCTGTCTTTGGGGAATCTAGATCTGGGAAGAAGTGGTAAGAGGTTGTAGGTGTCCTCTCAAGAGAAATTGTTGCATTTGTTTAACATAGTGGGAAGGAAGATTTCTTGCCTTGAGTTCTTGTCTTGTTATAAAGTAAAAACATATTTGCCTGCCCAGATGTGACAACCTCTCTCCTTCCCTTCCCACCCTCCTTCATCCTCTGATGAAAGCATGTATTCCAGGACATACATGTCTTAGAATAGATAAAACATTTCCATCCTTACAAACATGATGTTCTCAAACACGACTGCAGTCTCTCATGCTGTCAGTGGTACACCCTGGGGGTATGGGTGTTACTATTTGGCCATAGGTTTTTGCCTTTAGGCTCTGTTTGGCAAAAGAAGTTTTAAGTAAATTCAATCCACTTTACTTTGTATTAAAAGCTTAAAACGCATTCTTTTTCCTTGGTATTTCTGTGGAGAAGACGTTGCTGGAATGAGACTTGCACTTGGATAACTTGGCTGTGTTTTATAAGTAACGCTCTGTAACATGGATGAGCTTCTCTAATGTCTTCTGGAATAAGAGGAGCTAAAATACAGAAGCAAAACCTCATCAGGTAAAAATGATATGTGGATTTACTTCCACAATAATGACCGTTTCCAGTGTAATATAGGTCGTAACGCGTGGCTACCGCATGCCTTGCACTGTGGTGTGCGACTTCGTTATGTTGTGGTTTTCCTGATGTGTGGCTGTAAGGTTGCCAAGCTTTCGGCTGCTGGTGTAGGTTTGTGCCAGCCACGCCTGGCACACGGGGAGGTGGTCACCTTGTACGTGTGCAGGGCACGGGCAGCTGTGGGGAGGACGAGAGTTTATGTACCGCACAGGGCGGGGTGGCAGGCGATGACATTACTGTAGCTGGACACAAAAGTCTTTATTCGTTTAGTCATTCGGTCTCAGATTAAGTGCCAAACGTGGCAATGCAGGGATGGAATGCAGGGCTGCTACCTGGCCTGGGAAGAAAACCAAGGTCTTAATGCGGAAATGCTGTTCTCGGGTGGAAAACATTAAGGTAGAAAGAAGCAGAGAGGGGTCGTCTGCTGCCGCTGAGCCAGTGGTGGCCTCTGGAGTGCCTTGCTCTGCATTTGGTGGCGTTGCAGGCTGTGCAGATGCACGTTTTGCTGTAGTGGGCATTAAATAAACCACTTGATTTATCTAGAATGCAAACACGCAGTGATAGCTATACCACTGAGGAAGATTTGTATGAATCTCTGTTGAACAAAAACCCAAGATACTTTGTCCTATTTTTTTTGGCTTGAAATAGCAAATGCCTAAGTTTGAGGGTGTGCTTTCTTTGTTCTGGGGGAAGGTGAATTTGGGGATCTCTTCCCGCAGTAGCACTGAGCTAGGCCTTATCTCCTTTTGCATCAAACGGAAGCACTTACTTGCCAGGCTTCATTGGGCAGGAGAGCTTGGTCTTCAGAAATACTTGGTCTTCAGAAAACAAAAAAAATCCTGTTGCTCTGGGGTTTCTGAATGCCTAATGAGCAGTGACTACTTAAAGGGACTTGGTCAACTGGGAAATCCTACGTTTGTCTGAAAAATTTCTCTACATCTATTCATGTAAGATTATGAAAATGTTTGGAGGGTGAAATGTTACTTTCTCCTTTCAGATCATAGTGTGCCCATTGACATAGGTATGGTCATTTTGATATCCCACAGAATAAATCTGCTCCTCCCAGGGTTGAAGGCTTGCTATGCTTCTGTTATTCTTCTCTGCGCTGAGCAACTGAGCTATCATGAGTCTAAAGTTCATACCATGGCAGAGCAGCTTGGGGGCATCTCGAATACCTGAAGCTCCTTTTAATTTACAGAGGAAAAAAAATCCTTTAATTACTGGATAGATGACAAATACGAGGATCAAAGTGAGACTTTTGAGGCAAAGCTTAACTGCTTATAAGCCGGAAATAATCGTGGCTCTCCTTGCTAATGAAGTTTAATGTTGGGACTACAGAGCTGAGAAGGCAGACTTGGGAAGAGACAATGTCAAAGACTTAGTTTTTGTCTGCCCTGTGAAATACCAGCCTTTCCCCTTCGGTCTCCTTACCCTCGGCAGGCGACACGTGCAGAGCCACTGCCACTTCCTGCAGTCCTGTGTGCTTGTGTTGGGGTCACCCACGTAACTGCTGGTCTGCTCTGACCTTTTCTTCTCAGGCTTCCAGTGCTTCATGCCCTGGAGTGCGAAGATGACACCACGTCCAGCTCTGGATTCAGGTGATCCTAAAATGGATAGGCTGTCCCAAGTTCCACATAGGAAAAAAAATGGATTTTGTTTGTCTCCTCAAAATCTGCCTTTTCTGAAAACAGTAACAAGGTTGCTGTGGTTTGATCACTGTTAGCCACAAGCAGAGTTAATGATACTAGACAAAAAAAGAGCTTAGAAATGTTTATGGAAGTCCATATTTAATCTCTCCCAGCGGCCTTTGACTTGCTTAAAGCTTGCTACAACCTTTGTAATTTCCAAGACTATTGATTGCCCCCTCTGTCTGAAAATGCATTTAATTCTGTGATGCTTTTTCTGGCAATAGGTCTTCCTTTTCACATGGAAGGAATGTAGACTATAGATCTTGCTAGAAATTGATGAGGAGTAACTTCTGGTGGCATGGAATATCTTATATAAGAATAACATAAGCCGTGTGCAGAAGTCTGAGGTGCAGAAGGCTTTAAAGTCAGGAGCCTGCATCCAGCTTTCAGCTTCCATAAGAGGTTGCTACCCCACACGAGTTCCCTGTTTCTGCTGCTCTCTGGTGCAAAGTGTATCCTTTTCTAGTCGGATCATCAGTAAATGAAATACGTAAGAAGGGCAAAACATGGACGAAAATGACACTTCATTCTACAAGCTTATCATCAAAAGCTGGCTTTTATAAGCATAAAGATGAAGTTCCTGGTCCTAAGATGAGGCTGCTAGCCACCTCTCTCAGTAATTACTTAGCGTGGCAATAGCTAAAATTCAGATATTGCATCTTCTTTTCCCTCTGGCACTTCTGGCTGTGAGGCTGTTAACCAGACAGTTGCTGTCTGTGTCTCTTCTGTGCTGCGTTGCTTTTCCCCTTACTGCTTGTGAGGAGGCTGAAAAAGCCTTGCTGTCTCAGGAGCGGACCTGAGGTCCACATGAGAGCTGTACACCAGGTACCTGGGAGACTGCCTTTTTGTCTTCCTGTAAGCAAATGCTTGGCTCTGCTGGAGACCCTCGTGGATTGCTCTTTATGTAGGAGTGTTCATCTCTGGGTTTTCTTGCCTGAATTGCCTTCCACGGGCAGAGAGCGAATACAAAGTGAGATGTGTGGGTCAGGGCAATCATATACCTGGGCTCAGACTGGAGTGTTTTAAAGGGATGGAGCGGGGAGACTGGGACAGGTTGTGACCTGGATGGATCTGGGAGGTAATGCTAGCACTAGTTAATCTGGCCTGTCATTTTCCATTTTATTTACTCCTGACACTTGATTGTCAGAGCAGACTTTTATACTGTGTTCTTTTTGTGGCTTAGGCTGCTCAACACTGCTGCAAAATCCTTCTAATCCTTTTTGCCATCCGTCTCTTGCAACGAAAACTCAATTGACAAAGCGAATACTTGAATTTCAGAGAGCAAGTGGGGATTCAGGGTTGGGAAGAATGAAGAATCAGCAAATATGGCAAGACCTTGCTGGGACTGAGGGACTCTTACAATAGGTGAATTAACTTGTGTGCTGTATCTTGACAGTTGTTGAGGGACTTTGCTAGTACCAGGGATCTTATCTCCTTGCACAAGACTTTCACAACTAAATGATACCCCACCAACAGGTGCTCAAATAAAAAAAGACCTTATTGATCTGGTTTTTAAGAGATAATGAGGATGCACTAAGATTGTTCCTCTTGACTTCTGTATCCTGTGTTATAACTTTGCTGCATGGCAGACCCATATGTGGGATGGCACTGCTGAATTAGAAGCTTTCTTAGCTAGTGTGCCTGTGTTCTGCAAGGTATTAGAAAATATTGCTGCCATGTGTCTGGCCTCACATTTGTTGGAGAAAGATGTGTTCTTGGGTGCTCTGATCCGAACCGACTGTGTTGGTTACAATTCTGGGCAGTGCTTTCAGGAATTGAAGATGGCTTCAGGATAGCGGTTGAGATTTACTGTGCTAACCATGCTGACTGCTGCCAAATGCCTTGCAGCTCCAGAGCGTTACTGTAATCTGCTAGTGACAAAACTGGTCTTTCGGTGTTGCAGCTCTGACTGGGCTGTGGATAAACCAGGCTCGTGTTAGGGCTAAGCAAAACTCCTACAGGAGTGTTTTCATCCTCCTCGATCTGGTGTCCTGTTATGAAAAGTGCTCTGAGCTTGACTGTCCAGGCCAGAATACTGGCAGCACTGGTTCTTCAGAAAGCCAAATCTGGACTGGGGATGATGGGGCTGGAACAGTGGAAGGGGAAGAGGCATTTTCTCTCTTATCTTGGAGGGAGTGACCTATTACTTTTGCTTTTAAATATGAATGAACTCATTCTCCATACCTCAGTAACCGACCATATGGTATTCCTGGTAAAAGTAGCAGATGTTCCTCTCTTGCTGTGTTTTGCTTTGTTACACAAATTCTCTTTGTTTTCTTTCTACCCTGTCTGCAATGTAATAGTGTTCAGCTCCAGTGTATCAGATTATTCCCCTGAATTTCTAAATGTGCATTTACAAATAAGGCGGGGGCTGCGTAAAATGTTGCTTGGGTTGTGGATCTGATGCGTGTGTGTATATAGGTGGTAACTGAACCCTGCATTCTGGGTCAGTATGCTTAGCTGAATAGTTTCTTCTTCTGTTTTGCTGTTACTTACGGTCTCTGCACTTTGTTCTTCAACATAAAACAGAATGTTCCACCCCACCTTTTTTGTGGTGGTTTGGTTTGGTTTTGCTGGTGAATGCAATTTCTTTGCAAATCTGCATCACTTTGTATCCCAGAGCAGTGTTGTTTTAGTGAGCGAACGGGGATATTTTTGCACATAAATGGTTGTTTTCTATATTCTCCCTGCCAGTATAGTTTTTTGTCCTCATGAGCTGCTGTTCCAGTTTAGTAGCGAGAGTAGGCATATGGTGGTGGACTGCAGCAGACAAATGTCTATGAGTGCCAGATAGACCATGGCATCCCCCAGTCGGGATGTGGGAATTGAAGGGTTGCACTCACAAGAGTTGTTCTCTGTTGTGTCTTTATTTGCATGGGGTATGAAGCTCTTGACACAACACTAAGAGAAACTTTGGTTCCTGCTGGTGAGAATGACTCGGCTCTTCATAAATCTCATTTCATGTATTCTTAGGAATCCTCATGTGGGAAGGGGCACATTGCTTTGCCACTGGAGATCTGTTGCCCTAAGGCGGTGTCAGAGGCTGGCTGAGCCTGCGCTGCCACGCTGACCTGCGTGTACTCTGTCGCACACGCAGCTAGAACAGGTGGGGTCATGAACTGAGCCCTTCTGCGGGCTTCTTGTCTGGGCGTAGATAGACAGCTCCTTCCCCTTTCCCTGTAAATCTAGCCATCGCCAAAATTTCTTTCCTTCCCCTGATTAGGGACCCTGCCTGCTAGTCTTCTGTGTAAGATAAGCATGTGTCAGTATTGACGTATTTACTAAGAAGGGTGTCAAACAAAGAAGAATGTGGTGGTAGATTTTTTTTTTTTTTAAGATTTCTGGAATGGGGAGGAGGATTTGCTGTTAATATCAAGGAAGCTGCCATGCTTTAACAAGAAAAGACTTTTCCATAGTTCAGTGAGGTATACGGTGATGGGATTGCTTAAGGTGAAACAAATACTAGTTTTGTCTTTCCTTTTTGAGGGAATGCAGATACCAGCTTTCTCCATATATAAATGACTGTGGAACAGTTCAAAGTGTGTGTGTAGGTGTTTGTGCTCACTGATTACTGCGATACTGAGAAGAGGCACTAGCACAGGTCTGGTGACCAGTCTGTTGATGTGTTGTCTCTTCCTTTACTTTGGAAGGCTTATGGCAGTGGCATGGGTCGATTCCCCTTTGGGGAAAGCATGAGCCTCTAGAGGAGGGATTCTTTCTGTCTTTCTGGTGAAGGAAGCAGAGGTGGGGAGGGGATTATCTCGGGGTCCAAAGGGTTTGCCTCAGACCCTGCACTAAAGAAAGATCCAGTACAGAACTGCCCTTCCTGTCTGTGCTCAGAAACCACTAGTCCTTTCTGGAAGACCCGTGTCTGAGTGCTCTTGGGCTGGCTGTTTTCTGTTGGGGCTGTAGGTCACCTGTGATGGTGTGTTTGTACAGTGCTGCTTAGCATGTGAGGGCTTGTAGTTGCTACGTTAATGAGACAAGGTGGTCTTGCAGGCGCCTTTAACTGCAAAATACTGTAACTTGCAGGTAGTTCCAAACTTAGTGTGGCCCCTTGGCAGAGCCAGTCAATGGACCATGCTGTTTTAAGCATCTGCTTGTGTAGGAGACTGAAACCTAGAGGACTGTTTGAGGGAGGAAGAGTGTGTTTGAGGACGTTGGGATTAAGGGTAGAGTTATTCAGCTATGATAGATTGCTTTAAAATTTTAATGCTTTTCTTAGTAGAAGACAAAACCACAGGAGTGAAACCTGCTGATAGCCGTATTTGGGAGCAGGCTCAGGTTCCCGGAGAATCCCACTGGGGCCAGTTACAAGGATGCAAGGAGGCAGCAATTTCATCTTTGTCCTTAATCAGAAGAGGAGCAGCTGCACTGGGGGTGGTGAAGTGCAAGGAAAGGCCAGATGAATGCTAAGACATCAAGAACAGAGATCTCTTCTTAATATTATTCTTTGTATTACAAAAGTTACCATAGTCTTCCAGAATGTACACCCTTTGAACCAAAAAAAAAAAAAGGCGGGGGGGGAAGCTTAAACTCTGATGGACAAGATCTGTGTTCAAGATGACTGGAGATGTTATGTAGTGAACCTGTGTTCCCTGTCCCACTGCTCTCAGTAGCTTACTCCCCACTGCCATTGCAGCACCCCGTTGTCCGTGCTGCAGGCATGCTTTGGCTTAGTATGAAGCTTTAAAAGATATGTTCAGCAGCAGCTCTTGATCCCAGCCAAGGAGGGGGTGTACGCTTGTGCATAGGTTCTGTCTCTTAAGGAGGTATGACTAAACTGGGGAATAGTTAAATAAATATCAAAAAAACACCCCCCACTCCATCCCCCCCAAAAAACCAAACCAAAACCCCCACCACAAAACCTGCATACTTTCTGAAAGTACATCTGGCATGGGAGAGGAGCCAGTTTGCTCCTTTTTCCCTGGAGCAGGAGATTCCTGTGTTCCCAGTTGTGGTTGTTTAGGGAAGCCTGATGCAGGTATCTGTAGGGTGGTGATAACCCCTTGCATGAAGGAACATAGCCTCCATTACCAGTATGCAGCTCATCTCTGTACTGAGCTCCAAAAAGTGAGAGCACAGCTCAGCCCTTGTCGAGGGGGTGGTGTGCCCGCACAAGTCTCACTAAGATTGCTAATGCTGCAGCCGCACAGGACCTTTGCAAAATGCACAAAGTAACTGCCCTCAAAACCTTACAAACTCATTCCTATACGCCCAGGGGCGATTTTTTTCAGTCATGGGAAGTCCTGGAGACATTGTTAATGAGTTCAGCTGAGGAAATAGCACAAGGAACTGTGGGAGAGGGAAGGCTCATTCTTGCGTGTGAAGCATGAACTGGAGTGCGTGCAGAGAGGGTAAAGAGGTGTGGTAGTGATCTTAAGAAGGAACGAAAGAGAAATGAAAGCAGAGGTGAGGCTGTGTTAAGACTTGAAGACAAGGGGAGGGAGCTGGGAACTGGAGAAGGAGAGCCACTGGTAAGGAAAGGCTTAGTCTTTACCCCTTTCATAAATCTGGTTTTATAAATTAATAAGTATCAAGCTCATGTCAGTGACTGTAGCTACAAAAATAAAAAGCGAGTTAAATATTTACTGATAAGAATTTGAGGGAAGCCTGTTTCCAAGCAGTCTTGCTCTTTGATTCTTGCTTCTGAGCCAAATTATTGGCATGTTCTGGGACAGAAATAGCTCATGTATCTGAGTGACCTTTTAATTTCCTTTTCAATCTCCTGAATCTACTGTAATGAACAAAGAAAGCATTTTGGTGCAGATTTTATTGCATGTTTGCAGTAGACCAAGTAGCTCTGATTTCTCTGGGTGTTATATAGCAAGAACCTGCTGTGAGAGTAAGATCACAGGGAACCAGTCGTGGCTCAGATTAAAGAGGTGGTTTCTCTCCATGTGATGGTAGCTCATGATATCTTTGTAGCAGTGGTCTTTTCCGTTCTGTATTTATACAGTGTGGTCTGATTCCTGGGCTCCAATTTCTGCCTCCCTCTGCCCCGCAACTGCGAATGAGGGAAGAACTGCTTGTGAAGGGCTACTTTTGCCTGGTCACATACCTGTCCGAAGCAAAAGTTTATCCTTTGGCATGTGCCCCATGCTTCCTGCATGCATCTCTTCCCTTGCAGTGACTTCCGTAGTGAGTCACAACAACTAGCTGTAATGTATAAAAAAAGATGTTAAAAAGCATGTGCTAAAGAGAAGGGGGTAAGAAATGACGTTTCAGCCAAGAGGCTTTCATTGGGTGAGGGGATGAGGGAGCCGCACGCAGCGGAGGAAGAAGCAGCATGAGATCAGTGGGCTTTTTATTGCACAGCATGAAAAGATCTCGCAACTAAAATCTGATCTAATGTTTTCTTCCTGTGTGTCTTACAAGAAATGTTTTCCATGTAAGGCACAGGAGAGCATGCTGTAAGGAAGCATGTGGCTGTCACTTATTTCGGAAAATGTGCCTCAGCATTCAAACATAAGAAAACAGACCGGATAGACCTGTGGTAGCTGCAGCCTTTATTGCCCACGTTTATGCTATTTAAAGACTAGTCTTCTCTAACTTGATTCTAGTGAAATAACAGGCTTGCATGAAGTCTACTGGCCACTTGTAGGTGAGGAGAATAAGCCAAGCATTGCTGGGGATAGACCTGACATTTCTCAAGTCAACATAATTGTATTACCCAGCTGATAGTAAGCCGAAACCCTTCCAGAAGGCTTCTCGAGCTCTGGTTTGACCGTTGGTAAACAATTTCTTATGCAAGTCACTTACACAAAGCAGCCCGCAGTTCAGGTGTGGTTTTAAGAAGAAGCGTTGATTATGTTAATCACTTGTCTGAGGTTCTTCAGGTCTGGTTCATTCCCCTGATACTCTTTTTCCCTCAAACTTCTTTCCTGGCATATAATAGTGGAGGAAAAAAAATTCTGTCTAGGAAATGGGGATTTAAGTATTTCTTGTCTAATAGAAGCCGAGGATTCCTGTTTTCCTCTTGAAATGAAGGTGTTTGCAGACCTTGGGTTAATCTTCTTAATATCTAAAAAATAATTCTAATCCTTAACATTCGCTAATTCCATGAACCGGACCTTCCCAATGTTGATGATATTAAGGCAGTAACATGCATGTCCTCTGTTCCAGTCTTCTCCTCAGCTTTTTTTAGGCTTCTGCAAAGTCTGAGAGTCTCATTGTACATTGTGCATCTTTCTCTTGTTGCAGCGTCTTTCACATTACTAGCATAGGTCTTAATTCACCAGTCTCAAACCTTCCGCGTTTTGTGTGTAGGCCTGAGTCAACACAACACGTAGAAGTGAACTGGGATCCCTCTGCATATCGTCAGCTGTTGATGCTTGGTTTGTAGGCGAGCTCTATAGCCTGCTCTCAGGAATGTGCAGTGGGCGTCGAGCATTACTGTGCTCTGAAATGACACGGCCCTCACAAGGTGGGTTCTTTCCTCTTTCTGCATTTCTTCATTCTCAAAAGATCAGGAGTCCTTCCTGCAGTTAGGAAGTCTGATGGCCAAGCTTATTTCCCCAGAAAAGAAAGAAAGCAAAAATTTCAGGTTGGGCATCGTGCAACTGCTGGCGCTGCAGACCATCACCTGCTCTGCTTTTCTCCTTGCAGGTGGAAGTACCTGCAGTGTTTGCAAGGAATAGTTTAGTGTTCCCTTGATGATGGTGGTGTTGAGGGTGTACCCATCAATTCCATAGAATTGGAATCTCTCCCTCCTGAGAGCCTTTGCCTCTTGAGAAGAGTAACTTTTCATGTTGTGTGATGCAGAGTTCTGAGATTGAAACTTGCTGTTGGTCTAGTGACAAAACCCAACATCTTTTACTGGTCAGAAAGAAAGATTTCTGATGGGAATGCTTCTTCAAAGCACTGAAACTTCTTCCCTGTTACATCTGTTTCATAGCAAATGTAGCCTAAATATAATTAGCTTCTTCAGAATTGGTTTGTTTGCAAGGAACTGGTGAAGGCTATTGATGCCTTTGATGTAAATAAAGCATGGCTGTGCTTGGCAGAGAAGATGAAACTTAACCTTGGTCTCTCAGAAGTAAGTTGTTGGGCTCTGTTGTCACCAGCAGGTGGTCCTACCTTTCAAAAGGGCCAGTAATAGTGTTTCACTGGGATTTCTTTCCATTTGCAGGGGTGGTGTGAAGCAGCCTTTGCAGTGGTTCCCAGCAGCTATACTCAAGCGCCTCTGAGGAGTGCGATTTAGAGGTGGTGGTGGGGCTGGAGAGGGAGGTGGAGGCTGCGGGGCTGTTGCTAGAGGCCAGGGAAGGGGATGTGGCTTTTGGAGAAAGGGCTTCTGATAGCTATTGTGCTTTGTAGTATGCTGTAAGGAGGGTGGTTTCCTCAAAATGTGCCTTATGGTATCCTGTAGAGCCTTAATGGAGCTATTTATTTTCCACAATGCAGGCTTCTCTTTGTCTTCCCCCCGCTTCCCTCTGCATGTGAAGCAGTGACTCTGCTTCATGAGGAGAGTAGATCCTGAGTGCAAACGGAGACAAAGAAGATAGTTTGTTGTCCAGAGCCATCTGTTAAATGTCATGTTCAGCTCACGTAGAAAGGCAGTTTTAGGTGAGCTAGAATGTGTATAAAAGCAGGTGGAGGCTAGCCTTTTCACAAAATAAAGCTTGTAAGTGGCCTTTTAAAAGATCACAGAATCATAGAATCGTTTAGGTTGGAAAAGACCTTTAAGATGATCAAGTCCAACTGTTAACCTAGCACTGCCAAGTCCACCTCTAAACCATGTCCCTAAGCACCACATCTCCAGGTCTTTTAAACACCTCCAGGGACGGTGAGTCAACCACTTCCCTGGGCAGCCTGTTCCAATGCTTGACAACCCTTTCAGTGAAGAAATTTCTCCTAATATCCAATCTAAACCTCCCCTGGTGCAACTTGAGGCCATTTCCTCTTGTCCTATTGCTTGTTACTTGGGAGAAGAGACCAACACCCACCTCAGTACAACCTCCTTCCGGGTACTTGTAGAGCGTGAGTTGTAGAGAGAGATGCTGATGGAAGCCCGGACAGTTGCAAATGACAGACCGCCAACTCCTCTGGATACTGCTGCTGTACATGATGTTCACAATACAATCTTTCCCTGAACTTTATACGTGGAGCTACAAATGACATCTGTTTCTTTCCCCAACAGTTGTTTCTCTGTGCATTTAGTGAAGAGAAGTGAGGTTAGCTTAAAAAAAAATTTTTTGTCAGTTCCTATGCAGGGACCCTTTCTGGAAACTCTGCATAATGTATTTTTTTCTTGTGGATAAGAATAAGAAGTTCAGTTAACTTGTGCATGTGAGACAGTTGACAATCTGTTGATGTTCAGACCTTTCTGGAAGATACAGGTTTTCTTATTTATAAAGCACGCCTTAATGTAAGTGGTTGCTCTGTTTCTTTTAAACTGTTGCTCCAGTGTTGTCACTTTACTGTTACTTCCTATTGTCTGCTCAAGAGATGCCAGAGAATTGTTGAGCAAGTTTCTGATACTGGTATCAGGCTAACTGCTTCCCCCTCTCCCCCCCAAGCATTTGTAGGAACTAACGCTTGGGTTTCTATATGTTTTTTTTATTTAAAATGTTTGTCTTTAGAGGAAAAGGAAATTGGTAACACTGGAAGATGGAGTGAATGGATTTAGCATGTTGTTTTGCAGCAAAGTTAGACTGCAAAGGCGAAAGGAGAACAGCTTTGCTGAGGACGACTGCTGACTCTTGAAAGACTAAATTGCATGTCAGATTGACAAAATGGGGAAAACAAATTTAATCTTAAGAGTACAGTAATAAAGGGATTGGGTGAATTCCTTTTGAGAAACTCACTTGAAAATAGATTAAACGAACATGAAAATCCTCTGCTGTTGAAAGTCGTTTTAAATCTTCGTGTCGCAGTTTGGTGGGTTTTGCATATTAATTTTGCTATCCTGTAAGCTCTTGTAGCTGATCTCTTTGTGCTGCTGCTTGGAGCACTATGTTACAGGTAAAAACATGAAGAGGATGACTTTTAAACTAGCTTGCTTTATACTAATTCTAATAACCTTTATTTAATCAATTCACTCTGAGGGAACCTTGTCTCCAGAGACAGGAAATTGCTTGAGGATTACTGGCCGTGGCAGGACCTTCATATTTATTTGCAAAATGTCTGGGGGAAAAAAAAAATCAGTCTTCCTTTAAAGGCAATTGAAGCTGAAGTTGCTGCACTTTTCCCGTGAGGCTGAGTGGAGGTCACTGGGAATTCTGTGCTAGAATGTTTTTTTTTTCTTGACAAATAGTTTGATGGCTTGAGTGTACTTGCACAGGATGCTTGGAGACGCATCAAAACCCCAAGCAAAGCAGAGATTCCCAAGTGGATGTATTGTTCGCTTAGCTGCTACTGGCTTGGCAGAGTTGTCTCCTACCCTGCAGATAGCAGTGTGTTAGATGTGCCTGCTCCAAAATGCCCTTTTTAGGGGGAATGGGGAAGAATCTTCCACTTCTCAGCTCTGTGTGTGCAAGAAGAGTGTGGGGAAGAGGTGCTTGGGGCAGCATGTGTGGTATCCCTTATGTTCATGTGCCCGGCCTGTTGACATTGAATATAAGGATGCTGGAGAAGTAATGCAGAACTCCAATAAAGACTCTCTGCTCTCTTCCTCTCCTTGCTTGTGTTCCACGGAAGCTTGCCTGGTAGCTGGCCCATTCAGGGGTGGAGGACTATGACTAGAGCCGGGAGGGAGGCAGTACCGGGAGCGGTGCGCTTGGCTGAGGGACAGCAGGCAGTACGTATTGCTTTCAGGGGGGCAGCCGCCCAGGTCACTGGGTGACGGCAGGATGCTTCACCTCTAACTTCTGGTCCCAGTGGTAAAGAGGCATTGCATGTGGCTTTATCTGGGGTTTGTCTTCGCACATGTGAGTATTGGGAGGGAATCTGATCTTCGGGAGGGTTTTCCCTGGAGTTTTGAGGCAGACTGGACAAAGCCTAGCTGCGCTTTTGCAGTCCTGGGTGGTCTAGTGAAAAAGCCAAGGTGCGAAGCAGAAGGTTAAATAACCTGTATCCTCTGAGTTTTGGGTGTATCTCCTTCTGACCTAGCATTGGCACGTGTGTGATTCTTGCCTGCACGCAGCAGCACTTCGTAGACTTTCTCGCTGTTGCACAAAACTGTAAGATTTACTGCCGGAGCAAGTTGCTGACTCTTGCTGTCCTGCTTTGTACAACTTTTTCCCCTCTTTCGGCTTCAATTTCATTTGACTTCCTCTAACTAGACAAGCCTGTGTTGCCTTTGGCTGTCATGGAGCACTCTCATCCAGATTTCTGGCTTTTAATCTGCATCAAACCCAGGATGCTCGGAGCCCTGATTTAGGGGGAGGGTTTAGATCTAAAGCATCTTTACGCATAGTAAATTGTTTCTGCCACACTTTAATGTGGATTGAAAATGGAGCTGGTTTTAGGAGCAAGAAGCCTGTGCAATTTCTTGGCCCAGCATGTTGCACAGGCTGCTCGCTTAAGTCAGAGAGTGGTTCCACACACCGTAAGCTTCAGCAGCAAAGCTGAGGTGGGAATTTCTTGCCTCTCCCCAGCTGCTGCTTCCACTGGCCCCAGCGCTGTACTGGTGCAAGGATCCAGTTGCCCCAAAAAGCTCCTGAAAGTTGCATCAGCATTGTGGAGGGGATGGTTAGCTGCAAAGCGGCTGTGGGAGCAGCGGCATGGGGGTGTCTAGTCACCAGGGGCAAGGAGTCATCCTTCAGCCGAGGTAGCAGCGCAGGCCTGTAAGTACTCGGGTGGTGGAGGGACAGGCCTCAACCCCCGCTGGCTCTGCAAAGGGACAGCGCTGGCGAGGGTGAGTAAAGGCTTGAGGAATCATTGCCGCTATATAAACAAGGTGCTGAGAGCTGCTGAATGAACAGTTGCTACCAGGCAGTGCTCCTCGGCATTTTCTTTGAGTTTCTGTTCGGCAGTGGCTGGGCAGAGGCCCCTCCTCTGCTGAGGAATGGTGATCCCTGTGGCACTCACAGGGTGGGTACTGTGGGATGGGTGCAGGAGGCTCTGGGTGTGCTCCCCCTCCAGCTGCAGGTCAGAGCATCCTGGGTCCCACCTCTGGGCTGTCCTAGTTCCAGCAAACAGTGTCCGTATAGATTTTTTTTTTTTAATATTTTTTTCACTAATAGCCATGCTTTATAAAGTGTAAATGTCACTGAGTCAAGTGAGGGAGAAGTTGAAGCTTCAAACTGACCTTCTATTGAGGTGCAAATTACAAGTTTTATTTATGACAGGTTTTATTCTGCGGACTCTTACTTCTCTACTCTTCTTTCTGGCATGCTTCTCTCCCACCCCAATTTAATGCTGGAAACCTTCAATGCACAACCTTTGAACAGTGGTTGTAGGTCTCAGGAAGCCAGTTTGCTACCTTATTAGAAAGGGACCTGTCCTGGGGATTCTGCTTGAGCGCTTGGTCTCCTCATGGTGCATGTGTATGTCCCCCAATGACGCGTAATGAGCTGCGATCCTTCTTGGAGTGCCTCTTTGGCTTGATGCTTCTAGCTTGTGCTGCTCAAATCAGAATATAATTACAACTGATCCCTTGTTAGAAAATCAAATTAAACATAGCCTGCTGAGGGAAGCCAGTTAGAGAGAAAAGGCTGTGGGGGTCTTCTGCATTGTGATGTGTGCTCTCTGTGAGCTGGTAATTGCGAGAGTGATTTAAAAGAAAGGAAGCTGTTAGGACTGTTATTTCCCACCCCCTCTTCTCTCAGCCCTTGAGTATTGACTTTTGAGATTAATTTATGGCACCTTGCCTAGAGTCTGAAAGCCTTAGGTCGAATATTGGGGTGGACACTGGTGTGCCTGCTGCCGGAGCTGGGGGAGCCTGCCCGGACCACCTTCTGTAGCCGCCCTCGACCGCGGCCTCACGGGAGCGGGTCTGCGTGCGGGCGGTGTGCTAGTCGTCCTACAGTTCTAGTTGCAAGGGGTTTGAATGGTGACGCAAAACTTGAATTTTCCTTTTTCAGTTGTATGCTGGCAAGAGTGATGTGGCTGGGCTCTGTGGAGTGAAACGTGCCCAATGCTGCTGCGATCGGCCTCTGCCCCAGCGAGGGTTTGTGGCAATACACGTGCATCTGTGATGTTAGCACAGTGCGTCCTAAATAGGAAAAGCAATAGGAAACATCTAATGACTTTGCTGCTACTAAAAAAAGAAGAGTAAAGGGAAATAGCGAGCTAATAGATACAAAACTGAGCCATAGTGCTGAGACCTTTTGAAGGCCTGCTTCCCCCCCCCCCCTTATTGAGATCTATTGAAGTAGTTCTCTGCTGTGTTAGAACCCCAAATGCAGTCTTAAAGTCAGAACCAGAATTTGAAACTGTGCTTTTTAACTTTCTCAGTTTCGTCAATGATACTAGGCTGTTGGAAGATGAAGTTTCAGAGGACTTAAGGGACAGTCTTATTTCTCAGAGTTTGTGTGTGTGTGTGTGTGTTTATCTTTGAAAAGACCTTTGTGCTGACAAACATCTAAACATCAAGGATTTGTTGGAAGGTTCTGGTATTACAACATGTCTACTGCGGAGAACTTTCTATGTAAACTGTGATACAAATAATAAGTACTGCACAGCAATTGTCATCATCCTTTGGAAGTGGGTGAGTGGATGTTTTCATATCTGGGATGGCAGTTTCTAAACTTGAGTTGTCTCACAGCTGTGCTGTTAGGAATAAAAGTAAGACTGCCTCCATCTTCTAGTATGGTTCCTTATTTAAATGTCACACTGGTTCACTGAAGTTTATATAGAGAGGGCTTTGATAGGAAAAAAGATTTCCCAGATGGGTGTCCTCTTCAAATGGCTGTGCTGCCTGGTGGTATTGCAGGTGTGTGTATAGCAGACTGATGCTTTTAGCCACATCAGTTGAAATGAAAGCACAGGTGGTAAGGACGGGGAGAAGCATGTTCTAGTAGTGGGGGATTATAAAATAAGCCTGTACTGTGCATGGGCCTTGTGATGCGTTCCCTGAAACAGATTAACACAGCGGCATATATGAGAAAAGCATCCGGGATATACAAGTGACCTTACCGATCCAGTGCTGCTTCGAGAACCCTGTTCTTACTGAAAAGTAACATTTCAAGCTTGTATGTGGTTTCGAGAGGTTCTGTCTTTGCACGGCTTTTCTTTATTCTCCTTCCCTCAAGCCATTTCAGTTTACTGTGAGTTTTCTTTTTTAGGACTTATTATTTTTGGAAAGCGTTCTGGAACATTTTGTGCATATGGTCCTCTGTAAATGTGCTGTTGTACTGATTAAAGCTGAAAGTATGAAACTTAGCCTTTCTGATGCAGTGCGGCAGGGGAAAAATGCTGAAACAATAGTTTCCAAAAGGAATGCTTTTCCAAATAAAGACATATTTTAAAAAAAAAAGCCCCAAACTGGGAAAGATTGCGTGAGATGTGTTCTCCACTATCGCCCAGCCTCTACTTTCTCCCATAGATTGCATAGATGCCAGTGTGCTTAAAAAAAAAAAAAAGCAAATCCCTTAAAGCAGATCCAGCATTTCTTTTTTTTTTTTTTTAATAACTGATTTCTCTTCATTCACTGGTGACGTGACCCCATTGCTATAAGCATTTTTGTAATAGCACAGAAATCTGCCATGCATTGGAGTTGTGTGCATTAACCTGCCTAACTCTCCACCCTGCCCCTCCATGGCTCTGCTTTTCCTTCCTACTGGTGCCTGGAAGTTCACAGCCTGCCACTAGCTTCTCCTTCCTTGTTTGGAAGGACAATCGGATTTTGATCTCTTATCTTCCTCTTCCCAAGTAAAACAGAAAAAGCTTCCAGTGAAATTCTGTGACTTCCAAGGAAATTTCTTAGAATTTGGGGAGCTAATGATGACTAGGGCTTTCTCTCGGACTTATCAAGGCAAGGAAAATTGGATGATTTTTTTTTATTCAGTCTTAAGATTCAAATCTTCTGTGACTGTGTCAGATCTGGCATGGCAACCACAGTACTTGGAAATGTGGAAGGATCTTCACAAGACTGAGAATTTCTAACAATTTGTCTCTGACTCTGTTTCCAAAAGTGTGAGTGTGATACTTACAGGAATGAAACCTGGGTCCCAGAGCAAGCTCTGCTGTGGTGTCCTCTTCACTGTGTCACGGGATGGGAAAGCAAATCAGCTGAACAGAAAATATTTTATGGCTTAAAGGCTATGATGTGAAACAACGTTACTACATGTTGATGTATCAGAGTACCTTGCTAACAGTTTGTCCTCTGCAATGGGTGCCTGACCAGTCAGTCCTGAAGTGAAGTTCATTTTTTGGAGGCCTACTCTGATGTCTTCTTGGGAAGATGGAATTTACTGCTGCAGTGCACAGATTTATTTAGAAGACCAGTGTGCAAAAGGATGGCAGTTTAGACTGTAGGAGATGCAAATCTGTGAACTATGACTGACAGTGATGTAGCAATGGACTTTTAAAATGTGCAGTGAAAATGTGCTTGCTCTGGTTTTCCTTGAGGGATCCAGGAGCCCCTCACTTGGCTGACTTATGCCCAATGAATTCATCCTCCATACAAAATGTCTTCAAAATGCCCACATAGGTCTTGTGGTTCTCAAGGAGATACTGCATAGGAAATTGTTGGGGGTCAGGGGTTGGGATCTGCGGTGTCGTCTTCTTTCTGGTGCTTCTTGGATGTGCACAAGTGTTTCTTAAAGAGGCTCTAGGCCTCTTTTCTTGTCTGTTTTCATTGGCCGGATAATTAGGAACAGAGGAAACTGGCAAGCAAGGTGTCCTGAGCAGCAGCAAGTGTGTTGGGGTCCTTGTTATGCTTAAAAATTGCCCTGTGCATCACACTGGGCTGAGGAATGGTAAACCATTTGGGGTTAATCCACAACTGACTTCAGAGTTTCCATCATGCAATGGACAGTGAAGGGTACTGAATATCACCCCTTTTTCCTCTTGGCAACCTTGCACCTCTTCTTTGCGCACCTCTTCTTTGCACACCTTGAAAAGTTTGTTCCTTCCGTGTTCCTTACCTCTAAGGGGACTGTTGGAGTTGCAGCTTGTTTGGTCCACTGAGGAATATCTTTGAGCCTGCTGTATATTTCTCTTTGGACTGCAGCAGGGAAGAAGCTGGTATATAAAGGCTTGCACCCAACTGCTAGCATGGAAGGGAAGTAGATGGAGGAAGGAAGTGGTCCCTGCCTTTAGCCCGCAGAAGAATATGCTTGGCTAACCTCAGGATGACTTCTTGAGGAACGTCAAGTGAGATAAGGAGGCAAGCAAGGGAGGGGTGCAAAAGCATGATCTAGATCCAAACAGGACTTTAGACTGTAATAGGAAGGATAGAGAGGAGGCGGCTGGGGAATAAGCTATGCAAATCGGTGAATCTTGCAGGTTTATTCAGTTGGGGTTGGAATGTTGGTGTGACTTTCCCAGTTGTAAGGGACTGGTTATCCAGTAGTGAAAAATCCAGTTTCCTGGCTTAAAGCTTAAGTGTGCCTCAGTGGGGCTGTGGTGAGTTAAGCACATGCTGTTTATCAGAGATTAAAATGGAATTCCAGAATTTCGCCTGCCCAGCAAGCTTCTTTCTGAGCAAACTCTAATGTTCCCTCTTGAAAATGGGAGTTCTGCATCACCAGCAATTGCGCTGGTGTTTTAGAAACCTTTGTGAGAGAGAGGAGGTGAAAGCTAAAACAAGATATTTATGTGAAAGAAACCTCTGAATTTGCAGGTCGTGGGCCAAACCCTGTGGCACAGTTGGGGAATGAGGAAGGAAATCCAACAATTCAGGTCCCACTACAGGTTGCAATCAGGTCTTGGTTTGCAGGAGGATATGCGCTGATTCCAGTGTCCGGAATAAGCTGCTCAGTCTGCCCTAGTGATTCCTCTCTGTAGCAGGGGATATGTGCAGTTCAGCCCTCTGCTTTATGCTGTGCCTGTGCTATGCAGAAATCTGCCTTTTTATAGTTCAAAGATGAAGGTGTAAAATGAAGCTACCAAACACACATGTCCTAAATCATCTGATTACTCTGTGTGTGTGTGTGTGGAGTGTTACATGAGTTGTTTGGTTTTTCTTATTTCCTCTTTTCCTCTTCCACCTTTTCCAATTATCCTGGATAATTGAGAGTTGGCTGTGCTGAAAAGTCAGATGATTAAGATTTTTCTAAACTGCCTGCAGGTAACTTCGAATGCTTTGGTTTTTTCTTTGTGCCTAGTTTAACTGAACAATTTAATTGAACTGTGAAGTTATCCCAAAATGTTAAAAATACAATTCTGTTTCTAAAAGCTTTCAATTAAACTGGTTTAGCTGCAGAAAGCAAGTAGAATTAGGGATTTCTTTCCTCTGCTGGCAGTTGGACTTGATTTTTCTGTAATTTTTCTTACTAAGCAGCCAAGAGGATGACACTTTTGTTTTAAAGCTTGACTGCTCATTGAAAGCAGACAAAATAAGGATACAACAAAACCAGCAACTAAGGGTGAAGGTTAAATCCTCTGAACCACACTGCCTACATTAGGTTCCATCTGCAGCATGACCATGAGGCAAGAACAATCCTTGTGCTTAGCCTTTCAAAAGGTATACTGTGCACACCCATCACTCATCCCGCTGCCAAGATCTTTGCTGTGTGCATTCAAGAGATAGCAAACAATTTCTGAGTATTATTCTGTGAGGGGGAAACTATGTGGATAAAATAGAGGTTTCTGATGTGCATGAGGATAACTAATTTTCTTTTGGCAAGTTTCAAGTATGGTATTTAAAAGCAAGCCAGTAGCATTCCAAACATACTGAACGCTTCCCTAAACAAACTGTGAAGAATCCAGGTTGAAGACCTGTTTTCCAGCAAAGGTGACACAGGACATAGCTGTGCCAGGCATCTTGAGCAACTGGAGAGCCTCAGACTGCCCTGTCCACCTCCCTGACATCCCATGTCCTTGGTGCACCAGAACTACCTGAATCTGGTTCTCTTCCATGTCCTGAGCATATGACCTTCCAAAGAACACTCTTCCATGGGGACCTAGGAGTCCTGCTGTAAAGAAATGGGGAAAAATCAGAAAATAGTCATAATCCTGGTAAAATGTATGCCTGCTTACGAAGGGATCTTGGATCAAAGGATACGAGTTGGCAGCTTCTGAAGGTCTGGAAGATAAATGGCAGAGGTCCTCAAACAGTTCAGCTTAGAAAAAGCTCCTGCCATATATGAGTGCGTCATCTTTGGAAACGGCTGCTTGTGGTTTAAAAGCGAGCAGAAAGTCTGGCCTGCGTGGTTTCAGTGGAAGCTGATGCCTGCTTCAGGGAGTTCATGTAGAAGCGAACTACTGCTTGTTGTGCGAGCAGGGCTGGCCATGCAGCGAGGGGGCCTAATGCTGAAGCATTACTGGGAAGGTGGTTTGATGACAAGACTTCAAGATAAAAAAGAGCCAGGGATGGCTGTAACACGGGAGCAATGAGCACTTTTCCCCTTGTTGATAGCATTCCCTGAGAGGGTGCATGCCTATTGACTTTGTGGCCATAGAGGAGAGTTTATTTTCTGATCCGTATTTAGTAGGTGTTTTTCAAAGTGCACATTAAAAAGAAAGCAAAAAAAATACCTCTATTGACTGACGTACTGTTAACAGAGAAGAATCTTCTCTCCCCTCCTTCCTGTATTTATGGGAACTGCTGGCTATACTAAATATTATCTTTGAAAACATCTCTGTTTAAACTTAATCATCCCATAACCCTTCAGCCTAGGCTGTGGCATGTGAAACGGGTCTGAAGTGTCCTTGCTCCGTATACTCGTGCTACTGGCGGCTTCTGCGTCATGGTTTCTAGGATCCATTAAAGGAACCAGCCCATTCCTTAATTCTATGTGTAAACAGGGAATCGCTTTGATTCACACGAACCCATGAATTGTTAAGCTATCTCCCTGAGAGTATGTCTCTGACAAATGTGTGTGCTGTACAGTGCACTCCAGTTAACTTCTGGAGGTGGAAGCCTGAAGAATTGTTATGAAAGCTGCTTCCCCCTGAGCTGTAGGTATAAGGAATGTGCTAAAACAACAGTCAACTTTCAGAGAATTGAATGTCTGTCTAAATAGCTTCCCAACCACCAGCTCCCCTCTGGGAAGAAAGGATACCTTCTTATCTAGCCAGAATCTCTTTCATCTTCTAATTTTGTCAAGGAAAAGTCGAGGCTGGGAACAAGTTTTGTAACTTGGCTGAAGCCCGAGGGAGGATCCTGGAAGGCGGTACCCGTGTACATTGTCTCCTAACAATTCTGAGGGGTTTATCGATGCTATCTTCCACTAAATGGTTTTGCTGCCTTTGTGTCTCCTTCAAAATCCCACAGTGAACTAAATCAGCTTAGTGGGATGTTACTGTAGGCACAGCAGCAGCAATTTACAGCATTCCTTGCGGGGCAGCCCCGGGCCTCTGGCAGACAGGATCCCTGATAACCTGGGACTCAAGGGACTTGGTAGCTGAAAAGAGATGGGGAAACCGGGCCCGACTTTAGAAGAAAGGAGTGAAACAGCACTGTGCTTTGGAGCAATCTGTTAGTGAATTGAGAGTAAGCAGTAATTGATTCCCCCAGAAGATATTCTTGTTTTAGGTATCTCTAACTTGGTTGTTGTTCAGAGACCAGAATTGGACTTGCTTTGCATGGCTTTCACATGCAATCTTTGGGAGAGGAAAACACCTCTGGGGCAAGGTAGCACACCCCGGGCAGCTCGGCAAATTCTGTGATAATTGCATGCCCGCTTCCCTACCTCTTCTTCCGACTGCTGATCTGTCATCCAGCAAGCACTGTTCCAAGGGCAGGGAAGGCCACCTTTAAAAGACACCTTGGCAAGACTTGCAGGGTTTGTTATACTAATGAGGCTTCATTAAATTGGAATGGGGAGGACAGACCTGTCCTAATCTAATCAGAAGGGCCATTTGCTGGAGATGGTGCATTGCTTTGTCAGAGCTGTAATTCAGTGTAGAGCAGTGACTCTTCGAAGAAAGCAGCCAGCTGTTGGCCTGGAGTATAGGCCAGATGCTGACCTCTTCCAACTGAATATGAACTTAAAATCCATGCGGGAGATCTGACTTGAGAGGAGGGGGCAGATGTACAGACTAGCTGGCTTGGCTTTCTTCACAGAGGAGTATTCTTTCATTCCATGGTCTAATTGTTGCTGAAGGAATTCTAGCAGGCGAGTGGCAGTATCCTTACTCCTTTCTGCATGGTAGGAGTTTGGTGAACAAAGCGTTGGCTCCTCGTCTGTGGAAGACATGAGAATTCTATAGGCTACAGCGTAGAGTGGGATAGTTTCACTTCTTTCCCTCCCCCTCCAAAAGAAGCAAGAAACAAAAGGGACAGACACAGAGTTTATTGTAGCATCAGCTCCAGACTTGCCACATGACATTTCAAGGCGGGGGTGTATGCAGACAAAGAATTCTTCTTTGGTTAGAGACTAATTGACTTGAAAGATCCAAATTTTAAAGATAGCCCTTTTGTGAAGTAAATATGAGCTAAGTAGTGACATGGGACTAAGAAAACCCTCTTTTCACTAGGATGACTTCCAGGTTTAATGACAAATCTACACATTCCCTCCCATAATGCAGCTTCTTTTTTGACTGAGTAATTGGAAATGGGAGTTGTGGCTGTTTGAGTCGTGTGTTTCTCTGGTCAGTGCTGGCCTGTTGACTTCATCTCAGAATTACTTAAGGGTCTGAAAGTCATATTGCCTTCCCTAGTAGTAGGAGCACTAACCCAGGTCTCCCATCTGTTCTCACAAGGTACGAAAGAGTACGATACCCACCTCTGCACCTCTCAGATTTGTTTGGAGTTATCCAGCAGTTTTGAACTTCTGTGGGAAACTTGGCCACAAAAAAAAAAATCCCTCTTCAGTATGAATATCCATTTAACTGAAGAAGCTGTGGCTGAATGGGGTTTCCCTCAAAATTAAAAGTATTCCTGTGGTCAAGTGTAAAGAAACATTAATTTCTGCAACTTTTTTTTCCCTGAGAGCTTTAGATGTTTGTGTAAGGAATAGCATGATATAAGTGTTGAAATGAATCTCTGTGTGGTTTTTTTATTTGGTTGTTTTTGGGTTTTTCTTTTTGTTTGTTTGGTTTTGGGTTTTTTGATTGTTTTTTGGTTTGGTGTGGTGTTTTTTGTTTGTGTTTTTTTTTTTTTAACTCCATCACTCACCAAGTCTTTATCCCAGTTTTCTCGTTCCTCCTTTGTAAAACCGGTACATGCAGATTTTTAGTCCCAACTTTCTTTCACGAGCATTGGAGTTACGCATCACACTGTTACTCATCCAGGTCCAAAGTTACCATTGGAGGTTTTGCAGGCTAAAAGTGTACTAGGTTGGTGGGACATGTATTCTGCTGGGTCTTTTTTCTTCATTAAAAATAGGGGCCCAACTTTGTGCTTTCTTGGTTTCCCGACTGTGCTTTGTGTGTTTGTGTACGAGTCTGTTTTTGCTGTGACAGTGCCTGATAGGCTACGGCTGAATCCCTCAGTCCTCAGGTATGAGCAGTGTCACATCCTGCAATTTTAATTGCTATGCTCTGTACTGTCAGAACATTATACCTGAGGTTTGCAAGCTGTTTTACATTCCTCCTCATAAGCTTGTGTTTGCCTGCCTGCTGGCTGGCTGTCAGGTTTGCTGTGCCTCTCCAGGTGGCTGAAGAAGCATTTGATTTATTTATCCTAGCTGTCTAGTACAGTCTGCTGCGTCTTGGAGACCTTCTGAAAGGTGGTGGGGGTGTAGGAAGGCTGGCTTTCTTGAAGTTATTTTGAAACAAATTCTCCAGATGCTATATCCTCCGGGGTTGTCTTGAAAGGAAAAGCTAAAGTTGATTGTAAGCTAGGCAGTCTTCACACCTGAAATATTAGAGGGTGAGTGAAAAGTTCTGGTGTCTCTATAATGCAGCTCCTTTTAGTATTTCCTATGCAGAAGATTGCCTTTTCTGCTCCTGTTACCTTGTGAACTGTGAATACTTGGTAAGATTCCTAAATGCTAGAACATGCAAAAGGTCGCTCTTGTTTGTTTCTGAATTTCCCCTTTTCCTCCCCTCCCCAGATGTTGTAGGTGTTTGGCTCAACATTTACTGTTTCTTTCGTTGTCTTTGTTTTTGTAGACCGAGGCACTCCTGATCAACCAGATCTTTCGGGAATTTTTTAAAAAGAAACCTTGGTGGGTAAAAGATGTGCCATGGAATGGTAGCACCAAAGAGCAACACAGGATCGTCTCTTGCCTTGACTAGCCATGGGTTATTTCTTCTGCTAGTTATCTTTGGTACCTTTATCTTGGAAGCACAGGCCACAGGTAAGTGAAACCTTTCCATATGCTGTAGGGAGGAGGAGATGTATAAGTATGGAAGTGGCCTTATATTTTTATGGGGAAGCTGGTGATGGTTGATGCATTTGTACACACCTTTCAGTACTCACAGGAAATGTTCTATCGCTGCTTGTTAAGCAGAGGGCAGTGTCTGAACTGAACGAGTCTTGCATATTAGTAAATAAGTGCTCGTCCTTTACACTGTCATTTTGATTTCCCCAGCTTTCTTCCCCTCCATTCTCATCCCTTCACTGCAGCTGGGGGCACTTGAACTGTCTCAAGAGCATGGACCATGTTTTGGTTGAGTGAGATTCTCATGTAGACGCTCTTATCTGTATGCCCTGTAGCAACTGCTGGTGTGGAGTAGTTTTGGAAGCACAGACTGTCTTCAGCTCTTCGCGCAGCTGATGAATCTGTTCAGTGTTTCCTTATGTGCTATCTTCTGACACCTCAGCACCCGCTAACTGCACCCCTGTATTAGATCCTCTTTGCAGCTTGAGTTTTTTCCTCTCCCCTTTCTAACTTCTTGATGCTTATCTGATGGACAAGTGTTGTGAATAATGTAAATAGCAGAGCAATGGAATGATATGTAAAATGTCGGCAGAGATGAGGGGATCTGCCTTTTAGAAATGAGTGGAAGAAGAAAATATACCGGATACCTGCAAGGTAGTACATGGTGTAAAGTATGTGCTTGTTTACCCAGTCTACCCTGAAAGATGTCTTTTCTCCCAGACCAGCATGATGTAGTTTTTGTCTGTAGAGAGATGCCTGATCATAAGTGGCATGGGATGGAAGGAATAACTTTGTGTGCCTCTTGCACAGAACTTTGAAGAAGGTTGGTCCCAAAAAGGCACGTAGATTTGACTTCAGCAGCTGTTGCAGTGTAGAATAATAGCTTGCCTTTGAAAACAAAACTTCAGTTCTTGACATAACTCTAAAAAGTCATATTTATTTGACACATTATGGCACCTGAAAATGTCCCATGACCAACACTCCTCAGCATCAGTGAAGCTTGAATTGGCCTCTGTGTGGTAGAGCAGAATAAATGTTAGTTGCCAGAGGCCCTCAAAGCCGAGGTGATCCTGTATGGAAAAGTCTGCTGGTGTTAGAAACTGCTGGAGGAGGAGTTGATCTCCTTTTAGTATTTCTGGCTCTTCAAGTTGGAAGGGAGAGGCTGCTGAAATCAGATATCCCAGACTTGTATGTCATCCTGGCCTGATTTTTGGCTTTGTAGGTAGTGAGGGGTGGGGGGACACACATGAGAGAGTGACAAACTGGCAAGAACAGATAGTGAGAGTGGGAAAGGGACAAGGTCTTTTTGGATCTGGTCTATCCTTGTTTTTTCCAGCCTTGCTGTTATTGGTGATAATGTCACTGCCTCATTTCAGATGTAGGCCTGTCAGATATGTCTCCCAGCCTGGGGCTGGAGTGCATCATCCCCATCTGAAACTCCCATTACACACTGCAGCACCTTCAATTGAGACTGTAATCAGTATGCAAATGCCTTGTGCTGCACAGGGCTGCTGGATGGGGAAAGGCAGCCACAATACTGGCAAGCCTTTTTAGTATCATTTTTGAGGCGTCCAGTCACATTAACAAAAGCACTAGTTAAGCATGGCAGAAGCCCCAAGAGTGGTTCTGCATTGTTTCCCTTTCTGTGTTCCTTTTGCTGCAGGACCTGAAACCAGCTGTGGTAAACTGATCAAGGCAGATCATCAGCTAAATAGGATTATAGTGGCTAGGCATGAACCGTTTCCAGCAGGGGAAGTGAGAAAGTGAGTGCATGTGGAGGGGAGCCCAAGATCATAGCAGAGGGCAAGACATGCAGGGGAAAAAATCCTGGGGGCGGGGAAGGGCTCGCTGAGGAGCGCTTCCATGTACCGGTTTTCTGAGACTGGGAGGTAGCAACCCAACTGCCAATTGCTGGGAGGGATGGGGGTGCTCAGCAACGCGTCGTGGTCCCGGAGAGCTGCACCTGCAGCAGCACGCCAGCCATGAGTAACATTAATGAGCAAGTCAGCCGAGGAGCGGAGAGCCAGATGGAGAAACAAAGAATACTGGCGAGGCGCTTGGAAAATCATCTTTCCCTCATCTTTGTCCCCCAACGACCCCACCATCCTCACTTTATTACTTTATGTAGCAAAATCATTCAGAGCAGGCAGAGCAAAGAGATGTTAACATGAAGCAAGAGATTGTATTAAATCTTTTGGTGGTAATGCTTATCTTGAATGCGAGGCCAACGTGACATGCTCACAATTGCTACAAAAGCTGAAGAATGTTCTCATAAAAAGACAGACAAGCATGGAGACAATGGCTGGCTCAGCTCTGAGTGAGAAAGCAGCGCTTGTGATTCATATGTTTAAAACCATATTATGTATATTGTATTGCAATAGTTTTGCTGTTTAGAAATTCTGTTGCGTGAGTTCCAGGAGGCTTAGAGATATATTCGTGTTCTGGGCAGGAATGTGTTCTCTTTGCCACGTGGTTAATGCAGAGGGCAGACTCATTTCCAGTCAGCAAGCATCTGGTCTGTCCTCTGGTAATAAATTGATTTTATTTATGCATGGTTTTTTAAGAAAAATCTTCAGCACTTTGTCTCAAGCAATCTATCCAAATATCCTGGAGTGCCATGAGATGAGTAAGATAAGTTGCTTAGTCACTAAGCACACTGCAGAATTTGGGGGAACTGCTCCCTCTTCACAGGAAGATATCCATGAATATAAAAATAACCGCTGCACGTATTTTAACACAAAACAAATGCAGCATTTGGTGATGGGCAAGCAATGAAGCTACGTCAGAAGAGGAGGATTTATGGAAACTTCCGTGCTGTTCAGAAATATTTTTTTTTTTTTGTCACTGTTGTGCCTTTTTTCGCTGTCTGGCAGGTTCCCCAAGATTAGTTGGGGGAAATAATAAAGGAATGAGCAGGCGAGGAGACTTGGAAAGCAAGGACCTGAAATGCTGAGGCTTAGTTCTTCGTCTGTCTTCTGTTTTCTTTGAGGGTTCATCTGGAATGTAACTAAGAGCTGGGGTGCTTAGTAGATAGAGATGGGGAATTTTTGAAGTGTTGGAGAGGAGCAATAACAGCCGTTTTGTCTGCTTTTCTCCAGATAACGCTTCTCCATTCTTTCTTTGTTGCTGTGATTTTTTTTTAATTTTTTTTTTTTTCTTCTCTCCCATCTCTGGCCCTTAAGGTTATTCGCAAGCTCTCAAAGGCCTTATGTTTATAGCTCATTCACAATGGCCCTCCTGTCTGGCCAGGCTATTTTTGGAAGGATGACAGTGGATCAGAATAAGTTGTTCATTAAATTTTAACACGTAGTCTCTAAAATACTCTGAAAGCTTCCTACCATTTGTGTTCCAAATGGTATAATCTCTCTTGGATTCATAACCAGCTCTGTCAGAAACCTATCAAAATATAGGCTGGGCCTTTCATTATTGATAATAGCATCACCTGGTCCTGGGAAATGCAAGTAAAGGTGTTGGTAAAAGTATTAAACATCCTGAATTAAGCAAATATCAATAGCTATAAAGGAGAGAGTTTAAATATTAACCTTTAAAAATTAATAATAATGCAGGCTCGGTGAATCTAAGTCCATTTAAATTTAGACACAGCCTGATTTTTGTTGACTGATCACGTGTGAAATGCTATAAAGCTAGCTCTTTAATTTTTAGGATTGCCATTAAAGTGATAAATTGAGCTTGAATAAACTGAAACGACTTCATTCCTGTGTGTTGTCTCTGACGCAAATGCAGCCAATCTGCCGCTTGCTGTTCTAAGGTCTTTTCAGTGCCAAGGTTATTCTGCACAGAAGCTCTTGGATACTGCTGGTATTTGTTTGCATTGCACAGAACAGCTTGTTAGAGCGCACTCCAGTCATTGAGCAGATTCAGACTTGTTCCTAGTCTTTGGGAATCTGTGCAAAGCAGAGGTTTCCTTTGTCTCTAATTATGCAGCTGAAAGGAAGGCGTTTATACAGCTAGGGGTGAATTCAATGGTCATGAAAACAAGGACACTATAACATTGGATGGCCAGACAGAAATGTGGGGAGGTGTCGTGCATGAACAGAGGATCTTGATTCTAATCTGCATGCTTCATGTAAGTGTGGGTTTGGAGGAATCACAGGGTCAGCCCAAAGAAGTGTGCAGTTCTCCATGGAGAGAAGGGGGGGCAATTTCAGGTGCAGTTCCTCTTTCCAGTCCCTTTGGAGAGCTTAGTGAGAGCAGAGTGAGGAAGAGCATGGTGAGAAGCTGCAGAATAACGGCCAGGCCGCAAAGGTGGCTAGGAAGCAGATGCAGATAGGCCCAGAATTAGACTATTCAAATAGTAATATTCACACTGTTACTACACTGATCCAGGCAGTGCTATTTAAGCAGCTGGCTTGAAGGGAGTAATAGGGATCTCAAGAAGCCACACAACTTGTTTAATTTTAACTGATTCTAATGGTTGAAGGATGAATTAAAGCAAGCATAATAGTAATATTGAATTTTCCTTTTGTCTGTCCTAGGTTGGCTCAGCAAATCCAAAGGACCTGCATGTGAGTAGACTTATATTCACTGCTGTGCTATGAGAAATGAGTGTGATGTTTTACTGGTTAATATAAGTGGCTACGAGCTAGGATTCCCGTTATACTTTTGTTGTGTTGGATAGGCTGAGATCCATCTCTATGCCCCATTTCCATTTTTGTCCCCTGTATTTGGGAAAGATGACTGCCCTCAGTTTGAGAGGGGAAGATCAACTTTGTACGTTTCACTGTGCTTGAAGGGATCCCTGTGCCTTCTGTAGCATTTAACTTCAAATGACTCAAGAAAAAACAAATAAATATTTCATTAAAATGCAGCGAGAGATGCTGCTTGTGAGAGTGTTGAGAGGCTGCCAGAGAGGATTTGAGAGGACAGGGAGGGCAAGCTGAGGAAAAAAACCTTTTGTTTCCTTTCATCAAGAAAGGTGAACATCTCATCACAGAGCATGACTCTGGATGTATTCCATTGGACACTCCTACTTTTCATTTCCTGTGCTCAGAAAAAGTCTAAAATCTTTCCTGTGTGCATTTTATGGATGTACATAACTTTGGGAGGAATTGGGCAGCGTATTTGGCTTCTGTATCTGTTCTAAATATATAAAATTTTGTGTAAATCTTTGTTGAACTCCGAAATTTGATCTGCTTAGTCTGAACTTTCCCCTCTCTTCCAAAAAAAATGGAATACAGAAACAGAGTCTGAGGGGAATGGATTCATAATGAAGTATTTAAAGGTGTGGGAGGGGAGTTTTACCACCTACCAAATCTTGGTCGTCAGAGAGTGGGAGATGGGAGAAAAGCTGATGGAATCCTCTGAATCCTGGATTTTTTTTCAATGCCTGAATTTTACTCCTGGCAAGACTGGTATCACATACACCTAGTATTAAGGGGCCTTCAATTCTTGCCGAAGGTTGCTAGCAGGAAAATAAGCTGCTTTAGGAAATAACTCAAGAGTTGTCTGGTCCGACTCACCTTAGCTTCTTGGGCTAGAATGAGAAAGATGGAAACTGGTAGGAGCTTCATTGTAGAGGGAAGCAGGAGGGGTGCTGGATGGCATGGTTTGTTCTTCACAAGAAGCATGTCAGTCCAGGTTCTGACTCATCACCATCTTGGTGTCCTTTGATAACTGCTGCCCGCGAGGTTGAAGGTACAGACTTGTCTATATTCTTATGCAGCTTCCTTCTATCACTAAGTCCTTCCTCTTTATCTCCTTGAGCCAATCATTTGGGAAGAGTTTGGGTTTGTTCCTAGTCTCATGGGAAAAGCCCTGACAGCAGGACAGAAGAAAGTTTGCTTGCTATCACCTTGTGCCATTTGACAATTCCTTTGCCGCTTTTGTCCCTTTTGAGTCCTAAACTGGTTACCATTGCAGCTGAGGCATTATGTTTTTAGGATATGTTGAATGTTTTTTGTCAGTGCAACCCACATCTGCAGTTGCCTCTCCAGCCCTTACGTTTAACTGTAGCAGCCCAAGCAGTTACCACCTGCCAGCTATTACTGACTCTGCAGCGGGGATGGTAGAACAAGCGGTAAATTTGCTCTGGAACTGTGGCAAACTTCAGCCTGGGCTGTTACTGCAAATACTGCTGGAATAGCTGGTGTGTGGTGTTTAAAGCTGTGGAGTAGATACGTCCTCAGCATGCTTACATGGGTGATAAGGGGGAACAAGTGGTAGAGCAGGGTGGGTAGCTGTAGACTGCCGAGTCTTCAGCTTTTGTGGCTGAATCTGTCAAGGCCCTGTGTTAAACCCAGCAATCTGTCTAAATGAGGATTGCTAAAACACTGCTGGTAACAAGCTGCTGATAGTCAAGAGTGAAGGTAGGGCACTGAAGGCACTTGAACAGCAAGCTCAAAAATGCCTGTACCTTCATGAGAGTAACTGGAACCGAGTGACAGGATTATGGCATTGTCTCAAGAGGTTATACCTGCTTATCTGTGTGCACTGATCTGCATCTAAAAAAACATTTTCCTTTTAATGAACAAAACCTCTGGGGAGTGTTCATCTTCCTCGGCAAGCAGGAATTCCCCTGAGGCTCTGCTTCTGCGAAGTGTTGTATTGGAGTTGGAGGACTGGCAAATTGCTTGCTTCCAGATGTCATTGAAGGGATTTGAAGTAACCCCTTAGGTATGGGGCTGCTTAGATGAGTTATAGGATGTGCTAGGTGGATTGGGCTAGAGGGGGCTTGTTGCTCAACTGTTGAATAAAATAAGCTTTTTGGCCCAGCCTAGTACAGTGATCCTTTTATTATGGAAGGGGGAGGGGAACTTTTGGAGTTCCTGTGCTGAGAAGACTGCCTAATCTGAAGAGGTTGTGGGGATGCTCCCTTGCTGCTTGGGTACCTTGGCCTGGCTGGTGCTGCATGGAGATGCCTCCTGTGTTCCTTCTTTATAGGGCCAATGCCGTGCATGCAAGGATAAGTGCATTTATCCGCTTGGCATGGTAAGAAGCATTTCAGGGGGAGCAGAAGCCAAAGAATTGAACAGTAGGATAACAAAAGAGCATCTTTAAATCCTGTGGGCTCAGCATTTTAGGTCTAGCCAGTCATCTTAATTCAATGGGGAAAATCTTTCTTGTTTGAGAGCAGAAAGAAACATTGCTGCTGCTGTTACTTTGTCAGTAAAGAGAGGAGCTTGTTTGATTTGAAAAATGTTGCCTTGCTGTAGAGTGAGATAAGCACCTCTGCTGGACATTGTCTTGAGTTTTCAACCCTCGGACAGGGAAGTAACATGGTAGTAACACATGCAGAGTCATAAGCTTTTCTGGCTTGAAGGAACATTTTCTATGTCCTGAGAAAAAGACCAACATGGTGTATAAAGAGTTTCATGTCAGACATACCCTTAGGCACCCATAAAACTATGCATCAAAAAGAGAATAAAACTGTTTTGTGATCTTACTAATTTTGTTTTTAGGCAACTTTGCATTTTCTTCTGCTTCTTTTTCAGCAGAGATGTCAGCTGCTGAGACAACAGGTGAAGTGTTTCTGTTTTAAGTAGAACTAGAATATTTTGAAGGAAATGGAGCTATCTGGAGACTCTTCAGGCAAGAAAAGGACTAGAAGCGAATGGAGATTTGTAGGAAGGTGATAGAATAGCTTGAAGGTGAATGAGGATCAGGGGAAAGGAGGGGGACAGAGGAGCGCAGCAAAATAGGAAGGTGAAGGTTTCCACAGGTGGAGTTGTGAAAAAGATCCCGGTGGTTTAAAAAGCCAATTAGTGGCTTGGTGGTTAAGTAGTGTAAGTCCTGAAAGAAGGTAGTGTTTTAGTTACGCAAGCAGATCAGAATGGTTGAGAATAGTATGGCCTTAGGAGGGAGGACTCTGGTAGAAATATATATATGTGTGTGTGTATTTTTTTTTTTTTAATGGTTAGGTAAGAGTGTCTCGATGCAGGATATGCCTTTACAACATCAGGCTTTTGAGGCTTTTCTATATGCAACGGGACTGACTAATGAGACACCGACAGAGAGTTTAAGAACTTGAGTTACAAAGTGTGTGTGCCCTGCAGGGACTGAAGCTTCAAGGCAGGAATCTCCTCAAGGCAGGAGCAGAGCAGGGCGAAGATGCCAGTTACTCGAGCACTGGCTGTGTCTGCCTGCAAGTGCTCTAACATCATGGCTGGGGATCTGGCGGGGAGAGAAACTGAAAAACCATATAGCAACTGTGTGTGAAACAAGACATAGGGAGGAATTTAGGTGGAAGTTGCTGCCATGTTTAGAGAAATATCCCTGACTTTCTCAGAAAGTTCTGCTTTTCTTAGTTTGTGTTCAGTTTTATAGTTAAAAGTTGCTTTGCTCTTCTCCCCCATCCTGCATTTGTTTGGCTGCTACACCCGCTGTAGAGGAACCCTTCCTGTAAACAAGATAAACCTATTAAAGCTGCTAGACCCTGGATCCTTGTCAACACCAAGGTATCACACCCTGCTGATGGTGATGCTTTCCAGGTGGGGGTCTGTGCGTCACTGTATGTGTGGAATGAAGTTATATCAGAGTGGGTTAGGGACTCCTGGTGCTGCCTCTCTATTCTGGACTATCAGCATTCTGGAGATTTATCTCCAGGAGACTTACTGATGCTGGAGAAGCCTTTAGGAACAGGTTTCTGGTGTGTCATACAAAAACCACAGTTGTTGATTTATCTCTGGCTGGGAGGGACAAGCGTGGGTTTTTAATATTGTTTCCTCTGGCCCATTCCAACCCTACCTGCAGAGCAGCTAACTTTGAAACTGGGAGTCCTGGCGATGCGCCTGCTGTGTAACCTGTTTCCAGTAGTTCAAGTTTTCGGCCCCCTGAAAAGTGCTTCTTGAAAAGGACCAGTGCTGTCAGAGTTGTGCTGAGCCACGCGTTATGCTGCAGCACATCTTTACTTCTCTTTAGCACAGGCAAAGGACCATAACTGTAATGCTCTGTATTATCCTAAAGCTAGTGCTTCTTCCATTCTGTCACTGGTTTTGCTTTCCTAGCAAAAGTAATCCTGGAGAACAACCTTCAGATTTCATTGTAAACACTTTCTTGGGCATAATTGACTTAGGTTACAAGATACTAAGAAAAGATAAAGGCTTTATCATTTGAGTGTTTAGGTTCAACTGTCATTTTTCTCTCAACTGAGGAAGTAATTTTTAATATGTAAGCTGAAAAATCTGAACATAGTCACAAGCTGTGATGAGTTTTTGCCTTTGAGCGCAAGCCTTAGTGAAATCCATGAAGATGGTAAGTTTGTTTTTCCAATTGTATTCTTTTAGTCCTCCACTTCTTTGTCTTTCCCAACAAGCTAGTCTTGTTGCAAATGTTATTGCCAGTAGCCCAAAGCAGAAATGAGTCTTGCTGTGACGTGGAAATGTGATGTCCTTGAGCTAGCATAATTTTAACCCTCGGGTCTCCCACTTTGAACCTTTTTATTTGCATTTGCTTCTCAAATATTTAAATGTTATCTTTAAGTTGACATTTTTTGCTTTGATGGTGGCTGTTTCCTCCATGGCATTTAGTAAGCTAGACTCCCATTTCTGGAATAGTTGGGGGAGATGTACAGTGTTGGGAGAGCTGAGCTCTCTACTGTTACAGGATCCTCGTTCAATTTTGTGTCACTGAAGTGGTAGTGAAACAACTTGTCGGCAAGTCTGGTCTGAGGCAGATGACAAGACTGGCAATCAGGCAGTGTTAGCGCGCTTCTGCCGTGTGGGAGAGGAGCTGCGCGGTGGCCAGATCACTGTCTGCTGGTGTAAGGCGGTGCCTCTGGTGGGCGAACACACCTGAAGTGCAGCGCGAGTGCTGTGCTGGAAGAGGTTAGCCCCTGTGAGAAGTTCTGCCTCCTCTTAGCACCCTGGAGAACTGCCTGCCTCTTGGCACGTGCCTCCAGCTGTGGAGACTCCTCAGGGCTGGAGCACTTTTTCAGAGCACTGTTTCTTTTTTTTTTTTTCTTTCTTTCTTTTTCCTGTCGGTGTTGCCTTGGTCATGTTTGGTCCCACTTTAACCAGCTCTTCCCAGTCATGAGCTGATCCCATGTAAGAGTTGAGTCCTTGGGCGGGCAGTGGTATGACTGCACGGGGGAAGGGAGACCTTGCAGCCTGTCATCCGGTACACAGGTAGGGCTGCTTTTAGCATCCTTGGTTCTTGCTGTCAGTAAAACCAAGAGAGACTGGTGGAAGCTGCTAATTAGGGGTGTTGTGAGGAGATTAATTCACTGACTACAGTCAGGGTGAGCAAAGACTTAACTATATTTTACCGCATACCTCTGGCAACCTGACACTTGTCTGAGGCAGGTCAGGAGTATTTCACGCTTGGCCGTGTCGCTGTGGAGCGATTTGAGAGGATGAAAATGGATGTCTGCTCTGAATCCTCTGACAGCAGGGAAACATCCATCACCAAGTCTGTTTCCATCCGCTCAACTCTTAACTTAATTAGTTGCTTTAAATGGAGGAAATTTTTCTCCTGACATTGGTTAGTAGCACCAAGGGAGGGTGCCTGCAGAACTGAAGCTTTTGTGGTTTTCATTTAAAAATTATTTGGGTGTGGTGGCAGCATTTCAAAGCTGATTGCCAGTGTGCACCCTGCACAAACAAACCAAACACATCTCCCTTTCCAGAGCAGTCTGTCACCTTTCTTCTTTCTGTGGCAATAGAGGCTGGCCTCCTCGTTAAATGCAGATACTTCTCTATAGGAAGGAGTTCAAATGCCTAAGCAGCAGTGGGGTGACTGAACTTTCAAGGTGAAATAGTTCCTGTTTCTTTTCCAGCAGAGGGATTTGGGGCTCTTATGTATTATTTCTGTGGTGTTAGAGTAGCTTCACCCAATCTCACACTGAAGTGGGAATCGCTGTAAATGCAGCAGTGTTTGTGAACAGCAAATGTTGTTTCAGTCTGTAGCTTGCTTTTCCAGTTAACCTGTATTTTGCCTGGTGTAAAACTTAGCTTAATTTACTTCTCCGCCATTGTGGTGACGATCTCCCTTTTCTCCTGTAATGGGAGGCTTTCTGGGAGATGGTAAGGAAACGGTAAGTTGTAGGAAACACTTTTTTTGCAGCACATCCTGTAGTATTTAAAACAGAATCATTACTTGAAGGTGGTTTTCCCTGGTGATTCCCTGGATGGTATCAGAGGCAATGAAAACTGAACATTAAATTGAAACAAAACTAGAAAGCCCTCTGGTAACCATCTGTCAGTTGTTCCATATCGCATGGTGGCAGGGTGAAACTTGTGGTGCCCGGTCTGGTCTCCGATCTCCCCACAGTGACTAGTTCCAGTTGCTTTTGCAGGGAAGTTGACTGCTCTCCATCCCTTTGGAGTAGCAGTCTCCATGGGAGGGATTCCTCCCCGAGGCTGAGGTGGTTCCTGGGATTGTGAGGATAGATGTATTCATGTTGATTAGTTTCTTTGAGCCGTGCTCTCCTATACCGATATCTGTTGTACCGAGTCTAATGCCCAGCTGTAACGATTTTTACTGTCGTGCAATTGTTCAGCAGCAGCAAGAGAGCAGTTGGGGACCTCTTGCTTTGCCTTTTTTTCAATTCTTCCCCGAGCCCATCTTTGTCCTTGCGAGCGCGTTTGGAGAACAGAAGGCTGCGGCGTACGGCTGCTGCGCCCCGGGCCCCCGCCCCGCACGCATGAATTCATCAGCTTGATCTTTCTACCCCTGCTCCTCGGGAGGGTCGGACGGCAGCTGCGGCTCCTGTCAAGCATGATGCTGGGCAGGGAGCTTTGGGGAGGAGAGTTACAAAAGGCCCAGCTTAAATCATCTGTGTAAGGGCACAGCGAAGGCTCTGTCACCCAGGCCCCACTGCTTGTCTTCTGGTGCTATGGTTGTAATGACATTAGCATTTCAAAAAGGGGATTACCACAGCTCCCAGGTTCTGAGGGGAGGATGTTTTGGCTGTTACTTGAAAAGCCGCTTTCTGGCTATCTCTGCTTTTTTTTTTTCCCTGCGTTGGTGAAGGTGGCCACACCATGTTAAAAGCGGGTTGTTGCTGTTGCAAGGAAGCTGGTTGTTGATTGCCCTAACTGTGGGCTGGTAGATGTGAAGTTGTCGCTGATAGCATTCTTCCTTGCTGATTTGGAGTGACTGTCTGAGAATTTCCTAATGGAAAAGTTAAATTAAAGGGTCTGTGTTGGGATCACAACTGTATGCTAGAGAAGTATCCTGAAGTCATGCTTACAGGAAGAAGTTAAGGTAATTATACTAGTTTGTCTCGTGTATTTCAACCAAAGGAAACGGGCAGCACACGTATCCTATTCATTGTCTGCCTTCCACACCTCTTGTGGTACCAAAAAACACTTTCTGTGCCCAGGCACAGGATTTCAGGGCCGTTCCTTGGGAAAATGATTGTATTTGTATAAGGTCTTGTTTAAAAACAAAAATTTCTCTAGTGAAACTTAACTCCTGACTCTTGCAGCTCTGTTGCATTACCCTCACCTCGGATCAATATTCAGTTGGTCTTTGTTTTTCACCAAGTTCACTTTCCCTTTCTGACATTGCCTTTGCTGGAAACTTGTGTTAAGGCCCTACATATGCTGGGCTCTAGTGGTAAATCCCCACGGTTGCTATCTCCTCTCCAGTTCCATTAGCTGTAGAATTGACGGGTCAGGCCAGGCAGGTTGGTCGTCTGGTCCCTGGGGCAAGAAACAAAGGGAATTGTCTTGTTGGCCTACCAGAGAGAGGCAAGAGTACTTTGTGCAACCTCTTCAATCATGTATGGGCCCTAAAATTAGTAGCTGACCCACAGTGTCCAAAATAGAAGCCCCTTGGCTTGACTCTGTGAGCACGGTTGGTGGGCACGTAGCAGAAAATGCTGGTGGTTGCCTGGAGCCTTGTCCTGAGCAGTATTGCTAGTGCTGTGTGTATTGAACTCTTGAATAAGAAAGGAAAGGTATGTTTTGAAGAGATGTTATTATATGCATAGGTTGAAGCATTCACAGGCCTTAAACTTTGCGTGTGCCCATCAGGACTTCTCTTGCGTGTTCACGTAGGGCATAGTTCACCAAGTGGTTTTGCAAAGCAGTGCTGGCTTAAGTGATGGCCGTCCCTTGCTCTGGGTGCTGCCGGGAGCAGCCACGAGCCGGGCCTCCTGCGGTGAGTCACGGCTCCTGCACGGGGACAAACGGCCGGAGACCGGCTGGAAGAACTGCGTAGCTCTTCCTGAGAGAGATGGCAGGCCTGGGCCGTGGAGAAGCCATCCAAGACATCAAGGAGGAGCAGAAGTAGAGTTTCCTCTGTAAACACGGTGCAGGGTACTTGGTGTGCTGAGGAAGGGAGGCGTTTAACTTCCCTGTGTGAAAACAGAGCTTCGGAATGCCTTCCAGGAGTGCCGTGGCTGCTGGCAAGGTGTGTGTCCTTATTCAGCATATTTCTAACTCTACCCATCTCCAGGCCTGTTCTAATCTCTGTATTTCTGTAGATCACACATCTGTCTATAAACTTCAAGAAGGATGGAGTGTCTTAAACGTTAGATGCTCAGTTGAACCCACACTGAGCGAAGGTGGAGCTTTTGGGTGCCCTGTGCCTCGGGTGAGCTGGACAGAAAGCACAGGGTGGCAGAGCCGCAAGTCGCTGTGGTCACTCTGTCTTGTCCTCTCCTTTTTTCTGTTTCTGCAAATGCGCCAGCAGACACAGCTATGCAAATCCGCCAGCTGTCTCCTTGGGAAGTCAGTCACCGAGTCGCTGTGCAGCCAGCTCTAATTGCACAGGCTTTTGAATTTGCAGTTAAACTTGGCTACTGTGCATCTTTATGTGGCTGGTTTTGGGATGTGTGAGTTTCTGCATGCTCTTCTCGAAACACCTTTTCTGGTAGTGACGATAGAAATGAAATATTCAGTATTATGGTGGAAGCAGGCTGGAGAAAAAGTAAAACTGTAAATCTGAATTCTGTGAACTAAAAATCTAGGAACTAAAGAATGCAGGAAACAAACAGCCTGGTTTCTGAGGGGCTGATCAAAGTTTAGGTTTACTAGGGGGGAACCCTCTGTCATTCTTTCCAATTTCAGGGCAATTACTATTTTAAAGCTTGCAAGAGCAAGATAAGGGCAGCAAAAATAGAACAAATAAGTGCTGGTCATAACATTTAGTGGGATAAGAACATTTCTAATTATTACGGAGTAAAAGGAGGGGGAAAAACCATGAAGGAGAAAGTAGTTTTATTTCCTTTGCTCCCTGTTTGGATTAATGAGTGTAATTACTTGGAAATAGCTAGTAGCAAACTTGTGGGTTTTTTCAAATGTACTTTTAACAAGATTGCAAATTTTAAAAGAAGAGGCAATTCAGTAAAAACAATTGAAGACGTGAGTAAGAACTTAACTGCTATATCCCCCGTTGCAAGTGCTTTGTCTCTGTAGATGCTTAGAAAACTGAATTAATATGCCTCTGATGTATTGGAAGGGGAGAAACCAGGGCAAGAAGATGCAATTCTAAATGCATGGAAGCAAGCGAGATACTGACTTTCAAATAGGTCCTTATAATAAAGTTGTTCTTTCTTTTGTTCCTGTCAGCGTAAAATAGAGACAAATATGGAAGGGAAATGGCTGAACAGAGTAATGGGATTCTGTGCGTGAGGTGCGAGAAAGGAGATGGGGCAGAATGCCAGAAAAGGATCTTTGTATAATAAAGCTTGTGTCAGAAATTCCTCCCTTCTTGATGGTATAGTTTAGTTTCCACTACATCGTTTGCTCTTTTGTCAGCTTAAACTGGTCTTTATAAAGTGATACGGCAGCTAAGCAAGTAAATAGCAAAGAAAAATAGCATTGCATCTTCTTTAAGTTAGGGAAGATATCTGGTGGGATGGCTCTGATGTCAGATACATTTACCATCAAATGAAATTTTCCAAAGTGCTCGAGTCCCACTAGAAATCAGTTGGGAGAGGACGTCTCAAGTCATGCAAGCACTGCTGAAAATTTTGCCCAGTGTGTTTAACAATCTGAAAAAGGGATTTAGTGTCCTGCTGCTTAAATTTGCAGGTAATACACTACTGAAGGAGAGCTGCAAAATTCCCATGACGACTGAGTAACATGAGATTATGCTGAGTAACAGAGCAACTGAGTAACATCTGGAAATCCGTGAAGAGAGACTGAAGCTAGTTTTCTCCAAAGGTTACTTGACTAGTAAGCAGATTGAGGCAGCATTTGGAAGAAGGCACGAATCCATTCCCTTAAACAATTTGCAGTGGTGGCAGCCCATTCTGAGTTGTTTTAGGGAGGCGGGATAGACCCATATGCCTTTTTATTTCCTCTTGGTGGGTGTGTACCCCCAGACAATACTAATTATCTGTACTAAAAGTCTACCAGCAGTACAAGAGAGCTTCATATTTCCAGCTCGTCCAATTCTGTGATGAGAACAGACATGTTGCCAGAGCTGGCTGAGGCCTGAATACTGATGGAGGGAAGCTTAATTCTCTAGCTGCAATTCTACCTGAAAAGATGCTTCTGTGTTCCCAGTTTGCCCAGTAGCAACAAGCTTTTCTGTTATCTTCAGCATTAGCATGAGCCTCAGCGTGAGGGCTCCCCAAGGCATGATTTATTAGGAAATAGTATGCTGAATAAAGCAGTTTTATGCAGCAATGGTGGGGCAGTTTCTTGTGGTTTTCTTAGTGACCCTTTTTGTCAAGTCATCAAGAGGAGTGTTTGAAAGCAACATGCCATGTTTTGGTGAGTCTCATCAGGTGCTTAACCATGGAACAAGCATGTCCCCTGGCTGGAGCCAATACAGATGCTGTAGGACAGAGTAGCTGTTCATTCTTGTCCTGGGAGCACCTCTTGCAAAACCATCCTTCCTGTTCCTGTGGGCTACTGCAGCCCCGGAGATCTCCTTGACTACAACATAGTTCTGTCTGTGCAGGTATCTTGCACTTCTAGACAGGAACTCACTTCAGTCTAGTAGCCTGTGATTGCTCAAGAGGATTTCCGTGTTACGTTCCCATTGCTGTGAAACTTGGTTTTGAATGTTTTTAACCATTTATACTGAGGAGTGCCAGGTCCCTTAAGATGTCCTAATTTTGTACCTGCAGTCGCATGACATCCTCTCACAATGGAGCATTATGGAAAAACTACTTTTCTGGGAGCTTTTTGCAGAATCTAGGCTGGAAATCTGTTGCCAGTAGATGTAAAATCTAAACTTCTAAATCCCTGACTGGGATTAGAAGTTTCCAAGCAGTGGTCCTCAGAACACATGATAATAGTCCACGTAGTTCTGCTTGCCACGTGATGACAGCTTTTTACTTTCAAACTGCTTTAATTGTGTTAAAATGGAGCTTTAAATGTGTTTTTGCTTTCCAGTGCAAACAGTTTCTGTAATTGGCAGAGGTATGTGCCCCTGAATAAGAAGGTATATGATCACAAACCGCCTCTGTTATGGAGGAGTGCTCTTGTTGGAGTGTGTTCTACACACTGGGGTGACTTTCATTGCTGATGAGGATTTAAGAGGAGCAGGAAGGGATAACTTAAAAAAGCACAGTTTTTAAGAGGAAAACACAGGTGCAGTTGGGTAGCTCGCTCTTCCCTGCGGAGTTACTGCAGAAGGGACGCTGGGCCTGGCAGTGTGGTTGTTGCAGGATAGTGTGGGATCAGTGTCTTTCCGGAGCAGCGGAGAGAGATTGTGACTTGGTTTCTGTTTACCCTGTGAGCTAAGGAGTAAATGTCAACTGTCTGATTGTCTCTTCCACCCTGAGAATAAGAGTGACTGTGACAGCTTTGATGTGCAATAACTAGGTTGCTGTGATTTGCATTCATGGCTTTAAGTTCCAATGCTGTGGGGGCAGGGCTGTGAAAGTAGATCATGGCATTTAATATAAGACAGACACCTCCACCCACCTCATTAATGAAGGGAATTTTCCCTTTTCCACTCAGCCATACTGATTAGGAAGAAAAATGGGGAGAAAAGGAAAATCCAGTGTCATAATCTAGGTGACCTTTCCCAGAGCTGGGAGGCCTTTGCCCTTTTTGTCCTCAGGCAAGATACCAAGAAAGAGAGGGTGGAGAAGAGCAGTGGGTCTGTCTTTGGAGTTACAGCCTCCTTTTCTAGACATTAAATTCTGTTTCTACTTCGTGGGAAGTCACCTTTACTTCTGGTGGGAGTTCACACAGTATAATGGTGGTTTAGGCACAAAATAGCCTTTTGCATGATTGCAGCACCCGTTTAAGAGCTAAGAACCTATTTTAAGGACGTTTTTGGGCAACCCTTTGGGAGAATGAAAAATCTATTTCTTTGCAGTGCTAGGTCTTGTATTTTGTATTTTTGTTTCTTATATTTTAGAAACAGTAACTTTGAAATCCCTGGGTACTTGGTGAAAAGATCTAATCCAGAGGTTTTGGAAAAGAGCTTGTTGTACTTTGATCCTAACGAAAGATCCTCTTGTGAGGTTTTAGAAGGCTCTTCAATGTACACACAGAGGGAATGTGGTATTAGCTGGAGGATGTGTGGTCAAACTCCAGTTGAGTGCTCTGACTTGGGAGGAGGAGCACTGATTTGGGAGAGCACACAGAAAAACTCGGAGTTTAGATCGGACTGTTCGGTATTTCTTTAATACCCTGATGAAAGATACAAATTATTATGAAGTCGTCCAGTTGGGAAGTAGGTACTTCTAACAATTCTCCCTTTTTTCCCAAACTTGAGCTACTTTCCACTGAGGCTTAGCTGTTTCCTAGGAGTATTGTCCTCTGCTCTCCATGTCAATTGCCAGAATATAGCTGTTCTTATGAGCAGCATCCTAGATCCTCAGTGTGGCTAAAGTAGCCTTTTCTAAAAAGTGAATGGGAAAGGCAGGGGTGGACAAGGAGCAGAATAAAGGGTAGCGCTGCAGGCTGTCTAATATGATCAGCACTGTGAAATTGAATGCAACAGCCTTTGGACAGTCTTCGACTATAATTGTGTTGGCAACAGGAAGAAAGTTCTGACAGTGTCTGTGCTTGATGGGATGTAGCTGGTGAGAGAGAGTAACTCCCATGTGCTGAGCAAATTGTACGGGGATGGAGGAGATTGGAAGAAAGGAAAATTACTAGAAGTTTGAAAGAAGGGGCCGTGGAATCATCATGCCGCCTCTTGTCCTGGTAGCTCTCTGCTGCCTGCTAAACATGGCTCTGCAGCGCCTGTTGCCTTACTAGTAAGACAGTGGGTTTTCTGTTATTTCCTTCCCGTAAAAGACTTCAAATCCCATTTTCCGCAAGCGTATGGAGGAGGTGAGGAAACAAACGAACAAAACCAGGAAAGCTCTGGGTATCAGAATGGCTTTGTAATACCTGCTGTTGATCCATAGGCTTCCTAGACGCTGTATGTTCAAGGTACCGTCTGTTCCTAGCAAACTTGACCCACGTGATCAAGTTTGGGTTTGGAGCTCTCCGATATCTATTTACATTGTTACCCCTGTAACGCTTATTCTTCCTGATTAAATGCATGTGTGTTCTCTGAAATTCTCTATATTGGTCTGAAAAAGAGATCAGTTACAGAACAGTAACTGATAGTTTTAGTAAATGGACTCCTGATTTTTCTCTGGAACTCTGTTTTACTGTCTGGATGCTAATTTATCAGCATCAAAATAACCTCCCTCCCTGCTGGTTTTTCCCCGCTAGTTCTCAGGCATAAGACATCCGTATCTGTTGTTTAAGTGTTCTCAAGGAGTCTGCATACACAGTTGGGAGAGTTCCCAAGTGTGTGTCCCTGGGGGGCAGCATTTCTGCTATTTCTAGCATGATTTTTTTGGGGCTTCCATTTCCCTGTGTGAGAAATTTCACTAACTGGCAAGTGGTTGAACCACACAGTAAATGTATCTCAAAGTTACATGGGAAGCTTTCACTCCACTACCAAAAAAACCTATAAGCACTGTCTGGGCATTTTCACCAAACCCTCTGGTAGACTGAGTTCGCCTGAGCAGCTGAAGAGACATAATGGTGTAGCCTGGCATGGAATTGCTACATCTTGGAAACAGTTGGTGTAGGGGCACTATCTGTGTACTGTTTATTTTCACCATGTCTGGGGTCTTCATGTGTGTCAACTGGTAAATTCCATCTGGCCGTAGTGCTTGGTGGTTTATTGCCTCTCTGCTGAACTACAATCCAGAGGGTGCAATGGGAGAAATTTGAACTGCAGGGAGACAGGAAAAAATGCATTAACTTGTGAATAATCTATTTAAATGGGGAGGAGAGACTTTGCAGTTCAGGGAATTCATGGAGCGTAGAGAGACCCTGAATTCTATAGGGGACATGGTGGTAAGGCTGGATGACAGTCTGGAAATGGCAGTAGGGATGTTGAATTAGTTAGCGTGGGAAGTGTTCAGATGTAGACATGGTGACTGAGAGTGGGCTGGAGTCAGTGGCCTGCCCATCTGGCCTGCCCTTCAGCTGCCTTTCTGGAAGGGCACAGGTCTCCTGAAGGCCCTGTGCCATATCCACCAGTGCTGTGTGGGTGTCTCGTGCCTCAGAACTAAATGAGCCTGAACTGAACCCTCTGCATGGGAAGCCCTATGCAAGAGGTGCTTGCTTCAACTCCCTGAAAAAGTGCCTTGGGAACATGCATGGGGTCAGTGTTTAGGATAGGGAGTGCCCTATGTGTTGAGGGATCTTGTGGATCTTACCTTTTTCTTGAAAGTCTCAGATTATCTGCTTGTGAGCTGCCTCTTTGCAGACACGGGGCTTGCTGAGTCAGTGCCCAGGGCCTGCAGATGTCTGGTTGGAACCAGGCTTGATGGGCAGAAGCCTAGTGAGACCTGGGAAGGTGTGTGTAAGGCAAGTTCAGCAGTTGGATCTATAGAGGGAGGGAGATCTAGCTGCACAAACTTTACCCCGGCGGTGGTAGTAACACTTGAGGCCTCTGGTGAGAGAACACAGAAAAAGAAAAGCGAAAAGCGTAACCTCTGTCCTCCCCTGGTTTAAGCTTTTAATAGCATAAGCACTCTTGCTGGAAAAAAGCAGCTCTTCTTTTTTTCTTTTATAGGTTGAGGAGGCATTAGACGGGAGCACTGGTACTGGGGAAGCACTGGGATTTGGATACTTGCTTCCTACCACATGCGTTCATGTGATCATGTGGGCGGCAGACCTGGGTCCAGCTGTGTGAGGGTGCGGGCTCCCCAGGGTGTTCTCAGCATTCCTCCAAGCTCCGGCCCCGGCTCTACAGAAGCTGGGAACGCTCATGAATTTTTTTCCCCGTTTGTGCTCAGCCGAGCGCTTCCTGTGGCATTCAGGCATGCTGCAACAGTTTCCTCTGCTGCATTCTTCCCTGGGGAGCATCTGAAATGCTCTTTTTCTGTGTAAGGAACTTCTTGAAGCTGCTTTGTTCTTGCATGGTTTGGGAACGTTTATGTTGTTTTTAGCTGACGGGCTGTAACTTCTCCTACTGTCTTGGTAGCTCTTGCTTAATGTTTCCCTTCCAAAGCCTGAGTCAGAAGAAGGTGGTTATGAAATCCATCTGCTAGATCAGTGTCTATAGATATGAGATGTATTCTGTGTTGACCAGTGTAGTGGAAGGGATTTTTATGTTCTAGGGAATTATGAACCTTAAAAAAAAAAAACAAAACAAAACACCACCAAAACCAACAAAACCCCACAACTTTCCTTTAAACATTATTTGTCTTTTGGAATAATCTGGCCTTCCTACCTCATCGTGTTTCTCAGAATATCATAGAATTGAGCTATTACAATGGCATTTTATAATGTAATTAGCATTTCATTCTGATAAGTCTTCTATCTCTCCCAGTGAAGATAAGATGGTTCTGTGCCTCTTGAAAACAAATTTGCAATGTTGTCCTGCTGGATTGACAATTTAGACAAAAAGCAAGTAGTAATGTAGTGGATACTGTTATTATCCACTAACATTTTTACTTAAATATCACTGAAATGTACAAAAACTGTCCTTGCAGGTAAACACTTAAAAAAAAAACCCAAAACAACAAAACCAAAAAAAAAAAAACAACAAAACCCAAACAAAAACAACACACACACCCCAAAACCTCAGCTAACCACACCATTTCTTTTATGGAGCTGGGTAGTTGAAACAGGAGTTGAAATTACTGTCTGATGTGAGGGAATGCTGGAGCTGAGCAGGAATTCTCATGCATGTTTGATGGAAGATGGTTGTGAGGAGGAGCAGTAGGACTTTAGGAAGGAGGAGGCAAAACTGTAACAGTCTGAAGAGGGACTTGAAATTTCTCCAACTTGATGCTGTAAATGCTGGCTGGAAAGTGCATAGGACAACAAGCAATGAAAATGGCTTCATGTTGTTTTGGTTATTGCGGTATTCAAGGAAACAGGGTTTTGTAGCAGCATCTGCAAATCAACTGAGTTGTCTGGAAGAAACTGGCCTGCAACAGTCTCTTCAGGAAGGCAGTGTCCTAGACCCCAAGGTCTGGCTGGCAAGAAATGGTAATAGTATCATTCAGGCTTGGCCTGTCGAAGTCAAGAGTGATCCAGGTAAAATGCTATCGTTGAGGTGTGATTCTGGGTACTTTATGCAGCCAAAACTCAATCAAGCATTTTCACACTGTTGTTATCCTGTTAACTGTGTGTTGCCCTGAGAAATACTCTTGCTAGTTTAGCAAGAACTGCTCTGACATGACTGATGATGCTGTATAGATAAGATGTAGCTGAAGGAAGCCACTTGAGAGAGCTGAGCAAATAAGTGCCTCAAAACAATAAATGAAACAATGAAATGTCACAAATAACATAAAAAAACAGCTGGCACAAAAGGAGCCTTGTCAAGTTAAAACCAGACAGTAACACTGCAAGATGGTAATGCAACTTATGCGTCCCTAGCCATGTATTAGTCCTGTTTATGGCAATAAAAGTTGAAGTAAATTCCTGGCCAGAGAGACCTGTGTGGAAGAACTACTGAACTGTGAAATCCTGCATCTGGGTTGGCTTTCCTCGTATAGAAAAAGAAGACACAAATATTAAAGCAATCAAATTAATCTGTAAATCTTTGTCAGTGCAATTAATTATATTGGTGACAAGGACCCTGAAACCATATATTCACAAAGGGAAGCAGGAAAGCTCTCTGAAGAGGGAAGCTGAGGCAGGGAGGCAAAACATCAGGTTAGCTATCGGTGGAGCATGTCTCCAGGCCTAGGTCCCTTGTGCCTCAGCCGTAGTTCCAGCCACTAAGCTGCAGTGTCTTCCACTTTGAAATTTCAGCCTCTGGTGTAGGGATCCCTAACCTCTAAGTCAGTGATGGGATGTGTTTTGGCTGGCATTGTGGCCGTAGGTAGGAGCTGGAGTTGTGTGTCTCCAAGGCTCTTGAGCATCTGTCAGGCCAGCTGTGCTCCAAAAACACCAGGAAAGAAGCATAAAGCAATCCCATAATAAAGCATTATGAGAGTGGTTGCTTCCTTTTTTTTTTTTTAAGCTTTAACTTGGTATTTTAATTGTTGAGGAACGAAGAACCTGTCCAGCTTACCAGGGAATATAAATAAGAAGTGAAGAATACATACAGTCTTGTATTTCTTGTTGCTCAAAAGCAGCGAAGTGCAGAGAGGCAGGACTGAAGTTTAGCAGTCCTTGAGGAGATCTGGTCTCTTTCCTGAAGATGATGTTTTGAAAATAGTTGTACTGTGGGGTTTTGGGTTGTATGTTTTATAATCTCTTTTTATGTCAAATGGAAGGAATGGTATTTTAGCTCTTCTTATGTTTTTGTCAGGCAGGTAGGGCTACAAATGGTTTCTGTCTTGGCAGTTGCTACCTCTAACCTTTTTTTATTACGTGCTTTTTCAGCTGGATATTTTGACTTGCCTGTGCTTTGATTCCAATGGCTATAGCGAAAGCGTCAAAGGGCAAGTAGTATTTCAAAGGGTGAGAAGTCCTATACATCTTTTTCTGAACACTTTTCTTGCCAGCTGTGAAAGGAACTTGTTTTTTGAATAGTTTCCCAATCCTGGCTTGTTTCAGTTCGGCATTGTTTACCCTGTGGGTGTTTGGGATGAGGAGGTAGAAAGACAGGAAGGAAGACTTCATGTTTTCTGCTAGATATGGTTTTGACAATTTGCTAATACATCTTGTTAGGCAATTTGCTAATTCATATCCATTGAGTTGCTTAGAGCTGTTGGTAGGTACTGGGAAAACGGAGGTATAAAAACAAACACTTTGAAGCTATTACATCTGTATAATGAGACAGTCTGCTCAAAGGAGGTGGCTGAAAATCTGAATTCTTTTATACACTGCATTTGTAAGGGTTATACTAAGTTGCCATTTAGTTTCCACGTGCCATTTGATCCCCAGCAGAATCTGAGTGGGTGGAATCTGTGGAACTCGCCATCAGTTCTGGCAGAACAGGCAGTCTTCTGTGACTGGTAAATCAAAGTAGCAGCAGCATCCCACCAGACCTTGATGCTTCTTGCTAGTCATGCTCCAGTCACGAAGCAAGCTTATTGATAGCTTCACTGGGTTACTTTCCTTCTTTCCAAAAAACACTCTCCAGTTACTTGAATTGCCAGTAAATATTGCCAGACCACACACTGAGTAGCTGTTAAGTTTCAGTGCAGGTTATACAGGGTCTGACACCACCTTTCCTACTATCACCTTGCTAGCTCTTAAATTGCCCAACACTGTTAAAAGTGTTGGGCAATTTAGAAAGGTGTATCACAGCTAGCTCTTGGTAGAAGAAACTTCTTTCTTTGCTTTGCAGCTCAGTTCTGCAACTTCACTCTGTGTCTTACAAATTTTGAATTATTAGAGTCTGGATTGAGTCTGTATCAGCTAATAGTTCAAGAAAACGTATCTGAGAATGGTTGAACTTGCAGCATAACTGGGAGGCTCTAAGACTTTGTGGTCTCTGGGAAAGCTACATTTGCCATGTGGAGTACTTCTGTCACTCTAGTCTGAGGTGCCTCCCACTTTGAATAGGATGCCTTGAGGAGTGTTCAAGTGGGGCTATTTTTGTGTTCCTGCCAGACTCTGCAGAGTAGTTGCTTGCGATGCTGAGCTCTTGTAAAGTCGGCAGAAAAGATGACTTAATATTTACAGCTAACCTAACCACATCTAGAGTGAAAATATGAAGTGTGCTTAAGAGAGGCTTTCCAGCGAGACAGGCCTAATAACTCTTTGCAATCCTGCCCAGCCAGTGGTAAATGATTTGAGTGCTTGTTCTGACGAGTCCCATGACAGAGATGAGTCATTCTTAAAGGATAAACAGATCTGCCCAGATATTGAATTCTGATATGTTCAATGGTCCTGAACAGAGCCAAAGGTCAGAATGGCATGGCAGGATGAAAAAGTATTCTCCAGTATGTGTTGACGTATCAGTCTGTTTCAGGATTGCTGTCCTTACCCACCTTTCCCTAGCAAAGCTGTCTGTAGACGTACTGCAGAGGGAAACTTCAGTAACCTCGGACTTTGAGCTTCCCAGTTCGGTTTACACACAGATGAAAGTGGAACAACGCTTAGCACAAAGTGATCTCCTGTGTGCATGCCATTACTAGATCAGCCTTGGCCAAACTTCCAAATTAGTACTTTTTGGATAGGTTGAGTCAGAGGCAACAGCTGCTGCTGCTGAAAGGACGAAAAATGAATTGGCTGCAAAAGGCTTGTTAGTGAACGAAGGAGGCCTACCAGGGCAGAGCTTTAAAGTGACTTGGCTGGTGTAGGGATCTTTCCATGCACACGTAAGAAGACAGGGCTCCGTTCTAAACTCTAAAATTCTTCCTTCAGACATTCCCGTGTCCCCTCGGAGTTTAGGAATGCCTCTTGAGCAGATTCATGACTGTGCAATGACCTGTGTCAAGTCTCAGAATGAACCATAGCAGAACTGGGGTTAAAAGGTGGGCACGAGCTGGCCTCTTGGGTAAGGGGGAGCCGGGTGTTGTGTAGGTTAGTGGTGACTGCCTGAGTTCTACCTCCCAGTGGAAGGAGAGCAGTGGACTCCTACGGCTGCTAGTGTTACCAGCCAGGTGACTTGTCATCCAGAGCTTGAGTGGCCATGCTGAAGCCCACGACAGGGACGTATTTTGGGAGACTGCCATAGCAAGAACTTTTAAGGCCTTATCGGAGAAAGGAACCTGATTACTGCACTAGGCTGAAGCTTAGGGAGTGGAAGGGTTTTGTAGTCATATGGAAATCCACAAGCAAGTTAAGCATCCTGAGGCAGTGCTAAATTGCAGGCCTCGTGTCACTTGCTGGTAGAGATGACTTCTGCTCTGCTGTATCCTGGAGGTACGTTTCCCTTATGTCCTCATCTAGCATCAGTAGAGGGACGGTATTTATTTCCGTCAGGACTTACAGACCAGTCAGCACAAATCAGTCATCTCTGTCCTGTCAAAACCTGGTGTCCAAAATCAGCATGAGCATCTGACAGTTATGCTTTTTCCTATCGTGTCTCCTTGCTTTTGCTGGAGAGCCAGATGGTTTTCCTGAGATCAGAGCCCATAGTGTGTGTCAGGCTTTTATCCTAAAAAGACAGCCTTGGGGTATTACTATATCCAAATTGAAAACCCACCTAGGAACAGCCAAGGAAACAGCAGGGTAAATGTGCAGATCACCTCTGAATTGAGACCAATTTTTAGTTTTGTAGGTTTCTGGAAAGAGGTGAACAGGGACAAGATGAGAAATCAAAGCTGTGTGAAGAGTGAAGTTGAGGTTTAAAATTAGCACAGAAATCCAGGACAGTGGATGTTATTTGAGTTCAAATGCCATGTCATTTTCTCCTAACCTGCCTCTACACAGTAGGTGCTGTAAGTGCCTGCACAGCTGCCTGTTCCTTTTTTGAAAGAATATCAATATTTTGACAATTCTTTATCTTTTTAAATAATCTCCTCCTTGTTGCCATATAAAGTAAGATTTAGAATTGGATGAGCTGCCAGTGAGAGGAAGAGAGGCCCCTGATGAGTGTTAGCTGCTTCTGCCCGGTGCGGCAAACATTTTTGGACTCTTTACATTTCTTAATAATCAGAATTTAAAAGTAAAACCCATATGCAGCTTTCTCAGGGGAACCCTGTTAATCAAGTTTTTGAAGGGGGAAGAAAACCCACAAAACTAGCTGGGCGCTACTTACGACAGCGAGTTTGGGTTTCAAAAGCAGAATCCGGGACCCTGGCGATTATACAAAGTGTTGCTGCAGCACTTGCTTAATTTCCTTCTCTGAACATGTGGAAGTAATTATGGAGTGGTTGGAAGAAGGCACGGGGAGGCCGGAAGCGGCCTTGGAAAACAAAAGCAAATGAAACGTGCCACTTGGAAAGCTGCGCGGTGCCCATGGGGGAGAGCAGGTTTCTGTATTCAACTGGCTGTTCTGCAGCCACTGTACCGCTTGCTCCAACTGCAGCCCAGATGCACATTATTTATACTGTCCTGGCAGTATGGGATGCTGTAAAATACCGGTCAGCTGGTCTTCATCCTTACTGGACCTGAGCAAGCTTCGTGAGCTTCCACATACATCACCAACAGCAATTTTTATTTATTTGTGTGTGTGTGTGTGTGCAACAATAAGATTGCTTTATCAGAAGATCTTAAAAGCACTTCTGTAGTTGTTCCCGGTTTGTTTCCCCCTCCTTGTTAATGTTTCCGGAATTAATTTATGAATCCTGGCTTTGTTTAAAAGCACCAGGGTTTTGTCTTATGATTTGGTGTTATCCTGATGTCCAGAATGCCCGGTGCGGATGAGAGCTCTGCTGCAGCCGGCCCCATGCAAACATAACGCAGAGCCAAGTCTGAAAAACTTGGCAGTGTTAGTCCCTGAGCCTGTCAGGCTGAATCATTTGGGAATGTATCTGAGGGGAGCGTGTTACAGGTGGGCCTATTATGGAGAAAATAATACAGTTGTCATAGTGAGTAGCGCTCTTCTACGGAGGCAAATCTGCTGCTGGAGTGCAGTTGTGTTTTGGTTGCTGCTTTCCCTCACAGAAATCTTCTTTTCACAGATGTGGTTCTTTTGTTAGCCCTGGATTTTGTGTCTTGGTTTTCCCTGCCTAGCATACAGCAAAGTCTGTGCTCCCATTTTGGACGGGGAAAGAAACTTGAAAGGCATAAAATTTATTTCTCTACTAAAATTTCAGTGAGAGGGGGAGTTGTCTAACTGAAGCAAAGCTTTCTAAGGGGTAAACAGAGAAGAGTATATTTTATATCAAGACAATCTCTAGCACTCTAGAAGCACCAGTGGCAGCTTCATGTAGCCTAAACATTTTGACTCTTGTAGAATGTAAATAGAATTTGCGTTTTAGAGCAAGCTTTGATGTTAATGGTTTTCTTTTTAGGGGAGAGATAAGCCACTGGGGAAAAAAAAAAAAATCATATTTCTAATAGAAAGACAGACAAGACCCATAATTAATGTTGCACTAGCAGGCTTCCTCCATGGTTGGCTAATCACAGCTGAGTGTTAATAAGCATAGAGTTTTTTTAAATACTGTTGTAACATGTTAATTAAGATAATTCTGCTCCATGTGTCTCTTGAGTTACCAGATGGCGACTGCATTGGTGGAAGGCTGCAATTAGAGGCTTTTCTTTCTTCCTTTTTCTTCCCCTGCCCTAAAAAAAAAAAAAAAAAAAAAAAAGGCAGCTTTGGTGTGGATGGGATGGCTGTGTGAGGGGTGCCTGTTACTGTACACAGTGTAAGTGCTTGTGTCTAATTACATAAATGCACAGCTATATGATTATATATACAAATCTCTTTGCTTTGGTTTCTTCTCATTTACCCACATTATGACATAAAGAAAAATAAGCCTCCTCTTCAGAGTATGTCCTGCTAGGGAAACTGTAATTTCCCTGTAAAGGCTCCAGTCCTGCTCAGTTTGCTCTTCTGTCATTGACTTCAGAGTAAGCAGCATCTGGAGCCAGTAAAGACAGAGAGCTTATTTTTCGGTGGACTTTGGCCTCTGCTTAATACACAGAGCCCAAAAGAGGGTTATGTTTTGCAGTGTGTTTTTAGGAAGGCTTAAAATATTTTAGGGGCAGGGTCGGCGAGAAGTGTGTGCGCTCACAATGGAGGCCTTTTATTGACTTCTGCCTCCTGTAAGTAAAATATAAAGAGGTCCTTTAGCCTCAGCTGTTGTGACTGGGCCCCGGCAGCAGCTGCTGTCTCGGGTTTGTCCCTCTGGGAAATGACCCATCTGCTCATGTGCTAGAGAAAGCCAGAGTGCTGAAAAGGAGAAGGTTCAAAATCTGTTCTCCTGGTTCCAGTCCCCATCTCCACCCCAGAATTAGACCAGTGGAAAACCTGGGCATCTGGTAATCTGTCTTTTATGGTGTGACTGCTGTCTCAGGCTAGAAGCATGCTGAGTTCTCAACTATTTCCAGCTGGCAGGGGATGGCTTTGGTCTGGGTCCTTTTTCAGATGTTGTATCTGCAGCTACTGTATTTGTACAGTTAAAACACACAGGTTAGCACACTTGTGGGCAATAAGTAAAAAAAAAACCCCACTAACACATCGATCTACCTGAAAAGGGGAGCAGAGCATATTTCACCTCCACTGGGAAGAACCCACCTGTCCTCCAGGGAGAAGGCTTTCTAATGACTGCAGGAGACATTTATGTTGGAATTCAATTATGTGGGCTAAAAAATGTGCCCCCAAATGTCCCCAAGATGCTGGATGTCGGGAGAGGGTAGAATCTCAAATATGATTCCCAGAGCAGGTCATTGCTGTGCTTCTCGGAGCCAGCCTGCCAAGAGAAACCCTGGTCTAAAGCACGTGGCTGTTCGTGTTCAGCACAGACCTGCTGTTACAAGCAGTGACATTTATCCGTGGAATACTTGATGAGCCATTTCCTAGCCTAATATTGGTATTAGTCCAAATGCTCGGACTGGGCAGGACAATGCAGGAGCAGAGGGTGCATAGTGGGAAGCTGCTGTGCTGAAAGCTTTTGAGTGCATCCAGGCAAACATCACTGGTTGGAAACCTGAAGGTATTTAGCGCTGAGAAATGGAGCTGGCGCTCTGACTAGCTGGAGCATGTGGGTGGAGGTGATTGCTTTTGTATCTACCACTAAAGCACATCCCCTTGTCATTGCTTTCTCAACAGGAAGGAAGGTGTGGGTGGGGAAGAGGCAGTACTGTTGATCAAAACCTATCTAGGTGCTTTTTCTCTGCAGACCAGCTGCCTGGGAAGTGGTTTTTGCTTTGGTAAAAGATAGTGTTTAGTTGACATAGCTAGTCTAAAAAGGGTGTGAAATGATACAGACTTGCTTCTTGCTAAAACCAAACTGCTGCTGAGGGAGGGGCTTCCAAAAGTGGCTTCTGCTGTTTATAGGCTAGTTTGTGTGCACAAGGGAAGAGACAAAAAACAAGGATGTTGCCTGTCTGGATTTCACACTGAAAGCAAAGCTGGCTGGTCTTGTCCCCCCATCATCGCCCTCTCTGCAGAAGACTCCTGGAGCCAAACACCAGTCCTGCCTCAGGTAGAAGGAAATGTTATGTGTGACTGAACGCCCTGGTTTAAGAGGAAAAAATCCAGACCCAAAGAGGAGCTTGTGGAATTTTTTTTTGTTCTGCAGTCATGGTGTCACTGCAACCGTGCTGGTCTTCCCCTGCTCCCTCAGACAGTGACGCAGCAGGAGGCCTGGGTTAGAGGGGCCTGATAGGTAGCTGTATGCTCTTTGAATCAAATAAGTGTGTGTGTATATATATATACATATTTATTTATTTATTTATTTATTTATGGTTTTTTCTTCTCGATGCAGCAAGCCACCTTTAGCCCCTACTCTTCAGGGCATAGGGGGTGAAGCTCTCATGAGAAAAGCAGCTAACTGGGACAGTGAATTTCCTGTCTGCTCATTGGGAAGGGTTTATAAAATAAGTGCTTGCTGTTGAAAATGGCGTATGTGCCCGTTGTATGCATGCCTTTAGTTTTGGTGCCGCTTTTCTAGTTTTTTCTCTTAGTAGCTATATAATGAGGTTTGAGTTCATCATATGGTAGGTAGGGATCTGTCCTACCCTAGCAAATGTGGGAGGGTTGGAGACAACTACTTCTCTAGGAGGAAGAGCTAAGTTTAAAACCCCCCAAAAAATTTTACTTGCATGAAAACTTGGACAGCGTGTTCTGTCAGGTGTAAGCTGAGGCACTGTAGTCTGTCTGCAGGCACTGGGAGGCTGATGTGTTGCCTTTGTTGTTGCTCAAGAAGCTGCTAAGTGAGCTTGGCAACTCCAGCTGGTTACCCTGCTACTGTGGCTGAGGACAGTAGTGACACTATTATCTGGTTGGGTCACATTCATGCTTCTCTGAGTACCAGTGGCAGAGGTTGGGAGTATATCCAATAAACAGGAGATATCAGAGTTCTGTGCTAAGGGAGGGGTAAATTGTTTCCTCATTGGCATACTAAACAACCAGGAGATTAGTGGAGAGGTCGGGTAGTGCCCTGCTGGCAAGAATTGAAACTCTGCAAAAAAAGAAAACAATGTCTTTTCTCCTATTAGCAAACATGGCCAGAGCTCTTGCTAGCAAATTCATTCAGTTGCTTCCTAAGGCAAAACTGATGTTCGGTATCATCCCTGGGTGGAATCCATGGGAGCACTCGGCTAGAATTGCCAGGCCCTCTCGAAGCCAAAGCGAGCATTATTGCTGGTCTCTGACTTGCACTTCTAGCCCTCTGTCTAGCTGGCTGCTTCAGGCTGTCATGTTTTTATTGTGGAAAAGCATTGTGTAAAAAAGATGAAGCCCTGTGTATGAATTTACAAACAAATAGCAACTGGAAAAAAAACTCCTATTGCTGCAAGCTCGTTCAGGGCACTAACTGGAGAGAAACGGTGAACCTGGCTCTGTTGTTTTCAGCATGGTGTTAATTAAACCTGAACCTCAGGTCTGAGATGCTCTGAAAATGCAGAGTCTCTGCGGAAGGTTTCAGATGCAGCTGGTGTTTCAGACCACCCATTTAGCTGTGGCAGGACCCAGGTTGAAGAGGGGAGTAGAGAGGGAGGATTACTCTCAAGGGTGCCTTAGAGAGTTTGGGGCTTTTTGAAGGTCCTTGCCAGAAGCTCGTAATGGCTTTTGCAGTTCCCTCTGTTGTACTGAAGTGATGCACACACACAAATTATCCAAGTTGAAAATCAGAGGCCTCCATAGCAGGGAGGTAAGTAACTGGAAGATGGGAATATCGTGTTTATTTTGGATGCTTTTCTAGTTGTGCTGTATCTATGGCTAGTGGCGAGTCCTGGCTGAGAGAATAAAGGTGGCGGTGTTTTGGAGAACTGGAGACTTGGACAGAGAAGTGCTCCTTGCCACTATGGCATGCGCTGGAGCACAACTTGGAAGAAATTAAATAGGCAAAGGAGTGACTGTGACCAGGAGAGAACCTTCCTGTGTGACAGGAGATATGAAAAGAGACAAAAAGATATACTTCAAGGCAAGACAACCATTTTTCAGTTGCTCCACAAAAATCCTACTGGAGGGGAGTCAAGGTAGCACAAAAAAGTTAGGATGAGGCTTCAGAGGGAACAGCGTGAAGGAAATGGTATGGCCTCTAGTACTGGTACAGTTTAACTGGGTGCTTTTATGTGTTGTGCTTCACAAAGATGTTTGCTCACCGGCAGGGCGTGCTGGTGTGAGACAATCATGACAGGTTTAACCAGATTAGCCAGGGGAATGTTCATCTTGTTAGATCAGGAGGGTGGTTTTTGTTTGTAGGATGTTTTTCCTCTGTGAGTCTTGATAATATTGGTTAAATGGAGTGAATCTTGTAGACGAGGAAAGTACTGAGCTTAGGATCTTCCATTTCCACTCTTCACATCCCACAAAATTTGTAGTATGTCTGAAAAGGCTAGGAGGTGTTATCCGAACAGGGCACGTGTTCAGGGCATCCAGCGGAGCAGTTGTTGTCTACCCAAATTGCATCCAAAATGCTTCAGCACTGACACGTAAGATTCCTCTGATGCTGCTCTGAGGATGGTCAAACGTGCTAGAGCACTTGTGTAGTCAGTGAGGAATTTACCTGAGGCTCAGTCCAGCTTGCTCTTGAAGTTGCTGGGATTTGGGCCTGACTTGTATAAACAGCAAATTTAATTTGTCAAAACTGTTCCAAAACTGTTTTAATTTGTCAAAACCGTCCTAGCTTTAGTGACCTTTGTGCCTTGCTGTGGAGAAGTAGAAGAAATGGTGATTAGTAGTTGTTGTGTTCTGGTTTTTTTTTTTCTTATAAGAATGCAATCAGTTAAGGAGGATTTGGTTTTCACCCCTGGGTGGTCAGACTGCCCAGCAAAAGAGGTGAGTGACTGAAACACAGCTCAGGCGCTTGGTGCAGAAAAAGGGGTGCAAGACTCCTGCTGGGATCCAGGAGTTTTACTAGTTGAAAAAAGAAACGCGCAGTGCCAAGCAAACAAGCCTGTAGAGAGGTGCCTTTCGGTCACCTCTTACAGTGTTGTGCCTGCAAAGAAAGTCAGTACTGGGCAGCTTTTCTGTGGCAGTTATCCAGTCAGATTGAAGTATGTTTTAATCTTCCATTGTATGTGTAAGTGGAGTGTGTTGTACTTGATCCTTGCCACAACAGCCTCATCCTGCTTGGGCTTTGGAAATCTTCTGCTTATCTGTGAATTTCGCTCACAGAGATCAGAGCTCAACTGTGCTCCTGTGGTTTATGTTCTGAGGAGAAAAACCCTCACTTTTATGTCAGCACACAAAATACCACATACTACTTCCATCTGTGGTATTATCTGTGACCGTGGCTTGGTTTTGTGTCATTTTTACATTACGTTAGAAATGCTTTGAAGCTCTGCATCAGGTCGGTGTACAGGACCACGGCTCAGCTCCAGCTCAGCCAGGACATGGAAGATCCACTTCATCCTTTGGTGATTAGGTTAACCAATTTGGCCAACTGACATCTCTTACTGTCTCTAAAAGAAGCCATGTTCCAACCCCTCACAGCTGTCCGTGAATTTGGTAGAAGAGAAAGCGAGTGGAGCTTGCTACTACTAGCGGAGCCATGGGAAAGGGAGCAGGTGAAGGTGCAATGTGATGACACTGTGCTTGCAACAAAGAAGAGGTTCCTTAGTGTTGTGCTGCTTATTGTCAAGTTGGTAATAGCTATTCAAAGAACATAAGATCAGTTAACACTCCTCAAAGGAAGGCAGTATTTTCTCCTATGACACAGACACAGAAAAATATGGTGCTTACAGATGATTTGATGGGAAACTGGGTGGAGGTGCTTACTGGCTTAGTATTTTTTCTTTTGTGTATAAAAAAATTGTCTCTATATTAAATACTTAGTATTTTGGAATGGCATTTGCAGAAGCTCAGTGCATAACTTTATTTCTGCCTGTCAATCTGGAAATGACTGTTTCTTTACCTCTGAACAGAGTTCAGTGATCAAAACGTTTGGACTTCTCATCAGTTGTTATCTTGTTCCTGTTTTCCAGCAGTGTATGCTGGCAGAGAACCAGCTCTCTCGGGAGATGTCATAAACTTCAGTACCTGTTAGAAACGGGGCCTTTGGGAGTAGGGCTCTGCCCCCTTCGCACACAGTGCTCCAATGTTCAAAACCACTGTTTCTGTGCATCCTCAAAGCCGGATGAATCAAGAAAGCCGGATGAATCAAGATGCTGGGAATAGCTTTGCAAGCCTAGGATGTCTGTAACCCCCTAGGAAGTTGATAACTTCTGTAACTTGGCTCTCTTTCTCTTCCCTGCCTGGCATGAACATTTGTTTTAAGATGTCTCATAAGCTCTGGGATGCTTCCAAGAACATGTGTTTCAGGGATGGAGTTGATGAAATTCCTGCATGTTTCTTTGTGTTTCAGATATAACCCAGTGCCATTGTGAGTCCAGACCGATGTTATTGGGAAGGGGGTCGATTGTTACCATGTATGTACTTAAAGTGTCCCACAAATTTAAAGGAATTTTTGTAACCTTTTGGGAAGCTTCAGTGCATCTACTATGTGCCAACACACCTTTGAAACTTGGAAGGAGTAGATCTGGGGGTCACAGTTTTGCTGTGTCCCTTGAAATCTGCCCAGCTTTAATTGAGGCTGAAATAGTGAAAAACCCTCCTCCACGTTTAGTTCACGTGCCTCAAAACTCACCCTCCGTTTAGTTCACGTGCCTCAAAAGGCATCAGTGTGCCAGAGTAGTACCCAAACAGCAACGCTCTAGCCTGGGGCTGGGCCGCACAGCAGTACGCAGACTGTACCTTTTCTTCTGTTAGCCCCAGTTTAGAGCACACGTATGGAGGCAATTGAAGAAACCCCTTATGGAGCATGTGAAAGCTGAGGGTACTGAAAACTTAGGAACAGGTCGCTGTAGTGGAAAGCTGCATTGTCTGTCCCAAGCTTTCTGGGTGCCTGTGTTACGCTGGACTAGGACCTGGTTTGCAGAGGTGCTGAGCTCTGTCAGAGACACCAGGGAAGGAGCTGGCCCAGCAGGGAGCAGAGGTGTTTGACTTCCTCAGTTTTTCAGGCACCACCAGTCCATTGTCTTAGCCATCCAACCCTTGCCTGGGCGACCTCCAGCAATCTTTAAAGCCATCAGCACTGTCTAGTAGCCCTCTCCAAAGCTGCAGGCTCTGAGATGCTCTGTTCCCTTGAGGCTGCCTTGCAAAGAACGGTTCAGGTGGTCTTCCAGGGGAGCTGGAGTTGCCCACAGATGCTCATTCAGGTTGAGGGTGGAGGGTGTTGATTTTCTGGCTGCCTGACCCAGATCTTTTTTTTTTTAATATATTTCCCCAGCACGTAAACAGTGTTCTTCCATCACAGTGAAGGTGACATTTTAAAATACTTGTGATGCTCTTGGATGCTGTGATGACAAATGATCTAAGGAGGTGGGGGAAAAAAAAGGAGGGGGGTGACTAATTCTGCAATCCCTTCCCTGTGTGAAGAGGACACGTCAGGGACAACTGACTGAACACACTTATCAGCTGCTTCTCTCCTTTTGTGTGCCAAGTGGCCTGTGGAGGTGAGGAGGAAACCAATCTGCAGTTGCATAGCTGCGCGTCTCCTACTGAAGCCCTTGTGCGAGGAGGCCAAGCCAGGGTTCTGTAGGTGACTGATGCGGTGGTGTTTCCAAGCCTTTGAGAGTGCTACTGCAATGTAAATGAGTGTTTGTTTCTTGCTGGCTGGCTGATTTTTGTACACAACTCAGAAACCCCATCAGTGTAGGTGGCCCTTTACAATAGAAGGGGAACCGAACAGTGAGCTGCTGCCTGGTCCGAAAGGGCTCCTGGCACAATGGCCATGCGTGGGTATGGCTCAGAAGAAGGGGGAACAGAGGGAACGAGCTCTTTTTGCTGCAGTCAGTTAGCAGAAAGATGCTGTGCGTGGCTCCCAAGCAATTCCAGGTCCCTCCTGTGGTATAAAAAGGTGTAGGGAAGTTGTTCTCTCTGCTCCTTAGTTTCAGGAGCTGCTGTGGCAACAGTAGCTTCTCCCCACAGCTCTCTACCGTTGCCTGGAGAGGTACGTGTTAAACTGCTGAGAATACGTCTGGCGCTCAAATGGGTCCCTGCAATTTAGCAAGAAACCCCTCTCCTGGGCTGCAGATGGAGCAGGGCATTTGTCTATGTGCCTGAATGTGAAATGTGCTATGAATCTGTCGCTTCAGCTGATCCCAGCTGACCCCAAGTGTTGGACAGGCTTAAAGTGAAACCAAGTTTTAGCCTCATAAGGTGAAGGGTTAAAACATTGGTTATAAAATGGGAAATTATTGCAGAAGGGAAAAATAAAGAAACACAGAAGAGGCAACAGTTAATACTCATGAGGTATGGGACAGTGGCTTTTCTGAAGCCTATTTAAGAATAAATCTTCTCAAGAACAAAGTCGTCTTGAAAAGCTGTTGCTTAGACCCCTGTTAACCTTTTCTCTCAAGAAGTAAATTGAATTGCAGTTATAAAGCTGGCAGAACTCATACCAGAGGGTTTTTGGCTTCACTCAGCACTTCATCTCGGGGTTTACTGGCATTTACAAGGCACTACCTATGATGCATTCACATATGTGATTAGGTTCGAGGGTCGCTTGCACTGCAGCAATGTAGCAAATTTTTCCACAGTGGAATGAATCTCTAAAGTTTTCTTTTGCTTCTTAAATCTTGCCCAAAATCCAGTTACTTGCCCAGCTGTTTCTCGCTGTTTGTCCCACAGTAAGTGGGACACTTAGAGGCAGAACGTGGGAATGTGTGCTCCAGGGTTTAAGGGCAGGCCTGGATCACCAAGCTCCGATGGAATAGGGTGGGTGGGTTGGCTGGTTTTCCATGCCCCAAAACATCTCAAGAGGGATCTTTGATGTATTTTCTTTTGTGAAGTTTGGGAAGCTGGTATGGATTTAAAGGGAAAAATCTGGATTTCTCCCTCTTTCAGCCAGGCAGATATGTGGCATCAGCAGGGGGTGTTGGGACTGTTCTGCGGGGTCACTGTGACCTGCCAGAGGAGAGGAAATTCTAAGCAATACAAATATCCTATTTTCAATGCAGTTTCCTCATTTGTGGTTTGTTGTTTTTATTTGAATGGCTATTGAAAATTGTACAAGAAAATTTTTGGCATGTGCTATGTCTATACCTTGACCTTATTGTACCCATAGTACAGTGGGGTGTTTGCATTCGTCATTCGTTTCAGTAGGAGGTCTCATGCTTTTTCGATATCAGGCTAATAGGAAAGCCTGGTTGTTAGGTTCCCCCCAGTCTCTAGTGAAACAGCTGTGGGGAAAAGATAGCACCAAGGATTTTCTGGGCCTCTCTCATGTGGAATCTCTGTTGTGTCACTGTTCAAAAATATCACCAGTTTGATGCCTGCCAACTAGGTTGTACTACTGGGATAACAAGCAGTATTTAGCAATCACAGAAGACATATCAGAGGTGAAACTGAGCAGTGTTCTCTGCCATTGTGTAACTGTCTTCTCGGTTTTGGTAGTTTCTTAATGTAGTGGGTGTTTGTAGGTGGAAGTCTGCCTATGCAGATAGTGCCGTATCTGTTGTGCAACAGATGTCTTCCTCTGAGAGATATCCTCTGTAATGTTTTCTCTTTTTTCTAGATTGTCCCCAGCCACCACAGCCTGAGAATGGAGGCTATAAATGCCACCCTAGTCCCTGCAACAACCCTCTGACTTCAGGCAGTGTCATAGAGTATCTGTGCGTCGAAGGCTACATGCTGAAGGGAGATTATAAATACTTGACCTGCAAGAATGGAGAGTGGAACCCAGCCATGGAAGTCAGCTGCAGGCTCAGCCCGGGTGAGTGCTCCCTGACTCCCGTGGGACAGTCAGAATTGCCCTTGCATTGGCTTTTCAGATTATCCTTAAACACTGAGTCAGCGTGGTGCTGAGGAAGTCCATACAGCTGTATCTCATTGCTCCAGCAATTTCATAAATGCGGCTGACAATCACAACTCTTTGTTAAAAATGTCTCTTCTGTAACAGCCCATCAGATGCAAGCTCAGAGTTCCTCACGCAAGGAGACGACCCACGGAAAGGAGTATAAAGGAGGCAACTTGTTACTTATGTGGAGCCTCTTACTTTGACAGCTCTCATCCCAGAAATGGGGGAGGCCCTAACGGAAGCATTTTCCATTCTGGTTTTGCTCCTGATGGGTTTGACAATACATCTCCCTCGGTGGTGTACCCGTCTGTCCACATGTGCACACGTGTGTGTGAGTGTGTAGAGCTGACCTTCCTTGCAAACAGGTTAAGTAACTGTTGGTCTCCTGTAGCAAAGAGCTCAATGGTGCTCTTTTCACTGTACTGGGCAGGAAAGGACATTGCTGACAAATGATTTCTGTTTCTCTCCAAGTGGAATTGGACAGCTTTTATTTTGTGGGTCTCTCCCAGTTAAACAGGAATTCCTCCATCAAAGCAGGAAAGTAAAAAGGTTTGCAGGAAAATGTTCATCATACAGCTCTTAGTTTGCCTACGGCTCTTCTAGTTTTAAAAGCATGCATACTGGATAAAGGGAGAACTCTCTCCCCTCTTCAATTTTGGCTTGTTGATAGAGTCTTACCGCTCAGTCATCCTGAGTCAGCAAGATGTACACTCTGGAATTAAGTCTTGTAATCTCTAAAGCAAAATGTGTTAGCATAATCGTCAGGAAACAGAAAAGCACCTTTTTCAAGCTCTTCATGGAGCTCACTGCATACCTGTGATCTCTAAAACATCCTGTCCTGTCCCAAAGACACTGTCTTCTCAGCGTCTCTGTCACAGCCGCTCCAACAGCCCCTTCCTTTGATGTATAAGGAAGGGAACTGGGAGTTTACCTGGCAGCAACTAGATCCTGAAGAGGCTTTTCAAATTCAGCATAAGCTTCCTTGCTCTTGCAGCACCCAGGCTGGAGAACAAAGCTGTGCTATGTTAGTGTGCAGGTACCGTTCCCGGGGTGGCGTTCCTGCGTGGTGTTACTTGGTCTACGTCAGGGCTGAAGGGATTGTGTTGTGATGAGCAGAAATCCCTCAGATTTCTTTAGCATCCTGAAGGATCAGTGGCCTTATCAAAAATGTGGGGCCTCAAAAGTCTGACCCAGTGAAAAAGCCGTTGCTTTCACAGCACAGGCTTTGAAACAACTGGTCAGGGTCAGACAGCTGAGGTTTAACTAGCAGGTCTCTTTCACAGGACTAAAAGGAGGCAGAGGTGGGAGACTGTAGAGAGAAAGGCAGTAGGTCTTAAAATGACGGGTAATGGGTAAGATCCCACCTGCTCCATATAGAGTAAATGAAATCCCTGGCAGTTATCAGATGTTTTGTATAGCTCTGAGCCTGTCAGCCCCGTAGCCTTTTGACAGTTTATTGTATGAGTTAGTAAGCATCTTGTTGGAATATGAGATGGTGAATGTGCTGGAGTGTACCCTGGGTAGTGAGCAGTTTTACAGCATCGTGTACTGATGCTGAAAATGGAGCACCTCTGTTTGCCTCCCCTCTTCCCTGTCAGCGTACTCAAAGTGCTCTGAGTAATGTTGAAAATGGAAATCCTTGCTCAACCCTTTTTGCCATAGGGAAAAACGTACCAGACGTTGTTTTTTCCCTGGGGAGAGGTCAAGCTACTTCTGAAAAATTTCAGGAAAACAAATTCAAAGCAACTAAACCAGTAGGTTTGACCCCAAGAGAAGATGCAGAAAATGCAAACTGGCTTTCCAACTTACATGCCTGTTTTGGGCATAGATTTCAGGCTGCGGGCTTAAAAACAGTGGTTCTCCAGCTTTTTTTCTTCTGTTTGCATGCTCTTCTTCCCTTCATCCCTACCTGCATGTGTGTCCTGCATCCCTCTGCAGTTTGAGAGCTGTGCTCCCAAAGAATGTATTGAATGTAGCAAAAAGGAATTGAGGAATTGCATACATGGGAATGTCCTGAATGTGAAATGCACGGTAGTATTTGCTGATGGGGAGGTGAGGTTTTTCAGATCTCTACAAAAGACATAAATTAGGGACAGAGGCAACACATACACAGGTAATTATTTGCTCTAGGGAGGTGAAAGGACTAGTGTAGCATTCTAGGCTCAGCAATACCAGCTCCAGGCCGTTTTCTCTCCACTCCCAATTTATTCCTGTCTTGCAAGGCACCTTTGAAACCCAAATTGGTTCCCATACAGTCACACGGCACAGCTGAGGAAGGGTAGGAAGGAGTAATGTGAACAGGGCGCATGTATCTAACACTGAAAACTCAGCATCCTGAAGCAACATCTGCCTTCCCTCTCTGTTCGCTGGCATATGTTTGTGTGAGAGAGAATCTGAATACTTGCTGCATCTTAAATATACCCAGCCAGGTGACTTCCACCCCTTCCTTTGGGAGGCTGTTCCATTAGCCAAGAAAACCCGTTATTTGGAACTTTTCCTATTGTTTGGCCTGAAATATCCTGCTTATTGTGCTAGACAATTATTGGCCTTGCTGGTGACATCAGGACATTTTTTTAGCTTTTGCTCAGCCAGATCTATATATAACATGACCCTTACCATCATCTATCAGTTCCCATGGCCTGCTTGCACTGCTTTTCTGTTTGCCTTGTGTTTTTCCAAAGGACCCTTGTATGTGCATGTTTTATTTTAGGTTCCCTTTACAGCTGATGGAGAGGTGTCAGCTTGAGCTCTGAACTGTCCTCTGTAAGAGATAGCTGGTGTGCCTTGACTGTATGGGAAACTTGGGCTCCTCACATGTGCACCCAAGTGTAGCTCCTGAGAGCAGGCAATGTGGATGTTTTTCCTTCTCTATGGCAGTGATTTAAGGGAGTGGATCATTTTACCTTGTGTTCCTCTTGGTTTTGTAGAAAAGGACTCTCCTCCAACAATTGGAGTACCCACGCTGTCCATAGTAGCCTCCACAGCAAGCTCCGTCGCCCTGATTCTGCTCTTAGTTGTGCTGTTTGTTTTGCTGCAGCCAAAGCTGAAGTCATTCCACCATAGCAGGTAAGTGTAGCTGGGGTTTGGACGGGCTCAGAGGCATCCCGTTTCTTTGCAGCAGAAACCCATTAAGGTACTTGATTTAGGCCTTCACTTTGGAGCAACTTACCTCCTCGCTTCTCTGCTCCTGTTTTAATCACCTCAGTGGCACCTCTGCCCCATGGTCCAATAGTGGTCTGAAATGGTGGTGCGATAGCCAGCTGCAGTCCCCATCCTAACATCCCATCTGATGAGTGGCTTCCTTGCTCTTTTTCCTTGGCTTTGAATGTGGGAAGTTACGATCCCCGCTAGCCTGGCTATAGATCAATCTCCTCCCTCTTCTAGCCTTGGCCAGCTACCAAAGTACATGTCTGGGTATATATATGCATCTCCCCAAGTCCGTTTGTGAGACCCTACGGACACGAATTCAGGCAGTACTGCTGATTAGATACACATGCAAATCTGCCATTGTTCCCTCGGGCCTGGGTTTGTGGATGAGAGGAGGGACCCAGCCATAATGCTGCTGCCAGCTGAGGTCAACAAAGTCGCTGTGGACTCTCTCTTCTGAACCAGCTACTTGTACTCCTTAAATAAGAGCAGAGACATGGCTGTCCAGCAGCGGGGAAGTTGAGAGGTGGGGCCCTGGAGTCTGCCCTTTTCTGAAAAAATCCAAACCACTGGAAAAGAAAAAGTCAATCTCAGGACTCTGACTCATGAGCCTAGGTGATTCACACTGTGCCAGTTTAAGAGCTGTCTGCTCCACCCCACTAGAGGTTATCTCACCAGCAGCAAAGGTGGCAGAACAGGCAGCACCGGGTGTTGCAGAATACAGCAGTGTAACAAGCTGAAATCAGTGGTGGTCAGAGCTCTTTTTTATCTGCCGGCTGTGACAGCAGAGGGCTCTGAGTCATGATCTTTGTCAGATTTAGCTATGGAAGCAGGTGAGGTGGGAAGCATTGTAACCTTTTCAGCTCTTGCTGCTAAATCCATCGAGCACTGTGAATTACAGCCGCTGCTCATGTTTATGGCAATTCATAGTAGGGCTGCAAGGCTATGCTTGCTTGACCTTGTTAAACCACCATTCATGTTTCTGTCTGTTCTCCCCTAAATAAATCAATGGTGAGTGTTAGAGTTCTGCTGTGGGAGGTTAGTGGGGTTCTCGGTAACGTATATATAAAAATATAAATGCTCAACTTGATATTTCCCCCCCCCCCCGCTCTCTTTGTTTCTTTTTTTGAGGCGAGACCAAGGTGTGTCTGGAGATCAGGTCTCTATCATGGTGGATGGTGTCCAAGTGGCTTTGCCATCCTATGAAGAAGCAGTGTATGGCAGCACAGGGAACTGCATTCCACCCTCGGACTCCCGAGTGCAGATCGTGCTCTCGGAGGGAGCTGGGCAGAATGGAGCCAGAGAGATGCAGCAGCAGGACCAAGGGGCTCGCAATAGCTTTGAAAGAGAAGATGAAGCCCCCGGACATTCTGGACTGTGTGAAGCCAGTGGCTCTCAGCGCTCTGAAACTGTTCTTGTGCATCAGGCTGCTACCTCTTCCTGGGTAGCTGGCATGGCTAGCAGTAGACCTGTACACAAAGAGGTCCAAGATTCAGAAAGCAGTGACATACAGAGCCTTTTATCACTCACTTCCTCCGAGGAATACACAGATGGTATGTGACTTGGGCAAGGAGCACTGAATGAGACCCTTATAAGAGTAGGTCCTGCAGTTGACTACCTAGGATGAAAATGGCAAGGAATGCCCCTATGTATGTCAGGCACCAGAGGAGCTTTTGAAAAGAGATGTCCCCGTCTCCATGGCATGTTTCACAACTTAGATGTGCAAGCAGTATTTAATACCTTCTTCTGAAGTATGTGGTGCTCTCAGACTGGGAGCCTAGGGCAGTCTGGAAAGACTGTTGGGGTTCTGCTGCTCACTCTTGTTGTCTTAGCAAAGGATTTGCAGAGAAATGCCAGCCTCCGGCGTCGTAGTGCAAATGCAGTAAAATAGCTGTGTTTGTGGAAAACAAGTTGGTGGGAGTGGGAGGATATGCTTGGGCTACAAACCCCTTGTGATATTCGGGCTTCTTCATTTTTAGACTGTTCTAGTAAGCAGCTTACTGCATACAGTGCTGCAGCCTTGGCGTGTGAGAAGACTAAAAGGGATGTGCTTGAACTTACTGTACAGGGCAGAGGGGCAAGTCTGTTAAACAGTCAGTGCACCTTGCATCCTTCACTTCTGTTGCCCTGAAGGAGTGGCTTTACAATCAGCCAGAGCTGATGTGAAGCTGCAGCTTAAGATTGCTTCTGCAGAGACTGCTGTGTCTTAAGCAAGAAGTGTAACCGGCTTGTAGACAGCTCAGGGCAGAACTTCTCCCTTGCATGGTGTCACGTCCTACAGCCGTAGTAATGCCACCCAGAACCCTTGCAGTGAAAGCGGTTAAAGGGGATTTCCGCTAAAGGGCAACACGTTCTGAGATGGGCATTCTGAAGTGCGTAAACAGCAGAAATCCAAAAGTGAAGCTTAACAAACTATGTCCGCAGTGTAGAAATTAGAGGATGTTGCCTCTGCACTGTGTCGTTTTTATCAGTGCCTGGAAACATGTATTGCCTCTAAGGCTTGTTGTACCGTAGCAGATTGCCCCTTGCAGCAGGAGACCATAAAGCTTGTGCTTATGGCTCAAAGATGAGGAACCTGCAGCTACTGGAGGAGGTTGCATTTCTTCAAGTTAGATAAGGGCAAGTGTGACCCTTGTATTTCCAATTATCCCTGTCACAGTAGGAAACATGTATAGGACATTTTGAAGAACTAAAAGATTGATGAGGTCATGGGAAAGGAGGAAACTGTCATTCTTAAGGGAAGTTACGACCTTCCCCTAAACAACATTGGTGAGGCTTTACTGGGAATACAGTATCTTGTTGTGGGACCCCCAGTTCAAGAGAGATGTGGAGAAACTGGACAGGCTGTGTTGGAGGCCTGCCAAGATAGCCGGGGGCTTCTGGGGAGTGATTGAGGGAGCTGGGCTGCTTTAATCTGGTGAAGAAGCAGCTGAGGGCCAAGCCAACGATTGACTACAATTACTTTACAGGGAGTTGAAAAGACTATGGAACCAAACTCTTCTCAGCCAGATGATACAACATGAGCAATGGCCACAAGCTGTAACTTGACAGATTCAGATTGGGCATTAGGAAAATATTTTGCGCTAGGAGGGTAGTGCAGGACCAGATGGGCACCCAGAGAGGTGATGGAGTCTCTGTCCTTGGAGACTTTCAAGGCTGGAGCTGGCAATGGTGCCGCTTGCAGGGGCAGGCTGGAGCAGAGTCCTCCAGAGGTCCCTTTGCTGTGTTGTGATGACAGGAAGACCACTGCATTATCACATTATGAAAGTGGGAACCTGTCTCGCTTTCAACAGTAGTTTTTCTGGTGTGCGTTGAACTGCAAGAGTTTGACTACTTTTTCTTTTTTTCTCTCCCCACCATTCAGATATTCCCTTATTGAAGGAAGCATGAGGCCTGCTGTGTTTGTCTAGCCTTCTCCCTCTTGGATTTCTTCTTCCTCCCCTCCCCCTGCCTTCGGGACAGAAGCACTCTGTGCAGCCTTCCCCGTCCTCGCGAGCTGTGCCCTGGATACCTCCAAGCAGAGACGCCCTCAGCTGAAGATCCAAAGGATGTCGCCAGGTTGCCTCCTGGGTGCACCAGTGGGGTTGGTGCAGCGCTGGCTTCCCCATTCCATCAGCATCAGGGGCTCAAGGAACAGAGTGGATTTGAGCTCTCTTCTCCTCTTCCCCAGCCAGATGTTCGACAGCAGTCTCTGTAGAGCTGCTCTTTTCTTGTGCCTTTCTCCTCCTCACACCGGCTTGTTGCAGCTTATCAGCCTCTCTAGCCCTTCTGCTGCCCAGAGAGCAGGGGCTAAAATCGCTTGCTCACTGGGTGCAGACACAGTTTATATATACACGTATATATGTTATATAGGCTCTTCTTCCAGCATCCTCTTTGTTGATAGGGCAGGACAAAACGCCTCACTGGGACTGAAGCTGGGCTTGGGAGGGATGCCCAGTTAAGGGGCAGCTTGTGATGTCTAGAAGCACCTCAAATGAGATGGGCTGTGTGACAACTTAGCTGTGCAATAACAGTTCATCGAGAATTGCTAGAGCGCTGAAGGCTGAGAAGTCCAACGTGTAGGAATGCCCTCTGCCCCTTCTCAAAAACCATCTCTGCAGGAGTCCATTCCTGAAAATCACTTTTGTCCCCTCCTTCCTTCTCTACCCGTGCAGCCCACTTGATGATGCTGTGTTTCTAGAAGCTGGGACTGGGACTGCACTGCCAATAAAACAACCCTTTCAGCTTTGGTCTGGTGCCAGAGCAGCTCCTGGTGTTAGGTTGTAGAAGAGCCTTGGAGAATGGCCAGTGGTTAGCAGGGTCCAGAAAGCTTGGAGGATGTGACTTTCAGTTAACCAACCCTGTGTTAACTATGAGTTAGCCCCATTCACCGAGGCATCAGGACTGGAACCAAATTTGGGGCCCTGCTCTTCTGAATAATCTGTGTGTCTCAAAGCTTTTTCAGTTAAGGTGGTTCTGCACTAAAGCCTAGGTTCCTGTGGTCAGATCTTCAGGCAGAGGTAACACTTCTGAGATGTAATTTGGAAGTGGTTCAGGTGTTTGAAAATGTCAAGAGAAAAAATGCCCGTAGGTAGTGAATGCCTAGTGCCATTGGTGCAATCCCAAATTACCTTTCCAGCCACACTAGGTACCTTGGTACTTGAATCCTGGGTAGCTGCCATCTCGCAGGCTAGTGTCTCTTCCTAGCTTCATACAGCAAGAGTCTGCTGTTTTATCTTAATGGGCTTCAGCGGGCCCACAGAGAAGGGCTTCTTCCTTGTGGCTGGGGGTAAGCAGCATTTATAAAGTCTCTCCTAAATACAACACAGTTGCCGATTCCTGTGAGGGAAGGTTGGCTACATTAACAGCAGGACACCATAGCTTATTCCTGAACTACGTTTCGATGATTGTTTCAAGTTCTGGTGGCAGGGAAAAGAAAATCCAAAAATATGTATACCTCTGCCCCCTCCCCCCCCCCCCCAGTTATCTACAGCAGGTCAGAATATCGTGGTTGCTGTTTGCAGGACTCTCTTTTTGCAGGAAGCCACATTCATCTGGGGTAGGTGATCCAATCACAAAAGCATTGTGGTGGTTGTAAGGTTCTTCACCGGGGACGTCTGGACACTGTTCTGTGGGATTGGCTTCAGCAAGAAGAGTTGGCTTCTTAGATGCATGTACCTTGTCATAACTGTCTTGAAGTAACCAGGGAAGTGTTTGCCCTGTGAGAAGCTGCTAAATTTTTGAGTTAAAGGAGGAAAATGTCATGGCCTTACACATCATGTGGTAATGTACAGGTAAATAGGGATGCTGTCTTTACTGCTTTGCTTTTGGTTTATGATCCTCACCATCCTCATCCTTGTTGCTCCAGGAACACACCATCACAGCACTTGGTAAAAGTGACACACCACCTTTACACATAAAATCACTGTGGCTGAGCTCCAGTTCCTGGAAATGGGGATTGGCCATAGTATCCTGCCATGTACCTGCTGCTCCTGTTCCTGATCAGCTGTTAAATCCCGGGACACCTAGGACAGCACGTGCCTGTGGATGGAAGAATCCCATTTTCCCTATCCTTCTTTTAGAGGGATGTTATTAATTCAGAAATACAGTATTTTGAACTTCCTTCCTTATTGCTCATGTTACCTTGCATTAACACAAGGATTTGATAAATCCCATTTGGGTGGCTTGGATATTTTTTGTTCAGTTTGGATGGTGAAAATCCCACGTCGTTTTACAGTGAGCTGCGGTGTCTCAGCTTCGAGCACTGTAGAGAACATCTGCTATTGGAATTTTAGAAAATAAGCATGGGAATAAGCATGTATTTAGTTTTTAACTTGTACCTTGGAAATGGTCTAAGCTTGAGCAAAGTGTTTTATTCACTGGTTTATCAGGGTGGATGGCGGGAGGGATCCGGCGAGTGTAGTGGTAAGGGAGTATGGAGGGAAGAATACGTGACTTCTTTCCTGCTACCTAACCAACTCGGAGCAGGAGGAGTTGCTCTTCATGCATCTAAGGTCCTGTCTACTCAAACTGGCCCTCAGCAATCAAGATGTAGAAGTCGGGTACATGCTGTCTTCTTGCAAGGGACAGTCCTTTAACTCGGTGTTAGTACCGGGTTGGCGGGAGAATCCCACAACGAAGCTGGAAGCTGATCCCGAGGCCTGACCTTGCCCTGGACGAGTGCCTGCTCCTCCAGCAGAAAGCACGTACCGTGTGGCCCTGCCTCCTCTCTGCTATTGTAAAGCAAGCAGCTGCCAGTTTGGTTGGGTGGGGAAGAGAAGGAAGCAAGCTGCACAGAAGAGGGAGTGCTTTAATTTTGTTTCATTTATAGAAATTGTGGGAAATGGCTTTCCTAAGGAGGGGGGGAAATGCGGAAGTGGAGGGAAATATGCAAGTGTAGATCTTGTGATCAGGCATAAACAGGCAGCTTCTGTTGGCTTTCTGAGAGGGTAAACCAGTAGCTCCCAGGCCAGTCTCTGATGTGCTGGCTGGTACCCCCAGCTGATGCTTCCAGCACTTGCAGAAGAGCCTGTCCCCTGCACCAACACTTGTGGGAACAGGCCCCAAGGACCCGTGCAAGCCACAACATGGAAAACAGTTTCGGGGCATCACATTCCTCTTGCCCATGTCCTCAGCTTTAGAGTTTATTTTCATGTAAAATGAGGTAGAATGGCTGGGGAGGAACCTGAGAGATGTCTGCCTGACAATTTTTTACAAGGGGGAGGGGGAGCAAGGCCTCACTTTACTGATTATCAAGTGATTGTTACTCATTCATGTTTGTTTTAATTCTGCAGAGGCTGAAGGATTGGGAAGTCTTTTGGGGAGAGATTTAGGAAAACCTAAATTGCACAGTCCCATCTTTACTTACGGGAGCAAGGGCTGAGGCTTAAAGATCCCTAAGTCGTGAGCTCTGCTCTATCTCGGGAGCGTTCATTACCTCTGAGCAAAGGGTGTCCCCGCTTTGGCTGTTGCCATAGGTAGGTGCAGCCTGGGTCTCAGCGTGGTGGATGGGGAGCACAGGGGCTCAGCCGTGCAAGATGTAACGCAGTAGATCTTTTTTTTTTTTTTTTCCTCTCCGTTGATGGGGCCATAGCCTCCTTACCTTTTTTCCCACCTATGTCTGGCAAAAGAATTCAAAGGGAGGCATTTTTTCTTATTTAACGCTCCCGACATAATGATCTCATGCTCTGTCATACGTGCTGAATCCTGTGATATTCAAGAACATTAAAATGATTTAATTACATTGGAAAAACAAAAGTGGCACTTATTTTAAAGGTTTCTGTTATTTTTTGAGTTTGATAGGTTTTAAAAAAAAGGGCATTTCAGAAATTCAGAATATTATGTGCAATAGAAAAATCTCCTTGCTCCCTTTCAGTTGCATAGTTTTTTTAAAAAATAAAATGCAACCTACTGCAGTGTTTACAGCCCAAGCATTGCAGAACTGGACCAGCCTGAGAGAACCAGAAAGTGAAGCTGACAGTAACCCATGGGAAAGCGGGGCAGGCTCCTGTCAGGATCTGCATCATGAAGCTCAGCTCAAAGGATTGTGTCGGAGCCTCCTGCCACCTCGAAGGGGGTCAGCAGCATTGGTGAGAGAGGTGGGTTTGTGCTTGCATCTCCCCATCATTAACTGCAGAAGAGGTAAAAAATGAAGTCGGGAGGAGAGATGTGCTGCAGCGTGTGAGCCTCTGGAGTTGTTGCTGAGTTAAAACTTCATGAGTTTGGGAGGGAGAAGAGCTTAATCCATTTTTATCCTTTTTCTTAACCACCAGGGAACTTGCTGTGTAGAAGAATGCTTACTTGAGCAAGCATGCTGCTTGTTCACCCCTTGGACACCTCCCCTGAGGTTTCTCCTTAGCCTTTCAGCTCCAGTGTGGTGAATCGTTTAATGCATCTGGAGCCTTTATTTGGCCTTTCAGCACATGGAGAAGTCAGGTGTGTTAGGAAGAAATCTCTTCCACGTGTTTTGGGAGGAGACATCCTGAGCTGCTCCCAGAGGTGGATGACTTGGTCAATACTGAGGAGTGGGGCTAAGAGAGCAACAGGCTCAGCCATTGGAAATGATCTGGGATGGTTAAGTCATTTGCAGCGCAGAGGAGGGAACACAAGGAGGGGGGTAAGGAAGAGCTCTGACTGAAAACAGAGGTATGCTGCAGGCTAATGAGCTAATGCATTTGTGACCGGGTTGTAAGGAAGCTTGTGCTTTGTTTAGATGATTTAGCAGACACCAGCAGGCTTGCTGCATTAAAAAATATTAACATACAGCTGGTTGGACACGCTGAGGTTTCCTTGCTGACCTTTTTAGAACATATTTGCAAACTTGGTTTTACTGTTCTGATAGCAGTTGTTTTAAAAAAAAAAAAAAAAAAAAGTTCTGCCTTATTACTCTATCCAGATAACTAATTAAATCAGTTTCACTTTCTGGTTTCTGTACATAAATGCAATAAACCCCATCCATTTTGCACATCCTGCCTCACCCTTCAGTCCTTACCAGGGAACTGCAGATTGAACTTGCTCTTTGTGAAAACCTTTGTTTGCCGAAGAACTTCATTAGAAAACATTTGTTCTCTATGATATGCTTTGAGAGCGCAGAGAGGTTTCCTAGAGCAGGTTTCATTTTAAGGCGTATTTTTATACAGGAAATTAGCCTTTTTCCAATCCTTCATCCCTTCCTCCTGCCCTTCCACACCAAGACGGAGCATGCCACTTCCCACACGTCACTTCAGGGCCCTGTGTTCAGCACTGCTTCCAAACTCGACCCCCTGCAGATGATGTTGGGATATATGTACCCACCAGAACGGGTTCTACTGATGCTCTGCATATGCTTTCCGTAAGCTATGCTTTTGCTTCTGTCCTCGAGTGAGCAAGGACAGAGGCAACTGGGTTGTGCTGGAAAATGTTTTAGTTCTGATTCTCAGATTTGCTTCCTTCCAAAAGAAAACAAAGTGAAGTTGTCTGTGAAGCAGATGTCCTATGATGTGGTGGGTAAACTGCTGGTAGCTGCTGATGCAAACGCAAGGGGAGCTTGATTGCCTTTGTGCATTAATCTTTTCTTCTTTCTTGTATGTGTTTTCTTTTTATCTGAATTGCACCACTATGGAATTATTTGCAGAATGGTACTCCATATATATGTGGGATTTAAAAACAAAACCATAATTGATGCTGTGCAGGATGTCCCTCAATCGGTTTTATTTTGCTTTATTTTATATATATTTTCTGGTATCCTGTACATTGCAGTGGGTGTGAAGATAGTATTTTAATATTTGTACAAAGTTTAATTTAATTGTTCTATGTATATAACTGCATTTCTAAATTAAAAAAAAAAATTTCTTTTGAAGTGAAGCTATAATCTCTTGTGTATTTTTTTTTAACTGCTTGGATCTTGCGGACTGGAAATCTAGCAGATCATTAGTGAATACGTTGCAGTAGTGCAATGCCTTTCATGTGAAGATCAGGATGAAGGTAAAGCTAGGGATGCTCAAATGGCTTGGGGAAGTTGGTGCGGCCTTAGAAGGATCATCTGTTTCCAAAAATACCCTCCACTCTCAGAAGCAAAGGCCACCCTTGGTGCGCCTGTGTATAACTGCATGAGAAATTGGGCCAGGCTGGTTCCAGGGCCATTCTGGATCACTCCAGCTGTGATCACTGGAGTGGCACCTGGACCTGTTGTCTTGGCTGACATTCGTGGCAGTTGTTTTTAGCAGATGCTCCTCAGCCTGCCTGAGAAGTCTCCGGATCTAATGTGCAGACTTGCTGCATGAGGCTGGGCAAGGTATTTGTTTGTCTTTACTTTTTATAGCACTGTGTGCATACATAGCAATTTACTAATGTGGTGCAGAAAGACCCCTCGAGTGCTCTGTCCCTTCCTCTGCTCCCCCAAATAGAACATAGTCTGTGCAGTCTGAGTTACTTGGGAGCGAGCAGCAATGGTCGGTCCGCGATGGGGAGGAAGGCTGTGAGCTGGGAGGAGGACGCGGCAGTTACTTGGCTCTCCCACGGCAGCGGTAGGAAATGTGTGCGCGCTGGGTCTGCGCATGAGAAAAGGCAACAGCAAAAAAGCTGGAGGGGTTGAATGTGTCAGGAGACATGGGCTGGATGAAAGCCATGGGGGGGCCTCAAAGAGGGAGTAAGGTTGGGTCTGGATTGGATGTAAGGAGAGAGGATGCATTGTAGGGAGTGTTTGAAGCAACTGCTGCATCGGATTCTTACAGTCTCCTGCTCGCCAGGCTTGGAACCTGCACTGAGGGCTACGGCACAGCGGCCGATAGCTGCTGCGGTGTCTCCATCCATTGGTGCCCTTGGGAACAGTAAGTCGGGGGAGACCGGCCAAGTTGTTACCGATGGGAAAGGGGAGGGGGAGAAAGGTTTAAAGAGATGATGCATGCCATGAGAGGACTTCAGGGAGGAAGAAGAGGTGAATGTAATAAATGGCTAATTAATCTTGGAGACTAGATAGAACAGTATATATAGGAAGAGGATGTTATTTTTAGAGGGAAGATAGCTCTGACTGGCAAAATACTAATCCCAAGCGAGTAGCAGGACAGCATAGGAGACATTGGAGAGATCTTCCAAATACGTGGGTGTAGGTAGTGCAGGTCTGAGTGCAGAGGTGAGGCTGGGTGCAGGCTCTGCTCTGCTGGGTAGTCGTGCTGCACCGGGAGGATGGCAGAAGCAGAAGCTGCGGAGGAACGGACACCCGTTGTTCTGTTAGTGCTGTATACAGTCCTTTGGTTTTATTATTATTGTTTGCTTTGCTTTGGAGACCTAAGGTAACACTGCCCTTTGAGGCAACTGTACTAATGAGAATTCCTTTATTTTAACAAAAATCTATTGGTAGTGTAATAGGAAAGGGAAAGAGAGGTAAAAGGAAGGAGAGAGGATATCATTTTGGCCGACTTGTTCAGAGTCCTGAAAGTTGTATATTCGCATATATATATTCCCCCCCTCCCCCCCCGGTGGAGAAACAGGCAGGTTAAAACGAAGGGAAGAGGTGATATCTGCCTTCCTCCCATTTCCATTTATTCCTTAAATTATTCCCACACAGCAAACTGATCTTACTGTAGTTTTGCTGCTGTGAAACTGGAGCTCTGTGGCCTGTGCCTGCCCTCCTGTAGCAGACAGTTGGCACATGGAAGTCAGTGGCCTCTAGGAATTGCTTTTAAATTATTACTATTTTTCACTGGGCTGAGGTGTCCTGCCACAGCCCTTCTGGCAGCCAGGAATGTGCCCTTCTTGTTCTGCAGCTCTTATCTATTAGACACGTTAGAAATAATTTGTCACCTCTGGTTTGTGCCTGCAATGAGGAATGACTGTGGGAGCCAAGCCCGAGGGAAGCCAGCCTGAGGTGGGTGGTCTGGGAAATCCTCCTTAGCGGTTGGCCCTTCGGCTGAAGGGCGGAAAGACCAGGGCACGCAGGAACACCTCCGCTTCCAGAAAAGCAGCCTCGCCACAAAGACATCGACCCCGCCACAAAGCCGCTTTGAGAAACTTGCTCGGGAAAGGGGATAGATGGGCTCCTGCCCTTACCAGGCATCCTGCCAGCCGAGCACGCTATACTGCCCAGCTCCCAAACAGGATGTCCTGTACGTGTGGATTTTCCAGGAACACAAAGCCACGGACACACCAGCCCCATTACAACCACGGGCTTTAACTCTTCAACAGGACCGAGGGCATTTGGAGCCTTTCCTTGCCACCCCTGGCTCTGCATGCCGCGACACCACCATTGGAAAGCTTTGCGGTGGGATTGTCTTATCAAATCGTCCCTTGACGTACTGTAGCTTTGCCCCTGCTGGAAACCTCCCCGGCATTAACAGCTCCCCCAGCCTCTGACCTGTTTTTAGGGGTGCATGAAATGCAGGATTCCCCCTCCTGAAAGCAGAAGGATGCCAGCAGGCTACATGCCAACAAGTCCCGTGCTTCGCAGAGCAAATGTTTGCACCTCCTCCTCATTCGCTAGGGCCACCCAGAGGGCCCCTTGCAAGTGCTGTCCCTGGAGAAAAGAGCAGGGTCTGGCCAGGACACACTGCCAGCCCCCATCCCTCATCGGCTGCGGTACTTGGCAGAACTGCAGTGGTCTCTCTCTGGCATCCTGGCGCGCAGGGGAAGGGATGGACAAAGGCGCACAATGGACCCTCTGATTCTCTCTGTTCCCTTTTGCAGGAGGATGATGTTTACCAGCAAACTTCTCACCTTCACCTTCAGTGAGACCTGGGCCGGGACACAGCAGAGCTAAGGAGCCCTGAGGGTACCTCGGCATAAGGTGGTTGTCCTTTGGCAGCCCTCTGTCATCTGGTGCTGAGCTCAGGGTGGGTCTGTGGGACACAGCTCAGGCTTTTCATGTTACATCCATGAAAAAAAAAATAGATTTTGGGGCAAGAGGGCACAGACTGATGCCAACACGCTGGTGTTCAGGGCACAAACACCCTTGTCTCCTTGTCTGCTTCTCCAGGTATGCTGCTCAGGTCTCCTTGTAGCTACATTATGGGGTGGTGTTTGAGACCACGCTGTGTTTAACAGCTCTGCCTGGCAAGCAGGGTTTGTCTTCCAGGCCCCTGGATCCCAAGTGAGGCTGGGGGACCCACTTCATGGGGCAGACACGCTCTTCCTGTCCCCACACGTGCCAAACCACAGTGCCCAGCAGCCCTGGGGCAGCCTGCAGCTGGGGCAGTCGGGCTCTCAGGGAAGGAGGAGGGAGCCATCGTGGGCTGGAGCATGCTCTGGATACCTGAGAGCACCGAGGAGGCCTCCTCAGCAGGTAGGTGTCCCTCCCCTTGCCACTGCTGTCCGACAACGTGTGCGTGTAGTTAGACTTGCTCCTGCCCCTGTGCCTGGGGCTGCCACCTCCCTGCGGTTCAGCAGCAGCTGGGGGTGGCAGAAGGACAGGTTAGAGAGCTGGCAGTGGTAGTCACTTCCCTCCTTACAGGTCAATGGCAGCTGGGGATGCTGTTCACAAGGCTGGAGCTGGGCTGGGCAGAGCTGCTGGCTGCAGCTGGCACACAGCTGGATTTGCTTCTGCACTGGCTGTGCCCATCAGGCAGGTCCTCCCTTAAGAAGGGCAAATGTGCTACCCATATTCAGAAAGTATGTAATGTTCATCTTTAAACCCAAGTTTAAAGTCTCCTCATGTTGAGGAGACCAGGGGCCAGGTTTGGGAGCAGCAGAGTTTTCCCGGGGAGGAAAAGTCAGGCAGCAAAGCCCTCCCGGACAAACCCGATGGGAGCCAGAAGCAGAAGCCTGGCACCCAAGGGGTGACAGCGCTGGGTTTCCCACCTTGTGCTCCTGTCCCTGGGTGCTGCAGGGCAGTGGGGGCTCCCTGCGGGTGGGACAGGACAGCAGTTTTGCACAAACGACTTTCCTCCACCTCCGTGAGCTGCGTGTGCAGGACAGCAGAAATGTCCCTGTAACGGCTGTTTCCAAGAGATTGATGATCCTGGGTTCAGCTCTGCAGACAAAGTTGTTACCATCCTACAGGCTGTGACTCCTCTCATAAACGTAACCTGGCTCCAAATTGCTTCCTCCAGGAAGCTTTAAAATAGTTGATTTGTTACTGAAACTGTTCAGTATTTCTCTTGTGCTTCTCTGGTGCATTTTCAACAGCCTTACAAATAAGTGGGAGTTTATCTTTGTGCCATCTCAGTGGGTGGAAAGGCCCATGCTCTCCCTGTTGATGGGGAGGGGAAAAAACAAAGCACAGAAAACCAAAGTAACCTTCTCCAGGTCATACCAGAGGCTGTGTTGCAGACGGGGAAACAAACATTCTTAATGACACCTTCGGCATGTCTTCTTCCAGACCTCTGCTTTAGCTGTGAGCTCCTGTTTCTTCTGCATGTGGTGATCCAGCCGTCACCCCGAGGGACGTCCCCTTTATTCCAGCACAGGCTGTGCCCGAAGGGAATGATGGAAATGGTAATTCAGAGATATTGATTCTCTTCATCATGGAAGTGTAATGCCAAGGGCAACACCTGCTACATAATCACTTTCATCTTATTCTGCCTTGTGGCTAACGAGTTTGAGATAAATCAGTCAGGGCCATGCCCTGGGCAATCAAATGGAGGCCCCGCTGTTCCCAGTGCAAGATGGGTCAGCGGGGACTCTGGGAGAGTCATACAGGAAGGTGAGCTTTCTTCTTTGCTGCATTTTGGCAGCAAAATTAGGAATTTCAGAACAAGGTGGTAAAAACGCAACAGAATGGAGCGTGGGAGGGATCTGGATGCAAAGGCGCGTGGTGCTGGGGTACCTCTGAGGCACTGGAATTAGGTTTTCTTGCTTACTAGTGCACTAGGGAACAAAGTGTGTTGCTGTTTTGGTTGGTTTATCAGTTCTTGAGCTGGCCCTGGTCCCTGTGAGTTGAGGACCAAGGATTAATGCCTTATAGTTTCCCCCTGCAATTGACAGAGACAATTATAAGAGGTCCAGGGAGATTAAATGTGCCTTCCTTTGTTTCTTCCCTGTTCTGCATTTATACAAAGCCATCCTAGTCATTTTATACTGGGGATTCTTTTTGTCTGTTTTTGAGGATGCAAATTGATTGCCTCTTGACCTTTTCCACAAGAGGAAAAACCCACACAGCAGTATCTTACTACTACTCATGCCATGGTGGCAAGAAAGGGATGTAAATGGGACGGAGAGCAAGCAGTCTTTCCCGTCTCTCTCCAGCAGCGTCGGGTGACACACTGCAACCCAAACGTGACCTTTTGGGGTATGGGGGGCTGCTGTGCCGCCCTCTTTATCTCAATCTAATGTCACGAGGATCTCTTTCGTTTGAGTTCCTAATGCTGGTTTAAAACCTGCCCGGGATGGTCTCCCGTTTTGTCAGCGTTGTCAGATCCACCCGGGTCAGACCTTGCTCGCAAAACCCGCCGGGGTGAGGCAGCCGGGTCACCGGCGCTGCCCCGCGGTGCGGCGGCTGTGCCGGCCCCGGCGGTCCCACACCCCCACCTAGCGCCGGCCGCGGCCCCGCGGCGGGGGCGGGCTCGGGGTGCTGCCCTTGCAGCCTGCAGAAGAGGGGTTAGGTGGCCTCGTCGCCCTCCGCCTCGCTACGGTGCCGCCACCGAAGAGCCGCGCAGCGCAGGGGATGGCACTCGCAGGGTAAAACGGGTTTCAAGGGTGGACGGGTATTCCCACGCTTGCACAAATTTCATGTGTGTCCTCGGGCAACTAGACGCTGATTAGGAGTTAAAAATGAAGATGTGTTCCTCTAACCAAAGAAATTATTTTGGGAGGGAATAAAGAAAAGGTTATTTATATTTAAGATGAAAATAATGGAATTTTTGGGGGGAAAAAATTAAAAAAACCCCAAACCAACAAATTACTTTAGCAACCAGAGTGCTGGCACAGGGATAAATGGGTCTAAACTAGCCACGATGGACATTAGGCCAGAAATTAGGATCACCACCATCAGTTAGATACTAGGGAAGCCTTGTGGCAGGGTCAGGGAAGCTGGGAAGCCAGCTGATTTTAAGATACAGTGTAATCGCTTTATGAAATGTCAAACACTTGCCCAAGAATGGGGCCTCACAAGTGTTGTTCCTAAACTGGACTTTCCTATTATTAAAAAAAACCTTCATTAGCACACCAGGATGGCTTCAGTGGTGCCAGCAACAGTGATCAAGTTGAAAAGGAGCTGATAAATGTACTTGCCAGGACACCTAAGCCAGAGCAGACTCTCAAGATGACAAAATTTGCTTTGTCGGGCAAAAACCTTCTGATTTCTTCAGAGTGAGGGTGTCAAATTCGTTTGTGGGACCTAATGGCCATTGGGAAAACAAATCTCTGTGGCTGCTCGGGGTGATCATCTGCTCCCTGCAGTTAGCAGAGCTAGCTTCTTTCTTTGCCAGAGCAACCTGGAGTCATTTGCTTACATGAGAGGAAACAAACTCTTCAGACACGATGCCCTTCTGGGCAGTTGTTGCAGTTTTCTCTGAAACTTTCAAAAACACAAAATATGATTTTTTTTTTTTTTAAATGTCCAAAGCCCCAAATATTTTTCTTCTTTTATTGGGATCCATAACCGAAAAAAGGTTATTTAAAACTTTTATGTGTCTCCTTTTAGTCTGGTGAGGGAGCGGGGGGATATTAATGCTTGAGGGGGATTCCCTCCCTCCCATGCTTCTCAAAGAAAGCTTCCCTTGTTTTAAGTGTCTCCACTGAAAATATTAGGGATATGGGATCTGGTATTCATTATAAGCTCCCAACAGAGTAAGATCAATGAAACTTTAAATAAAGCAGCTGTGAGCCAGTATGTCATTTAGCTGTTGAAGTTAAAAGCATGTGTAACAAAAACGGAGCTTAATGGCGAGGGCTTTTATTCCCTCTTTCAGAAGTTTGCGTGATGTTGTCTTGTTGCTGATGCTTCACAGTCACACAAGGTAGGTCTTGCCTGAATTTTTCATCTGTGCACCTACCTATCTACTAGAGCATGAAACCTAGATCACGAAGCACTCAGCTAGTACATAGCCATGGCTACTTTTACCTTTGCAATCAGGGGTACCTGATGGTTTAACCACAAAGCCACCCTTTTTTTTCTTGAATGTGAAAATAATTAGGTAAAACATAAAAGTTTATTAAAATTGTCTTTTCTTCAATAAGGAATGAAATTAAAAAAGCTCTTTTTTTAAATTTTTTTTTTCCCCTAGCCTTGGGGAAAAACCAAACCCAAATGTCAGGAAGACTCCAAGCTTCCCTGCACGCACCGTTTGGTCGCAGCGTGTTACACACCCAGCAGTGTTTTCCCCGGGGTCACTATTCTCCTCTGCCACGAAGCTGCCTGCCAGAGCCAGTGGCATATCGTCCATATTTCCGTCTCAGTTGGGCGGCTGAGCTAGGGTCACGGAGAGCTTTTTTCACTGGACAGGGAGTCCATTTTCCTTCCTCTCTCAGCAGTGCAGCCCAGAGCGGCAGAGGCTGACCGGGCCAGCCTTGTAACATGAATTCAGCCCTGCCTGAAGAAAAGCCCCCGGGCTGCCAGTTCACCCTCTCCAACAGATGGGAAGGAGGGGTGGGAGGCACCCAGGGGAGCATTTTAATCAGCAGTACTGCAGTTAAGTCCAAGATGCAGGAAAACAGAGGAAAGGTCACACAAGAGCAATGAAATTCTCAGAGGCTGGAAGGACTTACAAGAAAAGATGAAAAGGGCTAAATATGTGTATCTCAGCTGAGCAGGGATGGCTAAGGAAGGTTGACATTACCATCCAAAGGGAACAGTCCCCAGGGAGGAAAAGGGAGTCTTTAGCTTAGTTCAAGGGCATGTAACTCAATGTGACAGGAGGAATTTTGAAAAGAAAATACGGGTTAAACAGAAAAAAGCATTCCTCCTGATGTCATTTGTTAAACTGGAGTGATTTCCCATGGGGAGCAGCGGAAGCCCAGGCTCTTGACTTGTCTGTTCGCCAGGGAGGGGACATGCTTTCCTGTGCTTTAGGAAAGGCAGGAGGTGGTGGCGAGGAGCTGGGGTAAGTACTGAGCGATGGACTGGCCTGCCAGGCTCTTTGTCTTCCAGCCTTCTGCCTGCCAGAAATAACAGCCTGTGCCCGTTGCTTATCCTACGTGCCATCCAACGCTTGAATTTGACAATAGTGATAAAAGAAAACTCCTCTGCCGGTGTATGGGCTGGGAATTAGCAACCAAGGATGTCAGAGGGTCGTGTAGCAGAATCAGACACCTGGAAAAGCTGATGCGGCTTTATTTAATGCACTGTGCAGCTCAGGGGGCTGCATGAGAGATGCCTTGGCTGTTTCAGAGCTGCAGAAATGATGCCAAATATAAAAGAGGTCTGCATAATCACGTCTTTTGTTGCTGGCAAACACATGGTTAGGACATTGTGGTGGCTGAACGCTTAATTCTAAAGCGATAGGTGCAATATGTGCTTCTGAATGGTCTGGGGGAAGAACAAATAGAAAATATGCCTATTCCCCAAAGCATTTAATCTTACAAAAACAATTTAAAATGCGATTTAAACAGTAGGCTTTCTGGCCATTGTGTTCGTGAGCAAAGCCCAAAAAGTATCTGAACAAAGAATGTATTTTCACCAAAAGGGACATCCTCAGCTCAATGCTGAAAAAGTAGCAGAGTTACTGATCTGAGTGCAGAATTTAGGAAGGCGATTGCACTGTCGACATTTCCTTATGGGAGGTAACACCAATTCCTGTGCCAAGCGAGCAGGCGTTTGGAGCAAGAACTGCGGAAAGAGCAAAGCTAATGCAAACAGATAATGATTCACTGGCAGGAACCAGACACCAACACTCCTGGCCTTGTCCTCTGCAGTGTCCGGACAACCCTAAGGTGCCCGACTGTGCATTTGTTTTCTAAGCTGGAGCAGGAAAGCCCTGCTCCTCTCTGGCTCTGCAAGGAGAAACCACTCCAGCCGGCCCAGCACACAGTGCCAGCCAGCCCAGGGCGGTGGAGGTGCTGCTGGTGAAAGGTCTGGGAATCGAGCTGCTGCCTTCTCTGGAGCGGGCAAGTCAGGCAGCAGCTCTGCCGTTGCGTCGTGATGGTCCTTGTGCCCAAACTCTGAGGCAGAGCAACCCTTGTCTCTCAGGCCGAAAGTTTTATTAAGTTCTGGCACCTAGTTACCAGGATGGCAGATAATTAACTGAAAGCACCAGACCCAGATAGATGTGGGTCTGAGAACGAGGCTGAGATACCAAACCGCTTCATGTGAAACTAGTGCATGGCTAGAACCTCACTGTCAAATCTAACCGTGTTAGTAAACTGCTGAGGGAGGCTGAGGCTGACAGCTGCGTGTGCTGCCTGTGCTCCCCTGGCCCCAGCTGGGCGACAACCGGCCCCTCAGAGGCCCGCTGAGGTGAGTGAGTCAGGGAGGCGATGCTGGAGACACCTGTGACCTTGAGTTACTGCTGCTTTGCAGCCTGGCTCTGAGGTTGAACTGAGGTTGGTACGAGCTGAACCTCTTACTCTAATATTGGCCTTCAAAGTCTACACAGAAAGTAGCACCGCTCAGGCAAAGCCAGATGCTTAACGATCAAGAGATGTGAAATCTTCTGAGCCTTCCAGCTGTTGCACCCCGAGGGCTGTCCCACCTCGACCTCTGTATTTGCTGGTGTAAATCATTTTTTAATGCCTGCAGATGAGAGTGCTTTGTAGCACCAAACACCCGCTGTGCTGGTGGAGCGCTTCTTGCAGTAAGAGCCCGTGTCTGAGGATAATATGAGCCAAAATCTGCTGAATCTTATCCTTCATTTAGACAACCTTTCCAGCATTTGTGGCTGAAAGTGAAATATTCAGAATATGAATTGCTCTCTTCTTGAGGGGTTGGGTGGCTATCGTTATGGGCTAGGGGAAGGGTGAATTCCAGTGTCCTCCCTAATTATACTAGCTCTGTGCAGTTATACCTGTCAGATGGATCACAGGATGGTTTAAAGCTCTAGGGCCTAATGTCACGTGGTGGCATGGTGCCCAGCAGGGAGAGAGCAATTCAGAGGTAAATTATCTGGTGTGGACACCGTCAGATATGGATCTAGTTACTACTTCTCTGGCAGCAGAGCCTTGTCAAGGGGGAGGAGTGACTGATAGTTTGGATTGAAAAAACCAAGATAATTGGTATAACAGTCACCCTGAAAATTGAGTCAGTAAAACTGAAGGAGAGAAAACAGCAAGTGGGAGAACCTAGGACCAGACACCTCCAGAACCAAGACTGACACTGAATTGACTGTAACATCAAATCATATCTATAGAAAGACCATGTATTCCTGTATCTTTAGGCAATATGAAAAGAAAGATCTCTATTGGTATGAGTACTTTCAGAGAGGTATAATCCTTAAATATATGTTTTCAAAGTAACTGTAGTGGCATAAAAATTCCATGCATGCTAGGCATAATTCCTGGGTGGTTAAACAGTTGGTGAAATTGCAGTTTGTTTCCCAGCAGGATCTATCAGAAGGTTGGAGGAACCAGGATGTCATAGAGATGTTGTCCTTTCTGCTTTGTGTTTTTACCTGTGTTAGGTGACAACTAGTTTAAACAGTCTCTTGTGATTACAGTTATGACAATTTTCCTGGATTGCGCAACTATGCAGTATATTGTTTTAATGTTGTTTTTACTTAGTATAACAATTGCCTAAAAATAAGAAATAAACCCACTAGTGATGGGGCATGTACCATCCTCCTCAGACTTGAAAAGCATGTGAAAGGTAGGTGATATAAACATAACAAGACACTTACAGCATTGGTAACAGTCCAGCCTTCTGCAAGGGTTTGACCTCTACTTCTTAAAGATACCACACAGCTCTTCACGAACTGTGTGGCAGCGATATGCATGTTGGAGTAGTACTGTGCCATAAGAAAGCTGAGGTCATTGTTAAATCTTTCTTACCTTACTGTCATTAAGTAGATCATCACTTGTCCCTTAAGTATCACATCCTCTGTTGCCACATCTGAGAATAGGTTTTACCACTTTCTGCAATGTCAGTGTGTTTGTTGAGTGGTTTTTTAGATTGCTATCTATTTTAGGTCAAGCCTTTATAGATGTTACTATTTCCTAAATAGATATTTCTGATTTTGTGCTGGTGGATTAGACTTCCTAAACATAGTGTGCCCTTGGTCTTGCAGAATTTCATCTTGTTGTTGAATCATTCGTTTGGTTTCTGAGACTCATTTTGAATTCTGTTCTTGTCTTCAGAGTGTTTGAAACTCTTCTAGGCTGATTCATCTGCATGTTTTAACACTGCATGCTCTAATCTGCTTAACAAATTATTAATGCAGGTGTTGAATGGTCCTGTGCTAAGAAGAGACCCCTGATTCCACAAAGGAATTGTCCCCAAGTTTGTGAAGGAGCTATTTTGAATGCAAACTCCGAAGAAGTAGTGCTTCCAGCTTACAATGAATTTTACCTTGGTATTTTCCTGTTTGCTTAAGAAAAATGGACTAAAATCTTTATTATAGTCAGGTTTAACACATCTCTATTTTTTCCCCTTGATCGCTAGCTTAGTTATTCCAATAAGGAATATTGGATTAACTTGAAACAGCTTGTTCTTGATTGCCTGCCTTGTTGGCGTGAGTAGCTTACCAGTTTACTGAATGAAAATGCTTATAAATTGATGATTTAATCTTTTGTTCCACTGCCTTTCGGACCTTAGAAGTTAAGCTTGCCAGTTGAAAAATCACGGCACCACCAGGAAGTTAGGCGTTTGGGATGGTGCTAGCGATTTCTTGGTGATGGTTCATTAGGTACTTCAGGGAGTTTCTTAAGGATTAAAAGTGCTGGCTGCCTGAGAATATGTGAACTTTCTTCATCCTGTTCTTCCCCTATTATGACCTATGTTCTTCACACCCTTTTTAAGATGAATAAGCAAAAGGTGAAGATGACATGACATGCTCAGTGTTTACTATCTGCCGTCTGCTGAAAACAAAAACTGTTGCCAATGTTAATCCCTGGGTCTGTGTAAACAAAGAAGATGGTTTGTCAAAACAAAGACGTGGTATGATTTGAGCCTGCTTGGAAATGTAATGTCAGACCATGACCATGAGTGCAGTGGTTGCATTTAGGGGTACATCTAACGTTGAGTTAAATCAGAAAGGGGCTCAGGTGGCTTTCAGCAAAGGTCTGAAAGGGCTCGAGGAAAGACACATGATCCTGCAGAAGCTCTCCTGTTACCCTCTGAAGGTTTATAAATAGCTTTGACCCAGTAAAATGTTTTTGTAGCGGTCACAGCATTGTGAGATTTCCTCATGAGTTCACATTCAGTGTCTACAATTAAACACACTGAGCTGGTGTAAACTTGTTCTGATGATTCAAATATTAACCCAAGGAGAAAAAAAATATTTTCCACTTTGTACCTGTAAGTTTCATGTTGGACCAGGTACCACCTGTCCTTCTGCAGCTGGCATAAATTCAGCATAAAAACATAAAGCTAACCTAAACAGTGTTGCATGTACTAGATAATGTAAAAAATGTGATGGTGTGTAATGCCTTATCAGTATTAAATCTGTATTGGGATGTGATCTGATGTGATGATGCACTATTCTGCTGTCAATCTGCCTTAACTGCCTCACACAGTGACAAACTGCAGAGACATAGGCAGTGCCTGCTCCACATCCTAGGGAAGAAGAGGTGGTGGGTTCCTGCTTTTTCGTGAGCCACAGCCATTAGCACAGCCGCGAATAACAGACTGAGCTAAGGTCTGCAACTTCAGTGACGAGCTACAGATCCTCCTGTTACCATAAGGTACCTCCGAGACCAGCTGAATATTGCTGCTCAGCTATAATTAATAGGATGCTAATTATTACGTTTGGCTAGGAAAGACAAGCGTGAGGAACTGTATCCAAGGGATTCTAGCAGGAGCCAGCTGAAAGAAGGCTGGTTAGGCAACGAGGATCCATTCGGACTGTGGAAGAGTAGCCCTCGGTCAGGCTCCCTAACTCCACTTACTGCTGAGTAACACAGCCCCAGGGCAGCACATTTCTCTCTGAATTACCGTCTAGTGGAAAAAGGGTGCTACGGCTAAATATGTTTCTGGTTGGTGCACAAGGACTCTCAGCCTGACACTGACATATGAGAAATCCATATATTTGGATTTAAGCAATTTGAAGTTTAGCTTTCCTGAAAAGTGGAAAAGTGGAACAACCCAGTGACCAACTTATTTCTGAATGTCTGTTATTCTATTATTTTAGGTTGATTTTCATTTTCTTTCTCCAAATATTTTGAAGAAAAGCAATTGGTGCTCGAAGATTAAATTATCTATTTAGTTTTTGCCATCTCCTTGAGACTTTTGCAAAGCAGTTCTTGAGCCCTCATTCCTCTACCTTTAATAGAGCTACACATAGTCTAGCAGTAAGAGAAATACGTTAGTTCACAGAGCCTTGGAAAAAAGGACAGCAAAATAAGCGTACAGAAAAGGAGAAAGTAAAGCAAGGTAGAGGAGATTAACATGGAGAACCATAGTAAAAGTAATAACAAATATATTCACCAGTGGCAGAAGAGGATGCTAGCTACATTTCTGCTTCCATTCACAGAACTGCTGTAGAACTGGGCAAGTGCTGAGTCTTTGGCTATATAGCTTATACAAGCAGCTTCACTGTGGATCTGAGGGGCAGGGGTTTTTGCAGAGGGTCTTCAGCAATGGCAGGTAGTGTCTCTGAATTGGAGCCTCTCTTTTTACCTCTCTCTCTCTCCCCTCCTTTTTTTTTCCTGTTCTGCCTTCCCCCCTGGTTTAAAGCTGTCTGTAGGGTGAAACCATATAAACTTCTTGTATCCAAAGTATCCTCCAGCAAGTTATTCCAGAGATCTACTACCGGTTGGTGAAGAATCACCTCCTTTTGCATGTTTTGAATTTGGGATTAATTAGTTTCAACTGATGACATCTAATTTTTGTATTTGGAAGAGACAGTGAAGAGTTAATCCCTATTGACTATTTTCCACAAGCAGTACCACATAGTAATGGCGGCTGGCTGGGACTTTATTTCAGCTTTCATTTAGTCTTCTGCTGCCTCATGCCCTTTCCAGTTCCAAATAGGGACTGTATTTACCTAGTTACCTTGATGAATTAACTAGAGGGATTTCAGCCTGCTTGTGTGGCTTTCAGCAGCCCAGAGTTGCAAGGAAGGTAGGGGTGTGGACATTACTGGGCTAGCCAGCAGCAAGAATATTAACAAGTCTTAGGTGGTCTTCAAACAGCCTCAAGCCAAAGGGAGAAATACTCCTTCCTGCTCACATAAAACTCAGAGAAACTGGGTAGGAAACAGATGTGCCTGCTTATGGCCCTCATGTGGGAAGCCCATGTGAGTAGAAGAGCGCATGACCTTTATGTCGGTAACATGGGAACCTTTTGAAGAGTGATTGTTGTCTCCTGGATCCCCTCCTGACTTTTGCTTCTGTTCTCCCAGTGGTCTGAAAATGAGATGCAGAGAGGAGCTTACTGCCTTGCAGTAACAAGGACAATGCTTTTTAGGCTGCAGTTTCACACTGCTAAAATGAACAGCTTTTCCTCAATGGGGTGCTCCTGTCCCTTCCCCTCCTCTCTGTCCAGTGCTACCCTTGTTTTTATCCCACTGCAAGCTGGTTTTCAGGGAGTTAAACCAGCAGAAATCTGCTTGCTGCCTTTTCCAGGGCTAGTTTTTGCTGGTTTAGCTTTGTGAACCAGCTCACTCTGCAGTCAGAAGAGTCCCAGTGTTGACAGGAACAGGACTGCCTGTTCCCATGGCACCTGTTAGAGCACCATAACTCATTATGAAATTAGCAGTGTTAAATGTTAGGTGGCACATCTGAATGTATCTTCCTCAGCAGGTAAAGGTTATGATCCACAGGGGTAATCACAAGTGTTGTCTTTCATAGCTCAGTCCTCCCTCTACTGCAGATTCTCCCATGTGTGCATCAACCTTGCTTTTCTCATGGATCCAGACGCTGCACAGAATGGAAGGATGTACCTTTGTGATCCAAGAGAAAAGCAGGCAATGCTGCCAGCTGCCCTTGCTAAACCTTTAGCTACACTGTAGCCTTTCTCATCATTGCCTGCAGAGAACAGAAATAACTTTCCCAGTTCGGGGACCCTGCAGCCTGTTGCGGTTTGAGTGTGTGGGGGCAGTCATATAAAGCCATGATGTCAGTGGCATCATGTGCAGTATTGTTCCAGGGAAATTTACTCTACGTCAGTGACTAAGCATGAAAAAGAGAAGTTTGTCCCCACAGAGCTGATTAATAACAGACACCGGGTGTAACAAAGATGGCATTTCACGGCCTACAAGGGGAATGTGTAGGGGGTAGGACTCAAGGCAGCATGGGACTCCATGCTATCAAAAGGGTCGGTCATACTGTCCTCAGGTCACTCTGATGTAGCTATAATTGCTGGCTAATTCTGTGTAAAGCCAACTGATCCAGCAGTGCACAAATCTGGCAATGACAGTCACAGAGCCACAACTTTGGTCTGTGTTAGAAAATTAGTGGGTGTATCTTCAAGTTCCAGACGTCTTCTGCGTTTCGAATGCCCCTTGGGGTAATCTGTTGCCTTTACTGCAATCATCTTGAAGCCAGGCTGTGATAAATTCTGCAGAGTTATGTAAAACAGAAATGAAGCTTGTCATTACACACTTGATTCCAAATGAGGATGCAAACAGATCAGATGCTCCTTACGTATCTTTCTCCTCTCATTCTTTGCTCATCACGGCCAAGAGAGAAACGCCTGTTCCTGCAAGACCTTGCCCACCCTTGTGCCTGCCTTGCACACAAGTGCGGCACAGTTTTTAGTCTGTTATGTTGTGTTTAACCCATCACGTCAGCTTTAATGACAGCCCTATGCTACGCAACACTGTGAAAATCCAGGTTGGTTTGTGCTTTTACTGCCTTCTCAACATGGCTTCCAGATGAAGTAACACACTCTGCTTTCCATGCTCCGGACCAGCATTAACGCCACTGCAGTTTTATTTCCACACAGGCAGCTTTAGCGTACCGCCACCCGTTACCTAACCGAGGACGGCTGCGCTGACGAGGAAGGCGAGTACACCAGCGGCCATCCTCCCTCCGCGCACCGAGGAAGGCCCGGTTACAGGGGGGCAGGTAGCAAGGGGCTGGGAGCGTCCGCTCCCACACTCCTCCGCAGGCAGGGCTGGGCCCTGTGCCACCGGCCCTACGGGAGGGCTGCGAGCGATGTCAGCGCCGGTGGGGTCCGCAGGGCCGGCCCCTGCCGCTGCTCCCCGCCCTGACCTAGATTCTCTGGGGGAAAGGGCGGGGCCGCCGCCTCCGCCAATCGCCGCGCCGCACCAGCGTCACGCGGGGCGGCGGTGACGCGCGGGGCCGCCTCCATTTTGCAGCGCAGCGGTGGGGCGGGGCGGCAGTCCGGAGCCGGCCGTCGCGGAGGGAGGAGGGAGCTGCCCGCCAGCCAAGCACTGACTGCTCCGCGCGCCCGCCCGGCTCGGCCCGCACCGAGACCTGCAGCCCAGGTTCGTGACAGGCACAGGGGCCCGGCACGGCGGAGCGCGGGGGCCTCCCTGCGGATGCGCCGCGGGCGGGCGGCGTCGGGGTAGCAGGGTCGGTGGCGCAGAGAGCTCCCGGCTGTGCAGCTGGCCGGCCTCCGACCGGCGGCCGGTTTTTTCGTCGCTCTGTGTTACTCCAGTACTCTCCGCGGAGCGGGCGCCGTTGGCGTTGCTGCTGGGCGCGGCCCGGGCCGCCATTTTGTGGCAGAGCGATGGCGTTCGCTTTTCTTCCCTTGCTCAACGGGGGCGGCGCGCATGCGCTGGCAGAGAGGGGCGTGATCGCGCCGGTCGCTGGGATGTCGTGGGCGGGGCTGTAGGCGGAACGCCGGGTTCCCATTGGCGCAGGCTAAGGCGGAGTCCACCTGGCTCCTTCCTATTGGGCCGGAGCGGGGGCGAGGCCGGGCGGCGGGCCTGCTGCGGACTGCGGCAGGGAGGGCGGCTGCGCGGGGCCAGGGTATGCTGAGTCACCGGGCAGGGCCGGGGGCGGCGGCGGGCCGGGGGCGCTGACGGGCAGGGCCCCGTGTCTCCCGCAGCGAGCTCCGCGCCCACAGCCATGAGCGGCTGCCGCGTCTTCATCGGGAGGCTGAACCCGGCCGCCAGGGAGAAGGATGTGGAGCGGTTCTTCAAGGGATACGGCCGCATCCGGGACATCGATCTGAAGAGGGGGTTTGGGTTTGTGGTGAGTGCGCTCCTCTGCAGGGCTCTGCGGTCCCTGTCCGTTGGTGGTCACTCGGATCTCATGCGCGTTTGATGCACATGAAAGCACTTTTAAAGATAATGCCATTAACGTGCTCAGCTAAGTATGCTATGTGGCAAACAAGCATTTGTTAATTTCTTGGGGATGTAATTTTTTTACTTTAATGTTTTTGCTGTGGTGGTTTTGCAGGAATTTGAGGATCCAAGGGATGCAGATGATGCTGTCTATGAACTGGATGGAAAAGAGCTTTGCAGTGAGAGGTGAGGTGCACTATTTCATGAATATATAAGCTTGAATATCTAAAATAAGAAGTGAGTCAATTTTAACTTGCATTGTGTTATCAGTACTGTTTAAACTATTCTGTGGGGTTTTTTTCCCCAATAACTATGAAGGAATATGTTAGAAGAAATATGTAAAAATGTATGGGTTTCCATTTCTTTTTTTTTCCCCAGGGTTACAATTGAGCATGCAAGAGCACGCTCTAGGGGTAGAGGCAGAGGAAGGTACTCTGACCGTTTTAGTAGCCGCCGTCCACGTAGTGACAGGAGGTATGTATAGCTTTGAACTGACATAGTTTAAAAAAGAATACTGTGGGCTCATCTGATCCAAGAAGTTGAGCTAGAATGAGATATTAAAAGGTATTATTTGCTTTGTTAGACAATCATTCGATGCGGCAGTAGGATAGTAAGGATTACAAAACTACTGAGATATGCTTGTTGTATTTATGCTCCCTCCCCAAAGTACTTAATGCTTGTCCTAGATTACTTGGGGCATTACATAGTTAAGTTGTAGTAGTAATGGTGATATGCTGATACCAGTTATTGGTGCAGCCTTTGTTAATATTAACATGCCGTTATATTTTAATTACTAATAAAAGTCTCAATTGTTTATTTCCAAACAGAAATGCCCCACCTGTAAGAACAGAAAATCGCCTCATAGTAGAAAATTTGTCTTCCCGAGTCAGCTGGCAGGTTTGTTGAAACACGATTAACTATTTTGACTTCGTTTAATGGGTATGTAATGTAATTATTTTGTAAAATAATTAATTAAAATTAAATCTAATTTATTGAAATGTTTATGTAATTAATGTAATTTTAAATAATGTAATTTAAATATTTTGAATGAAAACTAGTTAATTTTAATTTATAATAATAAAAAATGTATATAATTGAGGATATATATTTATTTTTTTCTTGTTTTTTAAATCCATTTTAACCACATATTAAACCCTTTATTTGCCAGCCTATCTGTGTCGTTGGCCTTATGACGAGGAGTGCCTGTGGGTTATCCTAATCGTTCTGTCTTGGTCACTCTTGGTTGGGCCTGGTTGACTTTCCAGTCAGCTCCTACAATGTCACTTGGCCACCTCTAGATCTGTGTTTGCCGGTCTAGACGTAATCGATGCACTCCTTAAAGTGCCACATTGCAGCGATCCCAGAGCGTTAACGAGATCTGATTCCTAAGTTGAGAGCTGTTCTTCCTGTAACGCTTCCGAATAAAGAGGTCCTGGTCGAAAAGAGTTGAAAGATACGAAATTAGGTGGTCGTTGGAATCCTGATCGCAGTAAAGTGGTCCTTGGTAACATCAAGCATAGAGAATGTCTGGATCCGTCAATAGTCTCCTAATAGGGAGGGCAGTGCGATTAATGGCTTCCATCGACTGGGTAGTGTTCGTCAAGTGGGTGGCGAAGAGCCAGTCGGGCATATATCATGACGGTATCTCCGGTCGCTTAATGCAGTTTGCTGCTTGGCTAGCCTAGGGAAATGTTAATAAAGGTAAAGTAAACTATATTTTTAATGACATATGGGGCACAAAATAATTGGTGTTATGTAAATGTAATTCTGTATGCATATAAGATTCGTAATGTAAATGGAGACTGAAATAGTACAAAAATATATGGGTAGTATTTCACACTCAGTCCAGTATATATACAAATGTACTGTATCTCTCTCTCTCTCTCTCTCTCTCTCTCTCTCTCTCTCTCTCTCTCTCTCTCTCTCATATATTAATTTAATCTATATAAGCTTTGTAGACTAGTATTTTCCTTAATGTTAAGACACTTTATTAGCATTTTGCTTAAAGCAATATGCTTTTTTCATTTATTTCGTGCCCTGATATAGATAATTCAATTTTGGTAGAATGCAAGTATGGCAGTTGCCATGTTTGTAATTTATCTAACATCTTCTCTTTCAGTAGTCATAAGTTTCTTTTTGTTTTTAACTATTTTTATATAGATAAGTATTAATTTCACTTCTTTGCATAACATAACTGGTCTTGTGTTAGGATCTCAAAGACTTCATGAGACAAGCTGGGGAAGTAACCTTTGCAGATGCACACAGACCTAAGTTAAATGAAGGGTAAGCCTCTAAAATCATCTCTTGAAAGCTGTAGAGTAATATTTGTATGTATAATATTTGGAGAGGGAAGCTGGCTACTTTCAGTGCTCAGCAGCTGTTCATGGTTTAATTTAGCTACCCTTTGAAAATGCATTCTCTGGTATTTGGGGAGGGGAATTCTTCAATTCATGCTTGAGTTATGGTAAAGGATGACTACTCTGAGCAGTGTGCGGTTTTTTGACCACCCCACCCCACCCCCACCCGCCCCCCCGAATATGTTTTGCTCTATCATCAAAATTAGAACTTGTAATAGTGAGCTCTGTGTTTTGTTTTTTGTTTTATTTTTTTCTGTAGGGTGGTTGAATTCGCCTCTTACAGTGATTTAAAGAATGCTATTGAAAAGCTTTCTGGTAAAGAAATTAATGGAAGGAAAATCAAACTAATTGAAGGCAGCAAAAGGCACAGGTATGGATTTCTGTTCTCTTAAATAATGCTTAAATACTCACTGAGGAAGCTTTGAAGTCAGTGACCAGGCAACCAAACTGGAGACCAGCGAATTGCCTGGTTATTGTCGTCGTCCGTGACGTCCCATTGCTAACACCGACGCTCTTTGTTTCCTCAGTAGGTCCAGAAGCAGGTCACGGTCTCGTAGCAGAAGCTCATCCAGGTCTCGTAGCCGTTCCCGTTCCCGCAGCCGCAAGTCTTACAGCAGGTCAAGGAGTAGGAGCCGTAGCAAGTCTCGATCAGTTAGTAGATCTCCAATGCCAGAGAAGAGCCAGAAACGTGGTTCTTCCAGTAGATCTAAATCCCCATCATCTGTGGATCGGCAGAGGTCTAGATCGAGGTCCAGATCTGTTGACAGTGGCAACTGAACTATAAGTAACTTGCCCTGGGGGCCCTTTTTTAAACCATACTTGCTAAAACTTGTGGTAAGTATGTGACTTTCTGTGGGGAAGGGTTTGGATGGGGAGGGGGGAGGGATGGGGGAACTTTGTAGATGTGGACCATGGTGGGAAGGGTTATTGACTAATTGTATTAAATGTTTTTTGATAACCCTTTTCTTGCTCACATTTTTTTGTGAATGTCTGAAGTGTATAGTTTGTGTATATTGGCAGAGCTCTTTATAACTAAAGCAGACAAATTTTTTTGTACTCCAAAAAAAGTCATCTGAACACTTAATTCCCAGTATATTCAACTGTGAATAGCAATTCAGAACATTAGTTTAATATTTCAAGTTAAACTAATAGCTTTAGGCATCTAAGAGCTCTACATGTGCTGTACATAAAGCTTTATTTCAGAGAGTATTTTTTTGTGCTTTTGAACCATTGTTTCAGTTATAGGTCAGCAGATTAAGTGCTGGTCAGTACTGGTAATAAAACTTTATTTTAAAAGCTTTTCATTTAATATGACTTGCACTACACTAAGAAAATGCCCATTTCACTGCCCTGTGGTAATAATATTCTATAAAGCACCCTAATTCTTGATACTTCAGAATTAAATAGCTCAAATAAAGTATAAAGAAACATGTCTCTACTTCTAGTGTGTTCTTACTGTTAATAAAGTGTTTGCGACCGCGCCTCATATTGTTGGACAGTGTTAAAATGTTTCTTAAAGATGGGTCTACAGCAAAGCTATCGTTGAGTTTTGAGGGATGTGGGGGAGAACTTCCTTTTAGATACATCATGCTATGTCCTTAGATATCTTTATGTTCTGAAATAAGAATCTTGGTAATAAGAATCATGCTGTCATAGTTCATAGCAGAAAGTGGAATGGACAAGTCATTTAATCACTGTTCAGATAATAAGCATGGAATATAAAAGATGGATGTAGTCAGAATGCTTCATTAGTGTGTTTGTGCGCACGCGTATGAGAGAACATTGAGGCGTGGGTAAAGTATTTTGTATGGGCATTAGTCCTCATTCTGGAGGAAGGAGGGATTTTTAAGTTGGTGGGTGGGAGTTCTGCAGCAGTGGCACCCTGCAGTTCTGTGGTTTAGTGTTTGTGCCTTACAGCGGCAGGAACCCTCTGCAGTCCCTGTGTTTCTCAAGCCCTTGCCCATGTGGCAAGAGAGAGCGTTAGAATTTTTAAAAGAATATATTTTCTTATAAAGTGCTTTGCAAAGCTACTTTGGTAATCCACTGAAACCTTTAGAAAGATCTCTGGAGCCTAGGATGGGCTTTGGATTAGGTCCTAGGAAATGGCAGGTGGTTCTGCTCAGAGCGAGGTCTGGCCGCGGGGGAGGTCAGTTGCCTGCTGCCTGTTCCCTGTGCTGTTGCAGAGTTCTCCGTAAACGTGTTCCAAGCTAACCGACGGGAACGAGCTTTGTGCCTCGTGAGTCTGTGCGTCAAGGTGGCACTGCATCACGCCGCCGGGCGCTCCTGGGAGGGGGTCAGGCTGGTACGCCGGTATTGGGATTGTTACTAGTCAGCTTTGGGGGGTGGGAGCTTCAGCCTCGGAGGTTAGTAGTTCAGGTGCTGCGTCAAACTAAGAGGAAGAACAGAGCTTTAACTTCTGGGGGTAAGGGCAGCATTGACACTCACACGGGTGGAAGGTTAGCCGTGTTAGCTCATGGCAGTTGATCCGTCCTGCTTACTTGAATGATTATGGGCATCTGTGTTCAAGTGGGACTTGGCTCCAGCAGGAACCCAGGTGGCTGAAGGCACCTGATGATTGGAAAGGGGTGGGATTTCAGACACTTCCCTCCCTCAGGCTAATTATGAAGTACTGCCTGCTATATAAATAGCTGTTCCGAATTCTCTTTCTAAACCATACCACTTGCCTTGCAAGCAGCATCAATAGATTTCTGCAGCCAGGGGAGCTGGCTGTTGTGATGACGAACTTTCAGTTTAAAACAAACTCCCGGGCTTTGCATTACGGAGGGTTACGCTGACTTTTGGCCAGAAACGATTCTGCCTTTATGAAGCGTGGGTTCTTGGTATGAGCTTGTTTATTCTTAGTTACTGAGGTGGATTACTTCAGGTTATGATGCATACTTAGCACATTGGAGGTGTTAATGCCAGTCTTGTATTTGTAGCGTGACAATAGCTAGATGGTGTCCTGAAGAGCTGGTGTATTTAGTTCGCTGACTCCTGCAACGCAAGGCACGTTCAAGGCTGATGTATTTTCAGACGTACAGCTCGCTGAACCCAAACTTGACGTACTAAGGCAGTTTGCGTGGCCGTGTTATTTTTGTGGCCTCTGCTATGTGGAGAGCAGTGGTACACGGCATAGCGCTCGGGTTTTGGAAACGGGGAGTGACCAGCAGCCCATGGGCTGCTCAGCTGCACGCTGGGTCTTAGTGGCTCCTGCACTGAGAAACTTTCACATCTCATTTTGGGTCTTTGTCAGAGAAACTACATTAATCTTCAGCGATGTCTTCGGGAGCTGCTTCCAACATGTGAAGCGGAACAATTACAGGTAAGTGGAACTAAAAAAGGGAACTGATGCAGGCAATGATTTTCATGTGGATAAAACTGGGGGCAGTTGCTTGGAAGCGTGGCCCTAAACTGTCCCAAAGGGTTGTCACGATGACTTGGAAGTCACTGGAATTGTCCGTCATGGGCAGGCAGGGAGAGGTTTGGTCTGTGGAGCAAGGTGTTCGGGAAATAACAGTGAGGGTGCAGATAGCTCCGTGGCGATCCCTTTGTCTGGCATAAAATGAGCATATAGATAAAAGTCTCACACAGAACTGCTGGAGACCTGTAAGCCAGCTGCAGAAGGTGGAGCTTGGGGAGGTTGTGGTAGTGTCTGCCGCAGAATCCGTCTGTATTGTTTTCCTGGTTTCTCACTGTTTCTGCAGGGTCTGGACACTGGTTTCGTTTCTTGAGCAGTAACTGTGTCCACAGCTGCCCAGATCATCTTTGCTGCATCTGAAGATAAGGAAAAATGTGAGAATAGGCAGTTCTGAACCCAGGTTATGGAAAGATTGTGACACAGCTACAATTGGTGTTGCTGGGTGATTTAAAGCAAAAGGAAGGAACTTGGAAGTCCTGCCAAAATACTGAAGCCATTTTGTTCCAGTCATTTATGAATCAAAGCCTGGAAAGCCACCCCTTTTACAGTAGTCTTGCAAGCACCTGTATGGCTGTATCCAATATCAACTGCTTTGCGCTGAAGGCACACCTGAGGATACAAACTGAGCGGGTTTTTTTCCCTGTTAACAGTCATCCTTCAGCTATAGCTATAAGATACAGTAAAGTGCTCCTATAGCAGCTGCTCAGCTGCTTCCCTGTCCCAAGGGACTGGAGAAAGCTGGTCTGGAAGCATCAGAGGAATGACAGGTGGAGAATCTCGTTCAGCGGTGCATTCTCCAGCCATCTTCACAGGCACTCAGCTGGGCTTTGGCATTATGGACCTGTTGAAGTTGGAGAAGAGTCTACCTCACATCTATACCAATACTGTATATATATATTTTAATTAACCTTGAAACTATTTATGTACTTTTCTAGCAAAAGACCCACGATTCCTTCCTTCAGCTGCAGTACTTGGCAGTTCTGTCCTTTTCCTCCCCGCCCCCTCGCTGCAAAAATGACACTGTTCAGTGAATCTCCCAACAGTTTACAGCGGAGCTGGAATTTGTTGCATTAAAGAATATCTGATGTTCTCGTGTAGTTTTAGGGGTGTGTGACTGTTTGCATGTGTTCTGTGCAAGCCATAGCTTTTGCAGGATGCCCGTCCTAGTTTAAGCACAGGACTCTGAAAACCTCTGAGCACTGATAATATAGTTAATATATAGCTATATGAAACATACTGCTGATACAAGAAGTCATCATTTCTAATGTCTTCAGTTACCCATGAATTTTTGACTGTCATTGTATTTAATGCATTGGGTGTGGTAACTGAGTTAAAGGGCAACCTGATTCTGCCCTAGAAAACAGCAATTCATTGGTAATTACATGTAAGCATATGTGTTTGGATTGGAAAGTGTAAGAAATACAGGAGCAAAGCTGTACGTGCCATTTGGTTTCATTATTCTATCACGGATCCTAAAGACCAGGACCAGCAGAAGTCCCTCTCCAAGCTGGAACAGCAAGTAGAGCAGTGGGAAGAAGTACAGGGGGCCGATGGTTTCTGGGGCAAAGGCGACCTTGAGGATAGTCGAGCAAAGCTGTACGTTCTGGCAGCCAGTTTCCATGCACACTGTTCGCCTGCATCTGAAGGAGGAAGAGTTAAACGGATCACAGGTTTAATCCACTTTCAAACAACTTCAAAAGAACCCTGCCCACCTTGCTGTTGCAATGCTTCATGCATTTGCCTGTGCTAAAAGCTGCTTTCTGAGGAGCAATACTGGCATCCCTAGAAGGTTTTACCTCGTGCTCCCTTTGCAACGTGCAGACAGATCACGTTATAAATGTGGACTTCGTGTTTAATGGTATTTGGAGGCCTTGTGTCCCACTCTGGGCGCTGCAGTTTCCTGCAGGGAAGGAATCTGCTTCTGAGGTGAAAAGAGGAGTCCAAGGTGTGAAGGTAAAAAGTAGTGAGGACCAGCTACCTGGATGAGGTAGGATGAGAAAGGGAAGGAGTGGGTTTTATATGCAAGGTTTCCATCCTGAATTCCTGGGGCTGCACTGACTGGTTTGGGGTAATTATCAGCTGAGGAACATTGTGTCACCTGGGGTTTGGGCTCTGCTGGTATTCCCTAATTCTTGGTTGTTCTTTGGTGCTATTCATTCTCTTCTTCCCTCAGCTTCAGTACTGAGAGCAGAGGCTGGTAATGTATGCTTAGCAGGTCACTAGTGACCTTAAACGAAAACCGTCCATCTGCTTGTCCAGTGACCCTACATAATGGACTTCCACCCCTTCCGTGGTGATCGGGCACCTGTATCAAAAACTGCTCCAGCTGCTCCTCCCCTCTCCGCTGAGCCGAGCAGAGGTTGAACTCATTTCTCTCCCCACTCAAGGTGTGGGAGTATGGACCTGGGACCAGCTTGCAGCGTGTCTGCTCGTACTCCTAGGGCCCATTTCGGGAGACTGCAAACTGTAAACCTGTTTGTTTTACAAAAGTACATCCACGTAGAAACCCGTGTTTTCACCATTGCTCCACAGACCAGAGCTGTCGTACCCCTCTGTTCCTTCTGGCGACAGAGTGCGGGGAGGGGGGAGTGGAGGAACATACCTGTCATTAAGCTTGAAGATTGCGGAGAGAACGTAGCCCAGCAGGAATCCAATCAAAGGCATCAAGGCAGAAGATCCCAGGAGGGATGGTGAGAAGACGACCATGATGCTGCTTCCCACATTGGCCACAGACAGAACAATTATTGCAGCGGATGACAGCAGAAGCACAACCATCCCTGCCTAAAATAAAAGCAGCCAAGACATGGACAAGATAAAAATTCCCAGGAGAATTTGTTGGAAGCGGCTGCCCAGTTCCCTGTCCATCGTATGTAAGTACATGGTGAGAGCGCGCAAGTGCCTTTCATGGACGTAGCTGTAAATAACAATGTATCTTCCTGGTCCATAGGCAAAAGGACTGGTGCCTGCTCCACCAGCCACTTGTTTCTCAGGCATTGCTGCGTGTCTCCCTGTTCAAGTCCCTTTGGGGGTCTAGCGTGACATCCCGTCACTCAAAGTGGGTGGGGGGGAAACCACTGCACTCACAGGCAGCGCCGGCCTACAGCCGCTGTGGAAGGTGGGATCATCTCACTGGTGTCTGGTGATTGAGCAGATGAAGGGCCTGGGGAATTTTGGGAGGCAGAACACACAGCCCTCCTGCCTGTCTCTCCGCTTTGGAGCCCAATTTGGATGGAGTTGCCCAGGTGTTTTTTCAAAGCAACTCTCTACCCCCTTTCTATTTTGTAGAGAAGATAAATGGAAAGGTGGTGTTAGCAGAAAGGAAGATGAACCAAGGGTCAGCTGGGCTGGTGTAGGTCACCTTCTCACGCTAGGCTTCTAAAGCTTCTTTTGAAACAGTCTGGTCATCATTGCCCTGTGCTGGGTAAAGGAACCTTTGAAGAGCTCTGGTCCTCCTGCGTCTGCTCTAGCCTGACTGCCGGGTTCCCGTGCTTCCTGGAGGTTAGTGATTCCTAACGTCACTTTATCAGGTCTGTTATTGAGTCTTGGCACCCATTTCTGGCCGTGCTTGGTCCCAGTTTCTCTGAGATGAAGCCTTAGTGAAAGAAACTATGAAAAACAGGTTTACAAAGTTGTTAGCAGCTCTCTGGGTACTGCTAGTGGAGCTCCTGAGTTAGACAATGGTGTGGTTGGTTATCCAGGTGTCCCTTTTGCTATTTAAATGCCTGATGTACAAAGGAGGCAGGAAGATGATTCCAGGCATAAGTGGGCGCTTAGTGATCTAGTGGCTTCTACTGGATAGATATCTCATTGATGTAAGCAGCAACTTTATGATGTGACTTTTGCCCTGTGCTAGACCTCTGAGAACAGCGGGGTAGGGTTTTTGTTTGTTTGTTGTTTTTTTTTTTTTTTTAAATCTGGGGTCTGCTTTGGTTACAGCAGTAGTTGGGCAGTGCCTATGAGGTTCATTAGCGCTACTTGTAGCAAAAGAAAATTAAGTTAAAACTGAAGCCAACAAAGGAGAGCAAGGTAAGAAGTTGCCTACAAAATGTTGTTTGGAAAAGGTGGAGGACTTCAGGCAAATATTTTAATGATTAAAGTGGTGAAGTGGATGTCTTGAGTTCTGTCCTCAACCCTTTCATTGATTTGTGGCATGCCTTAAAGAAGTTAATATTTCTGAGCCTCTATTTTTGAAAACTTCTTTAAGGCCCTTGGTTGAAAGGCAACTAGCACAGGGTACTTCTTACCTTGATGGTAAAGCCAGTGTACTGTGGTTTCTTCTCATTCAGGATGATGCCGATGGCACAGGGGATTAGCATTAGGACCAGGGAGGTGATTATTCCTTTGTAAGGCACCTTGCCCTCCAAATCACCCTCGTATAGTCCTCCCGAGTAAAGGTACAGAAGCAGAGGCATTAGTCCAATTGCCAGGACCGTTGAGCATGTGGTCATTATGATGCTGGGATGAAGAAAGGACTCTTCAGTAGAAGAATGACACTTTTTTTATCGAATACGCTCATTTTTCTTACTAACCTGGACACACGGTTTTAATGTAAGACTTTATCTCACTCTTTTCCAACTATCACTGAGGTTTTCCCATCGCTATCAGGTTGTATAAGGATGTGATATGAACAGAGAGGGGGGAAGATGATTCAAGTTCTGTACCAGCTCAGAAAGGACCCTTGTTTGGGTACAGCTCGCACTTCAGAAATTCACAAGTGACAGAGAAATTTCCCCCTCGGATCTTGTTTTGTCGCTAGGGTTTGTTGGATTGTGGGGTTCTGCTAGTTCAACGTTTCTCACTAATGCAGCCTCTTCAGACAGTGTGCTCGGTTTACACAACTATATGCTGCTATATGGATAGATGTAGTAGATACATGCTATATATACTGGGGAGGCAAAAAAGTGTTCCTGCGCCCATCTCATTAAGAGCAGCATGCCGTATGCTTCACAGAAAGGTACAAAATCCCATTTTATTGTAAAACAGGGACAAATAGTCTCATTGAGCAATATGGGTGCTTTAAAAATATTCTAGACTTAGTATTTCAGTCTTTATCCAGCTTCTTGGGGATTGATAATGCTGATTAAGCTAGCTTCTGAACCAGTCACACGACTGATGGGCCTGGGCAATGAACACGTACTCAGCTTGCCTTACCTGAGGTTCATGTCCCCTCTTAGTGCCAGGCTAAAGATGTTGGAGAGGTTTCCCCCTGGGCAGCAGCCGCAGATGAGGATGGCCAGGGATTCTGTAGCACCCAGCTGGAAGAGCTTGCCCAGTACGAATGCCGTCAAGGGCATGATGCCATACTGAGCCATTACAGCAATTGCCACGCCTTTGGGTTTCCTGAGGTGAGTTGTGATCTTGGCTATCTCCATTGTACACCCGAGAGATACCATGATGACAAAGAGGACCACAATAAGGATCACATTCAGGGCTTTGTCCGTGGCCTGTTGGCCAAATGCAAACGGTGGTGGTGCCACACTGGTCAAGGAGGTGCTCTGCGTGCGAGCTGGGCTCCAAAGCTCTGGGCTTTCAAAAGCTCCCTTGGTCTTGTTCATCCTGCTGAAGGGCTTAGAGGTCCCTTCTGTAAGTGGCTGGGAAGGTGAGGAAGGGATTGATTCAGAAGTCCAAATAACATCCAATTAATGCAAGGAAAACATGAGCTCTTCTTCAGGCCACCACTCTTATTGTTCAGCAGCTGTTGAAACAGAAATCCATCTTTGAGCAATCAGCTGTGAACCCCATTCACTTCAGTAATACGTTGTGCAGTTTGTGTAGCTTCTGCTCTGGTCCCCCACCTCTTCCAGCATCCGCTCTCACCATGAGAATGACGACACAGCTAGTGAGAGCGAGAGGGAGACTCGCTCCAAACTGGTAAAGACTGGCACTTCATACAAAGGAAACTGAACCAGAACAACTCTTGTCCACAAGATACTGCTGAGGCCAACGCTTAAAAACATGATGCATCTAGGGGACTTTATTTTTAACGAGGGTTATAAAATGCTTATGCTTCTGGCCATAAATCAATCTCTCAATAGGAGGGCTAGGAAGAAACTGCCTCCATGGACAAGTAGTTTCTCTAGCAAACTCTTAGGAGCCTTCATGTCTCTTTTCCTGATGCGGTAAGTCTGACACTGTCTAGACGTTTTTTGATTGCATATAAGAATGAATTCCCCAAGCCTCACCAACATCCAAAATATTATTCTCTCCATAGCATTGAGGGGAAGTTCTGCGTGGCAGGAGCCTCAACCGACCTCTACAGTGCGAAGCTGTTCTCGCTGCAGCAGCAGCAGCGTTGCTTTCAGGGCCTGAGGTGCTTTGCATCATGATGCAGCCAGCGGTGCATTTATCACCCAAGCTCCCCAAGCAAAGCCAAATAGGCAGCTTTTACCCACCCCGGACTGTAACCTGCCTTGTGCTTCAAGTACAAGGCTGCACAGCACGACATGCAGGCAGAGCTCTGGTGTGCAGGGAAGCGGGAGCTGGGCGGCTGGTGCTCGGGCGGGAAGAGGGACTAGAGCGGTGGCTGATGAAGATTGCTCCTCCAGCTGCTGCAGAGGTGACCTCTGCTCATGCCCCCACTGCTCCCTGTCCCCTGGCTGCAGAAGGGACGCGCTTCCCTGCATCTGCCACGCTGGGGAATGGCACATTGCCTGCCCTGTCCCCAGGTGGTACCCTCCCTGATCCCTCTGCAGGTTTCTTCATTTAAGGCATTTATTGCCTTCAAATCGACCTGAGACAACCCCTGGTTCCAATGTAGGACTCTAGAAACATCCTGAGCTGAGCACACTAAACTAGAGCAAAGTGAATGCCATTACCTTACGTGTCTGTGGATGAGGCTGTAGGAGGCTTCCATGAGATTGCCCGCTGCTCCATCCCTTCCTGGCCAAGCTCGGTGAGCGATAGCACTCTTCAGTCCTTCTGCTTCAAGAAAATCTTTCCCTCTTGGCAAAAATCTTGTCCTCTGCTTGCAGAATATGAAGCTTGGGTCTCAAAGAACCTTGTAGATAGGGAAGTTATTAATTGATAGTTGTGTTATAGGACTGCAGTCTTTTTCCCTCTGCTGCAGGACTGGGGAAGGGATTTTAACCAGGGAGGTCTGCTGCAATATGGCTGAGCTCTAAACCCTTTGCTGAAGGGCATTATAATGCTGCGGTAATGTGTCCATCGCTCCTATTCATCTGGGAGCTCAACAGGCTCAACCTCTCCAGCCCCATTGCTCTGGAAACGTCGCTAGCGGCAGGCAGGAATGTCGGAGCCGTTCTTCCCCACTTGCTCTCATTTTGATTGGGAACTTTGTTTTCCAGGCTGGCAGCCAGGATGGAAAAGCACCCACAACAGCTCTGGAGCCCAGCAGGGGCATCCCCCATGGGCAGGGAGGAGCGGTGCCCGCAGCAGTGCGGGACAGAGCCGTGCCGGCAGATCCCGGTGGCTCTGTGCGTCCATGCCTGTGGCTTCTCCTACACCCTTGTGAGCACCACACCGCCATGCTTGGGAACAAGGGCCCTCCCCATAAATCGCAGGTGGTGCTTCGAGACCTGTCTAAGCAAGCAGGAGGCGGTGGCCTGCAGCACTGCACGCGTTTCATTTTTCCTTGGGCATCTGCAAGGTTTCCAGGCACAAGTAAGGGCTGCCCAAGCAGCACATGAGCAAGGCCCATCGGAATTAGGAGAAAATGCAGGAGCAAAGCCCACGGCAATTCCTTCTCTCTTCCTCTCCCTCCCTTCAGGTTTTTCTCCCATAGGTCCCCACTCATCCTAAGGAAATGCTTGTTTTCATTGTGTTTGCCTTTTAGCTGTGTGCTGAATTTTGTCAGAAGATGCGAGAAAGGTCAAGTCAAACAATTAAGCAGTTATAAAGCGTCACTGCCTCGGCAGCACTCAGGCCCCCCTGGCAAGCTCAGTGCAGCTCAGGGTTTTAAAACAACGATGTTGTAATGCTCTCACTCTTTGTCTTTGCAGGGCTGTAGAAGAATGTTTCAACTACCCCAATAATTAAAAAAATGCTTGCTAGTTGTTCGCTCTTCAAGCGTTCCTGCTGGTTCCCAGTGGTTAACACAGGAAACGCCATGGGAACCAAGAGAGAGACTGGTCGAGAGAAGCAGAATAAATTAGGATCATTATTTCACCCTGATTCATGCTGGGGACGTCCAGTTGTTTTACACGGGTGCTGGAGCTGGGGGTTTGTGTTCAGGCATGGCCAAAGAGCCGCTCTAAAGCCACTGCTTGACCTAGGACCTGGGAGGTGGGACCACTGAGGAGCATGGCTGGAGGAAGGAGCAGGCTCCCATGCTGGGAGGCAGTGGGGCCCGGGCGGTGCATGGGCATTCTGCTGGTGGCCTGCGATGGGCTGCTGCTGACCTGATGGCCACGTCATCCACCTCGGTTCAGAAGAGGCTTTGGCCTCACCAAGGGAGGCCCTAGTTTCATCCCTAGGCAAAGCGTGCCTTGTCCTTCCTTTGACCGCTTTCCGGGCTCAGTTCTTAAAAAGTAAATTTGTACATGTTCTTTAAATGGTCTCCTTTTTTTCCCCTCACGGCCCAAATATGCTCAAACAGCTTTCCCCCCAGCGCAAAGGCCTCTTTGCCTTCGCCTGAGCCCTTGTCCTGCGTGAAGCTAAGGAGCTTGGTGACAGGTCCTGCACGGCTCATGCCACTTGAGGGCAGTGGTTGCATGCCCAGAGCCTCGTTGCTCTCGGAGGATAAAAGACCTCATCAAACAACAAAGTCCCACCGTAGGTGCCATCGCTTAGGTTGTTTTTATTAAGTCAGATACTCCCAAATTCAGAGATCTGGTCTAATACAAAATACAGGATGCTTAACAAATGTGAGGCATTAAAGGAGATAGTTAAAAAAAACCCCGTATACAATTTTGCAGATTTCCTGTTGGAGCTCAAAATGAGCTGTGTTGTGGACTTCTTCTTTTTTAAAGACCCATAAGGAGTCAGTGCTTCATGCTTTCATAACGCAGCTTCATAAATTCACTGGATAACTATGAAATGGCTCACGTGCCCCTTTCACCAGTGGGGAGCTGAGGTCCAGTTTGCAGCTGGGATCGTCAGTTCTTCCGTGTTTTTACAGAATTTAATGTAACTTGAGCTGAGCCCAGTTGTTACCCAAAGGCCATACTTCAGCAGATGTGCCCAATAAGAGCAATGGTGACTTGATTTGTGCCAAATTTCACACTATGTTGGCTCACAATCTGAGACATGACCTTGGCATCTGGTACCTGTATTTTGCTCAGGTAAGGTTTTTTCACTATATGGTTATGTGCTTGGCTAATGAATTTGCTCATTTCTGTGTGCTTTTGAGGCAATTTGCCCACCATAGCCCTGCCCACACGGCGGGCATGGTGCTGGAGTGGGGGTTGAAGAGGGAGGGCTTCTGCAGGGACAATCATGACTTGTCACGATTTGTTCCAGCTGTGGCTCTCCCACACCACAGTTTTGGTCCTATCCATGTTTCTTCACTTCTGTCATCACCTGAGGATGCAGCCTACTTAAATGGGATGCCCCCCCAATTAAAATCTAGGTCTGGTCTGCCCTGTCATGGGGAAAGTTGTGTGTCTGGGGTGGTGGTTAGCTCTGCTTGTGTCTGAGCCCGCTGCGATGGGGTCAGAAACGAGAACAAATTGAACGGATTTGTCTTGAGATGCAAACCACTCACCACCTGGCATGGAGCAGTCTGGGCACAAGCTGCCATATACTATTGGCCGGGCAGCCTGATGCCACGGTGATGGCCACACTCCCCTCTCCTCACCCCCACGCCGGGTGCCATCGTGTTGCCATGCCAGCTCCATGTTGGGGATGGCTACCTGGCGTGTCACAGGGAAGGGGCACATCTAGAGCGGGACAGGTCAAAGGGGGCTGGAGAGGCTCCCCCAGCTCTGCACAGTCCTGCCGGCTCCCTGCGGCGGGGCTGGAAGCCCTGCCACGATACCCGCAGCACGCCCTGGAGGCCTCTCGCAGCCGCCGGGATGTGCCGGAGATGGGTGGCGGTGCGATCTGCGGTTCACTGCCCAGCTGTGTCTGCTGCGGCATCCCAGCACGGATGGGGGCCCCATCCCGGCGCTCTGTGGCAAGGCAGCTGGGACCGCGTGCCCCTGCCTCCCCAGTGGCAGCCGTGCCCTGTCCCCCACCGCCGGGCGTTCGCTGGCTCCCTGCCCCGGTGGCGCTACTCTTTTAGCGGTCCTGAGCACAGACAGAAGCCAAAGTTGTTTATATTTATTCAAATCCCATTTAGCATCCATCAGGCTTAAAAATCCCATGACTACCCTCTCATACAATTTTGTTTGATAGGAAAATAATTAATTTTGCAATTAAGCTGTGCCCAGAACAAATGATGTAAGAGCACTCCGTATGGGCTAAATTAGTGCCTGCTGAGACACAGCGCCAGCATCTGTCTGGTTTAGTGACGCTTATTTTAAACAGCCAGAGGAGGGGACAGTGCACCCTCCTGTGATTTTACTGACAGCTTCGTCTCAGCCGGAGACCTGGAGAGGACTCGTCAGTGTCAGCTGGAGCATGCTCGGGTCGGTCAGCAGTGAAAAACAAGCTTACTCTGATGCCTCTTCTCCATTTTAGGGGAGTTGTTTTAAATTTGAGCTTGCTGGCCAGGTGGGCATTGCGTATGCCTCGAGCGGTGTGGGGAGCTCTGGAGAAAGGAAAGCGGCTCCCAAGAGCGTAAGTGAGGCACTGCAGCCATTGAGACCAACATTTCAGTGGGTGGCCTCTTCCTCCTAACTTCTAGAGCAAGGCTTTCCACCAGCACTGTGAAGCGCCGAAGGGCCTTGGTGGCAGGGAAGGGCCCTTTCAGTGGTGTTACTGCCCTAAGGGGTTTTAAGTTACTCCAGACAGAGAGCTCCACTTCTGGAGAAGGGTGATTTTTACAGTTAGCAAACACAGGTTGCTGTGGATTTCTGACCGCTGCAATAGCTGTGTGGTTTTCTCTGAGGAGCCCGTAGCAGCCAGTGCAACGTGGTGATACATGGGAGAGGCTCTTTTGTCCCTCGGTGAGGAGCCACCAACAGGTCTGGGGCAGAAGCCCCCCTGCTGATGGGAGGGGGATCCTTGCATGGCTTGAGGGGAGCACTGGGGGCACCCCACCTTCCTGGATAGAGAGGGTGGTTCTGGTTTTGCCACCCGTGCCCGCAGGAAGGGTGTCAAGGTGGTGCTGGAGCAGGTTCACCTTGAGGACGGATGTTTTTGAGGGGGAACGCCACAAAAGGAAGTATGTTCGTGTCCATGATGCTTATTTTTCCCCATGGGAAAAGAGATATTGTTTATTGTCTATTGTAGTTACTTGTTAACTACGTAATTAGTGGGTCTAGTTAATCTTGACTGTTTCATTTCCTTAGGGACCAGATGTCAAAGACAGCTTCATAAAAATTTGACAGCTTAAGATTCCTTGAAACTTTGGTAAAATGCTGTCGGCAGGCCAGCAGGACCTTCCTTAAGCCTGTAGCCGAGTCGTATAGCCTTGACTATTGCCTTAGCTTTATGGGAGAAACGAGCCTCGTCTGCTGTTCTTCTGACCTTTGCAGGGTGATAACTATTCAGAAAATGCTGTGTTTTCTCTGGGTCAGGTGAGAAACCTCTTTGGCACGAGCTTGGGAGAGCTGATTGGGGTGGCAGAAGGGTCCCTAGTCCCTTGCCCAGCTTCCAGCTGTGGATGCCATCCAGCTGTGGATGCTATACACCTGCAAAGGGCAATTGCACCTTGAGCTGAGGTGACTGTGCTTCATTTGCATCAAAGCTTATATTTTAAACAATTTCATTGGGTAGATTGTGCTCGAGTTCTACCTCCATAGCTTTAAACTGCTCCATCAGTGACATGAAGTTGCTCTTCTTCCTACACGATGAATATGAAGATTTAATAAAGGAGATGGCTAGGAAAGCGCGAAGTAAGAAATAAGGTGATTAGGAATAGCCAAGGATTACTGAAAAAGTCCAAGACCCTTACGCAAACCCCAGGGGAGAACCAGGAGGTCTATGAAAGGGCAGACTCATCACCCAGTCTTTCCCCTCCCCACGCTCCCATCTGAAGGGCAGCCAAATTGCCTTGATAAGAGAGAGACATTTCCATGTCAAGGAGAAAGCATGGAAACTATCGCCAGGGTTTAATCTTAGAAATAAGCCCCCAGGTGGTTGTGTGGGAGACTTCTCCAGTGGGTGCAGAGCAGCAGTGCCACAGAGCCACGCAGCTCGGTGCCTGCATGCGAGGGCTCAGTGGGAGAGCCGGGGGTTCCCTTGCAGCACGCATGCAGCACCGGAGGAGAGCACCCCATGCTCCTCGGTGCATTTGCAGGCGTCAGTGGGATGCCTGACATGGTAGGTCCTGACATGGCTCTGGAGACTGTCCTCGAGCTGCTGAGACAATGCTCCAGCCAGCAACCAAGCAGCTTTAGCTCGCCTGCGAATCAATTTGGGTAAATTCTCGCCTGCGAATCAATTTGGGTAAATTATCTGTTGACGTGCTGACCTCCATATCCTCTTGTCCCTCAACTCTGTTGTGATGCCCTCAGCCACCATCCTTCCCAGCATGAGGAGGAAAAATCTCTCTTTTGGAAAACAAAAAGCAAATATAATTTAAGTAATGCAGTCCAAAACAGAGCTATGTTTAAGTGCATACCTGACTTTGTAGGACCAAGCTGACACTTTGGAGTTACGGGGCTAATACGGAGGAAAACGGTGCTGCCACTGTGGAGCCCGTGGCTTTGCCTGGTTCTTGTCTGCTCCTTCGGCATCCTTGCATCACTGACTGCGGTACCTGGAAATGATCTTGTCTCTCTTCTCTCTTCCTCTTGTGGTTACTCACAGACTTTGCAGGAAAGCTGTAGACTGTGCGTATTAGAAGATCAGACTTCTCTCTCCCTCCCATAGGTGTGTTAGGAGCTTCGAGAAGAGGACGTGTTAGCTTGCTTAGCAGCGAAGAGCTCCCTGAGAGGCAGCAATGGCTGCAGCAGCCGCACGGCACCTGCTCATGAGGCTCAGGACCAAGAAAGCCATTGAGCGCACGGCTGGGGTCGGTCTAGGTCTTGCACCCTGCTTTATCACCATCTCCTCTGTGGGGAAGGCAGTAGGGAAAGCTCCTGAAGCTTTCCGAGCTTAGTAAGACATGAGCATGGCATATTGTAGCTACAGAAAGGTTTTCTTTTAAGCCTGCTTTGATTCTCAGCAGCCACAAAAAGGCCGGTGTGGAAGCACGGCTCCCGTAGCCCTCCGGGGCACCCCGAGTGTGCCAGCCCGAGGGAGACCCCGAGCGGGCACGGGGACAGCAGGGCTTCACAAGGCAGCACTGCAGCTGAGGTGGGGCACCTGAAACCATGTCCCAAGGGATGTTTGAAGCCTGGCCGGCTCTGGGTCAGTCCTGGACTAAGCTCTTGCGTGATCCACAATCAATCAGTGGAGTAATCCTAAATAAATAGCTGGGTGTAAAGCAGTACTTGGTTATGGTCACCTGTTTGTTTACAGGGCAAGCTCTGTGAGTGCTCAGTGATGTGGTTACGCCACTGCTTTTTAGTTTGGATTTGGAGGACTTTTGCTCTTTTTTCCCCCACTTATTTTGTTCCCTTTTTCTTCAACTGGCACCCCTTGTGATGGGACCCTGATTCAGACAGAAGAGGCAGGACATGCAGAGGTCATGGTGCTTGCTTGCAAGGAAAGAGAGCCAGACCTATTTCCTTTACCCCTGCTGTAGGACACAGGCAAGCAAATTTCTGCCTCTCTTCCATCTCTGCAGGCAGGGATTGAAGGCACGTTTTGCTTCCTGGTGGCATGGTAAGGATGGGAGACGTGGTACTGGGCTCCACCATGCCTTGATGCAACACTGGGAAGGCTGGGAGCCTGGTGTGATGGGCTCTAGGTGTATCCTTTGGTCCGAGGGGGGTTCAGGGTCCCCAGCATCCTGGGAGCTGGTATGTGCCATCCTGCTAAAGTCCTGTTGCCTCCTGCCTGAACTGAGCCATTGGCCTTTCTGCATGGTGCAGATGGGCCACAAAAAGTTCAAGAGGAGTGTTGAAAAACCTTTGCTTATTTGTGTCCTTCACCTTGGGCAGCCACGTGGGCTGAGCTCTGCCTAGAGCAGCACCTCCGGGCGCTGGATCCTGGTCTGAGCGCCAAATGTATTCCTTGTCCTCCTGGATGTTTTGCCGAGTTTCTGGGCTGGTGGAAACCTCGTGGCTTTGAGTTCCACAGATGCATTAGGCACTGTTGTCTTTTGGTTATTGGCGTTCCTGTGGTCAGCCCCTGTGCTCGGGCTTGTCCAAGCACCCAGACAATGGCGAGCCAAACCCAGCAGTGCAATGCTTTTGTCTTGCTTTAATTAGAGTAGGACACAATTATTAGCGGCATGTTTTTATTTCCATTTGTTCATTCTGACAGCAACCAAAGGAAGCCATTATCTCTACAAGAGGATGTTTCAGCAAGTGTTACGGTAAATAAAGCTACCAGGATCAGTGCAAAAGAGAGTATCATGTTCTCTCACAGGCAGCAATCGATAATCAGGCTGTTACAAGCCAGATGCTTTCAAGAGGCACGATAGCGAGTCCGCACTAGATCAGCCTTTAATCTTGGAGGATCACTAAGCTCTTTACAGGCTGATACGTTTATCACAGTCGATCTGCCCCGTAACACAGGTATCCCTGTGAAGACACATGGCAGTTCTTTCAGCGCCTTCGGAGATGAAGAAAGTAAGTTGGATGGTCCCCCCCTGCCCTTTTTGGGCAATAGGTTTCTGTAGGGATCAGGCTAAAGATGGAAGGTCAGGTTTGGGTTTGACCTTAGATAATGTTTCTCAACCTTCCCCGCTCTGTGAACAGCAGCAACCCAGAGCACACAACATGCTCTTGGAAACCGCGTGCTCCTCTGGTCCACCTTCGCCTGGGACAGCAGCCTCAGTTTTAACTTTTCTGCAGCCCTTGGCTGCATGCAACATTGTTCTCGGAGGCAAAATGTCACGGAAGACCTGCTCTTCACGCTAGCAAATAAAGTACTTAAGAAATGTGATGTTTGTTAAAAGAGCAGAATATCTTCTAAAAGTGTTTTTGCGCAACACTGGAGAAAAATGGCAAGAGACACGTATACTGCAGGGTGTTCATTCTTGAGATCTCCAGTATTTCCTATTCTCCTCATTTTAGCATAAGTCTTTTGATCTTTGCTGTTTGCCCCAAAGCTGTGGGCATTAGGTGAGCTTCTCAACTTTATTTTATAATAAAAATGTAGAAGTTTGTAGCCCTCAGGGATTTGGAGAAAAGTTTGAAAATGTGATCATAAAGTTCAAGAAACCAGAGTGCAATTAGGAAAAGCTCAAACATTTATAATTTTCTTTAAAAACCAGAACAAAAACCCTTGTGATTTTTAAGCCGTGATTCTCTGGAGCCTGACACATAATTTTTGACTGTGTGGGGTTGGCAGTGCTGGAAAGGATGCTTTTCTCTGCCCAGACCTTGTTTTTCTACTGGGAATTTTATTTACCAGCTACTTTAACCATTTCTGCCCCTCTTTCCCGGCTGGCCTCTCCCGCAGCCGGCAGCGGCTGAGGAGCCCTCTCCGTCTCTGAGGGCTTGGAAGGGCGGCTGCCGGCGGCGGCGGCCGGGATCGCCCCAGCGGCGGAGGCCGGGCTGCCCTGCGTGGGTGCATCGGGCCACCTGCTTCAGGCCCAGGCAGCAAAACCCCCCCGAGGCCTGGAAGCCCGCTCTCCTGGCGGGGAAGGACCCGGGGAGCTCTCCGGGGCCCCCTTGTCCCCGACAGCCTGAAGACCTTGCTGGCGGGATGCGATCTCCCCCGAGGGCTCATAAAGGAAAGGAGCTCTTTCCCTGGGAGGCTTGTTGGCACAGCGCGGTGGCTCCTGCCAGCGGGGCCCCCAGCGTCACCCTGCTCTTGGCGGGGCACGGAAAGGCACGGTGCCTTCCCGAAAATCCCGCGGGGATGCAGTGACAACGCCGGTCTCTTCCCTCTGCTTCTCCCGCCCCGAGCCGCCCTCCCTCAGGCACCGCTCTTTTATATTTTTAGAAAGCGCAGTTTATGTTTTTCAGCGCTAGCTTTGCACGTCAGCAGCCGCTGCACAATGAACTCTCAGGGGCCCGTTTATTTTGCAAGCAAGGGTCGTACCCTGCAACAGTCTTTTCCGCCACGTCGTCATGAGCTGGGCTCTAGTTGCTTCAAAATGGCAGCCTATTGTTCAGTGTCCCAAGCCCTGCCTGAAACCAGGTCCCTGCTGGACCTGTTTTAATAGCTCCTCTCTGTGATCTGTTTATCCCCCAGTGCTTTCAGGGGGAGTGGGGAAGGGCTCATTCCTATTTTAGGGACCGATGCAGCAACATGCTGCAAGCAGCCCCTTTCTCTGCCTCCCTCCCAACTTTTTGGGGTAGTCCTAGTTTAATCCAGCACAAGTCCCTTGCAGAACTGGAGGTTTTGGGGGCTGACTACGCTCGCTATTTACTGCAGGGGCATAGCCTGGCGCAGCCTTTGCAGAATGATGCCTGCAATAGGTAAATTATGCTTTGGCCTGCTCAATCAAAGATAATTTTGAATTAAAAAAAAAATAAATCATTTCTCTGGATGAAGGAGGGCAACAATGAGCAGGGCTTTGTTCTGCAGCTGGATGATCATGGAGACTGGAGGACTCATTTATCACCTTTTATCAGAGAAGATGGCAACATCAGTAGAAAAGTGCAGAGGGTACAGCCTGGCTGGGCAAGGCCAGGATCTCCTCCCTCGCTGGCCGGGCTTGGGGACTCTGACAACTCTCCTTCGAAACGACTTTGCTCCACCTCCCCCTGGCCCCACTGTGTGCACCCATATTAACATCGTGTACCCATCATTTCCCACAAAACCAGCTTATTACAGAGAGCTTGTTTCTCCACCTCCCCTCTTGTAAGCACCTGTGAGTCGTGTGGCCACTGTGGAACTCCCTTGGCCAACCTGTACCATCTCCAACTAAGCTTTCAGGGCTTTGAATGTTTTCACATTTTCCTAGCTGGGCTGAGCGCCCTTCCAAATCGTCAGCCTGACGCCACCCATGCTGATTTATGTTCCCTGAGAAATGCAATTGTAACTATTTCCATTAAGAGAGCCCTCAAAACCGTAAATGGCTCCAGAGTTGTGAAGAATGCCCCAGTCTGGACTGCAATGCCCCTGGCTCCCTAAAAATTGCCCGTTATATTTTCCTGAATTTGGCTGTATCTGGTGCTTCAGTTAAACGGTGTTTTTGCTTCCAGCACGTGCATGTGTGCAAGGCACACTACCTGCTCACGCTGATGTGGTGGCCACGCTTTCAGACTCTACCAGGACTCCTTTCTCCCGCTAAGGCTCCTCCCCAGGTAAGTGCCTCTTTTGATTTTTCCTGTTCCTTCCCATATTTGCTCATCCACTTTGAAAATAAGCTCTCCAAAGAGGGCACAATTCTCGCATGGTTCTTAGGGCAACGCACTTTATTTCAGACACAAGGAAACCCTAGCTCGCACTTAGTATGTGCAAGCCGCTGTGCAGCGCTGCATTCACCTACGGAGGTATATAAAGGGTAATGATAATGTTGCCCAGAAGGCTAACACATCAAAGGCCAAGGAGCAGTTAAAATGTATTACGAGCTGTTGGCAGTGATTGTGGGGGGTATTCGTGTATTGCTGGTTTGGACGGCCCGAGTAAATGAAAACCCTCTGGATTAATTGGTACACCAAAGAGATTTGGAGGAAAATGGAGGCTGATGGAAAATGACAAACAAGGGAGAACACAGATAGCTGGGTGTGCTGACCTACGGCGGGGCACTGCTGATTAACTTGCGGCTCCCTACTGTGCCCTGGGAAGCCGAGCAGGGCTGGGGGTGCCCCGCCAGCAGCTCACCCGGAGCTTCGGTGGGAGCGGGCTGAGCCCCACGGGCAGCATCTGCAGCACTGCTATTCCAGCACAGCCGAGCGGGCAGTTAGACGTGAGACTTACCAGGTGTCTTGTGACACCTGGACACCACAGGACGAGAGTTTAATTATTTTTAATTATGTGGGGGCTGGGGGAGGGAGGGGAGGCCGTGTGGTGCCTGGTGTCACAGAGCAGCTGAAGCTGGGAACTTCGAGATGGATTTGCAGAGAGGCCGCTGGCTGAATCGGATGACGACCAACATGGGGAATATTGAATGACACAATCCCATCTTTTACTAGGATACCCATATTCCAACCACTATTATGTGTTTTATTACTAATGTTTCAATTACACACAAACGGCATCTAACCTAGGCGTTACAGTGACAGTCATACAAACCCCCATCAGACCGGCTCATTCACATGCTAATTGACCGGCTGGCGCAGGACCACCACCTCTCAACGCAGCACAGCCACACCAGGTAAGTCGTCCCTTGCAGACCACCCGACTGGTGATCGGGGCAGGGTACCCGTGCTGATGACAGTGGGCAACTGGCGCTGACCTGGGGGTCTTTCACCCATCCACACTGGGGCTGCAAGGGCAGAGGGTCCTTGTCTTCTCTCTGATCAGCAACTGGGTTCGCCAATGGGTTTCCAAAAGAATTTCCTCAAAGCCAACCTGCCACGACTTGTGCTTGTATCGGTGATCTCTCATCTGGACATCACATGGGTCATCCCGTCAGGTACTTCCTCAGTCCTCTTGCACGATCTCACCTAGTCGTCGCTGACTCTGGTAGATCGCGCTTTTTTACTGTTAGTCTTAACTAGACACCTCACAGTTTGGGTGGTTTCTTATTCTATTACACCAGTTCCCCTGCAGCTCAACAGTTCGCTTTATTTCTGCACCCACCATCTTAACTCCACGCTTTGCATATTTGTCTCTTGCAGACTTTAGGAATACCTGTCGTAGGAAGAAAAGCACAGAAGCTGGTGTGCTCCTGGCCACGTGGTGATTTATGAGCTCTCTTTCTCCTCGCATTATCTGTTCAGTGCATGGAAGAGGGGAAGGAAGAGGCTGCTCAAACTGGCAGGTTCTCCCGATGACCGCGTGTCCTTCTCCTGGCAGCTGTGTGGGTGTGATGGGGATGGAAGGTAAAACAACACGGGGTGGGGGCAATTTCCAGGGGGGCCTTTCTCTGTCCTTTCCCCGAGTATACTTAGGAGAAAATTATGCGAATAAAGAGTTGGCAGAAAGACAGAGAAAGAAAGCGAGATGTTGTATGCAGCGGTACCTGTGCAGGTAGGATTGTTCATCTCCCCGAAAGCTTGACTCCTGCTGACCCAAGTCTGACAGGCCCCCGTCTTGTCTCCCAGCTCATTGTCAGAGGTGATTTAAAGCATGGCTCAGCTCTGCAGCCTCCGTCACTACCCATCCCACCGTCCTTCTGCTGGCAATCTCCTTCCTTCCATGGGTGTCACAGGAAAAGCCTTGTTTTCTGCTTGTGCCAGGGAGTGTTGTAGCAGGGTGGGAGAAGCAGCAATCTTCTACACTTTTTTCATATAGTGAGGGCATAAGAATGAGCATCACCAACTTATTTCTGACATGTTCCTGAAAAATTCCTTGCTTCTCCCATAAATCCAAGACATATATAAAGAATCTGTTTTCAGTCCTAAAGCTGAAGACAGGCATCAATTTTAAAATCTATTTTTAAAGCAAATTGCATTGTAATTTATAATCTTAAACTGAAGTTTTTAGCGTACTCTTATGCTTGAAAAAAAGAGACCATTTCATTTTTGGTGAGTAATGATGAAGTGTTTTCTAAAGGTGACTGAGCATGGCACAAAGAGTCCTAAATATATTTATTAGCTTATTAAACATAACGAATTGAATCTGATTGCTAATATTAGCTATGCCTTTGTAAGTGAAAAGCACTTTTGGTTAGCTAGACAGTTTCTTATCAAAGAACAAAACTGCAACATTAGAACATATGCAGTTTACTGAATAATCATGTTATTTGTCAGACAAGCAGAAGAATCATCACTGAAGTGTTCTCAAAGTGCCAAATTGGGTAATATACATAATTAGGCCCCATTTGATTAGATATGTGCCCATGGTAACAGCCACACTCATGATCCACATATTAGTAAGGCCTTGAAATAATCTTCAAGGGAGATGATGGCAACAGAGCACATCTGAAGCTTCACTGGGAGACTTTTGGAACACAACCTACATGCCGATTTCCGCTGTTCCCGTGGCTATTCTTTATTTTATCTTATTATCTTTTATTTTTAAAACAATGCATGCCTTGGTTCTCAAAGGTGATATACTGCTTCCACGAAATGTCACTACACTTTTATCCCTAAAAGGAAGATGTCTTAATCACCAGCATCACATTTTAAAGCCTAAAACCTTCCTATATTTAGGGACGCATCCCGGCAATTGGCAAGGCTGCTGCAAGCTGTTCCTAGGAGGTGGGAACAATCATCACCTGGAAGCCAGCCCATCTCAGATCTACTCTCCTCTTGCAGCCCAGGACAGCCCAGTGATGGATAAGGCCTTCTGGATGTTCTTTTAGGCTTTTGCAGGAGCCTCATGAAAAGACTGCAAGGTCTCAGCGAGAAGACTGATTTTGCATCAGATCCAAGCCTCCGAGAGAGCCTGCAAGCGCTGAGCTACTGCCAACCCACAGGGAATGAGTCCGGAGGGTACTGTTTGGGTAACAGTGGAACCCAAGAGAGTTTGTTTAGCCGTAGATGCAATATGAATTGTTCCTGCAGTTTATTTTTATATATTTTTACATTTTTACATGCTTAGAGGGTGAATGAGTTTGGAAAAGTCGGGGAGAATCAGAGTATTAGCAGAATGAATTATTTGTTATTTATACAAAATGAGAAAAATATATCTCCTGGTGCAACAGTGTATGTCCAGGACTGATGGGAGTTGCTGCTTTTGCATTAATGCCTACTGGGAAATATTTAAAAGAAGATTTTCCCCCAATAAGGAAGAGACCAAGATACGGAAAAGTTCCCTGAGATGAAGGCAGCAGGGAAAGACTGGTCTGTAGCAGGGAAACCTAAGCAATGGGTGCTGAGGGTCTGGCAGAAGAGGAGTGTGGAGCCCCAGTCCCAGCCAGTTTGGTCCAGAGGGCTAAGGTAGACATGGCTAATCTGGCCATGTCAACTATCCCACCGGTGCAAGAGAGCCATGGCGTACCCACGTGTGGACACCTCACCCCTTGGCATCAAGGGACCCTGTCTGGGGTAGATGATGGAGAGGAAATCAACACTGAAAGACAGTTCAAAATAAATGCACAACGATGATTTAGAATGTCTTTTAGCTTTTGGGAAAAAGGGAGCTATCCCAAGTGTATGGGAAACACAGAACCGCTAAAAAGCTTTGGCAGGGCTTAGCACAGGGGAAGACTTTATTCCCTGCTTTGGCTGTTCCCTGGCAGAGAGGGGGGAGCACTTTCTGCCAGGGGCGGGTGACACAGGCAGTCACGTTTGCATCCTTCAGCTGGAGGGCAAGAACACTGTAAGTCGTGTCTGCATAAAGTCGTCGCACTGTTACTAGCCGCAGTGTTAGGATTACACCTACTGAGGCGAAAACAGACCTGTGGATCCACCTTGGGCACGCGGCGCGTGATTAGGAGTGTGTCGCCTTTCTCCGTATTAGCGTGCTCTTAACATGCTCGGGGGACAGGATCCATAATCCTCAGCAATATAAATTAGATCACTGGTCAAATTATACTAAAGTTGTGAAATTCCCACACCCCTCCGTCTTCTCTTTCAATAAGCGCTGGTTTTAGCATTGCTCCCCAAAGCAGGGGATTATTCAAACCTGCTATTCACACTGGCACCAAACTATTACGTCTGAAACAGGTCAGACCAAAACCTGTATCTGCCCTGGCTGAGGGCGGGAGGACTCTAAAGGGAATTGGGTTGCGTGTGAACCCTGCGGGGACGGTAGTGATGTCTGTGCCAGCCCTAAACACCCTGTTCTTAGGGTACCTTGTGGACAGCCACCGCTTGCGCTTGACAGCACACTTGCACTGGGTATGCCCAGGCCCGTGGGACCTCCTGCAGACTGAAGGGTGTCCTCCGGTCGTGGGGCAGCTATACGGGTGGTGAAACCAGTCCGGAGAGAGGCCGGGGGGTGCCGCTGAAAGGCACGGTGGATGTACCCTGTGCACGTGTGCGAGTGCTCACACACACGCGCGTGTATGGACAATATTGGTCCCTCCTGTGATAAATGGCTCTAAGTAGGGCTATGGGAAATTTTGAATTTCTGCTTCTGTTTTCCAGAACAGAACAAACTGGGGCAAAAAAATAGGAAAAAATTGTTTCCTGGAATTAAAACAGTCGTGTTCAGAAATGTCTCTGTGTTCTGTTTTGACATTTTTTGGATCAAAGTGAAGCATTTTGACGTTTCTGAGGTAGGAATGTTTTGTTTCACTTTGTTGAACTGACATGAAACGTTTCGTTTCAAGTCTGCTTAACATTAAAGTAGGCAGTGCCTTTCCTTGGGTTTGGGTCCCATTCTCTCCTCTGGGCTGTGCTCCCTGGGAGCTCTGCCCAGCTCCCATAAAGCTTGGGCAAGGTCCACGTTGTTCTCAGTAAATGCAGCTCAGCCGCAAGCCCCATGCGCAGGAAAGAAGAGAGGCCTTTTTGGGAAAGTTCATTTCAATGCTGAACTCAACTTAAAATGAAAAATTTTAGGGGCAGTTGAAGCAAAGCGCTCCGTTCCAGTTCACCTCCAACAAAACATCATTTCTTGTCAGCAGCATCCCTGTCTTCCCACAGGCACTTTTTGTGTTGCAGAAGCTGTTTTCTGATCAAAAAAGGAGGAGATCTCCCAGTGAGTGCCCGCATAGGTGTTGACATGTTCTACACCAATAAGCTGCCCGAGGGTTGCAGGCTGGTCCCCTGGACTTAGCGGTGAAGCTGTCCTTTAGCGTCGGTCGAGCAGATTCTCTGACAAGCTGAAGACCCCCGCTCGCCGGCTCGGGGGCTGGCTGAAGCCAGGGCAACCTCTGGCTGGGCTGTCCCCAAGGGGGGCGAGGGGGCTGCAATAGGAACAGGAGTTTCTCTTAGGACATCAGCAGACCCTGCTCTTTTTATAGAAGCGGCTGTGGGGTCTTCTTGGGATTTCTGAAGAATTTTACCTAAAAGTCGATCCGAAAGTTGCTTTGGTTCATTCTCAACAGCTCTCAGTAGGACCGGGCAGCTCCTACTACTTACTGTGGGGGATAATTGAACCCTTCTCCCTCCCCCTTTCCCGGGCAACAGCTTCAAAAGATCTCTGATTTTGCTCACCAATCAAGCTATCTCATTTGCAAAACAACTGCAAGGGCCCTGCAAAAGCAGAGGGCCAGGTCCTTTGTTAAATAGTCCCTTTTGGTGACACAAAGGAACCATAAAGGTGATGGAGCTGCAGCCTGGACAGCCGCATTTCCTGGACTGTGCAGGCTGGCCTCCTCCTCCCCGCTGTAATTTCAGACTCCAAGCCTAAGGATTATGCAGGGCTTGAGCCCAAGGAGAACAAGGTGCACTGCAACTATTCTTAGCTCCAAAAATTATTCCTGGCTTTGCTTTGAAATCTGAACCAGGGTTAATTTCTCTCCCCCTTCCCCCAGTCTGTTTCCTCTCCTCTTTCATGTACCTATTTGCATAGACTGTCATCGTAAGAATCTCCATTAAAATTGAAAGCCTCCTTCCTGCATGTCACCTCTCGCAGCCCCCTTCCGCTTGCCCTGCGTGACTTTTGGAGGGCTGGAGAGCAAAGGTCCCGCGCTAGCATCGCCTCCCCAAGCCCTGCATTCCCCCTTCCATCAGCCCCACTCCTCCGTTGCTATAGGAACGTCTATCAACTTGGGAGTGCCAGAGAAAAAGAGCAGAGAATTATCTTAATTATTTAATGATTGATTAATATATGTTTATAGAGCACTTCAAAACCATGCATCCTTCTGTAAATTGTTTATTAACTGGGCAAGCAGTATAATTTGCTGAACATCCTCCACTCTCATTGGTTTCAGTGGGAGGAAAGGGCGGTAGGCAGCTTGCAGGACTTGTGAGGATTATATTGTTAAGAGTACTAGTAGTTTTGCTTCAGGAAAATAATTTAAATATGAGTCTTCCCTCCAAGTTTTTGTAGGCAGGGCTACTCCCAACACCTGCTGCTGAGATTGCTCAAATTCCTCCATTATAAAGACCTGTGTTCAGCTGGTTTTTGGCAGATTTTACCCACCTGGAAAGAAGGGTCAGGCTTGCTTCTCCTTGAGGCTGGATAAGGCGATGAGGCCTGGGAGAGTGCTTGCAGCTAGTGGTGCAGCATGGCTGGCTGGTACGGGGAGCCTTCTGGCTCAGCCGCTCCTCTCCCGCTGAGTGATAGTGTTTTTAACAGGAGGTTGTTGCTAAAATTCGTGTGCTCTGTGCCTGCAGTGTCAGGTTGGAAGGACTGTACAAGCAGGCTGTGTTGGCCGGGTGAGGAGGTATGGAAGCAGGAGCATGGTGCTGGTGCCGTACTCATCACCTTGCTCCCATCTCCACTTGATGCTAGCTAGACTCGCATCTGCTGCCCATGCTGGTTGTGAATCCTGATCCCTGACCCAGGTGACCTGCTAAGCTGGCCTGCCTCTGCTCCCTCCGTCCCCAGGACCTTCTTCAGATGCTGTAAACTGTGAGTGAGCAAAATCAGCCAGCAGTGGTTGTGCAGCACCCTTTCCCTGATGCCTGGCCTCCCTCTGGCTTCCTCATTGAGAAATGAGACGTGCAGTCTGAACGGCTTTGGTGGGAGCTGCCAGGCACCTTGGAGACCCGTAGGGCTGGTATGACCTCGGTGTCAAGCCTGACTGTCCTTGTGGGTTCAGGTGGTCAGAGGGGCTGATGCAGTAGGATACAGACAGCTGCCAAAAGCTGGTGCTCTCTGTCTGTCTAAGGCGGGCTCCTTCCCTGAATAAGGCGTGCAGAACCATGGCTGCTGTGATGGACAATGATTGGGAGGGTAATAACTATAGCTAATGCACGTGGGGAGGCTGCTTTCCCCAGGTGCTGCTCTGTACGAAGCGCCAAAGACCTGTGATGCCATGGGATGGGTGTTGATCAGGTGTGTGATGTGCACAGCTCCCTAGTTTTCGGTGGAAGTACAGAATGAATAAGGAGACTTGCAAAACAAAACAGATTTGCCCTGGATTCACATTGGTATTTAGGATGTCTTAAAACCTCACTGATTTCAAGGACTCTCAGGCTTCTCAGTCCCTGTGAATCCATCTGCTGTAGAGCAGTCATCCCGTAAAGATCCTTCACACGTGGCAGCCACCTTCCTGGTTCATTTATGGGGCTTAATCATGGATTGCCACAGAAAAGTCCACGCTCCAGCTGAAGAAAGCAGTAGCAGGATTAGGTTGTTACTCTGTAGTGGTTCAGCACTAGAGGGGGATGTAGCATGTGCTTTCCAGCACGTTTTGTATGTGCATGCAACAATATTTTACAGCAGCATTTATGAGGAGGCTGGTTTTTTAATTGCTAACACGAAGATTTTTCTCTTGCAGGGGCAATTTTCTTGCATAGGATAAAAAATCAGAAAGGCTGCTATTTTCCAAGCCTTGAAAGACTGTGCTTGTAGCCAATGAATTTTGTTATGTTTAATGTGTCTTGGATATTGGGGCCTCAGAACTTAAGGCAATTCTCAGGTCTTTTTTTTTTTGTCTAACATGAGCAAATAGCAAATAGAGGGCTGCTCCTTAGCTTGGCCGTACTCTAGTCCAGGCTGCTGGCTGGAAGGGTCTGAGCTCTGCCCTTCTTGCCGTGGGGACACTTAGCGTGCTGTGCCGAAGGGCTGCAGCCCCATTGTGGTAGAGTCCTGCGAGCGGCTGAACGAAGGCGTGAAGCCAAGTCCACCCGACTCAGAGAGCTGCATGTTTCTGTTCTGAGCAAAAATGGCTCTTTGACTTCACAGACATCCCAGTAATAAAAACCAGTTGTCCACTTCACGCACGAGCAGAACACTTTGCAAAAAATGCTGCTGCGTCATGGAGGTTTTGCAAAGCTGGTCAAATTCCTGTCCTCTTCTCTTTTTTCCCCTCCTCTCCAGTGAGCCCTTCTCGTTCCATGTTTTATTCCAGAGTGCAGGAGCGTGTCAGTGCGGGGAGGTGACTTGAAAGCCCGTTAGCCCAGGGAATTTCTCCTGGTGCGTTTGGGTCTGGTATCTTGGGAGAAGAGCAGCCTGGCTTGGTGTATGCCAATACACGCACAAACACAGCTGTAGCAGAAGGTGGGAATGCCGCTTGCTGAAGAAATCCCGTATTCAGGCCAGAGGGTACAGACTCTCGCAAATCCAAATTTTGCTGGTTTGCTCTGTCTGTGGGAGACCTTCACGCACAGCCCCGTGCCCTCCTCTCCTCCTCGTGCCCTGGACACCGCACGGGGCTGCGGTTCCCACCTCGTGCTGAGGGCAACGTCAGCTAGCCAGAAAAGATGTCCCCATTCACATTTCCACATAGAAACTTTTCTTCCCCTACTTTTAGTGCCTGTAATTACCTCTTTACTCCAGTGCCAGCCATCTTCCATCAGGCATCGTTATTAACGGAGAGAAAAGAGAAGGGGAGGGAGGGAGGGAGAGCGAGCGAGAGCGCCACAAAACTTAATTTAATCGCAGCACCCCATGCTCAATTTAACAGACACAACAGCTCAGAATGGGGTCCCTGTGCAACGGGAGGGCAGGCAGTGGAGCGTCCCTGGAAAGAATTAATTGTGGATGACAATGTGTAAACAGTGCAGATGAATAGGGCACGCAGGTGTGAGGCACCGGGGCCATCCCGGGGACTTTTTCACACGAATTTCAGCTCCTTCACTGCTGACCTGCTCCCGAAAACGTGATTAGTGTCGGCGTTGGGAAACCATTCAGGGTGTCAGGATTTGGCACATATTAACTAGCCCTGGGGGAGAGGGGAGGGAGCGCATGGGGGCTATGAAAGGAGGAAGTCTGGCGGACAAGGGGATTGTTAAAGGGCCAGAAAATCCTCATTGCTCTGAGGTGCCCTCGCTGCTTGGAGGAAAATGGAAGGGAGCCGAAGCAGAATAGCACTCCGAGGCATCCTAGCCCTAACCGAGCTATGTGGAAAACAAGGCATTGCACCGTGGAATATTTTTCTCTGGGTGTCCATCATAAATATTGATGATGTTTATATTACTGACTTTTTCTTGGCTGTGGCTTTCATGGTTCTAGACACTTCAGCTCGAGAGATAAACAGTCAAAACAAGCAGGAAAATTAATGATACAGCAGCACCGAGAACAGGAAATATCTCCTGGGTAACATATGGATGTTATTCAGCGTGCAAAAATCCCCCTTCATCAATATGTACTCTATATGTAAGGTGATACATACAGACAGGTGGTTGTATAATGGGCCCAATTTACCAAGCACGAGGCTAGACGCTCTTAAATTATGTTCCCCCTGCCTGCCTGGCCCTCTGCATCCAAACGGAGGATTTAAGTGCAGAGAGCAGACGAGGTTACTGATCTTTTTTCCTACTCGGGAGAATGATGTGAGGGGAAGGACAGAACTTGATGAGGACTACCGTGAATACCAGTGCCTCTACTGGACTTTGTTACGCTCTTTCTCCCTTGCTGGGAACCCTTTCCCTGCCTGTCTTGTGGCTTGGGCAGCATGGCATGGGTGCTGTGCAGATGCCTGCTGAGATTCCTGCTTTGCACTCCCTAGACCGCTGCAGCCCAAAAGCTCGGGCCTCACGTAATATAATGATAATAAAAGTTATTCTAACTGCAAACACACCTATGGATGTGAAGGTGAGGCTGGATTCTTGCTGGCCTGGTGAAGAAAAAGGGTATTGCCACCGGTTTGGGTGCACGGGCAGCTGTGCAGGAGGCAGGGTGAACCAGCCCCTTGCTAGGCTGTTTCGGCTTGGAGAGATGAAGTAGGTGATGAGGAGGGGGCATGAAATGTCAGCACAGAAACCACGAAGGCCAGTATACCCAGTAGAAATCTCACCTCAAATTCAGAGCTGAACTTAGCTGTTGGAAAATTAGCTACTTACTTTGCTCAGTAACCTACCCATATGTGACAGTCTCGTTAAGCATCCTTTTGTGAAAAGTCTGGTGGTGGCTATCGCTGCCTTTAAGGGGTGTTGTGGGGCTGAGGTCACAGGGGGAAATACCGCACTTGGGCAGTCAAAGTTTTGCCTTTGGTTCTGATTGTGGCAATTGTAGATGATTTCTCTGGTAAATCACAGCAATGGCTATGTGGGACAGGAACTCCGTAAGTGCTAATATGACCTGGCAACACTCGTGTGCTCAGCTAAATTGTTGGCAGAAGAGTAAAATTTATTTGCTATTAAGCCCAGTGATATCTAGATTCATAAGAAGCAAGAAATAATGCCACAGGCTTTATCCTGCAGCTCTTGAGATGGGATCCTCCATGCCGCACAAGCTTCCCAAAAGCTGGATACCCAGCTGAAGCCGTTCATCTCGATTCTCTCTGGGACCAGGAGGACCCCAGAGGGTGCATCACCTCACTTACCTTACATGCCCTCAGCAGGGACAAATGGCAGTTGTTGCATTGCAACCTGCTTGAATGACTGCTGTTTCCAAAAATAATGATCAGTGCCGGTATCATTTCTTGCCCTGGCCTGCCCCCAGCCAATTGTTCCTGCCTCCCCCCACCAAGTTATCTGCCTTTTCGGAGTGTAGCTATCCTTGGGAAACCTGATGCTGAAAGGACTTTCTTCCTATGAACTGTGCATGGTAGTTCTTTTAAAAACCATTAGAAATAAGTTAATTCTCTAGTGGCTGTTGTTGCCAAGGTGAATGTGATGTTTTTCAGAAGAGTGAGTTAGCCTTCTTCCCGCAGACAAATTCCAAGATACTGGCTTTAAGCAGTTTTAAAGGAAAGGATGTTGCACTTGCTGCAATATTGCTGTTTCTCAGCATCTGAGTTCCATGCAGTGGGGCCTGTGCTTGGGCAATTGCTGCTCACGCTTTGAAAGCCCTCTTTTTTTTTTTGCCCCCCCCCCTCATTTGCATGGTGTTATTATTTTGAGAGGCATTTGCTCACCTTTCTAATTTTTCTTTTCATTGAGGAAGAGTAACGTGCTAGGCATCTCAGCAGCTAGACAGCTGGTAGTTTCCCCACTGGAAGGGAGCGGGTTGTAGGAGCCAAGGAGCTCCCCAGACACTTGACCAGACCCAGGGTCTCTTGCAGGCAGTGCAGGACTCTCTCCAGGCAGGCTCTGGGTGTCCTAAGTATGAGCTAGCTGGACCTTAACTGATACACCAGCAAAGACTGGCTTCTCAGAAAGGCTGTAATACTTCATCAGCTAGAGGACCCCACAAATGTCCTTCATTTGAACTGACAGTTGGATCACTGGATCTTCACTTGCACTATATTTAAGGTTCTACCATCTATCCATGCCCCTGCATAGCTCCCTGTGGGAAGCTTTCCTTGGGACCACCCCATCATGACAGTGCTGAAGCCCTAAGACACTCTGGTTCGGAGCTGCCTGGATAGCAGGATTGTGCCGGTTTGTCCCTGGACCTTGGTCCTAGCTGAAGGACCTGGTGCCATGCCATCAGCATCAGCTCTGCTGATGTTTGCCAGCTGAGGACTGAGCTAAAATGCTGATTTTTCACAACTTCCTACATTTTTTGTGCAAGATCTTGCTTTACAGCCACTAGCTGCCATAGCACCAAGGAAGGCTATGTTGAGTTGGTTTAGTTCAAGAGTGGAGGAGGTGGGGCTGATGGAAGGTCAGTAATTTGCAGGCAGTGAAAATGGGACAGCTGAAGAAAGTGAGGATGTGGCTCCCTGATCAGTTGTGTTAAACTTAAGACCATAGCTCTAGCTTGAATTTTTACACAATCCTCACACCACTCTAAACTGATATTGCATATGAAGTATGCTCCTTTGGTGACAAATCCCCCTTTCTTGTAGGGTCTCCAATAAGTGGAGATGTTCTCAGGCTTGCTGAGAAATCTGTGCAAGGAGGGACTCTGGGAAGTTCAGAAGTCATACATGGATGTGCTTCTTCTCCAGCCAGCTTCACTGCTGTATGTGGTACTTAGCATGGGATCAGAGCCTGGCCAGGGTGGTGGTGAAGGGGCTGGGCTGCTGGGCACTGTAACCTTTGCAAAGGTGCTGGTCAAGTTGTGGTGCAGGTGGGAGGATCTGCCGCCCTCCCAGGCTGCAGAAACCCTTGCATACAAGCTCATTGTGGCTGCGGATTGAGTGATGGATTTAGCTACAAAAATCTGAACAGTTTACATCAGAATTCCTGATGGTATTCCTAAATTATTGTGCAGTTCATGTTGCTCTTCTTCTTATTGCTTTTTCCTGCCATCAGCAGCCCTTTTCCAAGCCTATCAGCTTGTTGACTGAGCCCCACGTGCCTCCTGAGCCAAGTCTTCAGATCCATCCCACTGGTTAACCAGGGGAAGAGCCCTGCTCTGGAAGCAGACGTGACTGAAAATGAACTTGTCTGCCTGACATTTCTCTTTTATGTGAGAAGGGAGCTTGATATGACAAAAGGAGAAACCTACCCTTCCCTCAAACCAAGGCAACAATATTGAAAAATCTCCTTAACGGTCGGGAAAAAAAAATGGGGTGGCCAAAAGGGATGTTTCTTACAATTAAATAAAAAGGCAACTGGATACGTAGTTCAAATTGTGGAGAGTTCTTCACGGTGGTTCCCTTTGCCAGCTGTACTAAAGGTCCCCAGCTTTCTCTTGCTTTCTCATAAACACTTCTGCAGTGGATATTGGTTATCATATCTGATGAATTTGATGATATACTGAGTCCGGCTTTGCACATGTTTCTGTTCTGCAAGAGAGCGTTCAGCAAAATATTTGGCTGCTTTTAGCCCCCTGCCAGTGTTTTGGCAACGCTGGGGTTTTCCAAAGTGCTCTTAGATACAGAATCGGAGTAACTTATTTTCCTTGTAGCGAGGCTGGAAGAAAAGCTGCCTTCAGAAGAGGTTACAGCAGAGGGCAAGGAAACAGGAGCTCCTGAGTGACAGAGAGCAGTGTCCCCTAGGAAAGAAGAGCTGAAGCTCTGGGTGCTGAGGGCTACTGGCTTTCCTACACAAGTCCAAGCTAGGACAAAATCTCGACCTGCCAGGGGAAGGAGAGCTGGGAATATGGAGGAAAGGCCGTGAGGGGAAATTCACTGCTCCCTTGGCTCAGGCCAAGGAGAGATGTCTCTCAGCTCAGTCTCCAGGGGGTCGTTCATCACCGTAGCTTAGCCGGTCTGCTCACAAGTTGTGCTGGTCTGGCTGCAGCACAGAAATACAGTGGTATGGCAAAAACCAATAGGGAGAAATTATGAAAAACAAAGTCTCTGCTGGTTTATAGGTGACCTGAGGGATGGTGAATGAAATGTTATGGAGCTTAAAGTCAAAATGTATTTCTTCTAAGTTGAAGATGGGTTGACTAATTCCAGTAAACTATCAAACTTTCAGCCAGAGCTCAGATTAAGTAAATTCTGAGTAACTTGCTTCTCCTGACACATTTTTGAAGTCTGCATTTATAGCTTCTGCTGGGAGTGCTTGCAGAACTGCTAAATATTACTTCAGAGACAGACACGCTCGTTGCATATTTTATATTTCCAAATCAGTGCCTGCACTAAGGCAGAGGAGAGAGAATACTGATCCCTCCGTGCAAATTATTGTCCTGGAAGACACTTTTCTTGAGTGTTGACCATGAGTTTGAAGGTAGAAAAGGCACTTTCTTTAGTCCCAAGAGTTTATCTGTATTAACTGAACTGAAAATCAAAAAAAACCAGAAACCCCCTAAATCCTACCTGTTATGAAGTCGTGGGCAGCTGCTATTGCCATCAGACTTGGAATAGGCACCACGGTGGTGATGCTGGGATGCTCAGTCTGTCTGTCCAGGTGTTTACTTGCCAGCAAGCAAAAGCACCCCCCTGCACTGCCAACCCCTGTCCTCTGCCTGGGGTGGAAGAAGGTCTGACTCTTCTGGCATGGCCAGAACAAGGCGGGTTGGTTTATTCTCTGGCTCCAGCTGCAGTGATCAAGCATAGGGCTTCTTGACAAGTGCCCCCAGACACCCTCAGCCACATGAATTACATATCTTATATCTTACACATTTCTGTGTTTCTTGACCCCTCTTTTTGCCACTCTTGCATCTCCCTTTCTTTGTCTCAATCTCAATCCAAAGAGACAACCTGCACCTAACTACTTTTTCCTCATTAGTCCTGGTTTTGTCATATCCGTGCCTGAATTTGGTATTTCTGATACTGCTAGCCAGGTTATCTCAGCCTCATGTGCTATTACCGGTACGGTTACCAGGCACACTGGCCTGGCAAGGTCCTATTTCCCAGAATGTCCCCAGTGCTCTCCTCCAGCTATCTGTGTGGTTCGGCTATTTCTCACACACGTCCCCCTCAACCACCTGAGGGATCCAGCCAGCCCTCACAGCACCCTCTGTACCTTTTGCCAGCTTCTTACAACATTCCCTCTCACATCCAGCTTTCCACATGTCACATCCACTCTCACATCCATCAGCTTTCACACCCTTTCCAGGTAGCTCAACCTCAGGCCGGTGCCCAGCTGACAGCCTCGTGCCTGCAGTGCTATCACTATCCCTATCCTCCAGGCCGCAGCATTATTATTTGCTTGTAAATGATCTATTTGGCGGCCGGTCACGAGCGGTGTTCCCCAGGGCTCAGTTTTGGGGCCGGTCCTGTTCAATATCTTCATCAATGATCTGGACGAGGGGATCGAGTGCTCCGTCAGTAAGTTTGCAGACGACACCAAGTTGGGCGGGAGTGTTGATCTGCTGGAGGGTAGGAAGGCTCTGCAGAGGGACCTGGACAGGCTGGATCGATGGGCCGAGGCCAACTGTATGAGATTCAACAAGGCCAAGTGCCGGGTCCTGCACTTCGGCCACAACAACCCCAGGCAACGCTACAGGCTTGGGGAAGAGTGGCTGGAAAGCTGCCCAGAGGAAAAGGACCTGGGGGTACTGGTTGACAGCCGGCTGAACATGAGCCGGCAGTGTGCTCAGGTGGCCAAGAAGGCCAACGGCATCCTGGCCTGTATCAGAAATAGTGTGGCCAGCAGGAATAGGGAGGTGATCGTGCCCCTGTACTCGGCACTGGTGAGGCCGCACCTCGAATACTGTGTTCAGTTTTGGGCCCCTCACTACAAGAAGGACATGGAGGTGCTGGAGCGTGTCCAGAGAAGGGCAACGAAGCTGGTGAAGGGCCTGGAGCACAAGTCTTATGAGGAGCGGCTGAGGGAACTGGGGTTGTTTAGCCTGGAGAAGAGGAGGCTGAGGGGAGACCTCATCGCGCTCTACAACTACCTGAAAGGAGGGTGTAGCGAGGTGGGTGTTGGTCTCTTCTCCCAAGTAACTAGCGATAGGACAAGAGGAAATGGCCTCAAGTTGTGCCAAGGGAGGTTTAGATTGAACATTAGGAAAAATTTTTTTACTGAAAGAGTGGTCAGGCCTTGGAACAGGCTGCCCAGGGAAGTGGTGGAGTCACCATCCCTGGAGGTATTTAAAAGACGTGTAGATGAGGCCCTTAGGGACATGGTGTAGTGGGCATGGTGGTGTTGGGTTGACGGTTGGACACGATGATCTTAGAGGTCTTTTCCAACCTGTATGATTCTATGATTCTATGATTCTATATGAAGACAAATACATTTATTTGACAATGTACATCTAAGCCTTCACTGAAAAGTCTTGTCTTTTTGAGGATATATGATAAGAAAGTCAGAGGTCGCCTCTGAGCAGTTGCACATTCAGCTTTCCAGCTAATGCCAAAACCCATGGCTGTTTAATAACAAAGCAGACTCAAAGAAGGTGGTCGTGAAATGTTTGTGGATGTCCTTGCGTGTTCCTTGGCAAGCCTATGGTATCACCTCTAGTACTCCGAGGGTGGTGAAACGATTCAGCTTGGTTGTTTCTTTCACACCTTCAAGAATGTGTGAGGTGTCATTTTGGATCTGCTAAGCGATGCTGGATGTCTGCCCAAACCCAAATGCTGGACGTGGGAACAGTTGAAGTCCTTATGAGAGAGACTTGGGGGAGAGGAGGCGAAAGCAGCCGATGGCAAAAGGCAAAGCACTGGTGAGATGCTCCTTGTGTCTCTGCCCTTCCTCTGGCACTCCCATTTTGCTTCTCTGCTGAGCCCGGGTGGAACCAGTCCATCCTGGCCAGCTCAGGGCAGGGGGACGTCTTCTCCACTCAGGGGTGTCAGGTGAGATGAAGCCGCCTGCAGCCGTGCTGCTCACTCGCAAGAGGACCATGCTGCTGCCGTGGGTCAGCAGCGGCTGCAGCTCTGCTCTCGCCCTCCTGCCACCCACCTCCAGCTCCCGCCGCAACGGCAGCCCTCTGCCTGAGGCGCCGGGCACTTCGTGTCCTGGAGGCTGGCCCACCTGGGGAAGGATCCTTTACGAGACTGGCTCTCGTGGATCTTGGGCAAGAGCACCGCAAAGAATCGTAATAAATTAAAGAACTTGTTGTGAAGCCACAGATGTGACAAACGAGTAGGTAACCAACAGCTGAGGGGAAGGGGTCAAGGGTTCAGGCTACTGTTTTCTACCTGGAGAACTAAGTGAGACTATCCTAGCTGTGCGTGCCCCTTGGATTTGTATCCATCCATAGGCTACAAATGGATTGCAGCAGCATCACTGGTTAATCTTCAAGTTGCAGACTAAACTTCTGCTGGTATAGGCCCACGGAATATGAGCTCTTTGGGCACAAATCATCTGTTCATCCTCTGCACAGCAAGATCTTGGCCTGTGATTATTTCCCCAGTGTGTTGGGCTACTGTGTATCCTAAGTAAGAATAATATAATTTACATCACCTACTTAAAAAAGGCCAGAGAAATGGGATTTTTTTTTTTTAGAGGAGCAGATTATGTTTAGAGAGAGAGGGAGATACTGAAATATCTGAAAATACCTACTAACAGAAATACACAGAAAACTCGGTTTAACCACACCAAAGAGTCTCATTCTTTCCATATTTTGGGCACCTTTGTCTTCTTTTGCATATATGAAAGTATTTGGCTAGTTCCCAACTGAGATTGCACACCCAGGATTTCACCCAGCTTCTCCGCTCCAGTTGTGCACACAGCTTTACCTGCTTTGCCAGCAAAGGCACTGGTGGGGTGTGCAGCCTTGGCTGGTACTAATGCTCGGCCTCAAAAATTTGAGTGGTTAGTTGTTGGTGGCCACACTCTGGGATGGCTGCAGAAAGTTTGGCTGAAAATGTTTTCTGAAAAACGTACGAGGATCAGTCCTCTGGCGGTATATACACATGTGCTATTCTCTTCTGCTCCACCGACTAGCTTAGCTTACTGGAGAATCAACTTTTCCTTTGATGTGTGGTGCCTGACAATGTATGATGTCCATCTTTGGGTCATGTTCAGGAGACATTCCTACTGCAGACAATTAGAAATGACATTTTACAGCAGGTCTGCTGGCTTACACAGCTATTCAGGGGCCAGACCAAGAGGCCAGTGCCAGCATCTGACTTGGCTGGTACTGCCAGACCTGAGACAGGCCCACAGGTACCCCTACCAGTGATGCCCTATCTGTATTTTGGAGGCCAGAAGGGACTTCTAGGCTGATTCAGCCATCAGAGGGTCACCCCACCGTTAGTCAAAAGGGATGTGTTGCACATGTAAGCAGGGAATGGCTGTCTCTTGCTGCTCACGGTGGAGGGCAGTGAGGAACCGCTATGCTGAGGAGCTGGCACGTGAACAAACTCTTTCTGTAGCTCAAAGGTGTAGGAGGCCTGTCGTTCTAATATAATGCCTGTCCAAAAGCTCGTTTTAGCAAATGGAGAGCACTCAGAAAGCTTTGTTCCACGCCTGGAGCAAAAAAGCTCATGCTTTGGTGGCGACCTGCATGGCCCAGAGGCAACGGAGGCTCTTCACAGGAGTGGGGCAGGTCCTGTGCCACCAGTCAGTCCCTGCACCCACATGGTTGGTGTCACCATCACCTACTTGCCCTTTCTCCAACAAGCAGGCAAGTGGAAGGGAGGCGTCTGACTCTGCTGGAGTGGCATGGGATTGTATTCCTCCGGCAACCCAGGAGCATTTCTACACACCTTCACAGACCGTGTGGGTGAGGAAGAGGCTGTGTAATGGGCACATTTCAGGAGACGTGCAAGTTCTGAGGAGACCATAGATATGCCCCCAGGAGGTCTTCTCTTTCAGTCAAGTAGCACGTGCTGTGAGGACTCTGGTTGTCTCAGCAGGGGTGGGAGCAGCCTTTGGCAGAGCTGTCATATGCATGGGGCTCTGGCATCCACCTGCAGCGCAGTTAAGGCAGGTCTGCGTATTTGGGAGGCGTTTCCACACACACAGAGGAGGGGTGCTTGTACACAAATATATATATATATATATATATGTATATATATAATGTGGCTGTGTTCTTTGAACTGATCCAGTATCCCACTGAAGTGAATGGGACGTGGGTAAAGCCTACAAGCCTACTCATGGGAGTACCAATTTGCATGAGCACGTCCTTGTTTTTGAAGCAGACTACTGTTCTTGGCAGACTGCAGCCTTTTTCCCATCTCTTTTTGTATTTTTCAGTATGAAAACACTACATATGCTTTGCCTCTCTGAAGTCTCCCTTGCGATGCAAGAAACGCATCTCTCTCTGTGCTCTATACAGCCTCAGCACCTGAGGAAGCAAATGGCAAGCAGGGGGACTGATGGTGCTCAGCACTCCACTGGGAAGTCTTCTGGATCAGCCCCACAAGCTGGGGTCTCTCTTCCTGCTCTCCACTTCATCCCCAGTGTGTATTACACTTGCCCCAGCTTTGCAGAGATAATTTGCACTCTCCTAGTTCATTAGCTGCTACCCCCTCCTGTCTGTGGGCAAAAAAAAGCCCTTACTGTTCAAAAGAACACATGCAGCAATCATTAATGCTGACCCTAATTGTGCCAATTCAAACCACTCAATAGCTCTAATTAAAACCTCTCTTGTGCAGGGCACTGAACAGTAACAAAACTGTCACCCCGAACAATCAAATCATGGAGCTAAGATTTTTTTTTTCCCCTGTTGTGTTCAAATGTTGTTGCTGCTGTCGGAAGGGTCATCTGAAGGGATTAAGTATGGGGCTTTTGTAGGCTGCAAAGGCGGGGGGGGAATATCTAAAACCAACCAATATCTTTTGGTCACAGTTTGAAATCAGAAGACCCCAACTCTTTTCCAGGTCTCCTTTCATCCACTTTACCCACCCCCATGCGGCAAGCAACACCTGCGAAGTAGACAGGCTCTTGGTTATGAGACACATGGACACCACAAGTCAACTTCAACATCTGCAAAGGAGGGGGTGAGGGGGAAACCCAGGCGTTCCTATCCCTACAACCTTGTTTCTCAGGGTCCCTGACTACACTTTCCTGTGCGCCATAAATAACTCTGCAATTACATTAATTGGTTGCATATTTGTTGACACAGGGGTGGACAAGGGTAGGTTATGGTGGGAGGATTTTTGCTTTCAGTGCAATTTTATACTACTTTCTTCAGATGTCCCTTAATCCCCAGTCTCCCCTCCCCCATTATTTAGGATTCGCATGTCTTCCAGAATAACTTTATAAGCCTGTGGGTGGGAGGGGGGGGAGAAAGAGTGTTAAAATTCATTTGATGGCACCCATGCACACACATCTGTTTTGCTGTGTTTCCCTAGCAAAGTCTATCAATCAAAAGAAAAAGGTTGATACGTATCACAGTGGGATATTTCAAAAAGCTGGTTGCAGGCGATTGTGTGCTGGAAGGTTTCTTTCTGCACCAAGTTTCTGACAGGGGTCAGAAGAAGGAAGCGGTATGCATGTACACCTATTTTTTTTGTACATTTACCATTTCTTTAAGAAGGTAGTGAAATTAATAGAGCGATAGCATTAACTACTGAAATTCCAGTCTTGGTATCTTTTGCTTTCTATTGTCAAACGTGTTCTGAAGCCCAAATCTGGGGTCAAATGTAAGAGCCTGAAAACGCTGCAAGCACTTTTGTATCTGTGGTTCTAGTTTAGATCATTACAGATGCTAGCTATCATATGTGGCTCTGGGTTCAAACAACCATCTCAGAGTATTTGGTACGGGGTACTTGAGTGAGTCTTTCCTTCCAGTGTCTCCTTGGCTTGCTTTCTTTTGCTAGCAGTAATCAGAGTTGCAGTAAGAAAGTTCATGGCGTGTTGTTTCACCTTTCCTCCTTTCATCTCTCCTGAGCTGCTGTCCCAGCTGAGGACTAGGGAGTAGGATGATACCCGTAGAGCCCTGGCAGTCTGCCTCTTCAAACACCCTGAGCGCTTTCTGTTAGAAACCACCTTCGTTGTTTCTTGTTCCGACTGCTGGGTTGTGCCGTGTGCCGTTACAACATTGCCTTGTCTCAGCAGTGAAGCCGTTTCATTTAGCGATGGGTAAAATAGCCCACATTTAGAGTACAGCTTGACTCAGCCTTTAAGTATTTAGCCTTGGTTAGTGACTAAGCACAAAATCTTGATGTATAAACATACAAACACACATTCTTTATGTATAGAAGCAACGGGACAAAACTTAAGAACGTTTCTAAAACGCTTTGAGGTGAACAGTCTCTTTTTGTGCAAAATCATACCAAAGTCAGCCATCTGAGCAGATACGTTCAGGATAAGGTTGATTTTCAGCAGTTTGCCTTGGACCCCACGAATCCTAGCCCAGGGGTCAGCGGAAGGGCCCCGCACTTTTCTAAAAGTGGGGGTGCCGCACCGTGATGTGTGACTGCGCTGACCTGCTCCTGTCTTTGTGTCACCACCGAGCGGTATCACAACACACTCTAGTTTTCGATGGTAACGTGCTCTTACAACGGGATGAAGAGGAATAGGCAACACTACTGTATGGTATTCAAAGGAGTGCTTTTCAGAGCAAGGTCCCTTCAGCAGCAGCACTGGAGAGAAGAAACCAGAGCTCTTTGACAGTTTTACTGTCTGTCGGGGGCTGTGGGAGAAAGCACAACATTCACGTGAGGCTCTTACACTTCTTGACACTTGGTCAAGAGGGGGAAATAAGGCACAGAGAGTTTTTTTGACCAGCTCCAGGTCCTTTTAGCAAGCCAACAGCCAGGCTGAGAACAAACCCTGGGACCCCCGTATCATTTCTAGCCTCTGGAAAGCACCACCTCCTTTTCTGAGCTGCTTCTTGCCTGTCTTCATACGGGAAGCTCTGCGTCTCTGTTGATCTGTGAGCTGAGGGTAGGGGATTTCTGTAAAATACGCTCCGGTGTAGATTCCCATCGCTTTCTGTACAGATCTCCCACGGTCTCCATCTGCCCTTCCGTCCTCATTCCTTGCCCCCATTTTCTAGGCAGCAATGCTGGAGCCTATCCTCTTGACTAAGCTGTTGCACTTTAATTTTCAACAGGCCCCTATTGCTCTTGCACCTTGTGTGTGGTCTTTGAACGTTATGTGGCTCGGCAGCTGGGAATAGTGAGTGGGTGGGCAATTTAAAACAGAAAGACTCTGTATCAGCACAGGGCTGAGGTTTGAACTCTGCTCAGCTTTGGATACGTGTAGCTGGTTCTCAGGGCTGTGATTTAAGTGCAGTTTTGCTGGTGTCAGTGTGAAGCCTAAATCAGCGCTAAGAAACTGGTAGGGAAGAAAAAACAAACTTTGCCTGTCCGATAACAACTGTTACTCTTGGCCCTGATGAAAAATTGCAGAATCAGGGCATCTTAGAATTTGTATGTTGCTGTTTTGTCACCATTTTGCCTCCCCAACTCGGAAGACAAAGGGTGTCTAATATGATGCCAGGGCTTCTTTGCTGAAGTATGTTTCTGAGCTGCTTTCATGCCATTTAGAACACAATTCTGATTCTGAGTTTCCTGAGGATAAGAACTGCTGATGGAGGGAGGCAGATGTGGGGGTTCCAACCTGTGACACAAAATACTTTATTCCATTCATCTGAGCATCTCTTTGAGTCAAGGTAAATGTGCGCAAGCGACAAAAAATAATCCCAATGTCATGCCTTGTTGAGCTCACAGGGCCTGATCCTCAGCTGCTTCCTCCTCTTTTTTGCTGTTGTCTGTGCTGGTGGAGGATCACATGGAGGGGAGGTCAGGCAAGAGACCCTGCCTTCCATGTGCCCCGGCATGATCCCCCCACACGCACTTCTTCTACACTTTTGATGGGGAGCCCACTCCGCGTGGGCAGAGTGCTCATGTATGGGAGATTCACCAACTGCTCTCTCTCGCGTTTGCAGCCCAGAGTACCCAGTCCTCAAAATTTCAATGCAGAGGTATTTCTTTCCCCACCCACTTTCCATTTATCCCACCCAGGTAGACAGGATGAGCAGAAAGAATCTTTGCCTTGATAAGATTGATAAATGAGGTTGGAACAGAGCTCCTCTCTTCTGGAGTCCATATGGAGTCCAACCCAACTTCAATCTCATAGCTGATGCAAAATAAAAAAAAAATTGGCAAGTTCCTAAGTACTTTTAAAGATTCTAAAGGTTAAAGATATGGTCGATTGGCATTCTCTTTAGAGCCTGGAGTGATATTATATTTACTTCACAAAATTCAAAAAAGTGCACAATGAACATTAGAAATCTGTTACACGGGTCATTGGCAGAGTCATTCAATTTTCCAGTGCCACATAAATAACCATCATTCACCACCACTGCGCTGGGCCTCATACCGATTCTCAACATTACATCCTAGAATTTGCAAAACATAAATAAGAGTAAAAAGGCAAAAAAGGAGAACATCCTTGTTTTCAAGGAGCTGGCAGATTACAGACTAATATCAGCCAGGTCATTGTAGAGGTCCCATCCTTAAAAATAGGTATGTGCTTCAGCACCATGAAAAAACATACTGAAATGGGCTTTACTGCCTTTTTACTACCTCTTGCACTTCACTGCATTCCTTTTTGGGGTTTTGTTTTGTTTTCATAATAATACTGGTGTATGGACAACAGCCTCTTCCTGTGGTGGAATAACATAAGGGCATGAAGGTACGGCTGGGTAGCAGGATCAGACGGACGGGCACTCGTGAGAGGTGAGGGTTTGGCAGTGATGGGGAACTAACCAGAACTACTAGCAACTCTTTGGGAAACCAAAGAAGTGCAGCCAGGACCCACACAATTTAATATACTTTCTAGAGAAAAGTTTTGCACCGAATCTATATGAAGAATAATGAATGAAGTGGCGGACTCTAGATGGATTTCATGGAAAAAGACTTGCAATCCTGTCATATTTTTAACAACGCTTTTTGTTCAAGTATAAGTGAACATTCAGCAAAGAGCTTCCAGGATGAAAAGCTCAATAGGACACTTACTATTACTAACAGGGTTTCTGTTTCATTCAGGCATATATATAATTAGCTTTTACAAGAAGCTGAGACTCCTTTTTGTTGACATAATCCAGCAAGTACACCCCAAGACATGCTGATAGCAATGTGTCTCTACATCTTAACAAGTGTGAATACTTTGCTCGCAGCAGCAACTGTGCTGACAGTGGGATGACACTGTAAAATTGTTATATACTGTGATGTGAATCCTTTCAAACCCAAGGACTTTTGATTTCCAGCCTCATAATCACTATGAGTCAAGCTTACTCCTCCCCACTACCCCCATATTCAACCTGTGTCTGGGAAGCTTGGGAAATTGTATTCTACCTCATTTTAGGGTGACTGCACAGACCTTCTCATGCTGTGGCTGCTATTCCAACCTGCGTAGGGTCACGAGCTCAACTGTGGCTTTTCAGTCTTTATTCTGGGTTGCCCTGAACTCGCCTTTGGACGGAGATTTGGGGGTGTCAGCATAGTAGAAAAGGCTTTTCTGCTGGAGGTTCTCAGCAATTAAGGCCTGGCAGCAATGGATAATTCTCTGCTTATAATTATCCAAATGATTCAATAGGCATGATGTTCAAAAAAATAGCTCTAAATTCTGCATCGTTACAATCTACAACAATCAATCTCACAGCAAATCCTCCATATTCTTCTTTACTCCTTTTGTGACAAAAAGTAAACTACATCTAGACTTGCTGCGGGAGCTATTGTAGCATCCACTGACTTAAAAAAGAACCACTAACATCAATTTGGTCCCTAAAAGCAATTAGCTCATATTTGGAGGCAGCAGATTATTCTTTATTGAAAGTGTGAGTAATCATTTCTGCTAAAACTGTGCAAGAGGGAATACGTTCCCTGACGGAAGCTATGGCAGATAGATCCCATGATGGTTCTGTTGTGGGTGCCAATACTGTTCAAAAGAGGACAGCGATCTTCTGAAACTTGTCCGAGGATAAGACAAGTAGATGCAGAGGCAAATAATCAAAGCAATCAAACCATTCTCCCTGAACAGTTGTCAAGACCACCAATACATACATCCTGTGCCATGGGCTTTGCGGTGGTGCACATGATATGCATGCACCATAGCAACAAGATATTAATCATCAACACATACAGGCACATGTTGGGGTAAGTCTTCAGAGGTGCAAGTTGCAGGCTGTATCTGGTATACACAACAAGCCCCAACCGTACCAGTTTCAGTGCTACCTCCAGCAGCATTGCATAGTTGAATTCATTACAGCTCGGCTTGCATCCTCCTCGGAAGGATCCGAATGTTGGGCCTGGTGTACGAATGCCTGGACATGAAGAACAACTTCTCTTCTAGTTCCGTGCCCCTCTCTCTTTGTAGTTTTCAGTTCAACACCCTGGGCAAGTTCTTTGCTGGTGAGACACCACTGACTAAAGTGGCACTGTGCCAGTGCAGCGTTTGGCACTGCATCCTCAGAGAGATGGCAGGGATTTTCAGAAGAGCTCAAGCAAGAAGGTTAGGCGCCCAATTTCTCTTACATTTGGACGCTAGCCTCCTCTCGGCTCATCAGCACCTCTGCAATGCCATTGATGCCCAAGGCAGGCACTTCTTGCTTGCCAGCAACCTGGAGAGAATTAACAGACAATTTAGTGGCACAAAACTTTCTGTTTGGGCAGTTTGTTTTATTTACCTAGATTTTTCTTTGAAAATGACACAGCAGTAACGTGCACCTATAACAACTGGAGTACCAGGCCCAGGATGCCAAGTTGTTAGGCACACATTTTCAATGATGAAGGTGATTCACCACTGGAACAAAGACATGTATTGTCTCTCTTGCTGGTGTCTTTAAACTGGGGCTGGATCTCCTCCATCCACCTGGATGGTGCTTTGCTAAGGTTTTTGGGCTCAGAACAGCTCAGAACAGTGAAATTCAATGGTTGTGATATATAGGCCAGGTTATGCAGTCTCTTCTGACCCAGTTATTGCACTAAGGCAGTTACTATCTGCAAAGGAAATATATGTCCCTATGGAGAAACACCTGGCCATGGGAATATTGGTCAAGGCTGGAAGTACATGCTGCAAGGTTATGAACAGCTTTGACCATAAAGGGGTCAAAGCGTTCAGTTACTGGGAATTTCTGACCCTCTCTGGAACTTTTACTTGGTGTTAAGATGGTGCTGGTGTCAAGGCCTCATAGGTATTGGAGGGTAGGCTTCCAGTGTAGCTGGTATTCTCTGTTAGGCAGTAGGAAAACAATCATTTTTTCCTGGTGGTAATGAGCATTTATATAGCAGAGAGATCCCAGTATCCATGGGTTTGTCTGTGGAAAATACACCACAGCCAGCCATTCATGTTTAAAGTGCAAGTGATAAAGAACACATGAAGGCATCACACAAAGTAGGTCAGATGCAAAAAAACTCCCTATGAAATTGGAGAGGGGAATGTAGGCAAGTGGGATATTGTTATCTGGACTGGAATTTAATCAAGACTTAACTATGAGGTGATGTGGTACTTCAGTGGTGGGATCACTGCCTCAACAAAACTGTACTAGATTCTGCCTGTCTTTTTGCAGATGTCAGGTGTGCACTGGTATAACTTGTCCAACGTCAACAGAGCTGATCCTAATGTACACAAGGACACTCATATTCAGATTTCCCAGATCTCCCCCTCCTCTTTCCCTCAAGGTCTCTCTGCTCATGTCATGTGGAATGGCAGAAGTTCAGGTGTGGATCAGAGAGACTTTGAAATGGAAAATCAGAGGATACCGCAGGCCATATTGAAGAAGAGCTGGCAAAGCTTAGGACCAGGATAGCAGAGTGGTGAGGGTTAGGACTAAGGTACATCGGTAGGCTTGTATAGTGTGCTGGGTTTGGAGCTCCAGAGAGATCTGCAAGCCAAGAATAATGAATACTGGCAGAGCTCCGCGTGAGTAACAAACAGCTTATCCTGCCTAGGCTAATGACAAAATGTTACGTACTGGCATTTTTTAAATAAATACTTTTTTTTTTTTAAAGAAAAGAAAGATTAAAGCAACCACTATAGCTAAACACCCTGCTTTGCTCTGATAAGATGCCAGAATTGTATGACTTCTACTGTGTAACAAGGTTCTTCGTGTGGGTGTAGCAACCCCTCCCCATACCTAGCGGATACACTTCAGGGAATTTTTACAAGTGTGAGTATTGCCTCTTGTAAGGTCACTGAGTAAAGAAAGTTAAATACATTGTATGAAGAAATTGCATGTCTTGTGTATTTCCATAAAAGCACCACAAAACAGTCCCATGAAAAGGTTATTATCACTATTATGTGCACAGCAATGACATCCCATGCAAATTATTTTGCACAATGTTGGGCCTCCGCCCTCTGTGCCTGCCATCAAATGCATGCTTGTAATTTAAAAATGAAGGACTCGATGTAAATGTAAGTCAGTCCAGTTCACAAGATACCTCCGTCACTCAGTCAGCAGGTAGACAGAGGCTTGGCATTGCTCTCCGCCTCCATTGCTCAGAGTCTACAGCTTACTGCCATTACACTGCCATGGTACTGCTCTCTCTTTAGCTCCTAATTGGACAGACATGTCTGCAGAGACTGGGCCCTGCCGGTAGATGCATCTCCATTTCTTCCCTGCTCCTGCTCCACAGCTGCACCCACTTGCCTGTTGTGTGATGCAACACTCACTTTCTACCCAAGCTTCCCATTGTCGAGTGCCTGGTTACGCTTGGACATACTGGGACCCACATGCAGCCTAGAAGGTCTTGCTGTCTCAAGACATATCAAACTTGATCTGGGGATTGTAGGGCTTGTTGTCTCAAGACATATCAAACTTGATCTGGGGATGGTTTTCCAGGTGCAAGGTGTGTATTACCAAAGCCCCCAAGCACATCGCCTCCACAGCAAGGCCCCTAGGCTTTGCTGGGCAATGTAGAGCAATGGGCTGTGGGGCTACATTTGCACTTGGGAAAGCAGGGGAAGATCTTCAGGGACGGGTGGTCTCTGTGGTTGTGGGTCAGCCATGCTTTGAACCCTGGCATGGAGGGGACAAGAGGACTTACTCTCCCTGAGGCTCGAACTTGTTTCTACAGCAGCCTTGGCCCAAAAGGGCCGAACCAAAGGAAAACGGTATGTGGGCCATGAGGTAATTTCTTATGCCAAATTTACTTGCTCATGGGCCCGACCGGACTGCATGGCTCGGCTGTCACTGCCACCGCCAGGGCCAGCCGCGGCCGCGGGGTTGGGGCCGGGAATGCCCAGCAGGGCTTTGGGGCGGGCGGAGGGGGCGAGCGGCGCAGCCCGACAGCCCGCCGGCGAGTGCCGGCCGCGCTGGCTGGTCGTCTCCCGCAGCCCCGCCGGGACTGCCTGGCACCCGCGCACCCCGGCAGCCGCTGAAGGCGCGGTGGCCGCTCCAGGTGCCGCTGGCACGGGGAACGCGCCCGCCTCTCGCCCCTCGCCGGGCCGCCGGCAGCACCGCGCCGCCCGGGGCCAACCTGCGCCGCCCGCCTCACGCCCTGGAGCGGCGGCGGGGCGGGGCGGGGCGGAGGGCCCTGCCGCCCCGCCATTGGCTGCAGCCCGCTGCGGCCGCGCTGCGATAGGTGTGCGCCGCAGTCAGTGCCGCCCGGCCCCGCCCCGCCGCGGCTTTATAACGGGCATCCCCATGGCCGAGGCGGGTAACCTGCCGCGGAGGGAGGGGGCAGAGCCGGCCCGGGGCACCGCGCGCGCCGCCCGCCAACGGACACGCCGCTGCCGGGCTGAGGGGCGGCCGCCCGGGAGAGCCGCCTCCGGTGGCCGCAGAGCCCCGCCGTCCCGCCGCTGCCCCGCCGCCGCCCCCCCCGAGGGACGATGGTGCCGCGGGCCTGGCGCAGCGCGGGGGCTCGCCCGTTCCTGCTGGCGCTGCTGCTGGTGCATCTGCCTCAGGGTCGCGGCCACCGAGCCACGGGGCCCCGGGTAAGTGAGCCGCCGCCCGGGCGGCGGGGCTGCCCTTCTCCCGCCCGCCCCTCCGCGGCAGGTTGCCCTGCCCCCGGCCCGCCGCCCCCGCGCCCTGTCAGCGCCGCAGGTGAAGCCCCGGCGCTCGCCGCCGGGGAGCCCCGGGCGCCCCCGCCCCGCGGCGGGCAGGCAGCGCCTCCCAGCCCGGCTCCCCGCGGGCGCAGACCCTCGCAAGGGCCTCCCCGCTCATTAAAAGCCGGGTGCCGGCTGAATGCGCGAAGTATATACATCGGTATTAACTTGTTGGTATTTATTGCAGAAAAAAAAAGGGAGGGGGGGAGGTTGGCAGGCTGTATTTTTATATTGCTCGTCTTGCATTTAATGTAGCCCCTGTTCCCAGCGCATAGCTTCAGGACTTTTCTTTTTTTATGTTCCCAAGTAGGGATTAAATGAATCCCTGCAATAAAGCTAGATGCCTTCAGCCCAGACTTCTCCCTGTAGGAGTCTAGCTCTGTTTTTTTTAATCTGACAATGTTTGACTCTTACTGGGGCTGTTAATTTCACTTACCAAACTATTACATTGCTCTGGGGGAGAACCCAACATTTTTTCTAAATATGGTCCTCCCAGTGAGCTAATGTTACCACTGCAGCACCACTACGGAGTAGCATGAGAGCTTTCAATTATAAAGCTGCAAAACAGTAGCTGTTCTTCAGCCAATGCTGCAATAAAAGCACAGCTCTGGGTAAGTGGAAAAACTTGATCTCTCTGCAGGCATGTTGGATGCGTTGACCATGTGCATTCTTGACCCATCAGTCTGAAATGCTATGAAATGTAGTACCTAATTAACTTACACCATGGTTAGGCAAGACCAGGATCCCTGGTCCCTTTGGAATCCCTGCTCAGCCAAAGTATAACAATAAGGGACTCCAGTGCAATGTTCTAGTTTTTTAATAGAAGTGCTGTTTGACCATGATGGCTATTAAATGCTTCTCAGAGCTATAGAAATTGTACTAGCTGTACTGGTGTCCTTGCGTTCAGCTGTGCAGCGTAGCCTCTTTTACAGCCAGATGTGTAACAGCAACTGTTAGAACGTGGCAGTTCAGAACTAGTGTGCGCCATAAATTCTTTTAAATTCTGTTTTAAAGCATGGGGAAACATAGGGGTGCTTATGCATATATCCGTATTACCCAATATCAAGCATAAAAACCTCAAAATTGGAGTGGTGCCAAAGAGAGAGGAGCTTTGAGGTGATAAGTAAGAGTCTGGCTGGATGACTAGGGCCCCTCATCAGCACTGGTATCTAAATGCTTTAATGAAGAACAACTGAAACAAAGAAGAAAATAAAAAATCCTGATGGCAGTGCATAATTGCACAATGAGCCTGTCTATCAAACAGTTTCCATATATGCCATTTTTACATACTGTACTTTACAAGGCAGTTTAATTGCTCCCTGTGCTGTGTCATCTTTGCAATGGGAACTACTTTAGGAGAGTGGAAAACCAAATACAAAGGGGTACAGATTTACTTTTTGCTTTAAGTAAGTGAACTGACTTTGCTATTTCTCCCTTTATGACTGGGGGAGGATATCAGCTGTGAGCACCAATGTCTACAGTTCTGTAGAAAGATGTGCCTTAAAGTTTTAACTTCTTGAAGTTTTAACTTATGAGCTCTTAAATGGAAGGCTGTAAACTTCCAGGATGCTTAAGTCATGAAGCCTGTCTTCTCACCCTTCTAAGTGTCATGCTTAAGTGCATGTGAAGGTGGGGAATTTGCTTTACTCCTTTGCAACCGTGTTGATCGATATGATAAGCCCCTGAGCTTCATCTCTTATAGTGATTAGACATTGCCAGTGAAGTTGTCATTGGTATAAAGGTGCCATACTTTAGATTCCAATGTACACAAAAAAATTCTTTATTATTTGTTTTTTAATGATGATCACAAAGTTACACCAGTGTTTCTCATGCAGACTTGTGATCAAGAGCATATTCCTGTCAGGAACCCTCCCTGGATGGGGGGGGTCAATGTTGCAGTTCTGGGGTCTGATCCTGTAGATGATCAATTGCTAGATGTGATACTTACCCTTTCACACTTTCTTTTCTGTATGGTAAGCACTAGACCTACAATATTTGCAAACTGAAATGATTTTAAAGGTGAACAGCAGTTTTTAATCCTACTGAATGAGTTTAAATGAGCAGCAATAATGCTTGAAGCAATTTCTTGATCTTTCTCTTTGCATTTCCCTCTTACTACTGTAGTGTTGCTGTTAAGGTAGGCAGCCAGCGCTGTCACTGAATACATAGGTAGAGGAGTATGGCTTGCTACTGTTTGGAGAAAGTGATGAAAAACTAAGAGTATTGAAGAGAAATAGGCATATCTACATCTCTTGTGCCAATACGGGATGAAACTTTTCGATGAAGTGAGTTAGTTCAAGATGATTACTTGAATACCAAGGTAAATTACAAGTGCAGCTAGTATCTACTGGCCTGCTGAGGTACTTCTGGCTCTCAAAAGATGTACAAAGCTTGCTGTTTCCTGTTGTAGTAAAACTACGAGCAGTGACGTGAATCCCTTAGACTTGGGAAGTGTGAATGACCTGTAGGAAACATCTGGCTTTTGTACATATGCTGTGGCCCACTGACTATTAATAACAATTGTCCCAAGTGAAGCCACATAGTAAGTCTAATATCTTGGGTGTCCTAGAAATAACTTGGAAGCCCAAGGCTGTTGTGTGACTTGTTTCCTCACTTGACAGACTCTAGAAAAGCTTCTGCTATGTTATGCAATTGCTTGGTCACTTCTACTCTTGTAGGTCTAAAGAGCACTGTGGAAGTGATCCACTGACTATACTTGGAAAATGTCTGTCTGAAGGATGTTGCCTTCTGGAAAAAGATAACCAGGCTTTACTTTCTATTCATATTATCTTCCCGTGTGCCTCTTTCTCTCTGCTGGCATGAGATCGGGAGTTGTGTGACAAGCCAGGTCTTGCTGTTTCCCCTCCTTGACCCCAAAGTGATGGATGGGAGCTTGACTGGGCTGGCTCTTGCATCTCCTACTGCATGGTGCATTTGAGCAGTACTCTTTCATAGCAGATTAAATAGATCGTGCCACTAAGATCTGGTTTCCCCCATCTGGACAATAAATTATGACTTTTGTCTTTCTAGTTCAGAAAGATAGATCTATGTAGGTGCCCTGCTTTTTGAGTATAATGCCTGACCACTATGAACTTGTTCCATTTATGGCGGAGAACTGTTGGTGGCAGTAATGACAAATACTAGCACAGGGAAATGGTGGGTGCTTGCAGGAGCAGAACATGACTGCAGCAGTCAAAAGCTGTCCTAGGAACAGGGTTGGATTTCTGGAAGGTTGGGGATCGGTACCCCCAGCGACTGCAGAGGACTAAGAAATGGGAGGGGTGGGTAGGGCAGTCACTGTAACTTTCTTCCTAGCTTTGTGAATGGAAACATGCTGTATCCCTCCTTGAAAGGCATGCTGGTTGGAGATGGGGGGGACCTTCCAGTTCAGTGCTGTTGTAAAGGGAAGGTAATAGATAGTAAAACTATGAAGATATTCACCAATTCCAATGCATGAACTGGAGTGCCACAGAGCAATGGGAATTCCCTGCTGCAGCTGGCTACTAGTTAGAACCCCAAATAAGAACCTTGATAAGAAGTGCTGAAAGGGCTCCTGCATCTTTGCCATTCCCTCTGGAGGAGCAAGCAGGATCGCAGCTTGTGCCAAGGAGCCTGTGTTCTGCTGTGTGTTCTCACACAGCTCTGCAGCTCTGCTGGGAGGGTTCCACAAAGCAGGTGTCTTCACACATGCTCTACTAAAATTAGGGAGACTGCGTTCTTCATGGTGGGAAGAAATTAGAAAAGGACATATGATAAAAATATAAAGCAAAGGGCTCCATATGAAGGCAATCTAGAACAGAAGAGTGAAACTTAGGATAGGTTTTAATGACTGAATTTTGTTTCTTGGTTTGAGCTTAATCATCATTCTGCATTGCAAAGGTCTACACTAATAAGTAACAACTGAAGCACTCTAATGCTTTCTTACTGATTTCCTTACTGTTGGAAAGACTAATTTTAATGGAGGAATAAGTACCCAAAGGCAAGTCTTTAGGAAAGCATCCCCTGACAGGACAGACTTGTTACTCTATGGGAAATAGCGTTTGTTTACAGATACTGTTTTGGTTGGGTGAGAGATGTTCTTGCCTAAGTGGAAGCTCTAATTGTATATAGAGCTATACTAATTATTTCTCCCTCTCCTTCTTCCTATTTAGACCTTTAATGTTAGACAGCTGAATTCCTTGATGTGTACCAAAGAAACTGATCTGATTTGCTTTTTATACATTATGCAACTGTGTTGAGGAACAGGATTAAATCGTGTGTGGAGAAGTGTTAAAACATTATGTTCCAATACATTAGTATTGGAACAGCAGGTCCTGTTTTAAACAGGAAAAGACTGTAGGATCCGACTTGCTCTGTGTAGTCTTAGAGTGGGTGTTTTAACTGCCTGAGCTTCTGAGTTGGCTACAAGAATATTTCACTCATGTTAATGACCTCTGCTGCTAATGAAAGATTTCTGGCCACCAAAAGATTTGATACAGAAGAAGAAACTGCTCATGTATTTCTGCTGGTGGTGGCAGCAAGCTCTGTAGCTGGTGGAACACCTACAGTGATAACCTCTTGGACTAGTTTTCAAGTTTCTAGCACTAGTCATGTGCTAAGGTAATCTTCACTGCCATCAGTACAGAGCAGATGCTGTCTTGGCTTCTTTCATTTCCAGATGGCCTGAAGCAATTGGTAAGATGACTGTAAACCTCATTTCAGTGGTGTAGTAGCTCTGAAATATTAATACTGCTGTTTAAATATCTTAGATGTTCTTATCCTGACATCTCAAACTAATTGCGACATTACTATGTCAAAAAAACCCAAACAAACAAAAACCCATTTGTCTCCTACTTGGCTGCTGAATCCCCAGTTCTTCTGGGGCTGGCACATCTGACAGTGCAGTTAAGTGTTACACAATGAACTTTATGCTCACATTAAAAACTAAACACAGAGGCCATACAGGTGAAACTGAAGCTAATCCCTGAAGGCTGCTGTGCTGACTGCCACACTTAGCCTCCTGTGTGACAGCGTGATGGCTTTCTGTCAGAGCCCCCCAGCAGCTGCCACAAGGTCTCTGGTGCTGACGCAACAGGGACTTTGTGGCACAGCAGACCTTGAGCCAAGCTTGGTGTGCAGTGGTGGTGGTTTACTGCTTTGTCATCGAGTCAAGTTCTGGCAGAGAAGCGGATGTTATAACTTTGCGACTTGAACTACTTTTTGTTGTTACAAGCTTAACTACTGTTGTTGCATTGGTAGGACTCTCAGCTTCCTATGCTTGTTTGTGAGAAGCTCTTCCATTTGTGAAGTTCTTGCCCCAACACTGACGGCTGCCATTGCTGTGGGTGAATCGCTTCCATGCTGGAGCTTTCTGGGTAAGGTGTGAGGTCAGCGTGAGATGTTTGCTTACACAGAGAAACTACCAGGATGTGATGAATGTGGTATGTAACTGTCTCCTTCTGACTGGCTCACATGAGCAGTTAAGGCTTGTGTTCAGCAGCTTACACGTGAGCCCTGTGAAGCTTTCTGTGTGTGGTGGCTTTACTGCCTGTAGGTACGAGGAAGGAGTATTCTGGCACTGAAACCCTTCTGGTGATGGCTGAGAATGCAACTCTGCCCTCTTTTTTTGGGAGGCATTGTAGCTATAGGAGAGTAACAGCAGGAAAGCGTAGCTAGTCACACCAGAGTGTAAAGCTTGCACTCAGGGCAGTGAAAACAACCACCCACCATACAAAGGAGCTCTTTGTATGTGGCCTCATGTAGGCAGTTCTTCAGCCTGAGAGCAGTCAGCTCCCCCAGGATGAGGCCTTACCTTGAAATCAGGCTCATGGCTCCTGTCCTTGATAGTTTTTCTCCTTATCACAGTAGCCTCCTGATGCAACTTAGACTTCTGTGGGATGCTGCAGTAACACTGTAGATAGTGTTAGCGGTATTCATGAGCATTAGAGAAGAATTGTCTGCTCGTTTGGTGAGGAAAACATTGCCTTGTATAGCGGGCCTGCCCACTCACAAATGCTATTCCTTATGAAATTGAGGAGACAAATATGGTGGTTATGCTCCCCTACAAGAATTGCTCTGAGGGAAGCCTGTGCTATCTGAGTAAAAGGCTGTGCTGGTTCTGGCTGGGATAGAGTTAATTTTCTTCACAGTAGCTGGTATGGGGCTGTGTTTTGGATTTGTGCTGAAAACAGTGTTGATAATAACGGAAACATCCCTGTGTTGATGAGCAGTGCTTACACAGAGTCAAGGCCTTTTCTGCTCCTCAGCCCACCCCACCAGCGAGCAGGCTGGGAGTGCACAAGAAGCTGGGAGGGGACACGGCTGGGACAGCTGACCCCAACTGGCCAAAGGGATATCACATACCATATGGCATCATGCTCAGCATATAAAGCTGGGGGAAGAAGAAGGGGGACATTTGGAGTGATGGCATTTGTCTTCCCAAATAACGCGTGATGGATTCCTGCTTTCCTGGAGGTGGCTGAACACCTGCCTGCTGATGGGAAGGAGTGAGTGAATTCCTTGTTTTGCTTTGCTTGCGTGCGTGGCTTTTGCTTTACCTGTTAAACTGTCTTTATATCAACCCACGAGTTTTCTCACTTTTATTCTTCTGATTCTCTCCCCCATCCCATGGGGTGGGGTGAGTGAGCAGCTGTGTGGGGCTTAGTTGCTGGCTGGGGTTAAACCATGACAAAGGCCTACATGCTGGAAGCACAGTCCCTATGGTGTGGGGAGGGATGATGGAGCAAACAGAGGCTTTGGCTTATGAAGGGATTCCTTCCAGTCTGCGTGGCCCTTCCAAGGTAGCCTTAAAACTGGCCTGGACCTGACTGGATGATGCTAAGGTGCCAGTGGCAGCCTGGAGTAACAGCCTTGGTGGAAGGCTGTCCTGTCAGATGTTTCTCATGCTGGCTTCTCTGGGGCAGTTGTGCTTTTGTCCTCAGAGCAGTGGCCTAGAACCCCCCATAAGCCTCCAACTGCCTGCACTGTCAAACTCTTCCCTGGTGGTCTCCCAGCTGTAGCCTGCTTGGGAGGACATGCCTGCATGTTGGGTTTGTGCATTTTTGCCTCCCACTGGCTTGTGGCTGAGCCAGCTGCTTTTGAGGGCCCACTGACAGGTGTTCTCATTTGGAGTGGCACGTAGCTATGCAGTGGGGAAGTGAGTGGTAGGTGTGAAATGAGAGCAAACTTAGACCTTGAGGGGAAGCACCTGTGCCTAGAGATGGGAAAATAACACTAGTTTCTATAGGAACAGAAGCTGCATCATTAAAGGCTGGCTCAGGGTTTTGTCAAGTTGAGTCTGGCAGCAAAGCCTAGACAAGCTACCCACCAGTGCTGCTGGCAGACTCTCCGTGCAGGTGGAGGAAGCCATACAGAAACTGGTGTGTGCAGGCAGGTAACTTGCTCTGCCATGGACACTCAGACTCCTCTCCTGGGCTGGAGCTGGAGTTCCTAAGGAGCAACTACTGCCTCTGGATGAAGAACATGAATGAATGTGAGCAGGACAGTAGTACACAGATAAGTGCCACAGAGTACCACACTACTTGGTACTTGAGTACAGACCCAGACCATGTGCCATGATTCTGTAAACTGGGTTGCCTTGCCCCAAACACTTTGACTTGGAGTGGCTAAGGGGAAAGAAGCAGACTGTCTGCATGCAACATCTTCCTGTGCAAGGCATAAACTGAATCTATCGAGACTGGCTCAGTAGGCTACATGGCAGCCCTTGTCAGTATAAAGTTAAATTTGATCCACTGCTGGAAGAGCTTTGGCCTAACACAATTTTTCCCTATTCTGAGTCCTATGGCAAAGTGAAAGAATGTAACCTTCCACCCTTTTCAGAGTGGAAGAAACCTGCAGTTCTGTGCTTCTGAGACATTTGATTAAAGCTGGGGTTGAGGGGGTGGTAAAGGTGAGGGCTTTCTCATGAGTAGGCTTCTGATAGAGAGAATCATAAGAAATGGAAGGGTAGGTGCAATAGGAATAAGGAAGATGGGGAAGTAGGACAGATGAAATAACTTGCTTTTCTGAGGTTTTTCTTGGCCACTGGTCTAGTTAATGATAGTTGGAATCGTATCCAGAGGGAAGTGCTGATCCTCAAATAGGGAGGAGAGGTTCCAAACACTTAGTGGGCAGGTTCTGTTTCAGAGTTTCTCTTGGCTACCAGTCCTCTGTTACCATTAGCTGGGTCACAGACTAGAAGGAATGTGGAAAATGTTGTCCATCCCTGTTCTCTTCCCTGTTCCATGACTGAGATCAATCACTTAAATTGCATGGGGAAGCCATACTCTGCCTTCTGATAAGAGAAGTCCACTAGCTAGCCGCTATACTTAGGCTTGTTGGGGTGAAGGGAATAGTGCTGGTTCTGTACTCTTGTGTAGTTCCAGAATACTGGGTTAAGAACTTTTTCTTTTGTTATACAGAGGACCTAAAATATGAGATCATCTGATCCTTCAGTTGCAATTCTAATACGTCAGGGTTTGATACTTCAGCAAATTAAAACAATCCAATACAGCCTTAATATAAAGGTAACTATCTTATGTTCTACGACCACCATGAAACTGAGTGGACTCATGGCTGCTCCTTGGGCTGCAGAAGCAGCAGTGTGGCTACCTCTGGTATAGAGGGGGAGTGAACCAGGAATCGATAAGGAAGCATCCTCAAGTGAAAACACCTCAAGTGAAAAGGTAGTGGTATCCTTTAATGTACAACAGGGACACATGCCTAGGAAAGATGTCCAGATGTACATTATCTCTAGATCTTGCTTCTGTGCGTACCAGATACACCTAGTCAGAAGCAGATACGACGATAATCTTTTGTTGCAGCATAGACTCCCTTGAGTAGCATGAAGATTAAAGAGCCTACTCTAGCTGGTACATCAAACCATTTCCCTTCCCATTTCTTTGAAGCGGATTTACATGCAGTCTATGCTTAGGCTTAAACAAATACTTGGTGGAATGAGGTGCAAGTAAAAACTAAAAAGCAGAAGCTCTTGGGTGTAATTTCCAAGTGGAGGATATTAAATGAGTTGGAGCTTGTGGATACTGGCCAGATAAAGGGGTTTCTGTCTGAGCCAAGTAGCTACTTCTGATTTGGGTCTAATTACCATACAGAATGGTGGTAACTCTTGTTGGCTTCTGCCTGGAGTTTTGCATTTGGCTTATTCCTCTGCTCTTAAAAGTGAGCAGGCAGGTGTTGCAAAAGAAGATAAGCTGTGTGCAACAGTAGCTTTTAAAAATGTGTATGTGTCTGGAACACTAGAGGATAACCTGCTCCAAACTTGCAAGGGAAAGGTGAGTTTTAATGTGTACATTTCTCAGTCTTAGTGGAAGCAAAATACTTCTAAAGTAGAAGTCCATAGACGACTGATACGTATAAAATGAACAGGGCTGTTCATGCAATGAACACTGCTTTTTTGTTACACAATTCTAGAGATTAACTTCACTTATTTCCCTTTCTCTATCTTAATCTAAAAATATGTGAATCTAGAAGAACTTGCTCCACCCTTTTTACTTAAAAACAATACCAATATCTACCTCCAAGGCTTCAGAGTTCTGTCAGGTAAGGGGTCTGGTGTAAGGCAGTAATGCAGCACTGCTGCCATATCTCCCTGCTGTTGTAGTGAACTGTAGCCAACTGGATTCTCAGTGCTGCTGGTGGTGGTGTTATTTGCCCTCAATTAGATGCAATGCATCTGAAATATTCCTGAAAATTATGCTAGATGCAGAAATCTATCCTGCTAGAGCTTTAACTTAGCTTCTGAAAGTGGTTGCCATGGGATAGGGTATCTTAAGTGCACTGCACATGTGTACAAGTCCATGCGTTTACTTCTTGACTGTAAGAGAATGGTGCTTCTTGCTGCTCTGCCTAAAGGCCTCGGGTTATTCTAGAGATGCTGTCCTGCAGCTTTATAAGTAAAATCTGAAGTGGTGGCAAAGTGGCTACTGCTTATATGAATAGGTAATACCTAATGGTGGAAGAAGGTATTTCAGTGGTGGCTGGTGGCCATGCTACCTAAAAAGTGGCTCACGCTTTCCATAAGGCGGTAAACATTGAAGGAATTTGCTATGAATTTTTATCAGGGTTGCTACCAGCATTCCTCTGACTTTGTCAATGTCTATGGGCTATCTTTCCTTTACTATTACACATGTACAACCAGTATTTTTAGGAGCAGGAATCCCCTTTAGGTGTAGATTGAAGGTCAAAGCTCTCCTCTATAGGCTTTAGCCTGTTAGGTGCTCTGTAGAGCCAGTGATGTTCTGCTGCATCGAGGCAGGATGTCCTCTCAGGGGCAGTAACTGGTCTTGCACTCACTTTACTCTTCCTAGTTTAAGCTTGAACTGTAGAAGGAGTAGTAGCTGCAATTTCTACAGACCTTTACAAAATGGACATAAACATACTTTGCTGGTGATAGCATATTAATGATGGTTAAACCCATTGTCTGGAAGTATGGGGAAGTATGTCAGCCCCAATTTTTTTTTTTGGATGCTCATCTTCAGGAATTTCCAGGGAGCTGAGCATTCTCTTCACAGTGAACTCTGAAAGTGCTTTAAGCTCCAACTTGGTGATGGTTTTCTTTTTTAAATTAAGGGCTCTTACATTGAGGTATGACAGTTGGCTCCAAAGTAGTCTGGATGTTACTGGCTGTAGCTGTTGAAGACTTAAGTTTTCCAAGGCTGCCAGGTTTTGTCTTCTCCTCAGTTCCCCTGAATTAACAAGTGTGTTGGCAGAAAAAAATTGTATTCTGCTGGACTTGAGCTGTCACCTAAGCTACTACCCTTCTTAAAACTTGTAGAGTTGTTAAAATCTAAGTGCAGAAACTCCCCTGAACTTCACCGCTCACTTATCAGTTATGCACACCCTGAAAATCAGGATTACATTTAAGGTGGCTACTGGAGCTTTAAATAACTAGTCAAGTTAAACTTTTGCCATGTTTTCACTAGTATAGGTGTCTCTTGAGGGTGAATAGGTTGGAGAGTGGGAAGCAATCAAGTATGAAACTAGGGCTGCTGATGCTTTTCTTGTCTTTGTCCTCAATTGTCAATGAGACTATCTAAATTTCAGTATTTTTGTGGTGAACGGTAGATACTTAAAGGAGTTCCAAACTAGCTGGATTAGGAACAGAAAGAAGTTGAGCTTTTCTTTACCACAAAAGAAAAAGTGCTCTTTACCTGAAGCACTTGGCAGCAGTATTGGAACTGAAGCTAGCTGTTGCTCATCAACATACTACAATGTATGGTTTGCAGATTTCTACTCTGGATGTAAAAGCACCCACAGGACAAAGCACCTTAACTCATCTGCATCTGTTTTGTAAAATCTGTCGGTGTATAAACAGCTATAATGTGTAGCTATGTTAGCTCGTATCCTAGCTCCTATCCTGGTTCATGTGCATGTGGTTCTTGCATGAAAGTAACTTAAAAAAAAAATCGGTCCCAACTTCCAAATTAAGTTTTGCCTGTAGAATTAACTTCAGAAAAACTCAGTATGTTTTCTAGAACACTAGGATTTTTTGGTGCTGAAATTGGAAATGAGTGGGATGAAAAAATCTGCCACACCTGAGTAAATTTGAGCACTCTTAAAACCTGCCCTTCAACATCTCTGGAATTGTCCCAGTTGTATGACAAGTACTTTTTGAGCCCAAAGATTTGAGACTCTGATCTAGCTTGAATAGCTGGTGAGTATCAGAAGTAAACTAAGTTTTTAAGTTTCCTGTTGGAAATCTAAGAATTTACCTAAAAGTCTCCAAGATTTGCTTCTAGTTCTGCTGGCATGAAGACAAACTAAGAACAAAAAAGCTTCCACAATTGCTTCATATAACCCAGGGACTTTCCCCCACAGGAGCCCCAGAGTAGATGGGAAGAGTTCAGTAGGAAAATCCCATGCAATTTGCAAAGAGAAGGATTTGATTTTAGTTGAAACTTTAAAAACTACAAGCAACACTTGTGCTGTTGAGTGAATGACTGTCCCAAATAGGAAGTCTAACTTCAGCTGTCAGCAGGTTTTTCTCTGTAGCAAAGAATATTGAGTTCCAAAGGCATATCTCTTTTTTTCCTATGTTAAAAAAAATTAGGTATCTTATCACAGTAACTGTTCTTCCTGTTAAACTCGATACCTTCTCAGGTGTCCCATGCAACTCTTATCTCATTATTGCTTTTCTTAAGAAAATGTCCACATCTGACCTTAAGTGGGGAGCCTCCACTACAACTACTTCCAAGTTAACCCGCCCACTGATAGTGTCACCTTGAGAATAGCTATAGATGAAAAGCTTCTGACTAGCTTTTTCCTTATGTCCAGACTCTTGTCAAACTCTGTTCCACACCCTCCAAGATGTGTACTCTCTGTGTGTACCTCTCTTCAGGCAGGGCAAGGAGAGTGGGAGAACAGTTCTGAACTTAGTAGTGCTTGCTGAACCTTGCCTGAAACCTTCTTCCTGGCAAAGGTGGGTCCAACTTCAGGAATTCATGCTTTTCTTTAGAAATCTCTGGGGCAAGTAAATCAAGTTAAACTGTACATACGTTTTCCACCTGACATGCTTTCCTTCAGTTTGTTCAGCCTTTGATAAACTCTTCTCAGGTGTAGAGATGTAACCAACCTTTCAGTGTGATGATTAAGTGCAGCATGTCAGAGCAAAAGCTAAAGATGACTTTCACTTTGTTCCTTGTCTTCACCTTGCATGAAACCATGGAGAATACAAGCACTTATATTTAGGAAGTGCCAGAAGGCTGATGATAGACATGATGAGGTCACCTCAGATTAAGAGGACAAAATAGGATATTATCTTTGGCTTGACTCTGGTTAGTATTTATTAGAAAGCAAACCTAGGGATTACCACAAACAACGTAAGCCAAGCATGTCAACTCTTCACTGTATGGCAGATTAATGTTCATGCATATCCATGCATTTCCTAAGGCAACCAATTAGGATCAAGTGAGAAGAGATAATCTTGTTAAATCTCATGCCAGTGTTCAGATGGGTAGAACCATACTTACTTAAAATTGCTGTAGTGGGACTTGCTAGTGGCTTTTGTTTCACTAGCAGATGCTGATGTAAAAATACAAGACTCTCTTGGCATTTGTTTTGTTGTGAAGTGATTGACACCAGTGCCAGGCATTGTTTACACAAAGCATCTGAATGAAGTCACTACTGGATTCAACAAGATACTGACTGAAGACAGCATTTATAAATGCTGAGACTGATGAAACTTGCTTAGTTAAATTGCAACCTGGATTTGATGGCTCTGAATAGAGGAAACCTCTTAAAATTAAGGGGGCAGGGTCTGAGGAAGAATTTCTTTCCCAAAGAGTAGGGAGTACTTTCTTCCTCCTCACTCCCTAGCTCTGTCCTTATTTTTGCTGATAAAGCAGTTGCTGGGTTGCAATATCAACTCTTTAACTGAAACTCTTGTCAAGCTGCTGTCTGGCTTCTTACTCATCTTGAGCACTTGGCTTGGAGCTCCAGATCCCTGAAGTGAAGGGAAAGCACCAGGAAGTTTCCCCTTGCTTTAGGAAGAGACATGCCTCTGTCTTAGGTATTTTCTGGGGAGGAAGTTGATGGGTACCAGTGGGTACAGTGGGTACCAGTGTCATCTTGTTCTCGGTTGATGATGGTTAGAATGTACAGCTGGCTCTTGGGAATCTTTCTAGATGTATTATAGGGCATGTTAAATCTAGTGCTGTATGCGGAAGCTGCTCAGCTTGAACAGGTTTAGATGGACCTACTGCTTTCAGACAGTGAGCTTGACTTTGCAGGAAGCTTCCTTTTAAGTGTGATTTCCCCTTTGGGGGAAGTCTTTGTGGACATTGAGTAAGATTATAAAGTCATCCCACTTTAAAACTCAAATGGCAGTGATTCAACAAACACTACAAGCTACTAGAGAGGTGATTGTGGAGGGCTGAATGAATAATTGGCAAGCGTCTGTCTTAGCTGAAGCTTGGAACCCACTCTGGTAATTGCAATATAAGCTTGCAGGCTTGAAAAGGAAGACAAAAAGCAGATGTTTCTTTATCAGTCTGAAAGGCCAACAGTTCTCCTGGAAAGATGGGAGAGCTCAGAACCTCTGACTTTGTGTCAGTCAACGTGACAAGATTAAACAGAACTGTAATTAATCATTTGCATTCACTTAATTCCCCATTCCTTCTGTTGGTTGATTTATTTGCTGGTTTATTCATTTATGACAGGGAAAGCTTCCTTTCTAGATTTCAAACTATCCCTGTATTTCTTAGGTCTCACTTATGCTACAGTCACCTCTAATGAGAAGCAAGATGGCACTAAGTTATCTACAGGACCAAACAGCATGGGCAGTTCTTAGCTGAAGTGTAAGGATGGTGCCTAGAATCTGCAAACTGGAAAGGTTTCTGCTTTTCTCCTTGTTGGTGTGGTTGGTTGACCTTGTCCAGCTGCCAGACCCCTCCTCACTTCTTCCCCTGCTCCAGCATGGCTTTCCCATGGGCTGCAATCTTCCAGAAAAAATCTGCTCCATCATGGGCTCTCTGTGGGCTGCAGCTTTCTTCAGGAAATGTCCAGCTGCTCTGGCATGGCATCCTATCCATTGCAGGGCAATACCTGCTCCACCATGGTCTCTTCTATGGGCTGCGGGGGTATCTCTGCTTTGGCATCTAGAGCACCTTCTCTAACCTTGTTTGTACTGTGGCTTCTCTCACTTCCCCCCCTGCCATGTGACATGTTTTCAGAGGCACTGCCAACTTGGCTGATGGGCTTACCTTTGGTCTGCAGTGGGTGTGTTGCGGAATCAGCTGTGTCCAGTATGGGGCAGCCCCTGACTTCTCACAGAGGCCACCTTTGCACCATGCTGCTACCAAAATCTTGCCATGTAAACCCAACACAGCTGATCAGACCAGGTTCTACACTGTTAGTTCTACAGGCTGAAGAAGCAATGCTGCCTTGGCCTGGAAAGCCTCCAGTAGAGTCAGCAATGAATGTGCCTGTGCTTCTGGAAGTACCACCAACATGGAGTTCACATGTTAGTCAAAGTGGTTGTGCCCTGAAGTCAACTGCTTCAATCCTTTTCAAGGCAGTATGGGTGCCTTTCAGAGGTTGCATATAGTTTTGCTGTGAAAGGTGCCACCTAAACAAACTCAGAGAAGATGTAGTCTAACATATATTCTACTCTCAGTGTTTTTCATTTTTTTTTAAGATGTAGCCTCAAATTGGCTGAGTACTTTCAGGTTCTGTTCCCATATGAGTGTAGATTGCAGTATTGATTGTGCTGCTCTGTTTTTTCTGTATGAGTGCCTCTGCTTCCAGAGTACTGCAGTGCTGTACTGATTGTGAACAGCTGCTTTGCAGGCATGTGTGTGACTTCCATAGTAAGGGAGGGGAAAGCCTGATGACCTTACTTGAGAAGGTCTTTGGGATTCTAGCTTCTACAAACTATGGATGTTTCAGATCATGGGGTACTGATGCAAGTTCTCTGGCAGTGAGTTGGGTGGGTGATGGGTGCTAAAACTCACAGGAATTCAAGCACCTAGATGCTATTCATTTCTGTGAGTTCTGGCTCCTTGAGGAGCCTCTAAAAATCCTGGCATGGCACTGCAAGGCTGTCACAGCCAAATCTAGGGATTGGATTTCATCTTCCCCTTTTGGAAGGGGAAGAGAGCACACAGTTAACGATGACAAGAAATGCTATTACTGGTCCTGGTACTGAATAATTCTGAAAGAGGAGTGCCAGATATTGTAACTCCTGACAAACTTCAACCTGGGAAACTTAGAGGAGCATCTATATAACATGTGGACCTGGTGTTCTGCATCTTTGGGTGTGGACAAGCCCCCATGCTTTGATTCCCTGATGAAAGTATGTTTGGCCCTTATCAGCAAAAAGCCTAGCTGGAGTTATGTCAGTGCTATCCGGTGAGGCATAGGATCATGATAAAACTTTACACCAGTTTTAATCTGTGAGCAATTTTCTTCTTAGAGTTCAAGTTGCAGGTGCTGAAATTTGACATGTAATAGTGCTAGCGTTCTGTGCTTGATAGTGGAAAGGAATACAAAATACTTGAACAGAAGTAGCTTCAGAGAAAAGTTACTGCCCCAGTACTTAGGTTGTCTATTTAAATATCCTGTATGTCAAAGACCAAAACTTCACTTCTCTTATCTCTTAGCAAGTTTTTTTACTGTTGCTTGAGGCTAAAACCTTTCTCTGATAGTTGTCTTTAAATTCTGTCTTTTGCTGGACAGCAAGAAGTTAGTAATTTTTGTCACAAACAGTCTCCAAACAGGATAGAAATAAACCTTTCTAAGTTTCCAGAATTTGCCAACTTCTCTAACATTTTAATCTGAGGGTTTAGGCCTTTACCAAATTGTTTCCCAAAGCCTCATGAAGGCTATGCCACTGCAGTAATTCACAAGTACTTACTGACCTTACACTTGAAAGCAGTAATAAAACTGTACTTCCTTTCTTGCATTGCTTGCTGCCTTTTGGCAGGATTTTGTGGAAAGTACAAGCTTTAAATAAAGCAATTTATGAAAAAACTAATGGTCTGTCCTAGCTGTAGGAGCACCACTGCTTAAGATTGTTGGCAATTAAGGGCAACAGACAAGCTTAGTTGGGTATTCCTGAGCTGTAACAGCCTCCTGTTTCCAGTCTGTTTTTCAACCCATAAACAATCATTTATGCTGCATCCATACTGTTGGTTTGTGTCTCCAAGCTCACGTCTGAGCGTGTTTTCTGATCCCCTGCTATGTGTTGAACTTCTTGCTTTGGCCTGCTGTGAGCTACAGCCAGACAGCTCACTCCTGTGGCAGGACTGACACTTAAATTTTACTTGCCAGTTGTGTGGCTGGAGCTGAATTTAGTCACTTGCCTTGGTAGTCAAGTCTGGATGAAGGACAGCTACTGAAGGCAGTCTAGATAGCTCTAGCCTCCTGGCTGAAGCACTGACATATCTTGAAAGTTGAGCAGCTTTTAGACTGCAGGATCTCTCATTATGGTACTGCAGTTGCTGATAATCAGCCTGCACTGGCTGTAGGGATGGACCATGCTGAAAATGGGCTCTTTCTGTTCCTACTGACTTAGCACTTCTAGTTTTCAGGCAATAAGACACTTGGAAGTGCTTCAGCTGTTTCTTTCATGCAATGTACTAGTGAATTGAATAAGGTTAACTTTTGAAATAGCTTCTAAAAGCACAGTAATTAAAAAAAAAATCCATGGCTCTTTGCAACTGTTATCTTTTGGAGACTGGACACTCAACTTACAATCACAGTAGGTCCACCTCCCGTTTCAGAAGCCCAGCTTCTTACCTGCTTTCAAAGACTAGTTTATTAATTCTTCCCATCACCCATAGTTGGACTGCTTGCACATCACTGAATCAGAGATGTTGGTTCAGTAATAGTACCTGGTATTTAGTCTTAAGCAAGAGGCAGTAGCGTGACTTATGAACACTGGGTAGGTACACAATGTGCAGTAAATCCTAGAGTTGTACTTAAGAGCTCCAGGCAAAGTCTGGAAGTGCTAGTTATGAACTTCAATGCTGTCCCATTATATAACCCCTGTGAAAAAAGGAGTTACAGCTCTGAGTCTCTGCTACAAGTTAAACTCTAAAGATAAAACACTGCTTTCCTTTCCTGTAGAGTACATTTGGGAGCTATACTAACTTAGTTATGCTTCCTACCCTCTGTTCAGAGTAGCGAGAGTCTTTTTTTTTTTTTGTACTGTTCATAATGCAAAGTTCTTCATGCTGTCTCCTTAGCAAAAGCAGAGCTTGTGTGTACTCACCATGAGCTGTGATAGCTGAGAATAGGAACAAATGTTAACATCTACTGAAAAAATACAATAGACCCTTACTCCACCCAGATTTGCACTAAGAGTTGCAGTGTTCTGGTATGATGTTCCAGCTAAGTGTAAGACCACTCTTACATGCATGAGGAGTAACTTTACCTCCAAGGAAGTGTAAGACAAACTGTTTCTTCAGCTTTTTGAGACAAAGTAGGCTAAGGCTCTGCATAAAGCTTGTTGAATAGGGAGGATTTATTCCCCCCACCTTGAATAGGGTATATGTCTCAAAGCAATGGTAGATTATTTCTTTGCTAATGCGAAATGAGGCAGACCAGTTCAATGTGAGTAGTTAAGGGTGTCTGGGCTAACTTCAGTTGAAGGCAAATCTTTCTGCTTTTAACACAGGAACACTTTCCTGGTGTCCTGTGCTGGCAGAGCTTTCTACCTATGTTACACCTAGTGTAGGTATAATTGAACACCAGAATTGTCTGGGCTTGCTTTAAACATCCATATTGGCTATCTATAAGAACTTATCTGCTAAAAGAAAACTATACATTTCTCCAGCAGAGATCTGGGCTAACTTATATGTACCAACCTTGGCATTATAATTAGTTTTATCCTGCCACTTGTCTGGAAGTTTTCCCTGCACACCTGGTATAGTGGTGGTGGTGGGTATATAAAATTGTTTACACGTACTTTTGAACTCTGCAAGGATGCTGACCTTTGCCAACAGCTGTAGAAGACATGCCTGTGATCTGATAAGAGCATTGCCTGGACTTCATGGAGCTGGGTGGACAACCTGGAGATGCTCTAAACTGGCATACTTTGTCATGTTGTACTCCCACTTACTGAACTGCACAAGGGCAAGATGCAACCCCCGGAATAATGTGCTTGTATCACACTGGTTATGACACTGCTGTGCAATGCCCTGGGCAAGCTGGTTTCAAACTGGATGTGGAGCAGCACTTGAGGGGATGATGTGGCTCCTCAGAACCTGGAAGAGTTATCTGCAGTGCACTAGAAACTGAATTTTCAAGACGAATTTTCAAGAGGTTTTGGTGGATGGGATTGGCCCTATGTATACCCTGAAAGGCCTTTGTCTGAATAAGGGAAGGGAACTCTGAGCCCTCAGGTATGGGTCTGATGAACTAGGTTTAGCCTAGCTAGGGCACACTATTAATTTGGGCTTTTAACATCTACATTCTCTTTGCTATTAAGTCCCATGGCCAACCTGTGCAAGGTTCTTGACAGCTGCTTTTTATTCTCCATTGTCAAATATGTAAGTACTTGCTTGAAATAGAACAGTGAAATGATTCAGCTGAGTGCAGGGCTTCTCTGCTCATCTGTTGCTTGTTAAATCTGAATGCAGGATTGTCAGTTGCCTTCAGTTCTCCTTGTTTAGGTTTGCAGCATGTGAAAGTGAAAATCTGTCATGGGTGTATGTAAACACAGTATGTTAAAGCATTCCCTCTGCAACTGTGAACAAGGCACTTGATGGGAATGAGGAAAGTAGGTCTGGAATGTGTAGCAATGTTGAACTTAGCCTAGAAGAGAAGAAGACAGTATTGCTCTCTGCAGATGGGGCAGAGAATGCTCAGAAATACTTTCTGCCTTCCAAATTACCAAAAAATGGAAATGAGATGGCAAAAACTTGACCAATGTACACAGTGGTGTGCCAGGGTGGGAAGATATGGGTTGATGTGACTTGTGGCTTGATGAGGTGAATTTGCTGATGTAAGCTAAAGGCCCAGATCTTGCATTAAGGCAGTTGTGATAACCATGGGATGCCTTTCATGTGGTTCTAGGCACGAGCATCCAAGTGGTGATGTGATCCTTGTGGACAGAGGACTTTGAGTGGAGAAAGCCAGTATCAAAGTCTCTGATTTCCCTATAAACCATAGGGCAAGGCCTGTCTCTCACACTGAATCCGATTTTCAGAGTAAATTTCAATGCCCTCTAGTGGCTTTAACTGTGGAAGGAATGGCTGGCTTGTTATCTAGAACACCAACCTCAGGTGTTTTGCTCAGCAGGAAGAGGTAGCTGGAGGTGTGTGTTCTGGGGACACAGCTGTGCTGTAACTGCATGAGGAGGAACAATGGAAAACATCCAGGAAATACTTCCCAACTTGAATTATTTAAATATTATGGAATGCCAAGCATTCCAGAAGTGAGATATGGGGGTATTTTTGCCTTTTTAGGCTGGGAATAAACCGTCGCTGAGGACCCCACTGCAGAAGAGTTCCAGCATTCCCTTCTGTAAGAGCCTGGGTTTTAAGAAAAGAATCAGATACTCTGACACTAAAATGGGAAGCTAGCCAAGACAGACTTTCAGAATGGCACAGTGCAGAACTGTATCAGCAGCGTGAGGTAAAACCTATTTTACCTCACACCATGTAGACAAAATGCACACCGCTGTTTCTACAGTGCAAGAGCCGTGGAAGACTGTAGTGGCTTGGGGACTCGGAGCAGTTGGAGGTCTGTATGGGCAAATCAGCTACAGGTGTGAGCTCTAACAGTTAGGTTAATCTCTTAATGTAACTGCTTAGCTTTGAATGCTATTGCCTGTGTAATGCTATTGCTCTCTAACACTGTTTCTTGTTCTTTGGAGGAGTAAAACCTGGGATGTTCAGTGTTTGTGTGGCTATAGAAGGTTAAAAGGTGTTTGGTGGCATAATTGGCTGTCTGCACTTGCTTACTACCAAGAAGGAAAACTGGAATATGCCTTAAGGAGCTTTCAAGATCAAAACTGCTTGCAAGACTCTTGCCTTTAAATCTGATCTTTAAATTTACTGTGGCTTCTAATAATGATGTAGTAGTTCAGCTTTCGTTCAGTATGTTGTTGGTGAAAGTTAATTAGATGCTTTAATTCCACTTGAATAGTCTGCCTGACCAATGATATAATTAATTGGCCGCATGTGCCATTTGGAGGTGTATGCATTGGTGTACAGCATACTGATAAGGTGTCTCAGAGATGGCTTTCTTGCATGCTTAGTATAAAGTGCTTTGAACTGGAAATTGAGCAATTACCTCTGGAAGCAACTAATAAAAGCTGTGGAAGTTGTAGTTAGTAGATTGTACTGAATGAACAAAGATTGGGTTATGCATCTGGCTTTTGAAGACTTAGTCTCATCTGAGTGTGCTTGTGGATTGGAGAATCTCTGTTCTGGTAATTTGCTCAGGTTGTGTTTTAAGTTAGAGAACTCCTAAATAGCTTCAACATGGTAAAAAAAAGAGCCTAAAATGCAGTAAGACTTGTCTTTTCTCTTTAGAGTGTGTTCTTTGAAGTGGTGCTCCCCCAGTGTGTTAAGGCTTTGTCCCAAGAATTGAAGGATTTAATTTCACTAGGCTTAGGATCTTACTCTTCAACGAAGTAAATCACAGGCTTGGTAAGCAGTTTTTTTAAGGATACCTTGCCCTGTGCTTATACAGTGGATGTATAGCTGCCAAAATACTTGCCTGATCCTTCTTTTTTTCAGTTCAGTGGTTTGTTTACTTCAGTAGGGGGAGAATAAAGCTTCTGAACAAACTCAGTGCAGTGTCTCTTTTCCCCATCATGCCTACTGCAGCTTCGTATTTACTAGTTCTAAAGTATCTGACCTTACCTTGCCATGTAGTACTTCTGCACAGACATGGCTAGATGTTTGAGGGGTTAAGCAGATGCTGACTGCTGCTTCAGTCTGTACAATGTTGACTTGTCTAAATAAGAAATAGGTAAGTATAGAAACTTGTTAGGCTTCTGCTTAAGTCTAAAAACTGACTAATTATTTAGCAGGTGAGGAAATCCTTTAAGGCTCTTAACCACTGTTTCAGCAGATATGTACTCCAATGATTAAGCATTGAATTGGATTCTTCAGCTTCTAGCTTTATCATGGATGCTACTCTTGATTACAGTTGTGTTGCTGAGTTTATCCAGTCAATCCTGTTTGATGCTGAACTTGAACATTCCTGTGCTGGATAGGGAGGAGCAATACTGAGATGGCAAAACAGTTGCTAAAGCTGGCACGCAACTTCTGTAGCCTCTTTGAGCAGTTGGCTTGGGTGCATCTGCCAAAGCCTATAGCTGTTGGTCTCCCACAGAGGTACATACCTTAGATCTGATATTTTTAACTCTGAGCTTGTCAGCAGTGGGTTTCTCTGTGAAAGGGAATGATGTTAACAGCAGTCCTACTTGATCTTCTCCTCATATTGTAAGTATACTAAGCTGGATTTTCAGCAGTATGTATATTCTGCCAGAAATTTGCAGAGTGGGAACAGTCCAAAGCAATTGCCCTGGAAGTTTTCAGGAAGAATCTACACAAGCTGTGAATCATCTTGAGAATTAAATGTCGCATCAGACTGGCTACTTTTTCTGGCTCCTTTCTTGTCTGCCCCATGTAAATTAAGAATTTGAAGAGGGTCTCTGCCTTTTTTGCATCTGCTGCCCCATTGCTTGTTCTGGGGTGCCTTACCCTTTTCCTGTTCCTAGTTAGGTGGATGAGTGATAATTTTTTCTTTTACAAAGGAGCTGCCATGTGTTTCTACATTTGCAGCTGAGAGGAAGTGCCAGCACTGGAATAGAAAACAAACTCATCCTTCACTGCCTCTCCCAGTGCTTTCTATCCCACAGGCCAGTTAGGTGATGGGAAGGGACAGTGCCTGGACCTCCTGTGTTGTGCTAACCTCTGAGGGCACAGGGTACTCCTTTGAGATCCTAAATGGTACTTGGCTCTGCTGTAGTTGGGTTGGTGCCATGTTTACACTTAGCTTGCCCCAAAGGTGGGGAAAGGGAAGGGAGGAATGTCAAGTATCTTCAACGTGCCACAGGATGTGATTAGGTAACTTAAGAGGATTTTCAAGTCTTTCAAACAATGAGTAAACATGTCAAATGTGATGGAAAGCTCCAGGGTCTTATATGGACAATCTAAGTCTCTCTGTCAAACTTGGAGCATCAGGTTAGTGTTGCATTTCTACTCCATTTTGACCCCCCTCCTTTGAGGGGGGAAGGTACCAGCTGTTGTGGGAGAGGGAGCAGGCCGTTGCAGGCCAATAAAGGAATAACTTGCCCTTTCGCTACTGAAGGTTTTGGGTAAGCTACTAATGAAGTTATACCTTAGTTTTATAAGAAAAACTGTGGCATGTTATTCTTATAACTGCATGGGTCCGAGTCTCAAATTCAACTTAACTCTTAGAGTTAGATTAATATATAGATAACTTCTTTAAAAGCCCAAACAAGTAAAATAATTCCACAATAAGCATGACAAGTGTTCACTCAACTGGACTGACTCTAGCTTTTGTACCACCTTTTGTGTATTTCTACCTAACCTTTCCTTGACAGGTGAAAAATGTCAGACAATGCATAGTGGTGTTCTGTCTTGTCTCCAGTGCAATACTCATGCAGTGGTATAAAAGAACAGTGATAGGTTCTTGCTTAACTCTTCCCTATTGAAGAGTGTTCGCTGTACTGGTTAGGTTAAAGCAGCAGCACTGCTTCATTCACTTCTGTCCAATGTTATTCATCCATTTCCTATGTTAGATAGCCAGGCTGCATCAGCAAGTGCTTCCCTATAGTTCAAACACTGCATGTAAGTGAAGCCTGTGTTTCCTTCACAGCTGTAATTGCTCAGCGGTAAGAGGAAAGAGCTCTGAGGTGTAAGGAGTTAACTACATACTGCATCTGACCAGAGTGATGCATTATTGTACTCTTTTCTTGGATGTGCTTTTGGTGAGTAACTATGAACATGACTGGAGGCTGGGGGAGAATAGCTTTCCAGGCATTAAATGCCTGGAGAATGGTGGTAGCTTGTGCTCTCTTTTATCTTTTCTACTGGCTTGTTTTGTGAACTTGAGTGAGTTACCATCTCTAAAGCTTTTCACCTGGAGTGGGATAATGCCTGCCTTACAGGTATGTGGCGGAGCCTTTTTCCTAGTAAATATGCTGTAGTCCACAGATAAAAGAAGCCTTAGAAGTGCAAAACCTCTGAAGCTGCACAGCCTGCTTATAATATATCCCCATTAAACAGCTGTTTGGCAATGTCTAATGCAATTTCCAGTTAATGAGGGATGTTTTCAGGCCCTGCCAAGAGAACAGGTGATGTTTTAAACTGATATTTTTAATAAGTCTTCTTTATTTCATAAGAGGCAGCCAAGTATGTATCCTGTTGCATTTGATGGGATCCTAGCCATTCTTGTTCTTAAACAAGACCCCAAATTATTCTTGTTCATGTGTTGCACAGCACCTAAGAGAATCCCTGCCTTAAAGCTCAAAGAAGAGCAAAGAATGTCTGGGGTGCTTTTTTGTCTGTATCTGTTTGGGAACTGTAGAGAAGAAACTCTTCCAATATCATTCCTGCAATCTGGTAAAACTTGGAATAAGATACACTAGAGGGTCTGATATGTCCTCACTTAAATTTAAGAGCAGGAATGTACTCAATAGGAAAAACTCTTCCTCCAAACAGTTTTCTGTGTCACTCATGTGGCAAGTGCTTATCTCATGCTTCCTAATAAATCTGAAAAAGGGGTGGGAGAAGTAGAGGGGTGTCAGGCCCATTTCATTTAGGATAAAAAGTGAGCTTGGAGTTTAAGGAACTTGATAAAGATGCTGATATAAGTAAGCATGGTCCTTTGCCTGTAATTCAGGGAGCAAATAAGGATTTTGGACTGGTCAGGCTGGAAACACATGGCAGGGGAGTGAAGGCCAGTGTCTGGGAGAGAACTGGGGGAGTAGTATCTAGTGAAACCACTGCCCATTAGGAAATGGAGAAGGGCTTGAGAGTGAGGAGAATGAGGAGGGGAGCATATCTGGTGCATAAGGCTTTGATTGCCTGCAGGCAGTCCCACCCTGGTGCCTTGAGGCTGGTTTGCAGCCTCTGAAATAGCAGTGCCTTGGGATGGAAGTGTAGATGCATCCCTCCCCTTTGTTTCCAGGGTACTGGAGCTGTTACTGGGAGCACTGTTTCCATTGCATCAGTATACAGCAATGCTCTTTCACTCAGAGGTGCTGATTAGTCAAGGGACAGGCTAATATGGTAGAACTTGCCCTTCCCCTCAACACAATGCTGCTGCACCCTGGAGCCCCAGTGCAAAGGGTAGGCTTGCTGAGTGGGAAGAGATTACTTGGCTGTCTTGAAGGCTGGATGCAGCCTGTAGGCTACCAGCTGAAGAGTCCTGACAAGTTATCTAAGAACGCCTGAGATGGCAGTAGTCTCTCGCTGTTTTCTGTAATCCTCAGTTATTTTGGGCTGCTTATTTATAGGCATTAAGTGTCTGAAACAGAATTCATGCTAATTGCTATAGTGGTTTGCTGCAGAAGCACATGCTTGCCATGTAAGAGTTCTTATGGAGGGGGAGGGAGATAAGAGGTAGAAGAGTGATACTATCTATGAGCTGCCTTGGCACTAGATATGCTGTCCTCACTGCTTCTAAAACATCTCAGAAGGAAAAAGGCTTATACTTGGCATTGTTTCCTCTTTATTGTAAAGTGCAAGGAGCTAAATCTTACAGAAGATTGTGGACAAGAGACTTGGACTGAAAGACTCAAGCAGATAGAGATCATTCCTGATAAACCATATTTGGGCTGGCTAGAGATGAGAGTAATTAAAACAACCTTTGTGATGGACACTGTTTTGAAAACCTCATACAGTCTTAGGAAAGATCTTCACAGTTGAATATTCTGTGATTTTTGTACTGGGCTTACATTTGATCCTTTACTTTGCCATTCTGCCTGCTGTCCTTTAAAGTTCTGTCAGTATCTTTCCTTATGCTCAGTTTGTTTTTTCTGCAAGTTTTCTTTGTAGGTATCATGCTTTTTCCTTAAATGCTGAATTGAAGCTGCTTGCTGATGCTTAGCCTCCGAGGCTAGAATACCAAGCTGGTGCCACATATTATCACCATGTCAAACAGTTCTTAAGAGAGTCAAAAGCTACAGGATTTCTCTGGTGTTCCTGAATTATTACCAATATCACTTCATTAAGGCTAAATAACTTACCTTTCTCAGGCAACATTGCTCCGCTCTTCTTGACAAGGAGAACTTAAGCTTGGTAAGCTGAAGAGGTCAGTGGACTTGAGAATCCCAATTCTCTGTGGTTAGGACACAGATATTCTTCCAGCACTTGAACGCAGTGCAGACAGTTTAGCGTGTAGGGAGGAAGTCTAGAGGTCAGTGAACGGTTCTGCTAATGATGAGCGTAAGAGTAAGTCTTCCCACAAGCAAACTGTTGGAAAAACCTTGAATGGATTCACTTGTTAAGTTTTCTTGTTGCTGTATGACTTCTTATGGGACTTGGTTTCCATGCAACTACCTACTGTTTTCTGACTTCTGTTTTAATTCTTTAATATCTGATATCTGACTCTACAAAAAATGAAGGTAACTTCTGTATTTGGATAAACATCCTTTGCATACATGGGCATTGCTTAAGGGTAATACAAATACGTGGCTCAGTAGTCAGAACATCTGTGAAGAAAGTTATTGTAAGAGCTTATGATCAGTTGCTTATTAGGTGTCTTGAAACAGACCTTTAGTGATACTTCTGCAGTGCAAGTGTGGTATATATTTGTGTTGGGACAAATTGCTTGTGGCTCTTGCATCCTGTATTCCAGTTAGTGAAACTAGACTGTGAGTGGGAAAAGCAGTGTGTTCAGGATTGTGGTACTGCTGCCTTCGGTGGGCTGGTCCTGATCAAAGGGGTGGGGGAGGCTCTTATTCTTGGTGCTTATGGGGAGAAGGATGACTGGTGGAAGCCTAAAAGTGGCAAACTTTATCAGAAAATACAGTTATGCTGGGAGAATTATTATAAGTAGAAAATGGAGTGAGATGCCCAGGGAGAAGGTGACGAACACAAGCTAGCTAGAGTGAACCTGTCAGGCAGGTCCCTAGCTATGCATTGTCTGCATTAATCCATCCTGGTACAATTGCCTTTGGGTAGCTGTTGCTATGGATGTTGACTCCCTTTTTTGGGGAGTCCTGGCTAACAAGTGCTGAGATAAAGATAAGCAGTTCCAGTATCATCTAGTTGTGAATCTATCATGTGGCACCACCAACAGGAGTAGAGCTACTCCAAACCAGTAACGGTCTTTTTCTACCTGAACTATTTAGTACTATGTGGGAATAATTTTATCTGAAAGTAATGTTTGGCATGGGCAGCTTCTGCTGTTAAAGACAACTTCTGCTTAAGTAGAAAAAAAGATGAGGAAAAATAGGATTAACTAGTAGGAGTGATGTGCTTTTTTTTTATGTACTTATTATGTACCTAATGAATATGAGTTAATTGCTACCTGTTGAACAATATGGTCTAGCCTGTAAAATGTTGCAAAGGCTAGCTACTGATTTATGCATCCTCCTATAAAAGCAATCTCCTGCTTTTGAACTAAAAAGTCTTTTAGATCCCTTTCCTTGCAGGGTGTAGTTCTGGAGAAGGTATACTATTTCTGCCTCTTTGAGTTGACATAAGTACTGGACAAGAGCTCCTTTCTGCATAGAAATATTAAAATTAGAGCTGCCATCATTTCACAGAATCTTCAGGTCCTTGAATTTTCCTGGGAAGGCAACAGTAAGACAACCATCTTCTAACAAAAATCTCATCTCTAAATTCCCACTGTACTGAGTTTCTGTGAGGATTCTGTGTTTCCATTCCTTGGCTTGATCTCTTCCCAGTTCAGGCTGAGCCTTTTTTATAACTACTTAGCCACCTGAAGCATTACACACCTTCAGAGCTTGCCAATTCAGAGAACTGACTTGAATAAAAATGTTTGGGGCAAGTGTCATTAGCGCATGGCGACCTGTGATTCGAGGAGACTAGGCATGCCAGCTTTGTTTCCTGCTCTTTAAGGATTCATTCAGTAACGGGTTTTTAAGGATCCATACTTACATTTTAGCACTTCTGAAGAAACTTCTTTCCATACTCAAGGATATATGCAGATCCTGCTTCAAGGCTTTCTCATGTAAGTTACCACATAGTAGTCCATTTGTTGGTAGCAAATCTAGGGTTCATCAGATTTAGAGGACTTTAAGTGACTCCATTTTAAGAACAGTGCTCAGCTGAAGATCTCTGCTCCGAGGCAGTCCTCGTACTCTGTAACAGAATCCACTTCTGGGTATGAACATAGAGAATGATGAAATAAGCAAGGGATATAAATTTGTGTATTGGAGCCAAATACTGCTGTCAACCTCTTTGCATATAAACTTCAGACCTTCCTTCCCTTAAACCTTGCTTAGGTGTTTAAAATCTGGCTCTGGTTTTACCTACTGAAACTTTGCCTCCCTGTTACCTAGGGATTAACGATGACTAAATTACCCTGCAAACTTTTCTAAGAAGTTTGTGTTGGGCTCTGCTTACAAATGAGGAAATTCCAGTGGTGGGGGGAGAGGGAAGAAGGAAGCTCCTTGGCAGAGACTTCACAGCCAGACTTGGGAATTGCAATGAGTCCTAGTCCTGTGTGAGCCCTAACATACCTGTGCTCTTAGCAGGCTCTGGGTACCCAGCGGGAAGGTAGCTGAATCCAGAGATGGATTCTCTACAGGACAACTTAGTATTGTTTTCAGATGGTTTGTATTTTCTTAAGGATAATTTGAATTTGCATTTCTTTCTTGCTCTTTTCCACTCTGCCTTTATTTTAGGTAATGCTAATGCTTTCTTGGCACTGTCTTGATACCCAAGTGTAACTGTAGTCTGGTGCTTTTAAAAGATCTTTGCAAGAAACTGAGCTACTGCTTCACTGCCCCGTGGCCAACAGCTATGTGATATCCAGGGGCTTGTTAGCAATAGGAAACTAGGCCACGCTTATCTTGCTCTGTCACTGAAAACTAATAGGAATAAAATCTGCTTTCAAGACTTAAAATTTGTCATCTGGCTTCATGGATCAAAACCAGGGCAACATTCAACTGACTTATTTCTCTGTAGTCTAGAGTCAGAAGTCCTGTGAAAACAGAGGAATATGCTGGTACTTGAGCTGTAACAGAGGACTGAAATAGTATCCAGTGACAGAGCTGGATTACTGAGTATAATTAGTTTTTTTGAGAAATGAGAAATTGGCTGATGAAGTTGTATGGGTTTGTAACTGGTACTGGGAAGAGAGAAAAGGTCTAGGAAGCTGGACAAGTTGAAAATGGGAGGGGAGGAGCTGGAACAGTGATGAGGGATGGGAATGAACCTGGGAAGAAGATGCCTGGTGCATGAGCTGGTAACAATATTTGTATATGTAAGATGTTAACGTAATTGCTAAAGGAAAAAAGTCTTTCAAAGCCAATTATAGGAGTGGTCTTTCTGTGTGCAAGAACTGGCAAACTTCAGCTGGGAGGAGCAGTGATGACTCTTCTTGGCTTTAATGTTTTCTCAAAGGTTTCAGTATTTTCCAAGTAGGTACTGGAAGAGAGCTGATTAAATGTGTAAGACCTCTTTGTATCTTAAGAGGATTGGAATTAAAAAGGAGCAAAGACAATGAGTGGGCACGTAAGAGTGAGAAACTACGAGTGTCTGCTTACAAAGAGACTTGACTGGAGAAATGTGTGGAGCAGACAGTCATCACAAAATCAGGATTGACAACGATAAGCAAGCTGATTCAGACAGAATTAGGCTGGAATCTTTACTGGTGGCCACATCTTTAATTTTCAGAGGTCCATGAAATCTTACAGCTAGGCCAGGTACACAGCCATTTCTCATGCACCTATAAAACCAGTTTTAATGTGACTGTCAGCCCAATTTTTTAAATCAAAACAGGTATTTCCTCTTGGGTCACAGTTGACCTAAGCTGACTTAGTGTCTGCCTGGAGTCCTATCAAACAATATAAAATCAGTTTTTTCTAACCCTTCCCTTCCTATTTGTAAGGTGGAATTTCCCTGGATTTCTTAAACTTGATTCCCCCTCCAATTATCTCTTGCCTGCTCGTATGGACCAAAAAGCCGTAAGAAGTGGGATGATACATGATTCAGCATGTCAAGACTTTTTTTTTTAGGTGAAACTAGGACTTCTCAATGTTTGCTAAGACAGCTAGTGCTTGGGATAACTCTTCAGCTTGAAGTTGCTGAGCTCAGGGGAGGGGAAAGAAGGGCCTTTCGCTCCAGAACAGGCTCCTCCTCAACCAAAAGCCCACTGAGAGCGGGTTGCCCTGGATGCTGCTGCCACTAGTCTTAATATTTAGATAGCGCTGAGCTGCTTTTTGGAGGGTGGCTGCCAACCACCACAGTCTAGGCCTTCATTGTTGCTATCTATCTACCTATTTTTAAACAAACCTCAACTGGGGTCTGCAGCACTTTAGCTATAGTGACTAGAGCTCTCCTGAGGCTTACATTTGAGCAGGGTGAGGGAGCGTGATTTGCTAGTGTGGTCTTGTTTGGATCAGGAGAAATGCCTGCTGTAATTCCTACATGGCTGTAGGTGGATGGGGAGAAGTGGTTACTGGTACTTCATCTCCCTTGTTCCCTGCCAATGCATTAGCTTGCCTGCTATCCCCTCACACGAGCAGTAAGCAGCCTACCCTTCAGTTGTGCTATTCAGTGATAAAGCAAGTTTTGCTTTTTCTGACCCTTCCTACTGGTGCCACTTCTTCCTGGCCTCATCTTCTTATAGGCCATAGTCTAGGCTGCTGGAAAGGTGGGCAATATTCTCCAATGAGAAGAGGAATCTCTTCTCTTTCTGACCCCAAATTCCTTCAGATGAGATCAGGCCCAGCAGCCTCTTAGGCTGTAGAAGGTATGAAGAAAGAAAACTGCTTAATCCTCTGCAGAAGCTCACTGTATTCTTCCAGATGTGGTGATGATATGAGTACTACTTACTCTTCATAGTCTGAAGCAGTCACAAAAAACTGTATGTGGAAGCTGGTATCACAGCCTGCTTTAAGTCTGTCAACTAAAAATGTCAGTTTGGTCTTTGTCCACTGTGAGAAGTCTGACCATTGAGCCTGAGTATGTGTTTGTACTGAGGCCAGGTCTTAGACCAGACAGAAAGAGATCCAGAAAATCTGAAGAATCCAGATAAAGCCACAGCTGTTTTGCCACAGCTTTCTCAATAACATGCCCTGAAAAGGAAGATGAGAGACTGCAATAATCTTTCCAATTATCTGTGTCAAAGATTTATTGTGCAAAGGTCTTGTATTTGCTTATATTAAGACTGATACCCTGCTCCCTTCAGGGAGGCAGTCAGCAAAAATAGACCAATATGTATGTTAGATTTTTTTTTTTAGCTTCCACTAGAGAGACACATACAAATTGCAGCACAAAGTTAGCTGAGCACTTCCAGAACCCCAGTGAGTGCAACTGGCGGAAAGTTAACCTGGGGAATGCTGTGTGAATTTGGACTAGAGGTGGCTACTTGTATGGAAAGCTGTCAGTCCTGGACTGAATGGCTCATGTATGAAGATACACCACTGGCTTGGATGGCCTTTAACTGCAAGGGTCTTGGTGACAATGAAAGTTAACTTCACTTGTGTTTAAGGTGAAATACTGTAGAATTAGAAATGCTCTAAAACTTATTTCCACAGAAAATAAGGAAAGCATGTCTGCCTCTAGCAACAAGGAATCAACGTGAGTATTCTGCAGCTCCTCACCAAAAATGTGAAGAATAGTTCAGTGTAGCTGGAATCACCCTTTCTGCAAGTTGAAAGTAAACACACTAAAATAAACAGTTCTGTAGTACAAAATGTTGTGAAAAAGCTGTCAACCTGAGAGAGTGAACAGCCTGTATGAAGATCAGTGACTGACATCTTTCTGCTTGCATGTGGGGATTAAAATGTATGTATAACATGGGAGGGGGGAAGGGAAGTGCTTTGACGGGAAAGGAATTTTGTATCTTCCTGGGGAAACTCATACCAACAACCTGGGGCAGCATCAAGACACCTGTAAATGTTTCTTTTGAAGACACCCCTGTCCTTGCTTCCCCTTCTACATATTAAAAACTGCAGACCTCATTAGCAGCCACCCTGACAGCTTAGTGATGTTCCCCCTCACTACAAGAAAGACATTGAGGTGCTGGAGCGTGTCCAGAGAAGGGCAGTGAAGCTGGAGAAGGGCCTGGAGCACAGGTCTTATGAGGAGCGGCTGAGGGAACTGGGGTTGTTTAGCCTGGAGGAGAGGAGGCTGAGGGGAGACCTTATCGCTCTCTACAGCTACCTGAAGGGAGGTTGTAGCGAGGTGGGTGTTGGTCTCTTCTGCCAAGTAACAAGCGATAGGACGAGAGGAAATGGCCTCAAGTTGTGCCAGGGGAGGTTTAGACTGGATATTAGGAAAAATTTCTTCACCGAAAGGGTTGTCAGCATTGGAACAGGCTGCCCTGAGAAGTGGTTGACTCACCATCCTGGGAGGTCTTTAAAAGACGTGGAGATGTGGTGCTTAGGGACATGGTTTAGTGGTGGACTTGGTAGTGTTAGCTTAATGGTTGGACTCTGATCTTAAAGGTATTTTCCAAACTAAATGATTCCTTGTAGATCTCAGTGGGAAGGGTTCTGCTGGGAACATCATACAAACCACGTCTGTCGCTTCAGTATGGAAAATACTCGTGACCTGTGTAAACAGATTTTCATGCTAAAACAGGTTTTCATGCTAGAGTAATAGTAATATTGCTGGGTACTTCAGCAATAGTGATAAAATGTAACATCTTACTCCCAAGGCATGTGAACTCTACTTGACTAGGCTAGAAAACCTTGCACACTAACAACTTGCTAGTTTGAAGTGATGTTGCCTAAGTTTGACTTTGCAGTAAATGGCAGTGCTGTAGTGATGCTTGACCTGTTTTTTTTTTTTTCTTTCAAGTTCAGCAGTCAGCAGCTAGGTTACTGCTGCAGCTTTGAAGACAGACACATGTAACTACTGTAAAGGAATCCTTCTGCATAAATCGGAAAAATGTATTTACTCTTCTGTGTATACAGTAACACTTCTCCGAATGTTGTCTGTTGCTGACAGCAGTTGATGGCATTAAAGCTAACCATGGTGCAGCTAACAAGGATCCTTCAGTCTTGCCTCACACAAGCATTTTATCTTAGAACTGTCTCTCTGTAGCTCTTCCAACTTCTGAAGCAACCAGTATATGCATTTTGTCTGTTATGGAAAGGTTTTTATCATAATTTAGATAGTCATGTTAAGTGACTTTTTTTGAGGTGGGAGCGGGGACCAAAGAGTTAGTTTCATACTAGCAGAACTGAAGTTCATATCCTGAGCCTTCTATGCACAGCAGGTTCTTTCACTTGTGATCCAGAAAGACTTTAGTAGGGGTGAAAGCTTCTCTGCTACTGCCAGTGCTGTCCCAGAAAGCTTTGACTGCCTTACAGTCCAAAGAAGCGTTGTCCAGCACTTAATTCGTACAAAGGGCTAAACTCTGCGGGTGGTTACCCCTACGAAACTGAGGGAAGCGTTTGGTTTAAATGTAAGTAGAAAGATGAGAATTATTGTAAACACTGTAAAATACAATGCAAACAGAACTGCAGAACAAAGTAATGACACAATGACTCTTTCCCTTAGGGAATAGGAGGAAAAGTTTATTTTTTCTGACTTTTGACAGGAGTTTCAGTTCTGTTACATACCTCCTTTCCTGATTCTTTCCCTCTTGCTCTAGCTGGCATATTTCTTTTCTTGGTTAGCTGGACTTTTTTTTTTTTGTTCTGAATTTAAAACTTGCCTTAGACTTCATGTGTCTGTGTCACTGTAGAATCCACCAAGGTGGGTTTGGCTCTCGAAGCAGTGAGTGTTAAGAAGCCAAGCCTGGGATCCTTATGATGACAAAAGCACCCTACTAGAGGCCTATTCTGAAGAGTCTCTGCTGGCCTGCTGAAGCAAGAGTTAAGATTTCTAAATGGTGTCTTTGAGTGTTGTCATTTGACTTCTACAAAGTTGAGTCTCTGAAACTATCTGTCTGCAGATCAGACACATGTGATCTTAGTGTCAAATAGCTGGATGTGTTGGTAAGTGGACATCACTACTGCAGTGTTTTGTAGGGGGAGCGAAGAGTACCTCATAGCTATTAACTGAACAGTTAATACTTCTGCTAATGATAATATGTCTTTATTGTGGCCTCTTAATTCATAGGCTAAAAGTCCAGGAATAACACAACCTCTATGATATTAGGAAAAGACCCTTTCTTTTTAAGAGTGCTGGAATAATGTTAGCCATGAATGTGACAAAGCTGCTGCTTTCACAATATTGGCAACATGAGCTACTCTGTATTTAATATGGGAACATGATATTATGTATGAACAAGGTGAAATTCTTGTCTTTTTTCTTCTTCAATTTCATTGTCTTTGACACTTCAGAGGAGTAATAGAGTAAAAAGGGCAACTTCCTTTATTACTCTGTGTAGCTGATGGGGCCAGAACCCAACTCTGAACATCTCTCTGGAGATGGCAAGGTAAGCCTATAGAGGGGACATGTCAAGATAGTTATGTCCCCAGACAGAAGTAGTAATAGTGCTTCAGAAGCTTTGACACTGAAGTGTTGATGATAGTACATGTAAAGTCAAATGAAATGGGGAGAAGCCCCTGATCCAGCCATCTTCCCCTGAGAGTTATCTTTGGTTAATCATTGTCTTTGGATCATGTAGGGGTAAGAATATAGTTAAGAAAAGCGAGTCCTTTAATGTTCACAGTACCTCCTTTTTTAATATCCCTCCTGTGCAATGGAATTTCAGTCTTGGCATTCAGGTATAACCTCTACTGATGGGCAGCCAGCCCTTGCTGGGTTTTGAACTAATGAGCTCAGCTATTTCTAATATCTACTTCTTGGTTCTGCTGTTGGCAACAGTAACAACAACCATAATGAAGGCTGGATGCCAGCTTCAATTTGAATGCCTCTTTCAGCATTTTAGAAGAATTGATTTAAGAAGGACTGAAACTTGTAGAGCTATGGAGTTTTAATGAGCGGCATTTTCCATCCTGGAAGATCAAGAACAAAACATTTGTGGTCTAAGGAGTGCCTTTTTTCAGTTGTATTTCCATTGGAGCTCAACTCTGAAGATATGGCTGCCAAACTGTGTTTGTAAATGACATTTAATCATCACGTCTGCTCATGTGATGATCTTCTAGCAGAGTAGAGCAGTTCCAGAGATTGGAGTTCTTTTCATACACCTGCCTTGTTTACAGTAATAGTCTAATACATATGGCTGTGACTGAAGGGAGACACTGGCTATGGTGTAGACTAGACAGTGGGGAAAGGATATCTGGCTTGATGTAAGCTGAGTTGTATCTGTTTTGCTGTGTGTGCTTATGTAATGTGCCTTGTATGCATGCTAAAGGGAATTGATGGCACTCACCTAGGAGACAGTGTTCAGGGGGTTTCAAAGCCGTCTTTGGTAAGACTTGATATCCACTTTTTGCAGTGGGCAGTCTCTGGCATGTACAGAAGGTTTTGTTTTATTGGGGAGAATGAGTGATGGGAGGAGAAAATGTGGTTTTTATCTTCTTGCCAGTTTGGGATGTTTAGAAAGCTTATCAACTGACTTGGAGACTCCACTTAAAGTAGGTGCCCTGCTCTTCAGCAATAACACTGTGGCAGGAAAGGGCAAAGTACTTTGAGCTCTTGAGAGAAAGACAGCATGAGAAGGTGCTTAAGAGGAGAGTGTCTGGATGAGTTGATGTCAGGTGATGAAGCCAAATTTTAAGGGCTTTAGATTTAAAGGAAAGCCCTTTATAGCTATCAGGCTACTGATGGAAAGTCGACAGAGAATTTGTACTTCATCGAACAGAGTATTCATTTAAGAATGCTTCAGCAAAACTTGGTTGTAATCAACCATGCTTGCAGTTAATGTGTATCCATCCCTGCTCTACATAGCAAAGACTTCTGTGAGAAGCTTATTTGATATCAAGACTCTTCTGCCCTTTGAAACAAGGAAGAAGTGTTATGCTGTTCATTACAGCATACTGAAAGGTATTACTGTAATGTTGGCAACCTCGCATTAGTAGAAATTTTGAGACAACTTCAAGGGAAGGGTCTTGCACTGTTGTTCTTGAGCAGTGATAGGCCCCAGAAAGGTTCTAGTGGAATTATTAGAAAGGAACTATTATAGGTGAAGGGGAAGATTACTGTGGATTACACAGCTGGATCTAATTAGGTAAACTTCCATCTTTAACACTTCAAGAGCTCAGAACTGATGGCCCCACAGCTTGCCCATTCTGTCTGCAGTACTCCAAGCTCTTGTAAATGGGGAAGAAGCTTTCCTAGGCTGACTGCATAGCCAGTCCTACTGAAGGTAGTACAAGGGGGAAAACAGGCTCAAGAAAGTATTCTTTCATAGCCACTTTCTGTATGTGGCTAAACTTCCCATGTGAGTGCACAGAACTCCACAAATCCTGGAACTGACTTTTAGTGGTTTATACAGTGGAGGGTAAGAAAGCATGTACTTCAGTCTCCTCCATGATTCAAGAGAATCAGGGCCAAGAGGGTTTGCTCCAGATCATGAAGAACACATGTGATGGCTTAAAGCATTCAACATGATAGCATTTGTGTAAGGATAGATATCACTCTTCCTGGAAATCTTGCTTGAGATACTGTCCTTTGTTAAAGTATACACCTGACATTATTTCAACCCTTCTGCTTTCCTGAGAGCTTCTTTTGAGGAAAACATATCCCATTACAATGGAATAGCTGACTTCTCACCTTCGAGTGACAGCACAAAGTTGTAATCCTGCTACATTTGCTAGGGGAGAACAACAGCCTCAACTGTCATTATGACAAACTAAAGTAAGGGATATGGTTACTCCAAGGAGATTAACTTGGCATAAGTTACACAGAAGGATGTTTTGAGTTTGTTTTCAAGTTGTGCTGAATAAGCAGAGGACTCCCTAAACCAGAAAGACTGGATCAGGTTATTAAACAATACAGTTTACTAAAGACAAGATTCCACCTCTTATGTCAATGGAAGTTTTGCTGTCATTTTTTTGGGGATAAGAAGTTCATTGCCTGACTATGCATACATCTGGATTTTCTATCTGGTTCAACATGTATAGTAGCAAAGCTAAAGAAAAGAAATAGTCCAAGTTAAACATGCCTTCCCTTGTCAATGTGTTTGACAAATTAAATTTAATCTCAAGTTTGTTCTAGGCTTACATGTCATCTTGGCTGCAAGAATAATCCGAGTAGGAGAGTGAGCTTTGACAGAAGCTGAAGTAATGTTATTTCAAAGGAATTAAATCAGTCTCTACCTTAATATTGCCAAACTTACTAGAAAGGTTTAGAAGTCATGTGTTAGAAATGTGAGACTTGAGCTGAAATTTCTATTTTGTGTTTTAGAGTTTTGGTTTCCTCCTCTGTTCAGTTAATCGGTATACTGATCTGTGGTACAACTTATGAGACACTTAAACAAACTTGATGTTTATAAAATTGAAGTCAGTTTTTATAAAGGTGATACAGGCATGTGGATAAAAATTCTATGGGAAAAGGGATTATTTTAAAATCTGGAATAAACTTCTTGTCCTTGATGTCTCTGGCATTTTCCTTCCCACAAGTCAAGTGTAGTTAAGCACTTGCATAAACTTGCACCTCGAAAGCAAAAAAGAGATATAATTTTAAAAGTTCACTCCCTGACTGCAATGGCTTTTTCTTTTTCTGTTTAGAAACCAAAACACACCAACAAAAAACCCAATAGAGCTTCTCTGGGATGAGGTTAGATTCTAAGGGTTTCTCCTGAACCATTTGTCATAGGTGGGCTCTTCAAATATGCCGTTAAGCAACTTCTTTGGGTCTAGTACCTCATCTTGTAAAAGCAGAGCACAACTGCTGCATCATGTTTGGGGATGAGTTTGTGAAGAAAACCATAGTATTTCCTAGGTAGAAGTCATCGAGCAGGTGAAGCACAATACTTAAGTGCTCTCCTTCATTGTAGTGTCGTACACAAAACAAAGATTGAGGGAGGATGGTGGGGGAAAGGAGAATCACTGTAGAAAAATGAGGTTTCTAGCCAGTAAGGGAAGAAAACTGTCTTGAATGCAACTCATACAAATACATCTAGCATTTGCCTGCTTTGTGATGTGATCCCATATGTTTGCCCAGCCTTCCCCAACCTCAAGCACAGGCTGTGTGCTTTGAACCCATTCTTGTTTGCACAGCTGGGGGCCTGGGGTTGAAACATAAGTGGTGCTTTAACTTAGGCTAGACTCTTCACTTTGCAGGTGGGATGACTCAAGGAATAAAAGTATTACAATATCCTTCTCGTAAGTCCCTCCTGTCTGGGGAAAGTGCTGTGCCTTTCTAAAATTTGTTGGGAAAACCTTAAGTCTCGGTATAAAACTGTAGGATGCTAGAAAACACACACACAAGGACTGGACTTCAAGAAACTTTGCTTTAAAAACATATTCTTAAACCAAAGTTGTCCAGATGTGAGTGAAATACAAATTTGGGGGCATTTCCAAAAAGGGAATATTAAAATAAATCAATCTCTTCCTCTCCCTGCCCCAAAACACAACAGACTTCCCAGGAAGCTCACTTCAAAAGCCTTTTTCACTAGATGGGTTCTGAGGCTGCATGGGTACTTTCAGGACAGAGGCTGGACACCCTGGTCAGCTGTTGGGAGGTGTGGTGGTTCTGGCTGGTTGGTATCTTTCTGCACGTTGAAGACTGCAAGCCCTGACAGTCCCATCTCTGCCAGAGTTTCTAAGGCGCTTGAATTTTCTCTTTGTATTTCTAGAGGCCAAGCATTTTGGGTCTCTGGCTTAGAGTAGGATCTTTGACACCTTTGAGGCCTGCTAGGCTTCTGGTTCCATGGCGGGAAACTTGGCTGAAGTCCCAAACCCATGGTTGAAGTCCTTGCGCCCTGTAGGCAACCTGCCATGGGGCTGAGAGTCTAGCCGTGATTAAAACTGGGACTTGGCTCCAGCTCTGCCTCCAGTATGGCTGGTTCCACCAGTTTGGAGCCTGAAACCAAGGCATAAATCTGTGAGATTAAAACTAGGAAATGTGAAATGATGCTTTCCAACAGTAACAAAAATGTCCAGAAGTTTATGGTCTCCTCTAATGTATAAAATGGTATAGTTTTCCTGGGGAATTCTCCCCGGGAAGGACTCGCTCATTTGTACTTAAGACGGGCCAGTCTGAGTGCTTAGACAAATGGGTGGGTGATCTGTGCCATATGAACATACCTAGATCGATCACTTTTTCCAAAAATGTATTCCAAGGGTCTTCAAACTTGAAGTCTGCCAAAACAGGGGTAAGGCATTGCATGTGCTGTTTTCTTGATCTCTCTGTTCCTCAGTTTTGTTAGGCAGCAGCCTGCAGTACTAATCAGAAGCGAAGCCGCTAAACAGTGGAGGCACCTCTGTTTTGATTTGTAGTGGACTCTTGTCTTGTAGATTTGTTTCTTAATAGACTTCTACTTTTTCATGTTCATGTCACTTGTGTCCCTTGCTCCCTCTTTCCCCTGAAGCCTTGCTAAAGCATGTTACTCTGGTACTGCAATGCCTTGGCTATTTCTCGTTACCTCCATCACAAAGGGCTGTGCTGTTCTGTTTGTGCTTATAATGTACCCAGATGGTGAATAGAATGAGTGACCACCAAGCTCATTTTCACTTGTGGGGTCAGACCTTTCTCTGCTAAATAACACAAGTGTTCCCAGCTGCTGTGCAGCTGCAGGGAGTCTGCTTTCCTTCACAGGCATTAAAAACCCTTTAATCAGTGTTTGTTGTTTGTCAGCAGTGGTGTTGAGGTGTGGAGAAAAAGAACAGATATGCTTTGTTGGCAAAGTTAACTTCATTCTGACCTCTTATCTTTCCTTTTTCTTTTCAAGTCTGAAGAGGCAGAAAGTAGTTTGGGAAGTGGTTTCTGCAAGCACCTGTGTAAATGTATTTGCTGAAGGAGGAGGTTTATGTCCTTACACAGATACAACATTTGACATAAAAGGATGCTCTGAGAGCTGCATTGAACTGGAAGCTCTTTAGGGCAGGGACTCAAACTGACTGGTGTAGGAGCTGTGCAGGCTCCCTTAATGTAGGCAAATGCTATGAAAATACAAATACTGTTGTCTAATACTAGTGTTACTTATGCTTATTTTAGTATTGAGTCTACATTCAAGGGATCCCATTTGCAATCCAGTCAATTTTAACATTTCCCTCGAAAACAGATTGTTCCTGATAATTTTTGTGGGGTTTTTTTTGTGGGATTTTGCGTTTATTTGTGTGTGTGGGTTGTGTGTGGGTTTTTTGTTGTTGTTTTTAGTTCTGCTTTTAGTAGTTCTTCTGTCGTGGAGGAAAAGGGAGGAGAGAAAAGAACTGATAAGCCAGTGACACTATCTCCAGTCCCATTTGTTTTGGATGTAGTCTGTTCTGAAACAAATGGGAACACAGATATCCAGAAGAGGCTTTGAGAAATCTCAGAGCTAAGATAATTATTTCCCTCTTCTTTCTAGATGAAGCTTGGAAACCTGCTGGTGCTGCACATGTTTGCAGGGTTACTTTTTCCCTGAGTCCAGATCTGTTCACGTTGTGTGTCTGTGTGTACAGCACCAAGCGCTGCTCTGTGAGTTGATTCTGTGGTTTGCAAAGCCTGTTTGTGTGAGTGTCCTGAAGCTGTTAGGACATCAAGCTTTGCTTTGAGCTTCAAGGGTCATGATAGGACATTTGGTGTTAAAGGCAGGATACTTTCTCTTGCTACCCTTCCCCTGAAGGGACCAGAGAATCATGTTACTGCCTCGGAGGGTTGGTAGCTGGGCGTCAGGGCACCTGGTGCACATTGCTCAGAGCCCTCTGCCTGGCTCAGCAGTATCTCCTGCAGTGACCGAGGTGCTCTTTTGGAGCAGGGCTGTGCTTCTTGGAAAAGGGATGCCTGCTTGCTCGAAGTGGGGATAAAGAACTGGGAACAACTTAAGAATTGTAGTTGTAGCTGTTAAAATGATAGATTCGAGTGCTCTCCCCATGGGCAGACACTTATTTCAACATTCATCCAGTGTTTTTCTTCTTCAAGTGGCTGAGGCTGCTTACAAGGGAGGGCAGTTGTCATGCTCTCGGATGGGCAAAATGCTAGAAACAAAACTCTCTGTGCTGGGCAGGAGGGGATGGACACTCCAAACAGCTAGTATGTTAAATGTTTCTGGATAGTCTGTGTTGATGACCACTTCTGTAGCATGAACGCTTACCAGCTAGAAACAGGACAAAGAACCACCATTTTTACTACCTGAAAGCTGGCAGGGCTGTTGAGCAAAGGCAAGGGCTCTGAGCTACAGTGGAGCAGGTGTCCTACTGTAAGAGGGAATTTTTGAAGCCCTTCAGTAATATCTCCAGGAGATCCAGCCTTTCTGGCAGTGCTGTCTGATCACATGAGAAGGACCCTGATCAGACAGGCGTAATCCTGGATCCTTCTGGAAATTAATGCAGACTTTTACAATTATAATCTAGCCGAACAAAACAAGCACCATCTTGTGCAACTACGTAAACCATAAACTTTTTTGGCAAGGCAGGTGTGGCATCTTCAGTGTCTGGAAAGCACCTAACATGCTGTGTGGGCTCCCTACTGTAATCCAAATTACAAATGCTAAAAAGGCTTTGATTTTTTTTTTTTTATAAGGTGGTTCTTGGCTTAATTTGGATAGGCAAGAACTTCATAGACTGCATTGGGGCACTCTGCATGTTTCCTCAGGCCCTCATAATTAATCAATGCCGAGCTGTTCTTCTCCATCCCTCTGCGAGGAGGCACCGGAGGAAAGCTGTTCCATAGCTTTAGGCTTAGCTCATTTGTCAGCCCTGAGAAGGACTTTCTATTCTTCAGAGATGCCCTTTCTGGAAGGAGGGGCGTTCCTGGCCTGCAAGGGCCCTCTGTACTAAGTATTTTGGTACAGGCTGCAGAAGGCTTAGGTGAGTTTTCATGATACAAGCTGAGTTTTCAATAAGTTCATCATATGGTTTGGTGCTGGGAACTGGTATTCTAGCTTTTTTTTGGTGCACCTCTGGATAACTCTGATCTGTGGAACTTGGCTTCTGACACAAGGAATTTGCAAAAAGTTTCATGCCAGTAGCTCAAGCCCTCAAAGTTGTGATAAATGGCAGATGCATGTGTTCCTTCTAAATCAGAATGACTTCTGTGTTTAACTGAATATTTAATAGCTGTATGTGCACCATACTGTGCTACCAGGCAGCTCTGCTTTTAAAGTCTGTTTATACAGACAGCTGAAAAGCCTTGCCAGTCTTTCAGGATCTCTGACACGCTGGGAGGGAGCTTCAGCATCTTCAGTCTGCTGCTTTTTGCTGTATGTTTACAGTCACTGGTGATCTTTGCACCTCGGGGCCCACAGAAAGACATTACTGTAGCCAGAGCAATTCCAAGCTAACTTGTGATAGTCCAACCCCTGACAAGAACTGGGCAAAAATCTGGTCCAGCTTTACAGTGTTTTTATAGTCTAGTCCAGGTCTCTATAAACCACTTAAAATTGCCTTCAGTTTTAAATTTTCCAATTTCCCATTTGGAACAGGTGTTGTCAGGTTATAGAAAGTGTTGCAGAAAAGGAACAAAAACATTTTAAAATCTCTGTGCTGTTACAGATTTTGGCAAGTCTCTGACAGATGAGATTTTAAAAAAAAGTTTGCCCCACCCAAATTAAAACAAGTGCAGACGTTGCTTACTTTTCGCAGCTGTCATGTTTAAATAGGGTTTTTAGTAATGCATGAGTCTTCAAAAGATCCAGCAGTACAGAGCTAATATGTTTTTATATGAAAATATGCAACTTCTCAATTGTTTTTAATCTCATTTAATTGGGGAGAGAAAGGGGGTGAAAAATTTTTTTTAAATGTCAAAAAACAAATTTCAGAGATGCATGTTCCTAGAGTGGTTAAAAACCAACCCAAACTAGGCTTCAGGCAATGTTTTTTTTCAACAGCTTTAACCTCAAAGCATAGAGCAGACAGCTTTGTAGGCAACTGTAACACCAAGGTGATTATGGCAATGACTCACACTTCCCTGTAAGGCATCCAGCTATCAACACACTTGGAGAGCCGTGGCTTTGTGCGCGCAGGCAGGGTGTCAGTCAGTGCCCACTTGCCAGCCAGCTCTGAACTGCGAGCTCATAACTGCTTTGACAGCAAGCTGGGATATTGGAGTATTAGAGAGCAACTCTGGTCCCCCCCGGGCTTGCGAGAGGCTTAAGAGATGGGAGCTTGGGAAGGGGAAGTGCAAGGCAGGTTTAACTTCCCTTTTCTTTGCTTAGTCCTCATGGGACTTGTTTCAAGAGTCCTCTGAAATCTTCCTGTGAGCAGGTGGTTGCATTTGGATAATGGTTAAAGGTCTAACTGACTAACTGCTAAGCAGGGTAGCTTGGGAAATGAAAAGGGCTGCTACTATCATATCATGGTGAAACTCTTCCAGTTATGGAAAGAGGATGGGCAGTCGGGGTCCTCAGGAAGACAGTATGAACTTGGGAAAGAGACCTGGGTATCCCTATAGGCAGCTCAGAGTACAGCTCAGTAAACTGCCAGATGTTGGGATTTGCAGGGAACAACCGGACAGAAAATGGGGACCCATTCATGTGCATTATCTCCAAAAGATAAGGCAGAAGCCATGCTGTCTTCAGAGGAGGGACATAGCAGTGATCGTGGTATGGAGGACGTCTTCTGGGCAAGGAATTGGGAGGCTAGGTTTGTTCACATTTTCTGACAAGAAAGGAGTGCCATGTTTGTACAAAACGGGCTGCATCTGAACTGAACGCTCGGGAAGAAGAGGTATTCAGAAAGATGACAAATTCAAACTTCTGAAAGGAAATAGCTTTTCACATAGTGTGCAGTTAGACTGTGGGATGCATGGAATGCAATTGCCAGCTGGGCAGGATTTCATTGGGAAGGAACAAAACGTGGCTTTGGGACTGTGCAGGTATGCTGTTGCAGGTGTATCCACAGATGACATTAGTGCTTTAAAAAAAACCAAATAACTGGTGATATAAAGCTGGCCACATCCATGGTTCAACTACCAAGGCCAATCTTGATAGGTTACTTGTGTTCCTCCGACCTCGGTGATAAGTTTCTTGCACCTCTGACTAAAATTGTCTAGTACCAGATACTGTTTGTAGCAGGGCGCTGGGCAAGCTGGGCTGTTGTGACTCAGTGTTGCCCTTCCCGTGTGGGTTGTGTTTGGCTTTGCACATCTTATGTTTTCAGAGGTGAGGCAGAGTGAGTAATGTTTCCGTTCTATTAAAGAAAATGGAATGGCAAAGACCCTTAATTTTTTTTTAAAGATGTACGTGTTTCATTTGAAGTTCCCTTCAGGCAAAGTCAGCTTTGGTAGGCAGCTTAAACTGCATTATAGACCATATTGCTATTGTCATAAAACCAAAATACACTGTGCTCTGTTTTGGGAAACCAAACCAAACAATTTTTTTTCTCCCTCCCTCCTTTTTTCACTTCCTTCAGTTTTTAATAAGCGACCGTGACAGAGACCCTCAGTGTAACCTGCATTGCTCCAGGTCCCAGTCCAAACCCCTGTGTGCCTCTGACGGCAGAACGTACGAGTCAATGTGTGACTACCAGAGAGCCAAATGCCGGGAGTCAAGTCTGAGCGTGACACACCGCGGCCGGTGCAAAGGTAGGTAGATTTCAAATGCCTTTGAGGGGAGGAATTGGGAGTCCTACCTCCTAAGAAACTGTATTCTTAGACCCTTGAGTTTAGTACCATGCTCTGTGAGTAATCTGATTGAAATTGTGCATTCATGTGAGCATGGGTATCTGAGTCTGCGTTTAGGTCAAATTATCAATGAAAGAAGGCAAAGGAGCCAGAGATATCACTGAAAAAGGGCCAAAATATGTGTCTGCAGAGCAGAAGGAGCTGGCCCAATGGAAATGCAAAATCAAATCCTGAAAGAAGATATCTTCCTTGCTCACACAAATAGTTTGCTTCTGCAGTGAAGTGAAAAATCAAGTTGAGTGCATTTTCTGAGAGCACAATTGACTCAGAGGGCAGATGGCACAGATGTTTTTAGCAATTGGTTAAAGTGACAGGAGAAACTCATTAAAATCTCTGTGGAAGGATAAATAGACATATGTTTAAGCCTGACTTTTGTTTATGAAGGCTTTTTTAATATTATAAAAATGTATTTTTGTCAGAATTACTTGTTCTAAAATGGAAATCCCTTTTCAATGTATTGATAAACTTTATAGTGTATGTGAATTATGAGCATGACCTCAAATATTGCTCTCTTTTAAGCAGTTTCTCATTAGAAAAAAGCTTACTTGTATGATTTTTTTTTTTTTCCCCTCGCCACTGCTGGGTTGCTTTATGGTAGCTTCTCTCCCATAGCATAGAAAAAGGCCTTTGAATCATGCTGCTTTCTGAGTATTGGAAACCCAGAAGCTTTCTTCCCAGGGCCCAAGAAGCAGTTGGACTGTTCTTCCAAGTGATGCATTTTTGAGTATCACAATAAGAAGTGGTAGGGTGGGAGTCCTGCTTTTGCTTTCATCACTTGAGCGGAGTGGCTTAGATAAGCAACTTCATGGCTGATACTGGCATATAAACTGTCACTGTTCAGTCACGTAAAACATGGGATCTGAAATGTGGTACATCCATATGCAAAAGTGTCTGTTTCTGGAGGTGGAGAAAATGTTGATTGCAGAACTACACAGCCTAATGTATATTGTGATTGCAAAGAGTCCCAAAGAAGTAACTAAGGACTTTTTTTGTCTTAAGCACAGGTAAAGTATACTTTCCTTTCTGCTCTCTCAGACACAACTGAAATGTTTAGCTGAAACTACTCACGTTCTCCTTTCCTTTTTCCTTTTACCCTGTGATACTCTACAGTACCTAATAACCTGCTAGTGTTTGACAACTGCAAGTCTTGCTTTTAACCCACTAACACTCCCATGAATCCCTAGGAAGTAGGAATATTCTTTTAACTATCACATTCAAATTTAACCTTGCTGGTAATTTCCACGTGTGCTGCTATTGAAAGGTATTTTCTTTTTCCAGTCGCATTAGGAATATGACTTCTAGTTGTGCATAAAGATCACTGTTCTTGGCAACTACAGACAGCTGCGAGACAGGTGTGCCTAGCTACGGGTGGTTGGCCAGGTCTGTATCCTGTACTCGCACAAAGGAAGGTATCACCAGCAGTGTTCGAGCACCTTCTACTGCTGCAGTAGGGCACCAGGTTTACCCTGAACAGCCGTCATTCCTTCTGCATGACAGAGATGCTCTTCAGAGGAACTCCTATAGAACTGGAAGGGATCCCATGGGCCATCGAGCCCAGTCACATGCAATTGTGATAGATACCGTATCCAAGAACTTATCCTTATGAAATGAGCAATTCTAACTTGTGCCTCCTTCTCTGAGGGGGGGGGGGAAAGCCCAGGTAACTAAAATAAGGAAAAGAGGAAGTAAATTGTGGACAGCAAGGCATAGTTCTGCACCCCAGATTACCAGAGGTTTCCAATGTCATATGCCGATAACTTGAACTGTGCTTGTGCCAAGGCAAGCAGAATGGTTTCCTTAGTGAGCACAGAACCTTTTTGATTCAGCTTAGCTCTCTGCTCTCTCTCAAGAAGCTAAGGACCTTAAAAGATGAAATCTTGCCAGCCCTTTAGGAACTATACCTCTTATTCAGCTCTTGTTCCTTGCTAGCTTCCTCATGTGCTTTTCAATGAAATTCCTTCAGTGCTAAATTATCTGAACTCCCTCCGAACCCTCACTCACACATCACAAAGGGTTAAAAGTCAGGAGTAGCTTAAAGTGATCAAACTATGGCATCCATGACAAATGGAGCCTCGTTGATGAGATTCCAGAGAATATTTCCAGATGGCGTAGCTGTGCGTAAAATACACAGCCAAGCACTCCTACCTGGATCTTTTGTCAGCAGGCATCTTAAGATCTGATATCAACTAAGAGTTCTGCCTCAAAACTTTGCAGGGATGAAGGACAAATACTTGTTACATGAGTCTTGGCAAGCTGTCAAGATTAAGCAGTGATTGTTAGGGTGTATTGGATATCTGTGGCTTAAAACACATTTAAGTCCTATGTTAACTGGTTGGTTTCTAGGAACTTGCTTGGCCTATTTAATTAAAAAAAAAAAAGAAAAAAGGGGGTGGGAATGTTCTAAAACCTTCCCTTTAGATTTATAATGGTTGGTTTTGAAAGTCTGCTGATATAGAGCTTGTTCTTAGATCACAAATCACTGTGTAGAATGAACCTGTCTGTAAGTTACTTCTGGGAATTGTAACAGGGCTCTTCAGCCCATCTCCTGGGACACCTGGATAAACACAACTTTTGGCTAATGTGCTGGAAAGGAAGGTCTCCTTCTGAATGGTGATGGGTTGTTTGAGGGTAATCTTTCTCCTCTACCTACTGTTCTCGTTGGACAGGAGATGATATTTTGAAATCACACTTTTTTTTTTTAGTCCACTTGCTAGATCCATGTGTTTTGTCTTTGAACTTTCTTATTCTTAGTCAAGGGAGAATAAAGTGGGTCTCTCCTTGGCAGCAGTTAGTCAATAAAATCTGAAATGGGACTTTCAATCACTTTGCAAATTTAAGCGTGTTTTTAGGTATGCTCCAATTAAGTTAGGGAACTCTGGACTAGAAATGGTATGTGGGTATCAAAGAAGGAGCAAAGCATGCCAGCACGAAAGGAAAGAGGTTGGAGATTGCAGATGTAGGACTTGTCAGAAATGAAGTGGAAAACAATGGGGAGAGTGGAGAATGATTGACACCCTGTGGGCCAGATTGCCATGTTTTTGTAGTTTGCTTAGGTTCCATTTTTGCCTGTTTTATGCAAAGACACAGATCATTGGCTGCAGTAAATGTGTATGAATCTGCTGACTTCGGTGTAGCTGAACTGCTTCATGTCTGGTGGGGACCTGGCCTGTATGTGAGACAGTTACTTAATGGAACTAGAAATAGTTCAAAAGCTGCTTGGATCAATTTTTGCCCTTTGAGCTTTTGATAAAAACAAAGGAGAATTAAAAAGCTAGATTTTTGTGGTTGCAGCATATAGATTTGCTGCTAGTGTTATATGGATGCCTGGAGACTTTTTATTTTGTATTATTAGGATAGCTTGGGTCTTTGTACCATGATATTGTGTGGTGTCAAAACTGCCTCTGCCTGTTGAAGAGAGGATGCTGGAATTCTTGGGGCCTATTCAGGAGTGCACTGTGTGTATTATGAGGGACACGGTGGTCTCATTTGAATAAACTGTTCATGGATAAGATCAACCATGGTAACTAGCCAATTTCATTGCACAATCCAAAATTATGTGCACCTGCATTCTGCAGATTAGACCACAGATGTCAAAAACATCACTTGTAGTTCACAATCTCCTAGTTGCCAGCTACCAACTCGAGAATGAATTTTCTTTAAAAAGCAGCTGTCTGAGCTGCAGTAGATCTGTCCTAAGTTTGAAGATATTTAAAGTCAAATTATTAACCAACTCTTCTTTTAAAAAAGTCATCCTGTTTTGGTTTTTCACCTTATGTAAGGGAGGGGAGAAGGTCCTATTTAGTCTGTCTGGACTGTGAAACTGGAATGCATTAATGCCATTCTGTTTTATAAGCTTGGCGTTTGATACTCCAGAGAACATTTTTAAGAAGAGGGAAGAAAAAGTGCTGAAACACTCAGGTAAACAATCAAAATGCAGAATAGGGTATATGAATCTACATCATAACCATCAGGCTTTAGTGAAATTTGTAATGCATCTTATTTGGGGTGAGCTATTTGGCAGCTACTTTTTAACACTTGGCACTTATGTAATATTTTACATTTTCTAATTAACAAAGCAAAAATAGCAAGGTGAAGTCATCCCAGTGAAATCACATGTTGATGCAAACATTATAAAAATACCAGCCTGTGGAGTGAGGAAGAGAAGGATTGACAGTCCTTTTAAAAACAAACTGGTAAATGTTGATATTAAAGGCACTGTTTTTACTGGAACTGAACTGTGAAACGACAGACAAAAAAGATAGCGATATGCACACACCTCTCCAGCCAGCATGGTATATAGGTGGTTGTTCCAAGTCAAGGCTTTAAAAGGACTGACATGACCTTTGGAAATCGATGAGGGAGGATGGGAGAAGTAATTAGGGCTGAGTGTTCATGAACAGGAGAAAAATTGTCTGTCTCCTCTGCACTTCATCAGCAATTTGTGAAGAGATATCACTTGAGCCACGGGTTGAATTGCAAAAGAGGGTGCTGCAACAACGATGAGCTCTTAAACGCTGTGGTGTAGTGGTGTGCTATGCAGTGGTGTGCTATGCAGTGTGGTCTACTGGGTGGTAGTAGAGAGTTCAATCTACAAAGGCCAGTTAAAATTGCCAGGAGGGACATAGTCACCTCAGCAGTAACATGTTTATATTATCATCTTCTTACAGTAAGGGCTTGATTGTGTGCACGTTTGTCTGCTCGTTAGACAAATTGGACAAAGCTCTGAGTTAGTCTCCCTTCTGCCTGGACTCCTAAAGTATTTGTACTACAGGGGATACCACAAAATGTGGTGAAGCATCCAGTTTCAGTCATGTAGTTGTGAGTGTGCCAGCACTAAAGTAGATGCTATGTGGAAAAGCTTTACGTTTCTGTTTTATGTTCGGGAGGCGAACCAGATATGCTTGTCTGCAGTCCGGTATCCTCAGATGGAAAGACTAGAAAA